>NC_046319.1:39963440-40610220 GCF_009819535.1 Lacerta agilis | reverse complement strand
GCCCAGGGGTGGGGGAGAATGGGAGGGGCAACTTGGCTGAGAGTGAAGCCAGGGACTCTCCATCTGATCTGTCTCAAGATGGAATGTGGAAGGAGGTGGCAGACATTCAGACTCATTTTCCTCAGGTGCCATGCAGCTTTCAGGTTGTAATTAAGGATGCTGGAAAGAAGGAACGTACCATTCATTCATTTATTTATTTTGCATCTATATGTAAGCCAGAATTTGGCTTCTATGCGTATCTGTTTGTGGGCTGAGTGTTGGATTCTGTTAGTCAGGATGTGCCTTGGCAAGAGGGAGGATGAAAAAGGAAGGGACCCCGGACTCTAAATGTGTTTCAAAAACTGCTGTTATGTTTCGGGGGGGGGGGGGGTTCTTGTTTTATTATACTGCATTGTAGTTCTGCTTTATATTACATTGCATTGGGTTATATTACATTGTATTTTCTCAATTTTCTTTTTGTGATATACAT
Source organism: Lacerta agilis (assembly GCF_009819535.1). Taxonomy (NCBI): domain Eukaryota; kingdom Metazoa; phylum Chordata; class Lepidosauria; order Squamata; family Lacertidae; genus Lacerta; species Lacerta agilis. The sequence goes on along the minus strand of NC_046319.1, from coordinate 40,609,751 downwards.
GTATTGCTATTTTGTTAACTGTTTATGTGCATCTGCAGCAGTAACTTCACCAGACAGGGTGGGCACACTAGAAAGGATTTACAGTGGTCAGGGAGCGAGACTTCAGGGGTCCAACAAATTATTCTTTTGTTCTTCCCTATGGTTGGCACAAATTATGCAAACAACAACAAGCAAATATTCACAAAGTGAGGTTTGTTTGCACAATTCACACAAGTTCCAGAATTCAGCAAAGTTTGGATAAAACATTTTATTTCAGCTCTAAATATACACAGATCCAGGGATGCTGTCCTTCCCCCAGCCATGGTCTTCTTTACCCCCTCTCACTCACCAAGAGAATCTCCTCTAGGTGCTTGAGCTCCTGCTCCAAGGTCTGTAGCTCAAGGAACTGGCCTCGGTAGTCATCGAGAGCAGAGGCCAGTGAGTTGATGGCCTCCTCCAGCCCACAGTCCACAGGCTTGGGCTTTGGTGGCTCCATGAGTCCCACTGGTTGAAGCTCCTTTGGGAGCGGCAGGCTCAATGAAAGCTTGGGCTGTTCAACCTCTTGGGCTTGGGAGGCTGTGTCCTCACTCCCTTCTACAGTGGGAGTGGCCCCATCAGGCTCAACCTCCTGTTCTCCAGCCTCTGTGATCTGAGTGTCCAGCACTGAGCCTGCACTTTGGGGCAAGGAGTTCGTTTCCAGGGGAGGCAGGTCCCTGGGACTAGAGTCTCTGGGGACAGTGCACTCCTTGTCCTCTGCCACTGGCAGGTCCACACTGGCCTCGCTGATCTGGCTAAGAGTCCGAGCATAGGGCACGTGTCCGTTAGCCACAGCCACCTCCTCGCGAACGGCTAGTGGCTCTTTGTCCTCAGGTTGTGTAAAGGCAATTTCTATGGCGGGCGGAGTTGCCTGTACTGCAGGTTGCACAATCGGCCTGGGCAGTGTATGGCGGGCACTTCCAGACAGCTGTGGGCTAGAGGAATCATCCGAAGACTCTGAAGAGATGGACCAGGCTGCCCCGTTCTCAAGCTCCTCCTGCTGCCGCAACATGTTCTGGAAAGAATGCAGCATAGATGAGACACGAGGGATGCACTGAGCATAGTGCATGTGTGCAAGCATGCAAACATCTGTCACCGCCTACACTCCTGCATAACACCATCACTTCCTTCCACACACCCCACTCCTTTACTCTTCAGGCTCACTGAAGTTTCCTTATTTGTACCCCTTGACCCTCATGATAAGCTCCATTGTTATACCAGGCTGCAACTGAGCTCCCACTCTCCTCACTTGGCCAGCAACAGACACTTGGGAGATTGTGCCCTTTGGGTGGAAAGATGATATCAGAGAGACTGAAACTTTGGTAGGAGCAGGAAGTGCAAAATGTTGGTCATCATTTTGCGGCTCGGCTCCCCACTGGAGAAGACAGCTTGCCCAGGATGTGTGATACTGCATCTCTTCCAGACAAAAGCAGTCTGCTTCAAGTCTCAACAGTCTTGGAGACAAGACTCCAGAGCAGCAGCCCAGCTACTTGTGGGCAGTTAAATCAACCTCTCTTGTAAGTGGGGTTGGATCCAGAGCTGGCCAGGAGGGCCATCATTCCTGGTTGTCCTGTTCTTGCTTCGCTGTGACAACTCAAGGTGCCCTCGACAAGATGGCAAGGCACCTGAGAAACATTTCAGCCCCAAACCATTCTCTAATGTACTAGAAAACACCACAGGCTGCTTGGAGGGATATTGGCTTCCAGCCCTCCAGCCCAACCCTTTTTATTCAAAGCCCTTTGTGCTTCTTTTCATAGCTTCCACCACTCCTCCATACATCCACCACCCATGGATAAGGGCAGGGATTGCAGCCAAGATGAGACACATGAGTGATTTGTTTGTTTGCCAGGTCCCAGCACTGAGCCACATGTCACAAATCACATGACAAATTATATGCCAATTCTCTGCTAATCCTCGTGGCAGACAAGGAGGAAATCACTGTTTACTTCAGTTAGCACCCCAGACGATTAGCACAATTCCCTGAAGGTTACGTTCCCTCCTTTCTTGAGATACCTGCTCCAGTTTGGAAATACCACAAATTACACCATGCTGAGTCAGACCACTAGTCTATCTAGCTTGGTACTGTCTACACTGACTGGTAGCATCTTGCCAGGGATAAGGGACATTCCCAGCTGTACATGGAGCTGCAAGGAATTGAACCTGGTACATTCTCTGGGCAAAGCATCTGAGTTACCACTGAGCTACAGCCCACCCATCCACACACACACACACACACACACACATCCCCAAGTCATCTTGGGAAGCCTAGGGCAGGGAGGGGAAACCTGTCGTCCTTCAAATGTTCAACTCCCATCATAATTTACCATTTGCCATGTTGGCTGGGGATGATGGGAGTTGGAGTTCATCATCATCATCTGGAAGGTCACAGTTTCCTCAAGTCCTGGCCTACAGGGAGGCAGCTCTCCCTCAGCCACCAAATCCACCAGAAGGCAGCCATATGGTGAATATTGGCTGCACAAAGAAGGCTAGTATATTACAGAAGGCAAACCAGTGTGAGGAAGAAATCTACAACTACAAAAAGCAGGAGACAAAAGCCTGTATGATCTGCACCCTGCCTTCAGGGGCAGCAGCATGTAAGCACACGATCGCCACAAAACACCACAATCTGGGAAGACAGGGGAAGTCCACTGCTCACTACTGCAAAGCGGCAGAGGGACGGGCAAGATTCTGCAGTGAATCCACTTGCCTTATTCACAGCTCTGATTCAGGCCTTGAAATACGAACCACAGACTAGCACACGGGAGACAGAGCACAGCTACATCTACATCAGGTGACTAGGCTAAGCTACAGGGGCCAGCACTTACACAGCCCCGAGGTGCCTGTGTGCCGAGCTGCACTGAGGAGACGTCGCTGCATGAGCAGCTCCGCGGCAGCCTCTCTAGGAAAGTCTCGCGGAAGATGTCCAACAAGGCCCACCTGTGCTTGTGGGTAGCCTCCCGTGGCAGGCTCTTGAGCAGAGAAAGAGGCAACGGTCAGCACCAAGGGCTTAGCTCCATTACAACGTAAGACTCACTCGCCTTACAGACAATCTGCTGGTGCTTCTCCCTGGCAATCAGGACCACTCTGGTTTCCATAACTAATTGATCTGCCGATGTGGGATACTGGTTAGAGTCTCAGACTGGTACCTGAAAGACCTGGGTTCCAATCCCTGCTCAGCCACGATGCTCGCTGGGTGACCTTGGGCAGATCACTGCCTCTCAGCCTAACCTGCCTCACAGGGTTCTTGTTGGGATTAAATGAGGAGGGAGATAATGATGCACACCACCTTGAGCTCCTTGGAGGAAATGCTGGGATATAAATGCATTTAAAAAATAATAATAATCTGACATTTCCCCTATCAACCAGATGTTGTCCTCTCCTTTCCTGTACTAATTTCCTCAACTTCTTCAGCTCAAGACAGAGGCCTGGTTCAGATGCAAAAGTCTTGACTTGATAAACTATGGTTTCTTGGACTGAGAACAAGTATTGACCCCCTCCACTTCTCCCATATAGCACTGTGGCTAAAAGTTTGAGCTGTGATCCAGGAGACTGCTGATTTTTAGCCACATCTCAGCCACAAACTCAGTTGGTGGGACTTAGGAAAGCTACAGTTCTCCCACTAGGACCAGGAGTGGGAGTATGATTCCCTTCTGGGTTTTTCCTTTGCACTCACATAAAAAGCCTGTTCACGCATAGAGGGTGTATCAGGTGGGCTCTGGTTGTACGTGGAAAATCTCTTGTTGACTGTCGATGTCTTTGTCACAGTGCTAGCAGATGATGGTTGGTCCTCTTTGTCAAAGGGGCTGGTGAAAAGAAAGCAGAGTGCTCAGAGAGAAAAGTGAACCACCCCTCCTGTACACTGATGTAAGAAGAGAAAGGGAGGGTCACACATTATTAAATCCTCTTGGGGAGTCACCACCCAGAGCAGCCTTCCAGAAGTTTTGGACCACAGATCCCATTGGTCCCAGTCAGCACACTATACTTGCCATGGGCTGTTGGGAGTTGTAGTTCAAAACACCTGGAGGGCACTAAGCTGGGGAAGGAGGATCTATAGTACCATGGTCCCAGTTCCCTCACTTATCAGGCCCCTTCCCTTCAGGTTCTGTAAGATCACAACCTTCCTCGCAATAACCCAAGAGCATTTCTAACATAGCTCCCCAACAGAGAAACTCAACAAGCCTCAAGAGAATAACTCACTTCCAATTAACCTCCAGGCTCAGCTTGATGGTGCCCAGGTCATTGATATCTACTGCCACGACCTGGGGCAGAGCTGCAAACAGGTCCTTGGTTTCACAAGAGACGTTCCCCACCACCACATGACTGGCCAAGCTCTTCAGCTCTGTTACCTGGGAGGAGAAGGGAGAGTTGAGGCCCAGTAAGCCTAGGAAATGAATTGTCTTTCCTGTGACAGGGGCCAGCTGCCCAGAGTGGCACCAGATACCTTGATGGACAGGAACTCTGTAATGAGGGGCAGGAAGATGATCTCCTCACTGTCCCACACTTGCTTGCTGTTTGCCTCAATGCGGCCCCGCAGCTTCCACCGCTGGCGCCCGTATCTCATGAAGATCTGCCACAAGGAATAAGAGAGTTCAGGTCAACTGGATGGACATGAAACAAGGTGTGCACCCCATTAGAGCTGGACAAGAGCTACTGCAATCAGTGCTGGGGAACCAGATTCCCCTCCAACAAGCTGTTTGGTCAACTCCAGTTCATCTCGTTTCCAGGACCCAAGCCCCTCCCCTCTCCACATGTTCTGAGCCCATCTCTAACTCACAAACCTCATATTGGTCTCCAGCACAGAGCCTAGCAAAGCCAGCCAATCCTGCAAGAGAGGAAAAAAGTGTCAATGCCTCCATCATGACCCCACAATTTTGCTGATCCACATAAATGACAAGAGGTGTGGGATAGGGTGCAGATACATGTTTAGGAGGTAAACTTGCAGGTAGAATTTCATATATGGGATCTGGAGTAAAACATCCGCAGGCAAGAAAAAGGGTTAACCCTCCCACCCACTCAGGGTTATACCCTCCCAAATCTGCTTTTCAAGTTACAAAATGGCCACCAGACATCCCTTTGTATATGACATATTGTTTGCCCTTCTGTACCTTTCATCTTGATGTGGAACTCTCCCAACTGACTCTCTAGTTCACTCTCCAACAGACACATATTCTGGAGGGGGAGAAAACAAACAACTGCCCATTAATGCCGCCAACACAAAGCCTGGTCCCCATTCCTCCATTTCCTCCCTCCTCCCTCAGTACCAGGCCATCTTGACTCACCTCTGTGTACTCTTTGTAGCCCTTGCTAGCTTCAGCCAAGCTCTCGCGTGCCTCCTTGCTGCCAGGTGAACCGGCTGTGTAGGCCTTGACCATGTTGTGGGCTCCATCCCGAAGCCGCCGCTGGATGCAGTAGGCCTCGTAAAGCTCATCTATCTGTTAGGAAGTAAACCACAGAGCTAGGATGAGGGGCTGTAGGGGATGCTTGGCAGAAAGTTTGGTTGCCACGAACCCAGATCAGCAGAAGCATTCAATAGGCTCTCAAATTTCAGTGGCACCCTGTGCGAACCCAAAATTTGGTATGTCCCCCACCTCCCGTCTTCCATTCAACATCCAAGTTGTAGCTGCCCCTGAGGCTCTGCGCCCAGTGTGACCGAACCAGCCACGCTTCCCTAAATCCTCCTCTGCTCCCACCATAAAGCAAAGGTGGGGAACCTGTGGCATTCCCACTGTTACTGGACTCCCATCAGGCCCAGCTAGCATGAGTGAAGGTCAGGAATGATGGGAGCTGGGACCCAGCAAAACCTAGAGGGCCACAGTTTGCACACTGCAGACATGAAGTGTTCTATGGAACACAACAGACTCCTTTGCTTGGAACGTCAGACCTCTACATAGCTATCTGCCTCACAGCGAGACTATACAAAATGAGCAAATATATACAAATAAACTGCATAATATTCAAAGGTAACAGAGTTCAGCTTTTCTCAGTGCAGAAATTCTGTTTTACAAGCTGAGAAGCAGCTGGTACCTTGCTAGCGTGAAACTCCAGACGGCGCAGAAACCGCTCAATAGACTTGACTTGCTGTGAGACAATAAAAGGAAATCTCATTAGACAGGAATTGGAAATCCGACTGACGAAGTAGTGCAAGGTCCCAGAAATCCTATACGTTCCCAGCTTGCCCATGAAAGGATTGGGGTCTTTCCATTTGCAATAGATAGCAGCATTGGTGCTTACAGGCTAAACTGATTCCTTTGCTGATCTATTTTAGAGCAAAAAGTTCCTGATATGTATCTTCATAGGTAAAAGAACAATATTTAAAGCTAGGCACATATAGCCTAGCTCAGATTAATCACTGGGCAACTGGCCAGGGTCCTTCCATCTGGCTGCTGTTTTATGGGCAAGAGGAAGTCATTTACGGTTGAAAGGCAGGGGTAGGAGAAACTGGCAAAGTTGCTTTCTTTTAGGCACCAAGCAAAAAGCTGGTTGGTTTGCTCCCACTTTCAATGCTTCCTTCCTACTTTTAAAAACATGCAACTCCTTTTCTTTTTTAAAAATCCATCAAATTAGAGGCCATCACTACATCATATCAGATATGCCCATGAAAAGAGAAGTTCAGGTCAGCAGACTGTAAATAAAAGAGAGGCCTGGAAGTGCTAATTTCTTCTCTCGTTTTTCTAACTCAAAATTTCAGAACCACACATCTGCCCTCCTCTACCTGCCCAAATGCAGCATCCTTTCACCAGGCAAAGCTGACCCCCAAAGAGAAAGCTCATTTCCTGTGCTTTTTGTTGCTTGGGGCAGAGTGCAGGATGCATGTAAGTTGTAATGAGGCTGTTTCCATCCCAGTCACCACATTTAGCAAATATACTGGTTTCCTTGATGTTAAGCACTGGTAAGAAAAGAGATTAGAAACTAACTTTGAAACTTCATTATTTTGACATTATCATTACTATTTTGAGATTTCATTATCTATTTAAAAGATAAATTAGTTACCCCTGTTTGTTATGTCTCTAGCAAAGGAATCCATTTTTTAAAAGAAATCTTTTTTTTTTTTGCCTTCAGTTGCCTTCAGGAAACTTCTTGGAAAGGAGCAGCTTCAACCAAGGCATGCCTGAGTTAAAGCTGAAAAATCTGCCCCCTTGATTTTTTTTAAAAAAAATGTTCTCCTGGCCCCACAACCAGAAGTTACTGCTGCAGTTAATCCACATACTAACCTCAGGCTGGAGATAGGCAAATAGTTTTTATAAGAGAGTTGGAACTGGCTCAAGAGAGATTTTGCAAGGTATTTACTTAATGGTATTTCTTTTATTCACTTCATGTCTCACCAAACAGGTTTTGCATGTTTTTGAAACAATGCAAAGTCTTGCAAGAACTGTTTATTAGACGCAAAAGAGCAGGATAGGGTGTTTACATCCACTCTTTTGTTGAAGATCCTACTCTTTTGATATGAAAGTAGCAATACCTGTCTTGGAACCACTTTCCACCCCCTCCAGGGTGGGGAAGTTATCATCTGCTCCACTATAAACCAAAAACAATCTCAAAGGCTGCCAGCCTAAGCAAAGGAAGGGCAGCAGGGTGCAGGAGAAACTGCTTGACTCTTTAGTCTATAGCCATTGTATAATGCTCAAAACGGACCTCCCCAAGCTTCTTCCCCCATCCCCAGTGTATCTTCCCCTGCATGTGAGAAAGCAGCTGAAGAGATCAGAAATGCAGGATTAAGCAGTCCCTCTTCTGCTTTTGATTATGACCTCCGAGGCTGCTTTTAAATTAAAGAGAATCACCAGTTAAAAGAGATGCAGAACTCCTGCCTCACATCTAGTTTGGCTCTTAAGGCAATTGGCCAACCAAACAAAGGATTCAGGAAGTGACATCTGAAGGAAAGCAGCAGAGGCAGCAGCAGAAGAGAAGCATCACTGAAGTCAAGCAACTTGAGTTTCTGTGCTAGCAAAGGCAAGGATAAGAGATGCAACCCAAGGCCCAGAAGCTTCAATGTCTTGCATCCAAGGGATACAGAACTCAATGGGTTGACAAGCCCTCCCCCACCCACAATCCATGGCAAGCACAATTTCCTTCACAGCATGCCTTACCTTATCAAGATCATACAGAAAGCCCTAGAGGAGAAAACAAGGAGAAGGTGAAGGTTAGGCAGAGGTCAGAAAAAAATGAATGCTAAATACACAGCCCTCCTGGATTAGACCAAAGGCCTACTTAGTCCAACATCCACTTTCCCACAGTGGCCAGCCTATGGTAATGCCACAAGCAGAACATGAATGCAGTGTCCTTCTCCTGCTTACGATCACCAACAAGTTGTACTCAGTAGCACACTGCATCCCATATTGGGAGATAAAATCCATTCATCACAAATCAGTTGCTACTGATACCCTTCTCTCTGATGAAGTTGTCTAACCCCATTTTCAAGTTGGTGGCCATCACCAACTGTTCCCAAAAAGCATGTATATGTGTCCCAAGAACTATCGTCTGCCCCATAGCTCTAGGGAAGCACCCTCAGGATCAGAACTGCTGGGAAGCTATGAACATGGCAGGAGCCATTGCTGAGTGAAAGGGCGAAGGTTCCAAAACACACAGTATCAGAAGGCTCCCTCCCCTCCCTGACCTGTCACAGTCTCTCTACTATTGCCAGTCCTGTACTCTGGGGAGAATGAAGTGCATACACTGAGGGCAGGAATGCTTTTAGTTGGTACCAACCCTCCACTCACCAATCGAGAATTCCTCTTGGACTCGCGGATTTGGATGCTCAGCTTCTCCAGCTCCAGCTGGTGCACTTCCAGATAAGCACTGTTAGGGGAGAAACGGGGTAAGCAGAAGCAGTAGGATTCTTCCCCTTTAAGTGAAGAGATATGGGGAGGCAGCATCCCGGCCACTCCTTCCAACTTCTACAGGATGTTATCCTTGGCAGCAAGGACCCAAACAGAATCCTTATCCTTGCTTCCAGATTCCCAGCAGGCTGTACCCAGTTCGGCTGTGTCCAGCAGAGCTTTCATTTCACCAGCTTCACTGAGAAGGCTACTGGTATAGACTAAGGTTTAAGCAAACATACTGTGCTACTTGCCTGCATGTACCCTCACCGACTCAAACATACATTGTGGAGAGTTGGTGGGGAGAGGGAATATGCAGGCACGTAGCGCATTGTTGTGCCGGAAGAAATATTATACTGTATGTGTATAGAGGGGAGGTGGGGCAAAGAACTATCCCACCCTCCACAGGCCAGTTTTGACAGGTGGGAGGCGCCTGAGAAAGTTGGTTGGTTGGGGCTGATGGGAGTTGTAGTCCAAAACATCTGGAGGGCACTGGGCTGGCAAAGGCTGGGGCGTACGCATGTTAGTTATGATTATGGTTAGTGTTTGTTACGATCACTGGGCAGCTGGCACTCCACCCCTTTGAGATCTGGGTTCTATCTACCACTGTTGGGTTTGTACTGCTAGCGAGTTTGCATTTCAGCATTCATTCTAGGGAGCCTCAAACATCAACATGTAATAGAAAGATGGCATTAAACAATTTTCAATGAAACAGGCACCTCCACCCCAAGCCATAAGGTTAAGAGGGTGGGACTTCTGGGAGCAGCACCACTCACGTCAGTCCCTTCTTCAGTGCTTCGTACACTTCATCGAGTCGCTCCGGCTGGGGCACCTTGGGTGGAGGGGATTTGTGGGACATTGAAAACATCCTACTGACCCTGGAGCCAGACTTCCTGGAGACCGTTGGGGTGCTGAAGGCAGGGAAATTCCTTAAAAAATAAAATAAATAAAAATCCTCAAGCAAAGCATGACATCGTGGAGCCGGGCTGACACTTAAAACAATGGAGTGAGTGTACATGTGTGGGGGAGAGCTTTGACTCACAGTGCAGAGCACCTATCACAAAAATACACACTCAAGGAGGAAGCTTTCCACACTAACTTGCTGCTTAGAGCGAATGCTGAAAGCACAGAAAATGCTCAAAAACCAACCCACAGTAAAGAACATTTTCCCACGCTTCATACCCTGAAAGTGGGTCACTCGGACTGCATGAACCAGATCCCCTATTGTAATATGGACTACCAGGAACAAAGGGGGGGGCACAGAGCACCAGCAACTCTGCACAGTGCCATTTGGAAGTGCACTTCTAAACCCTTTAAAGTATATGTGCAGTGGGGAACAGTATGCAGCACTTCACAAATGCCACCCTAAGGAAGATGCTCCTTACCCAAAGAGTAGTGCACAAGCCTGAGTATTGTCACAACTTAGACTGTTTTGGTAGAGTCACTCAAGTATTCCGTGTACCCTAGTATACAGGTAAGGAACTTGATCTGTCCAGTGGGCCAGATCCTTATTTGCCCCATCCTAGCAGGCCACATCTGACAGGTGAGCAGGGTGCCCCAACTGTCCAATCATCAGGACTTCAAAACACCACACAGGGCTTGCAAATTCTCTGAAGCGCCACTGATTAGGAGGGTTGATCAGCTGATGGGCAACAACTTCAAGCCTGCTTTTTGCAGGGATCACCTGCATGATGGAGTTCTGCATGGGGAAGTTGGTTGCACAGCTGCCCCATACCTAACATGACATATGTTGCCAGATGTGGGGGAAGGAGGTCATGGTTTGAGAGAAATAGTGCATGCCAAATTGGAACCTGCGCCAGGACAAATTTGGCCCACAGGCTAAAGACTCCCCATCCTGACCTAGTGTATAACTGAATAATCACAAGGAACTCCTGACTCTTGAATTTCATTCCCTCTTCTTTTCTCTTCCAGCTAAAATGAACCCCTGTTTTCTCTCAAACATGTGCTAAATTTGATTCTAAGCAACACTGACTAGTTTAATGGGCATGGCTGTTACTGTCAAATTGATCCCTGCACCCCCTAGAATAGATTATTTTATTCAGGCTCCAAATTCTTGCTGCCACAGTAATATCCCATGCTATTTTGGGAGTTCCTGGTCAATCTTTTATTGCTACAACAGGAGCAGGGAACCCTTAGCAACCCATATGTTGCTGGACTACAGCTTCCATCATTCCTGACCACAGACTATTCTGGCCATGGCTGATGGGATCTGGAATCCATAAACAGCCAGACACCCACAAGTTCCCCATTCTTGTGCTGCAAGAATAGTCCCAAATCTAGAAATTGTGCATCTTGCTGGGAGATGTGTGTTTGAGAGAGATTGAAAAATGGAGGACTGGAACTAGGAAAGAAGCCTTGCTGTTAGGAAGCCTAAGACAGCTGACCATGACAGCATGTCTTCTGCAGTAACAGATAATGAGTAGGAAAGTACATGCTTATCACGTTCATGACATTTTTGCTCCTGACAGAGGTAAGAAGGAAGAATGGACAAGTGTTGATAGCAAAGGAACATAGGAAGCTGATGTAGCATGTCAGACTGTAAGTGTGTTTAATCTGGTACTGTCAACCCTCATCTGTGGCAGCTCTCCACAGTCTAAGGCTTCCACCTCACCTGCTCTTTTATCCCTCCAACTGGGGATGGCAGGGATTGAACCTGGGGTGTTCTGCATGCAAAGCATGCTTTCTAGCAGTAAGCTATGGTCTTTTCCAGGGACAGATCGGACAATAGTAAAGAATCCCAGATACAGTAGGTTGTGGGTGAAAAGCCCAGTAAACCTGGACATAAGCAGCAGCATGCTAGCAGCTGATGACCAGCACTCATTAAGAAGTTCAGAGGAGACCAACAAAACAAAACAAAAACAAAACAAAACCAGAACCCCAGAACAGGAGGAACATGGCTCATTGGAACTGGGGTGTGAAAGAGAGCCAAGCAGAATGGCCGAGGATTGGTTCTTGCCCAACAGCTTCATGATCCAGCATTGGCTTTTATACTAATTTTGCCTGTGGCACTTAAAGTCTCACACCAGCTCCTGACTGGTACTCTTGAAAGACTCAGAGGCAGGCGAGGAGATGAACAGCAGGAGACTGAAGCCAACTGGGAGGCACTGGTACTGTACAACATGAAGTAATATTATCTTTCAACCAACCCAATAAGCCTCTAACATGGTAGTCCTACCTAGATCTCTGTTTTTCATGGAAATAACTTGCTACCTTACTTCTATAAGTACTAGAAAGTGTGTAGCTTCTTTTCAAAGGCTTAGGTTTTTCCATGATCCTTCACAAGCATCAGTACGGTACTTTGTAGACTCCACACCCTTCAAAGGTAAGAATCACAAAATGACTCCAACAGCTGGAATTCTGATATCAGCTCTAAACTTTCAAAACACAGCAACTGACAGAAATGAGGATTCCAAATGTCAACTGTCTCTGGGTTGAGATGGCAACCGTCGCTAAGTCAACAGGTACTGCTTCTTCACAGATGTTCCAAGCTCACCAGCAGAAACATGAAATGTTATATCTGGAGCAATTCAATGCTGCAAAAATGTTTGCTGATTTGAAATACTAATTTACAGAATTACTGGGGAAGTGATTAAATAAATCTGATGTTATGGATTTTAACACTCCTGCACCTTCTGCCTCACCCTGACCTAAACCTAAATGTTCTAGCACTGCCCATGGGCAATAAGGGCACTGAGTATGGTGGGCTGATGGCACTTGTTTGCAGGCCCGCCTTCCCTCTGTTTAATTACTGCAGTGGAACTTCTGTTGCATCTAGCCTGGTTCATTTTGGTCAGTACTTCAAGAATCCAGCCTCACATATTCAAGTTCGCCAAGGAAAAAATTATCCACTTGCCAAATGTTCCTACAGGAAGAAATAAAGGGCCTTCTAAAATGTGGTCTCTGTGTTTATGTTATGGACTGGCTTGTAAGTCAGATTGCATCCTACTGCTTCCTCCCACGAGGGATTCTGCTCCCGCTCTAAACCAGTGGTAATGAAACACAGAACTGTCTTAGGAGTGCATTCACTAGATACACAAGTTGTTTTCAAGCATTCTTAAAATGGGGCAAGCATATCAACACCTCATCACCCCACCCAACAGGCTGAAAGGTGACTATCTACAGAGACGAGCATCTTCTATCTGGTGATGTTCCTTGTGCATTTCGGAGCCATGCCCAGCTTTCAGAAATTGCCACCTTTTCACATGCTAAGAAGCACTCTCCACCCAGACAGCAGATACGGCCATAGATTGACTATATGGTGAAAGAAACTATACTTCTGAAAAGCTTGGGATTTCCAAAAGCCTGATGATACCTCCCTCTTAGTGTGGGGATGCACAGCTTCAACATCAGAAATGGCTCAGATACATAGCTTGTAACTACTAGAAGCTGTGCATTCAATGTAGTGGGCCCCAACCTGTGGAACTTTATTTCAGCTGGGATTGGACATGCAACCTTCTTGCTGAATCTCCACTGCATGACTAAGACTTTCCTGTTCCAGCAGGTATTTTAAGGTAGTGTTCAGTTTTATGACCAATTTTTATGGTCCCATTTTCTGTGGATTTTTTTATGTATACCACTTAGAAATTCAAATAATTAAGTGGTATGTAGATGTCTTAAATAAACAAACAAATAACACAGGGAATAATTATGGCAATTCATATAGGTACGGGTGCTTCCTGAAGCATCTCTAGAGCAAAGGCAGTGAGCGTTTACACCTGCTACTGCAAAGTAAGAAGCCAGCCACTGTTCTTGCTGAAGTAATGTCCTGCCTTATGAACAAAGCTGTGTGCATTTCAGCTTTGTTTTTTTAAACTAAGTATTTCATGTCCTGATGGGAATGAAGCTTAAGAACATGTGGTCAGTAGTAGTGCCTCAGGAGATTTGAGGGGAGGCTGAGCAAGACATCCAGTTGCCAGGGGACTGGATCATTTTGCATATTCTAACCTAGCCCTTCCCCTATATCTAGCTGAAACAAAATACATTATGCACAATACACTAAAATGTATGTACAGCTGCATGACTCTCAGTCCTGGGTGGGGTGGGAAGGCAATTGGCCATTTAAGCATCACAAACCACCATTCACTTTGTTCTCCGCATGCTCCAACTCCCATTTCCACCAAGGAAGCTTTTTCTGGGCCTACCTGAAAGATTTGTCCTGAGTGGAATTGACGCCAGCGAACGATTGGCTCCTATTGATCCTGACCACCAGGCTGCGCCGCTGGGGCCGCACTGAGAGTGACATCGTCGAGCTCCACCTGGAGGGACGCCCTGTGAAGAGAATAGAAGAGCATGGAATCAATGACAAAGAGTGGGGGAACAAAAGGAACCATGTCAGGGAGCAATGTACAGGGAGAGGAGAGGGAGGAGGGAATCAAAGCTGCAGGAGGTGGAACGATGGTGGGAAAAGCACATTTTAAATGTAACCAAAACAACCACTGAGTCATAAGTTTATAAAAAGCGACACCCCTAATCACAACGATACACAAAAACAATAGACTTAGCTGAGCTACAACATCTCAGAAAATGAAGAGAAGAATCAAAGTTATGATCCAGTAAGAGAGGCTTATAACCCAGCTGCCTTGCAAAGGGCTTCTGTGTAGCTCATTCCTCAACCTCCATTTGCTAAAACACAACCTGGAATATAAAACACACAAATCTGCCTTGTATCAAGTCAGACACATAGTTATCATTTTATTATGACCGGCTAAGGCCTGATATCCACTACGTTCTCTTGCTCTTCCACCAAGTATAGCAACACCAGGTTAGTGCAGTGGAGGGTGATATACTGGGAGGTAGGTCCACTGTTTTTGGAAGCAGCAGGACCTTGTCTATACCACTTCTTCATTCACAATGGCTGCTGAGTCAAGTGACACCCCCAAGCCCTCCCCCCAAGTCAGGGCTGAAGAACCTGCAAGCCTCCAGATGTTGCTGGACAACTCGCATCATCACTGACCATGTTGTCTGGGGTTGATGGGAGCTGGAGTCCAACAACATGTGAAGGGCCACAGGTTCCCCATCCCTGCCCCCAAGTGCTATCCCACTCGAAGAATCTACCATGGGAATAAACAGACAAGACTGCCTTCCCTCTGTTCTAGATCCTTCAGACAAGGAGATGAGGCATTGTCCCATATCAAACACAGAGTTGAGGGCAAAAGCCAAGGTGTTGCCCTATTGTCCAAGTGCTGGAAGCAACCGTTTCTCCAGAATTGGCTGTCTAAGTGTCCTTCCTTCACGATCACTCGCTTGCTGTTTACAGGAGAACTAATACAGTTGTACAAAAGGGCCATGCTTGATTTTAAGGCAGAGGTAAGGAAACTCTGGCCTGTGGGCCAAATATGGCCTCTTAGGCTTGTCAAGCCGCACAGTGGCATGCATGCCCTATGCCCTTGAGTGCATTTATCTGGCTGGAATGTGTACTTGAATTGTGATAATACCTCTGGCTTGCCTGGATTCTGGATGGAGATGTGTTTCATGTGCTTGGGGATGAATATGTAGAAACCTCTGGCTTTTTTGTAGCTGAAATGAAACTTGCTGTACAAAGGTAAGAGTCACATCCTTTGTTCCACCAACCTTCCCCACCAGCATGTGGCCCCCAGAAGTTCACCCATGGGGGAATGTGGCCCTCAGGCTAAACAAAGTTCCCCAATCCTGAGAGGAAACCCATCTCTTGTTGCAACTGTTTACCTTAGGGATTCTTAGTGGAGCTTTGTAAATCAATTACAAATGTTACCAGCCTACCTATTCACATATGTTAATCATTTGCTGCTTAGCGAAAGAGCCTGAAAAGCAACTGGGGGGGGGCAGGGGAGGAAATACACAGAACTGCCCCACACTCCAGCTGGCAATTTTCTGTACACAACAGCCTTTAGAAATCCCCAATCAACCCTGTTTCCTGCACATTTATTTAAATATTTATAAACCGAATTCTTAGCCAAAGGTGGCACCCCAAATTATGCCAGATTCCAGAGGGTGAGCTGTGTGTGCTGCAGAAAACACACAGTCTTGTCACACCTTGAAGGACTGGCATATTTATATAAACCAAGATCTGCCAAGATCAGAGAGCCCACAATATCCAATTTCATAGCTTGTTGAGGACAAGAGGCAATGGTACCTTGTCTCCTGACCCTTAGGGAACTATTTCTAGTGCCTGGAATGAAACTAAACAGAATGCTTTGGAATGTCCTTTGCTTAGGTAGGAGTGGCTCAGGTTTAAGACCATTAACTCAGATTTTCAAGAATTTACCAACAGGAGGGGGGGGAACCTGAGCTATGTATTTGGACCTGGAGAAGTACAAATCTCAACTCAGGCTTGGATCTCATAGAACAAAAACACCATCAGAGAGTAAAAACATACACATGTACTTCTATGTAGGAGGCACCCACATACACTTACTTCCTTTGGAAAACAGCTGCAGTATAATAAAAGGGGACTGGATTGCCATTGGATTGATATTCAGAGTTGTGTCCCTAGCCAGTGTGACTTCCAAATTTCCAGTTCTTCTCCATCCACTGATTTTTAGCATGTTGTTGTGCTGTTTTCTACAAACTGTTTCTCTACAGCTGAAGGCAGCCCTGTTTAGGGAAGTTTTTAATGATTGATGTTTTAATGTACTTTTAAACTTTTGCTGGAAGCTGCCCAGAGTGGCTGGGGAAACCCAGCCAGATGGACAGGGTAAAAAATAAATTGCTGCTGCTGCTGCTGCTGCTACTACTACTACTAGAAATACAAATCTTGGTTGACTTCTGATTTCTTCTAGGGAGAATTATTAAAATGTTCTTGCTAGGAGCAAGAAACTATCACGGCCTGAGATGAGGGCACCAATCCACCTTGTCCAGTGATTCTTAGGACAAACTGGCCACAGGACTGATGGATTTTAGGTTGAGCAAGAAAAATGTTTGTTTTCTACTTGGCTCTTGCTTTTATTGAGATTAAAAAAGTAGGAAGAATGAATTAAAACCTTCAATGTCATGTTTAACATTCAGTTTTAATTCTGTTATTGTTTAAACCGGTATTTTCTTTTCTTGCAAACTGCTAGGTTGTGTGTGTGCTAGGGCTGAAAACTGGTATAAAAGTGTTTTTTTTTATAAATAAAGTAAACATGTATCACAACACATTTCTCCGGGGACCAAGAGACCCTTGCAATGTGACCATTTTTTTTGCTCTCAGTTCTCATGGCACATTGTGCAGATCTATGGCAAGGGTGGGGAAAACTTCTCAGCCTGAGGACTACGTTCCCTTCTAAGCAGCCTTACAGGAACCACATGCCAATGGTGGGCAGGGCAGAGGCAGAAGTGGTGGGCCAATGAATGTTAACTTTTACCTTTGTACAGTAAGCTAGTTTCCACACACACTGACGCACAGTTCTCTATCATCCGTCCAGGCAAGCAAGAGTCATCATCAGAGTGCAAGGATGCATTCCAGCAGACCTGAGGTTTCCCACCCCTGATCTGTGCCTTTGACACAGCTGCAGAGAACTCAGACCCAAAGAAGTTGAAGTTCAGTTTGTGAGAAGGAAGCAGCCAACCGCCTCCAACTGCCCTCCTCTCGCTGCATTTAAACATTATTCCTCAAGCTGCAGTGTCTTCAGCCCCTTCCAGGACTGCCTCCTGCGTAGGACTAGCACTTGCCAACATGCAGACGGCACTGAACAGATGGGCAAGGATAAAGTGCCATGCAATCACAACGCTCGAAGACCAGAGCGGGTGGTTCTTTTCGTAATTGGTTTATTTGGTGCTCTGGACTCTCAATAACTGCTTGCTCTCTTCTAGCACTCTGGAAATCCAGGCATACCACACACATACACATACTTCTGTACTAGGAGAAGCTGAATTTTATGCAAATGAATCATGCCTGACTTATTTTTTTAAAATATATTTTGCATTGTTTAATCTGGGTTTGCTACCAGGGAGAAGAGCACCTATGTAGGATACTGAAAATTTCACACACTTGTGAACATACTGACAAATGCAAGGGCTAGGCTTTCTATTTACTGTAAAAGGAAAACCAGAGCTTCATAAAAAATCTGGATTCTGAAGCCAACACTGATGCTGTGCTTTTTATGTGCTCCCTCAGAATCACAACATATATATAAATCCAGGGCTTTTTTCAGCTGGAACTCAGTTCCAGCACCTCTCAGGTGGACGCCATTTCCATTATAAGAGAACAAGGGAGGAGTTCATGGTGAGTTCCGGCACTTCTTTTTCGAGAAAAATAGCACTGTATTAAACCATGTGAGGGTTTGCACATGGTATTACTATTCTCAGTTGAGAATATAACTGTGTGAAGATGGGAATTGATTTGACTACACAAAAACAAAGAGATCACCATATTACACCGGTATTTGTAGGCTAGCTTCAACCAAGAAAATAACCCAACAAAATAAAGCATACCGCTACTAAAAGGGAATAAAATACATCTGACATTATTTCAGAGACTTAAAATATTTCATGGAATACTATCCAGCCCCAAAAACCACTGTTGTTGGGAATTATTCATTTGATCTTGCTAGTTATGCAGAGGTTACAAAATTCAGCTTCTCTCAGTTCTGAATGTAATGCTGGTTGATGCTAGTCTTACAATATGATATACAGTTATCAACACCAGTGTCTAATGTGTCAATCCTATTATCTAATTAAGAGGGTAACTCTTTTATGTGACTTTTTGTTTTCCTTTGCTCCTTTTTTTGATAATGCTTTCACCTTTTTTGCATCTTCATTGGCTAATTAGGGGAAGGGGAAAGAAAGTGACTGAGCAGTGACAAAGAAGGGGAAATGTATAGGGAGTTCATTCATACACTAGCAGCAGAACTGGCATCATTATTTGGCACTTGGTGGGACTACAGCAGAAACAGAACAAGGAGCCTGCCCTGCGTGGGACAAATCACAAAACACTTTCCATTCCAGAGTTGGAACAAGGCACAGTTACAAACACCATTAACAACCGACAAAAGTTATTAATTCAGCCACACACCACACTTCCAGGAGAATGCTACTTTGGAGATGGAAAGTCATAGTAAACAGTCATGGAGGAATGAATACAAAACACCCAGTTCTTTGTGGCAGGAGAGGAGCCCTACGGAACTAAGAAGCTTGTGATTCTACTAACATAACTGACCCACCCAGAAGATGGATTTTAAGAACCATTATTACATCTACCTGTGTTCTTTATGAATGCTGATCAGTGAGAGGAAGAGGAAATAAAGACAGCAATGGTACAAACTAGCTGCAACGTCACTGTAATCATGGTCCATAGCTTTGTCACCCAGCTAACAGCTTATCTGCCAGTGATAACAGGCAGGGTTCTTCTCACTTACCCCAAAAGCTACACAGACCTGAACAATAGCCAATCCAAGATAGTCAGCATCAGCAACCAGCCAATAGGAGCCAGAGTCTTTCCCCCACCAAAGATCTCTGTCACAACATCCAAATCCTCCATGGTTGATCCTTTGCCACAAGCATTTCGGAGGAGCATCCCAGGAGCTAGGAGTGAGGCCGCTCACATTGGGCTCCCTCCCACCTGCACAGCTCAAGACCCAGGCAGTAAGAGATTCAGGAGCTAGCCCTATGATTACTACTCCAGCGGTCCTGTTTCTAGGACAACAGTGGCCCAATTAAACTCATTACGAAGGAGCTGTAATCCAAGTAGGACCTTAGCGGATTACCCTCTCTGTTGGAGCCATTTAATCAGATCACCAAGGGAGCCCTGCCCTGCCACCCCCCACTGAACTCAGAGGGTATTTATGGACTGCAAGCAAGGATGATGAGGCAACAGGTGCTCCTGCCAAGTCAGCACGATTTAGCCAGTTGGCCCACTACAGAACTCGGAGGATGCCCTCATCTGGCCAGTGCAAGGGTACTATTGCCAAGAGCAAAGCAGGTGACAAAACCAGAGCTGGCCTTCACATGCAGAGCCTTTGTGGAGAAGCATGGACGCTGAGCCCTTTTAGGTGCCAGGCGGAGAAGAAATGCTAGTCCCAGGAACTTACCTGTTCTACAAGGTTAACATGAGGTGCTGGAAATACTGCCGAAACCCTTGGGGCCACAGGAGATGGAAGCTGAAAGACAGCCAGCTCACCCTGAAGGGGTTGAAGTCTAGGTGTGCACCCGCTTTACCCAACTGTTCAAAGCTTAGTATTTGGAATCCAGAGCGGACACATCGTACAGCAAGCAGGATGTTTCCCAGTGCTTCCCCCGAGGGGCTGGGCTCCACTCTTGCATTCCTAACATTTCAAAGATAATCAGCAACTGGTACTGCCGACAGCAGAGGCGGGGAGTCTAGGAGGTGCCTCTGGCAGGCCGGCTAAGAACAGGTGAGCAAATCCCCACAGGAATACGGCTTGCAACAGAGACCTGCAACAGGAAGGAATGAAGCTGGTACTTTGGGCCACTATGATCAGAGTTTCCTACTTCTGTGTTCAAAACAGGAAATGGACAGAAAAGCAAAAGAAAACACATACCTTTTATCATGCCCCAGAGGTCTGACCCAAACATAAAATGCATTTATAAGATCTTGGGAGTTTTGCTAGACACAGACCTCATGCTTATATCCTTTCTATTTTACAGAGATTAACATTTTCATCCTGTTCATCAGCATGATTTTTAAAAGGAACATCAGATGTAACCCAAGATTAGATGGTGGAAGAGTGGAACAACCCTTTAAGAGGCAGGCTGGTTGGCACTGCCATCGCCAACATCATTCTCTAAAGCTTGGACAAAGGAGGCCAGTGGAGGCAGCAGGGTCGGCCCTACCATGAGGCCACCTGTGGCGGCAGATGCTGAGGGGTGGGGAGGTGTTGAAGGACACTGCCTGCCCTGGGCCCCTAAACTAGCCTTCTACCCTAAGATGTGGCAGGATGAGGACACTGCCCTGTTACCAGTGTTGAAGTAAGATTCAACTGGCTGTCTAGCTGACTTCTGTACATGGACCTGGGAAGGGGCACCATCTTGTCCTTTACCTCAGGCAACAAAATAGGGTGGGCTGGCCCTGAGCAGCAGCAACAGCCTAATGGAGAGAAAGTCAGCTTGTGTGTTTAACACCGAGATGGTGAGGACAGGAAACCTGTTGGAATTCCATTGATGTCTCCTCACTCGTGGTGCTAGCTTGCCGAAACCATCCTGTTTTTTTAGTTGCAACCGATGGAGAAGCTAACAAGGACTCCCTGCCAGCAGGACAGAGGACTTGGTTGCATCCAACTAAGTTATATTCAGAGCAGACCCATTGAAATCAATGGACCTAAGTTAGTCACATGCACCAATTCCAGTGTGTCTACTCAAAGTAGAATTAATATTGGATACAACCCTAATGACTGCTCATTCTAGAAAACCTATTCCTTAAGGGGTGCAAACAAAACCTTGGGAGTGACAAATAGCATCTTTCTTAATGAAGGCAGTAAAACAAACAAGGTATGTTTACCAACACTTGCCTTGCTTTGATTTGTCTGCGTTGCATGAGCTGCCTGAACATTTTAGTGGAGGCAGGATAGAAATATTTTAAATAATAATAAAAGAAGAATTCCTGAGCATTAGATACGCATGCATAGACACACATACACACTCTACCAAAAATGGTTTTTAACTAAAAAAAATAGGGGTGGGCTTGTGATTTACAGGGTCACATGCCAAGGAAACAGATTTCTAGCAGAGCAACCAAACTTGTAAAGAACAGTAGTCAAAGGGGGCAGGGGGTGGGGCGCCGTGACATCACGACGCACATGTCACAGCGGGCTGGGCAGAGCCGCAGTGCGGAGGTGAGGGGCGGGCCAGAGAGGGAGGGGTGTCACCCCTCCTCGCTGGCCCGCCCCTCACCTCCCCACCAAGGCAGCGCTGAAAAAAGCGCTTAAAAAACAAGGAGAAAGAAAGGAAAGCAGGCTGCTTTCCTTTCCTTCTCCTTTTTAAAAGGGCTTTTTTCAGTGCTCTGCTCCCGCCCCTCACCTCCCCGCTGGCGAGCCAGCAGGATAGCAGGCACCGGTGGCAGTCCAAGGGAGGAACGGACCGTGGGGGCAGGGCCCTCGCCCCAAGTGTCACCCCCCAGGGTGGTACCCGGGGCGGCCCCCCGCCCCCTCACTCCGCCCCTGGGGGCAGGGGAAACAACAGAAATTGTGGCTTCCCTAAATTCCCTTTTTAGTCTTAAGTGGCTACGGTTTAATAACTCCTGTAAGGAAACAAAAAGCAAAGCCCCTGCCTCAAAGCATTCCAGGGATAACAGTGCTAACATGAGAGCATAGAAAAAGTGACCCTCCCCTTCAGACTGAAGTGGTACAGTCCATTCTCCCATTTCAGGACTGTACCATCCCATTCCACTATGCGCATACCGGTAGATTTAACGGTATTTAATTTTTGTATTTTGTACAAACCCTCAGAAGACCAACAGGAGTCACCCCAACAAACAGGCAGTGTGTTTGTATAATAAGAAAAGGAGGAACAGATTAGACAAGATTTATTATATTTATCCTGCTTTACAGTACAAAGACACAAAAAACAGCCTGTTCCAAATTCAGCTGCCAGCTCTCCAGACTCTAGGATCTAGCAGCTCACAAAACATGGCGATGTTTTTGCTAAGTCAAGAAATGAGGCACAAACCCTCGACTTAAAACAAGTGCCTTGTGACTGACTCAGAATTTTAATTTCTTGTCTGTCTCAGCAAAGGTTCCTATGACGGAATGATTGACTCTAAGCAAATACATGAGAAATGGCACTACAAAAGCACTGAGCCATATTTCCACCCACGCCCAGGGCTTCCCTTTCCAAACTCTTGGAGCCTTACATGCATGCAGTAAAATAAGGCAGCACCCAGAAAAAGAGACTTGAGCAGACACACTCCACCCTCCATTGGCCCCAAGAGGAAGAAATGGGAGGCTGAAAATAATTGAGGGTTTGGAGTGAAGTAAATATGCACTCTCAGTGAATGGTCACATTTCCTTTAAAGCAGAACCAGGGACACAGGGGTCCTCCAAGTGCCGGACTACAACTCCAAGAATCCCTAACCACTGACCACGTTGCTGGGGCTGAAGGAAGTCACAGTCCAGCATGACATTCCTACAGTCTTCATTGTCATGTCCAGGTTCCCCCCCCCACAACTATTCATCTGCAGTCTCTGACTGAAACTAAAACAAAAGAAATCCACATTCTGGGAAGTGCACATGGAAATTTTGTGCACATCTGCGCTGTGGATGGCTGTCACAAAAGTTTGGTTTCCTGTTTCAAAAAACATTTTGGAGTGATGGCATCACTGATAAAAGCAAACCAGAGAAATGGGGAAAGACTCTGGAAGGAAAAGGCAATTCTCTGTTTAGCAGAGGGTAGCTAAAATCTTAAGGAACATGTGTGAGGTATCTTCATGTCAAGCAAAGTCAAGATGCTTACGGGTTAATGAAAGGGCATGCACGAAAAGGGCGACTGGGAAAGGAAGAGCAGCAACAATTGGAGGAAGTGGTTGCTTACCCGTCGAGCATCTCAAAGGAGGGTGTGCAAAGCTAAGACGCTTGGGAAGGGCTCTTCCTGCCACACCAAACAAGAACCTGTGATAACTGAAGCTGTTCTCTGCAGAGTTCACTTCTCCAGACACTGCAGCATTCTTGAGATGGAAGAAGTGACCTCTAATCCCTATTCAGCTATGCGTTCACTGACAGACACATTAAGGAAGCCATTAGCTCAGAGGTTTTCAACCTTTTTGAGTCCACAGCTCCCTTGAGCAACTACATTCTTTCTGTGGCACCCCTGTGGGGCTCAGGAGCCCAGTTATATCACCCCTTGCCTCCAGAGCTGGCAGCCTCTCACTCCTTTTGGAACACCCTCCCTTGTGGAGTGTTCCCTCAACCTCCTCTCCTTGCAAGTTCTCCAGGCAGCTGCCACCCCTGGTCTTTGAGCTGACCCCCCCCCCCCCGCTCCAAAGAGAGGTGCCTCCTCACACTGCCCCACAGGGGCCTGGGACTTGTCTGTCCATTCCCAACAGCAAGGGCTGGCGTACTAGCTAGCTGGGCTCCCTCACTCGCTTGCTTACTCCAGGGCTGCCTCAGCTCCTGGCAACCAGCACCCCCTGACCAGTCCCAGAGGCACCATTCTCCTGGGGAGCTTGTAGCCAGGGCTGCTGCAATAAACAGCTGTGCAAGACTTTGGGAGGCGGAGATGCAAGAGGGCACCAGAGGAGGGAAAGAGGGACAGAGGCCAGTGTTGCTTGCAGCACCCCTGACCATCATTCAAGGCACCCTAGGGTGCCACGGCACAGTGGTTGAAAACTACAGCATTAGCTCTTTGCTTCAAGTTTTTTCCAACCATACAATGGGAATACTAATGAGCAGCCTCTTCGGGATTCCAATCATGGCATACATACAGACTGTGGAAAACTTTGCACATATGAATCAGTAAGAACCATCAACAGCAGCCCATCATTTCTCCAGTGGAAAAAATCCCAATATAACTGTGCAGTGTGTTCTGATCAATTTCTAGGTTAATGAACCAAACCTCTCTCTCCCACAGCTTTGGCCACTTTATTACCCTTCTTCTGAACACGTACATTTTTCTAGGAGTTTAAAATCTCCATGGTACTTCACATACATTTTCTCAGCCATTCTTGCAAGTCTGTAAGGTGAGCAAACTAATAGTCGTCATGAAATAAGATGGGGAACTGCAGCTTCCATGGGGAAAAGAGAGTGCAGGAGCCTGAGGCAACACCATACCATGATTTAGCTGTGGCTTCTAAACCAAGCCAGTAAGCTGCCTTAGGCCATATTGTGACTTCATAGCTAAAAGTCAGGTCGGTGAAATCAGATACTTCCCAGATCACACAGGGTTAAACTATACGCTAGGTTCAATACATAGCTTTTTTCTTACACAGAGGTAAGTGTGCAGGCCTGACATGGTTTGCAACAACAGCTCATGGAGGAGCGAAGCTTAATCCTTCCCTCCCCATCCATTCGCAGCTGTTATAAATAGCTTTTAAAAACTGAGTACCCACTGGCACCAACTGGGTTTTTATTGTTTTTTACTGTCACTGGGTGTGTGTGAATTTCCTCCTGGTGCCCCTGCCATCTGAAATGAGGCAGGAAGAAAACAGGGAATGGGCCTTTTCAGTTAGAACACTCCATTTATGCTATGCTCTCCCTTGGGAGGCTTGCAAAACACCCCATTTCAAACTCCTTTCAGCGCCATGTGAAGACCTTTAAAAACAACAATCCAAGCCTTTCAAACATGTTTCCCCTTCTGGGAGTTTATGCTGCAATGACTGCTGTTTTTCTTTTTATGCAGTGTTAATTTTTATAACTTGATTTCACTGTGCTTTGTTGTAATTTTATTGATATTCAGTTGGGTGCCCTGAGAATATATTATTGAAATGTGGGATATAAATGCAATAACTAAGTACAGCATGCCAACCTTCTATTCCTGTCTGTATCAATTAAAAGCCTCTAGTCCTTATACTAAGGGTTTTTCACCTTTACTAATCAAAGCACTTGGAAAACTTTGGTCTCTTTCACATACTCCTTCTGAGATTTTAGGAGTCATTGCCCACCACTTTCAAACCTGTATTTGTAGCTCACTGTTTAAAACAAAAGCTTGGATCCTATGAGACTGAACTTTGCAGTTGGATACAGGTTTCCCTCTCCCTGAAGTATGAATTGCATATGGCCTCTACTGCACAGGTCTTCACACAGACCTTAAAAACTCACCTGTTTCCGGTTGCTCTTTCTTAAGAGTATCAGCGCTGCTCGTTTTTGAGATTCCTGAGTGGCTCTGAACTGCTCTCATGAAAAGAAATTGCGGGATGGTTCTTCTATCCTACTGCCTTTTAGACTGTGGTCTTACAATTGTTTTAAAACTGCCTAATGTTCTCAGCGTATCTGACATTTTGTTTGCCTAAGCCAACTCGTGAAGGTTAATTCCTTACAAAGTGGCTGAGGAATAAATAAATAAAAGCAAACACGCACAGCGGCTATGCTATCTATCCCTTATGTTCTGTGCAACATCATGCATGCTGGTGTGTGTGTGTGTGTGTCTATACACACACTACAGCATGCAGTAAGAGTTGTAAATTCAGGATAGACAGAAGATTGCACTTCCTCGTGCGATCTATAATAAATCTTGTGAAATCCAGTTGTGGTGATAGCTACTGGTTCAGAGGGCTTTAAAAGGGCATTAGACAAAACCATGGAGGAAAAGGTCTTCAATGCCAGTAGTTAGCTGTGGTGGCAACAGTGGGGGAGGGCTATTGATGGAGGACTTCCCAGAGGCATCTGGTTGGCCACCGTGGGAAAGAGGAATGGTGGATTAGAGGGATCTAGATATAACCCAGCAGGGCTCTTCTTATGTTCTTACGCCCACCTGACTTCACACAGGCACTGGCAAGGCAGGAATGAACCACATCCCCACAGCAGGGGAGCTGGCTAGGGCTCCCTTGCAGGCAGGGCTGGCACCAGCCCTCCCTGCCAAAGAGCCAGCCAGCCAGCCATTCAAAAGTGCCCCTGCCGAGGCCTCCCCAGCTGCACGGCATCCGCCTGTGTTTATTTCTGGGTTCTCATTATCAGTAAGTAGCAATTTAAAATGGAAAAAAAAAACTGTGGGAGTGTGGCGGGGCGGAAACCTTAAAGCGATCAACTCCTAAGACACAAGGAAGAGAGCAGTGCAGCAAGACAGACGTGCTGCCATGCGGGGAAGGTTGCGAGGGAGGCTTCCCTACTTGCCTATAGCAAGAAGCACAGCCCTTGCCACTGCCAAACATCTGGCACAGGAAGCGCAAGAGATGAAACCGAAGCACTGTTTGAGCTCAGCTAGTGTGGGGGTTGTGGTCAGAAAGCAAACCAGAAGAAGGGCAGAGCAAGGGCCATGTGCACACTTACAAAAGGAATGGGGGGGGGGAAATAGTCAAAACTCTGTGACAAGAAAAAATGATTTCTGGGACCGCTATAGATCAGTAAATGTTTATTATGCAGCATCATTTGCTCCACTAGGGATGAGGAGGGCCAGGTAGCATTTTTGTGCATTTTTACAAGAGTCTCTTAGCATGAATTTGATAGCTGGTATTTCAATATGTGTATTTTATTGGCTGTATTATGATATGCTGTGTGTTTGTAATCCACACTGGGCTTGGTAACAAATGGGTAGGATAAAAAATTCTTAAAATAAGTACCCCCTCAAACCTGGAGCTGGCCCCACCTATGGATGCCACACTCTGGTTGCCCCCAACTTTATCAGAGAGGGCAATAGCAGGGGCTAGGGGCTTCCTTTGCAATGGTATCTTGGCTGGAGAGTTCATCTCCCCAGAAGGATTAGTCAGGGACAAAAGCTACTAACATTTAGGCACCGTGTTAATTTTCATTATTATTCTCCTCCCCCCTCAGCATACAGTGGTGTAGTAAACCATGTTTGGAGGGCTGTGTTTTGAAGACAGGAAAGTGCTTGGACAATGAAATGTAAGGAGTTGAGGGATGAAGAGAGCATGAAATGACAGTTGCTGGAGGTGGAATTCTGTCGTTTGACCGTCTCTGCAAAGTAGATCGCTCAGTCTGCAGAGCATGAGACTCTTAATCTCAGGGTCATGTGTCTGAGCCCCATATTCGGCAAAAGATTACTGCATTGCAGGGGGTTGGACTAAATGACCCTTGTAGTTTCTTCCAACTCTACAATTCTATGAAAAAGGGAATGGGCCAGTGGGGATTAACTGGGTGGGATTGTGTTTAGGACAAGGCTGGGGATCTGTGACCCTCTGGATATTGTTGGATCTCAACTCCCATCAGCCCCAGCCAGCATGGCCAGTGGTCAGGAGCAATGGGAGTTGCTGCATTTCAGCAACATCAGGAAGGCAACAGGTTCTCCACCCCTAGTTTAGGAAGCTTCTAGGTACAAAGACTCAGATCAATTGTTTCCCTTGTTCCTCAAATAGATGTTGTTACACCTGAGTAATTGTCAGTGAAACTCACACTTAAAGGGCCTGAACACCTACTGTCGATACCTACACCTACACAGTGCTGTTAGCACAGAAAGTGTGGTACAGCTATTTGAATGATTAATTGTGGTGTGTCGGTGTTAGCACTTGCTCCATGGGTCATTTCAATGTTCAGTTTTATTACTAATATTATTTTTAAATGTTTTGTTTAAGCTGTGCTAGAGACCTTCCAGTCAAACGGCAAGATAAAAATGCTGTAAATAAATGAATAAATTTAAGGCATTGAAGCCCCTATTCTCTGTCACCTCAAACCAAAGTGCACATGTGTGGGGTATGTGCACACACAAAATTAGCTAACAAAAACATTCACCTAGCCCCAAACTAGACACCATTTGGTGATAACATGAGCCCTCCTGGTTGTGCTGCAGCTGATGGGGTATTTGCTTGGTAGCAACCAGGAGGAGGGCAATTTTGGTGGTGGCACCTTTTAAATGGAATCACCTGCCCACTGAGCTTAAATGAGTACCAACATTATCTCCCTTCTGGCACTTGTTAAAAACACATATAAGCTGTCAGACTTGTGCAGGGTGCTCAATTTCCAGCAAGCTGGTTTGATTTTAACCCTGCTCTAGGTTTTGGCTGCATTTCATGTACTGTAATTTTTAATATCCAAGTTGTGTTTTCAAATTCTTGTTCTTAGTTAACAAACAAACAGGACTTTCCTCCATAGCATCTTGTTCAATTTCACTGTCCTTCTATACAAATCCAACAGTCACAATCACAATGCTGTGTTAGTGAAAGTAACTTTATCTCCATTTGTAAGGCACTACAGGTTGTTTAAAACAAAACATTTATAGCACTAACATCATCTCCAGAAATAATGAAGGTCATCCAGTAAGACTTGTGGTTGAATAAGGATTGGAACTTATTCCTCCTTAGTCTAAGTTAAACACCATTACTGCAACTCTTTCCTCTTTGAACCTACCACCACTACCATCACCATGCCTGTATCCAGTCATACCTCTTCCAACCAATCACTGCCTATTTGTGAACACCTTTGGCAACCTCCCAACTATCCTGCCCAGTACCTAAACAAAACCAGGAATGAGGCCTGGCGAGTATCACCAGCACTCCCACAATACTTCAGATCAGGTCAACCTACATATTAGGGATAACTGGGCAAAGGAAGAGGAAGAGAATGTGGCTCACACGTGATCACCAGGAACATCTTATCCACTTACAAAACAAAAGAACAAACAAACAAAACAGGAGCTTGAAAGCCAGGTTTCACTGCCACTGTCTCTGCTATGTGGCCCCAGCAAATACTGGGGTGCAGGATATGCAGCTTACAAGATGCTAGAATCTCCATCCCAAGATTCAGCCAAGAATGAGCAGCTTTGTGCCCTAAATCCAAAAAAAGCAGAAATGAGGCATCCCTGAAATTCCTCCAGAGCTCTAACTTTCCTCCCCTGATTTATAACTTTTAAACAAAAAACCTTTTTCCCAACCATAGTAACAAAATTCAAACAGTAACAAAATACTACAATCCTACAATTAAACAACATGCCATTAAGCAAGAGACAAAGTTAGTAACTCATATACCACAGAAAACAAGCTTTTGACCTGACACTCACTTAGCCAGGTGCACTGAAGCATGGCAAGAGAGAAAGTCACCACCGGCTCACCTGGGTGGTCCCTATCTCCTCTCCAAGCTTTTCCTTCCTTGTTATCCACTGGGATTTACGTAGTTTAGAATGAGCCATTCAGGCAAACATCCCACCTACTGCCTTGTCTCAGGTTCAAAGTTTGTCCAGTATTTACGTAGTGCTTTAAAAGGTTTCTAAGGTCTTCACATGCATTACTGGACCAATCCTTAAAAAAATAAACTTATCCGGCTGCCTAGTCAGTTTTATCATATTGCACATTTGAGGGTTGCTGAAAAGTTGTAATTTGCCTGAGGCCACGTCCAGACTTCATGGCAGAGGCGATATTTAAACCAGAGAAGTTCCTGGCTTACAGTTCCAACATTTTTCAGCCTGGAACCCCCTTCCCAAGACTTTCATTTTAGGGATCCCATCACAATGGTTTGGAAGTCAGGAAGAAAAGAGAACATATTCTGAGACCATTACCTTTGTATTTCCCTTTCATCTTGAAGCTGGGGTTAGTGCATCACCCACATTGAAGACTGAAGCAAGGCCTTGAGTACCAGTGTTGCTTGCTCTCATCCTTATCCCATGAAATGTGGCAGGGACAAGAGCTCCCAGCCAGCCAGCCAAACAGGGCAGTGTGTCTCCTCCCACGCTTCCCTCCTTGAAGCCTGACATCACTGCAGTTCCTGCTACTCCCAGGGTGAGTCAAAGCCACACAGCCATGGAGAGGAAAGAGAAGGAAGCCCTGCCTCTGGAGGAGGCGGGGAAGAAAGAAGACACATCAGGAAGACAGAGAAGACTGTCTAAGAACTTCCAAGAACGTCAACCGCTGGGTTGTTTTTCTTTTTAGCCAAAATATCACAGCCCTGGAACAAGAACAGAAGCCTTCATTCTTTCAGAACCCAATGCTTCAACATGAGGCCCACTTCCATTTTTTCTAAGCATATATAGTAGTAAATGCTGAAGTTCAAGCACTTATCATGACAACACCCCCCTCCCCAAGCAGTAGAGCATCTGCTTTGCATGCAGAAGGTTCCAAATTCAGTCCAGGCAGGGCTGGCAAAAACTCCTGCCTGAAAATCTAAAGGACTATAATCACCAATCCATGTGTATGCTGAGCAAGATGGACCAATGATATGGCTCAAGTATAAGGCAGTTTTCTGTGTTCCTTTATATGCCCCCAAGTTGAGTCCAGAAACGCATGCAGAAATGTGGATTTCTCTCTCTCTTTTACACAGACACACACACATAGTAATACTACCCAATGCACACTACCCAGTTTATTAGGATCAGCTGACACATCTCACTTCATCTATATAAATTTGTAAAAGACAACAGTAAAGCTTAATGCTTCCTATCACCTCACTCCCTTGCCAGAGCAGAGTTTTCTCCAATTAGCCTGGCATTCGAGAAGGTGTCATCCTAGAGGTGAGACTTTGTGTCCCATCCCCCACCCCACCCCCACCCCGCAACTAACCTGTTCTCTACTCTGCTCATCCCACCCACCACTTTAGAGTGACCAGATGCAAAGGAATTTACAGATCTACAGCACTGTATTTATTAACTTACTGGATCACTCATGGCAACCAGAGATTCCACACAGGGGAGTGAGTGGGCTGGCAAGGGGTATGTGTGGATCTCTCCATTCCTCCTCCCACCAGCCCCCACTTTGCTTCCTCTGAAGCCAGCATGGAAACCAAGTCTGTCTCTCGTCCACCAGCCTGTACAGTGGTACCTCTGGTTAAGAACTTAATTCGTTCTGGAGGTCTGTTCTTAACCTGAAACTGTTTTTAACCTGAAGCACCACTTCAGCTAATGGGACCTCCTGCTGCTGTTGCGGCACCAGAGCACAATTTCTGTTCTTATCCTGAAGCAAAGTTCTTAACCTGAAGCGTTATTTCTGGGTTAGCGGAGTCTGTAACCTGAAGCGTATGTACCGGTAACCTGAGGTGCCACTGTATAGCACAAGGCACTTGCTTTAACAAGCCTGTTGAGAAGCTTCCTCTCCTCTGTGGTCATCATGGAAACAACAAGCTACTAATTTCCTTAGCAGGTTAGTAAAAAACACTGCATGCTAGTAACTTTTGTGGGCTTATTTACAAGGCTGTTTAAATAGCTACATAAGAGGCGGAATGTTTACAGAGACAGCTTGTCATGCAGGAGTGCGAAAACCACACCTAACTATTTTTTCCTTCACAGCTATTGAAGATAAAGGAACTCTGCCTCCTTAGCATTTGGTCACCCCCTTTACCTCTCTTTCCTTCTTTAAGAAAAAGCCCCAGTCAGTCACCGCCAAACCACAGCCCACTCATGCAGCACACCAATTGAAGATCAATACCCCATATCTTTTTAATAAACGAATCTCTGAGCATGTCTAGATTGCCCTGAATACAGTGATTATGTTCTTCATAGCATACACCCCACAACTCTGATTGTGAAGCACAGGTGTAAAAAGGCACAGGTCCCGGCCAGATATGAATCTCCACACCTTCCTCTTTGCAAATTAAACCACCAGTTCTGTTTCCTTATGGTCAAGCAAAGCTGCGAAGCCCCAGGCTTTGCTGGAAATGTCACCTAGTGATGCACCCAAGACATGACTATGGGTCAGACCTGAAAGAAAGGAGACACAATGCCTGTTTGCCTGAGCTCGGCTCCTTCCCTGCATCTCATACACACACCTTCATTTCCACATTCTTCCTTACAGCAGAGAATTAGGTCTGTGATACAAGGAGATGTAATTTTGAAAAACAGGGCTCTTGGTTGGCCTTAACGATTTGGGCAGGTTATAGTAAAGCAGGGGGAGAGCTGGTCTCTTAGCACAGCTGTTATGGGAAGATGTCAGAAGACAACAATGGGGTACCACTAAACCTTACCCAGAACACAAAGGCAACACCCAAGTCCTTTCAAGTAAAAGCTTTTGTCATCCTGTAGAAGGAAAGTTCCCTCCCTGGCTGCCTTCCTGTACTATGGTATGAAAGAACTACTTAAATGGCCACCTTTACTCACAGGGCTTCTGCTTGTATGCAGCACATAGCAATCAACCTAGTGTCCCCCTGCCTCCAGGGGCTGGAAATATATTCTGGTGCTACAAATTGCCACAAACATCCTTAGTGCAGCTTTTCCACAGCTAGCAGCATGCAAAACCCATTTGAAATCCAGCTAAAGCACAGTCACCTCTAGCATGCTAAGCCAGCAGGGTTTCTCCCTCCACTTCAACCCATATCACCTTAGATACACAAACATCTATCCGTGCCCCCAAGTTTCCAGATGAGCTGGCACACCTCCACAAACCATCCACAAACCTTTAAGTCTTGAATCCTGCGGAAAGAAAGCCAAGGCCTGACCAGTTGCCTACACCTTTTCTGTGTGAGCTCAGATTTAATCAAAAGTAGCCTTTCCCAAGGAAATAATCTTGCAAGGTGGAAAGCCCCTCAGAGAGCTCACTGTTGTCCGGAAGTACCACAGTTAAACTCAAAACAGGCTCCTTTGAGTTCTTTGAAGGAGTCCCCTCTACTTTCTCTCTCTCTCTCTTATTCACTCATGGCGCCATCTGTAGGGTGGCGATTGCATAACGACAACACAAAATAAAAAATAAAAAAATCCTTCCAGTAGCACCTTAGAGACCAACTAAGTTTGTTCTTGGTATGAGCTTTCATGTGCATGCACACTTCTTCAGATACATGCATATGCACACGAAAGCTCATACCAAGAACAAACTTAGTTGGTCTCTAAGGTGCTACTGGAAGGATTTTTTTATTTTTTATTTTGTTTTGACTATGGCAGACCAACACGGCTACCTACCTATAACGACAACAGCTAGGCATAAATAAAACTTACAAGCAGCATGTTTTTGAGCTCACTAGAACTTGTAGTCTTATTCTTATATTTATATGAAACCCACATTCCATCCTCCTATCCATCATTGGTCACATATAGTATAAAGAATTATTTAGGCTGGGGGCAAGAATGAAAAAAAGAGGGCGGAGAAGGAAAGGTTGTTTTGGGGTGTGGTGAAAAAGGCAAAACTGGCAGTTTGTAGTAATCTTGAGATGAAGTGGAGGAGGTAGGCAAATAAATAAATAAATAAATAAATAAGATGAAGATTTAATTAGGCTGGACCAGATACCCTCAGCCTGGCACCCTCCAGACATTGCTGGACTCCCAATTCCCATCAGAACCAGCCAGCACGGCTAATGGTCAAAACCTCTGGAGGGAATCAGATTGGCCAAAGTATGGGCTACACCACAAAAGGTAAAGGTAAAGGACCCCCGACAGTTAAGTCCAGTCGCAGACGACTCTGGGGTTGCGGCGCTCATCTCGCTTTACAGGTGGAGGGAGTCGACGTTTTATCCACAGACAGTTTTCCCGGGTCATTCAGTGCAAAACAATTCTCATGTTGCACCAGAGTTTATTAAAACAAAGTAACCAACGACAGCTCTTCCTTTGAAAATAAAAGATACTATCAGAGTTGAGCTCTATAAGGGATGCACTTAAATACCACCCAACTAATCTGTCCTGATAACTAGCCTGCTTTTGTTGACTTTTTGGTGAACATATCTGGTTACAAAGGAGGAGTGCCAGAGAAGTACACGAGATGGAAACCAGGAGCCCCTCACCACCTGCCACAACTCCGGAAAGCATAGCCTGGACCTTGCCTGCTCAATGCATCCAGGGTGAGATTCCCTCCATTCATCAGATTTCAGCAAAAAAAGGAAAGGCGTTCCCTCTCTTCCTTGAACCCAGCCCCAATGATAGAATATTCCACTGTGATTCACCAGAGTCCACCCCACTTCCTGCTTCTGTGCGCCTTCCCTTTAAATACCCAGCCAAATAAGGAACTGGGAAGGTGGTTTGTTTGTTTTTAAGGCGCCTTTAGTTCTTGTACCCTCATTTCCTCTCCAGCCTGTGTTAGCCCAGCTTTCTTCCTCCAGTTCCCAAGTACAGTTCAATCCTTTCAATGTGGATCAAGGAGACCCTGATTCTCCTCTACAAAGCCACCCAAATAGTGTGTATCACCAGACACCTCATTGGCCACAGCAAATTCACTCCCAAAGCCCCTTGTGAAATACCAACACACAGAGAGATCCATTTGGCCTCCCATCACAACCACTGACCCTTTCCAACAACGTGCCCTCAAAACCCCCAATTTGACCTGTCTGTCTGATGCAGATGACTGGGTGACAACATAGCAGTCAGACAGGTATTGCCAGCTTCATGGTAGCACGTGCAGCACTTCTGTATAAGGACAGGTGCTGAACACTTGGAATTCCTGTTCCCCAGCGGATGCTGAGCTTAGCCAAGTTCAGGACAGAAATTCCTGAGTGATTACGCATGACCCAATCTGTATTTTGGCATTTGGTAGGATGTGGAACAAGACTCAATGTGGCAGACCTTGGTAGCTCCCAGACTAGAAACAAAGTGTTTGTTAGTTATTTCTGTTATGGGTGTGTTGAGAAAGTGAGGGAACGGCTGCTATCTGCTTCCAGTGTCTTCAGAAATGGCAGGAGCTAGTGAACTACCCTTTTGCCAGTTGCTAGTTTTTCAGTTCCTAAACTGAAAAGAACCTTACATACATTACACTAGAAGAGCACTTCTCAGCTATAACATGCAACATTTTCTTGGATCAAATCAAACACACCCTCTGAAGCATACCCTTTCTGTGACCATACTAACCGATGGGAGGACAGCCACAGATAGGTCTATTAGCCCTGACAGCTAAATTGAACCTTTATGTTCAGAGGCAGAATACCAATGAACACCAGTTTCTGGACAGCAAATGGCTGCTGCCTTCATGCCCTACTTGTGGGCTTTCCAGAAGCATCAGACTGGCGGCTGTGTAAGACACGATGGTGGTGGCCTGTCTAATCCAGCAGGACTCTTCTAATGCAATAAACTAGAATACTAAGAAGGCACGTGCTGGTTGCATCCTGCCTTCCTGACCTTTCCCAAAGCCCAAGCATCATCCAGAAGAACATGGAACCTGTGGCATTTCACATATTGTTGGATTCCAGCTCTTAACAACTCCAGCCAGCACAGCCAATGACAAGTGGTAGTGGAAGCATAGTGCAAGAAACATCTGTAGGATCATTGTTTTGGTATAAAAATGTTGATTCTTCTGCCCCCTTCTTATCAGTAGTTTACTTATTACGGTTTTTATTATTCATTCATTCATTCATTCATTCATTCATTCCAACCAACCTCTCTGGATTGGGGGAGACTAAATTTTCTTTTTAAGCCAAAATAAACTTACAGAGCTTTGTTGGGTTCCCTAAAACTCCAGTTCTCCCAAAATGATTCAGCGTTTGGGACTCAGTGGTACAGCACATGCTTTGCATCCATAAAGTTCCAGATTTGATCCCTAGAATCTCCAGTTGGGGACTGGCAAGATTCCTGCATGCCTGGCAGCAGATCTCCAGAACTTTATATAGAAAATGCTATGCCATATAGACCAAAAGTCTGACTCTGTATAAGGAATCTTCCTATGCTTCAGGAATGTAGTTGAACTGAAGGTTGGCAGTAGAGGGCAGTGTAGAGCAAGCCAAGCTGCTACAATCTTTGCAAGAACAAGGACCTGTTACTTTACTCTCCCCACAATGCCTAGGGGCTCCCACAAACCACTGTTTCTAAGAACATGAACTAAGGTGCCCTCCACCTAGATGAATGAAGAGGACAAAATGGCTTATTTATAATTAGGTGAGCAGGCTGGTAATCAATAGCTGAGTGGTAACATGGGCTATGGACAGCCATTACCCTGTGTCTTTGTTTATGGCAAAAATATTGAACTTGAGTTTGGAAATTCCATTTTAGCTACCAGAACCAATGCATAGAATTCTCTTTTGCACCTCCAAAATAAGTTGCAGATCAGCTTCAGTAGTGGCACATCTCCACAGATGGCCCCCCGCCCACATATCTACCGGTAGTTGCACAAAACCCATCTCACTCAGCCCACAGAGG
Source organism: Lacerta agilis (assembly GCF_009819535.1). Classification (NCBI taxonomy): domain Eukaryota; kingdom Metazoa; phylum Chordata; class Lepidosauria; order Squamata; family Lacertidae; genus Lacerta; species Lacerta agilis. The sequence continues at coordinate 40,573,425 of NC_046319.1, read as the reverse complement.
CCATCCAATAGGTGGCGAAGGCAATGCTTTTATTCTTTTTTTAAAAAGTTTATGGGTACTCACACAAAATGTTTAGGGGTATGCGTACCCCCAGAAAAAAGCACTTGGCTAAGGGATCCAGAGGATGGCAGATGAGGGTACAATGATGGTACATGGATGGACTTCTGCTTTTTCTGAAAAATATTCAAACTGCAGGCTTTGTCAGGTAATCAACACACTGGCAACTCAGTATTTCCGCCCCCACAACCTAACCTTGAAAAACAGTTATTTAAATCAAAAGCCTAGTTTCCAGTATCTGAAACACTACAAAAAACCGTTGTTATACAAGGTTCTGCTTCAGGTTCCTACCGAGCCAAGGCCTAAGCATGTTCATGCAGATATTAAATCCCCAGAGAGTTCAATGGGACTTGCTTCCAATTAAGGATGCTTTGGTTTGCAGGATAAGATTCTGATCTAAGTACCAGTGATAGGCTTAAAGAAGCTGAAAATGAAAGGAGCAATAAAACAAAGATAGAAGAGAAGGCAAACTGGCTTCTTTCCTTTTTTGAAAGCCTCTTTTTTATACTAGCTGGAGAAAAACAGGAGGGGGGGAAGGGGGAACTATCGCAACCAGAACTAATGATGTAAATGTACATTCACATTTACATAATTTATTTTTAGTGCCAGATTTGGTCCTGCCTGCTTCACCTTGGACTAGCAGCTAATTAACCATTTATTCATAAAGCACTTTAAGGTTTGCAGATCTGTTTTTTTCTGACCATCTTTTCCCCCATCCACAAAAGGCAGCTTTAGACTGAAACAGGCTATGCCATCTCTCTTGGGAGAACACGGTGACAGGCATGCGAGGAAGACAGCATGCACTGAGCTGCGACTAAGGTTAATGGGCTCATCCAGACTTCCCTCCACCCCCACCACTCTTTCAGCTGGAGAAGAAGACCCTTTAAAAGAACTCCAGTGGTTCCCCCGCCCCCAATTGAAAGGCTGCTCCCTGAAGCATCATTTGATGCTAAAAGCTTTCATTTCATTCGGGATCTCCAATGTGAGTGCAAGAAAGAATTTATTCATGGGTAAAAAAAGAGCCTGGCACACTCTACCTCCTTCCCCATCTGCTTCTGCCCCGCCACCCCACAATCTGGGCTGACTCATATTTAGAGCGTTTAATGCCTTCTTACTGAGGAACACAGAGTGTATATGGGAAACAAAGCAACAGTTGAAAGGAGCACAAAGAGGGGCAAGGCAGAGAGAGGAAAGAAAGAGTGCAATCCTATCTGTTTGAAAAGATTGGGAGATAATGAGAGAAGAAAATAAATGACTGCTTTATTTCTTACATAGATACCTAGGAAGCTATCATTGGTACATCTATCTCAGCACCCTCTAAACTGACAGGCAGCAGCTCTCCAGGGTCTCTCCCAGCCCTACCTGGGAATCCTGGGAATTGAACATGGGACCTTCTGCATGGAAAGCAGATGCTCTGCCACTGAGCTACGATACTTAACACTCAAACCCACCAGTCCTGCTATGTCTATACTGGGTCCTCCTCTCTTGGCCTAGAACAGCAGCCTCCAGGCTTTGTTATAGAGAGGCATGCAGGTCCTTGGAAGTTGCTTAGGGTTTCTCAATACAAACATAAATGCACATGAGATTACCCCCTGCCCACTCCAGTCATATGTAATCATGCTTCTAGGAGTTATCCTCCACTTAAACGGCTGTTACTCTAGGAGAATTGCTCATGAAGCCACTGATAAGTCTTCAACATACAGTCTATCACAACAGTCACCAAGCTGGTGCCCTCCAGTCATTTTGGACTAAAACTCCCATAAGCCCCAGTCAGCACAAGGAGAGATGTAGTCCAAAACATCTGGAGGGCACCAGGTGGGCGAAGGCTTGTTAATCAGAAGTTGAAACCTATACATTTAGTTCTATAGAAAATGTTTCAAGCAGCTTTTCAGCTATGCAGACCCTCAAAATAGCTAAAAATAAAATAGTAACAACCCTTCATAAAATAATTCATTGGTAAATCACATACTACCCATGCTATCAGCAGCTTCATACCATGTTAAACATAAACAGACCTAGTTCTTAGAAGGCTTGGTGGAAAAACTGTATTCACAGACCTCCTGGTGATTGCAGCAGAGAGGGTCTTGCAAGGGAATTCTACAATGCAAGCCCCCTATCCCACCCCACAAAAAAGCTAAATGGTTAATCTTATTGTGGATGGTGACGGCACCTATAGCAACATCCCTCCTTGTGAACCTTAATTCACTGTTGCAGAGTGGGGAGCCACTCTGGGAATGTGTTTTGAGAGCAAGATATATCTCTGGAGAAAGCTGTTCCTTAAAGCCTGTGGCCCTCCAGATGTTACCAGGATCCAACTTCCACCAGCCCCAGCCATATAGCCCATGAAGTCATAGTCCAGGAGGGTCAGGGGTTCCTCTACCCTACCTTATGCCGGACCAATTACAGCAGCAACGGGGGACCAGCAGCTTAAATTTGGCCAAGAAGCAAAGTGATAAACCCGTAAGTTGACAAGAGAATAGGTGAAATGAACTGGAAGCAAATAGCCCTTGACACAAGCAGGGTCCACTGACAGGTAAGCTGTTTTATGGCAGGGCTGGGTGGGATTCAGGCTTTCAATTTGCTTTTTTTAAACACACACACACACACACACACACACACGGGAAGAGCCACCAACTGGAGACAGTTGCAAAATATACACATTTCAAGTTAAGGACGCCTCTCAGCGCATTCCAAGCCCAATAATTCGTTCACAGCAGGAGAACTGAGCTCACAGTGCTTTCACACTAAAATTTCACCCCTGGTTAAAGTTACTTCTTTTCATCAGCCTTCCTGGTGAAAAGTTGGTGATGCAGCCTCTCTGCTGTTGCTCTGGTTAGACTACTAGAAGTCAGAAAACCTTTGCAATCTACTATGAATGGCTCTGAGATCTACCAGCAAAGCTGGCTCTACCCTGCAACATAGGGCAAGGACACTTCAGGCTACAGATATCACCCCACTCTCAAGGCTAAAGAGGTCCTTAGCCCTCTCAAATGCCTAGGGACTGCAGGAACTCTTATCAATACCACACGTCTCAGGGGAAAGGTTCTTCCTTCTTCCCGCTGCACACCAGCTCGTTTGTTCTCATTAAATTTTAACAAGAACAGAGCTCTAGTGACAGAGGCAGTGTATGTGGTGCTCTCCATATGTTTGTAGTTCATCAACTACATCTGGGCAGCCACATGTCCCCACCCCTGTAGTAGTATAGGTTTGCTACAAGAAGACTATTCAGTGCATCTTCCTGTTTTTTTATCTGCAAGGGTCCCCTGGTAATATATTCAGATTAAAAGCCCCGCACCATTCTCTGTTCAAAGTTGGAAGACTAGACACAAGCCTGTGGTACCAAATTCACCCATGCCCTGCATCTAATTTGAGGCACAAACACAATGCTGTTATCCCCACCTGCACACCACTTCCACTTCTAAGGCTTGGTGTCCCTATTCATTTCTCCCAGAATGCTACCATGTCTTTCTTTTAGAAGCAATCAGTATTCTCGCAGCCCTGTTGCTTCCTTTCCAATCCAGAACAGGCGAAAAGGAAGACAAGGTAAGAAGCAGGGAGGTTTCCAATACACTCAGAATTTCTCTCTCTGGTTTTGCTGCCACAGGCCATTTTCGAGCCAAGTGCTATTCACAGAATTTGTACGCAATGTGTATCCACAACAGAGAGAATTGTGGGAAAGGGAATTACCTTCTAGGGTTCACTCCCATCCCTAGCCAGTAGCACCATCTTGGAATCGATGCAGTGAGGAATGGTTGAAAGAACTGGATATGCTCAGCCTAAGTTATAGTAAGTTAAGGAAAGACATGTTTGGGATCTTCAAATATCTGAAGAGCTGTAACAGAGAAAATGAAGCACTCGTTCTCTCTTGCTCCAGAAGGCCAGGCCTTGAAACAAAGGCTGGGAACACAGGGAAGCAGATTTCAGCTAAGCCTTGGGAGAGGCATACCAATGATATGAGCTGTCTGATAGTGGAACAGACTGCCTCCGGAAATGGTGATCTTTCCTTTTCTGGGGACCTTTTAAGCAGCAACTGGATAGCCATCTGTCAGGGAATTTGCAGTAGCTTCACCCCAAGTTTCAGATTCTGAACTGAGGGGGGAGGTGGACTAGATGTTCTCCAAGACACCTTCAAACTCTTGTGACTCATCTCAATTTCCGTGTGCAGATCTCATCCAATGAGCAGGTCTATAGACTGCTCTGCACATGGATGCACTCAAAACATCCTATGCTCTTTATTTCATGCATTCACAGGCTCTCTAGGACAAAGCTGGGTAAGCCCATGAGTAAAATGTGGCTTACCAGGGCTCCCAATTTGGCTAGTGAGGCCATTTCCCCCAAGACATGCTCACCACCCCACACTTGACATCAGATATGAGGCAGGCACTCATGTGGCAACAAATAAACATTTGGGAGCTTATTGCAAGCTCCCAATTCTTCCTTTCAGCTAGAGCAAGGTGGGCTCCCACTCCCAATCAGCAGTGATGGGAGATGAAAGCAATTTCCATTTTGCAAACAGCCCTGCACTACTCCTTAGTTTTTGTAAGTTCAAAAAACAGTGCAGGGCTGTTTGCAAAAGGGCTTTCATACAATCACACACTGAGCCTTGAAGCCCCAATAACTGGGCTTCAAAGCACAGTGTCACCAAACATCATAGACATACCAAGGTGATTGGCAGAGAGACAGCTCCACTCACCTGTCAAATCTGGCCTGCTAAGGGTTGGAGAAGATCAGGATCTAGACCAGAAGAGATTCCCCACCCCTGCTCTGCGCTCCACCAGTGACACTGTACACTACAAAATGGCAACTATCCTGATGTGTTCCCTGCACCATGATGTCTCTGCTCCTTTCACCAGCAACTGAAGCCAACTTTTGTAGCTCTAAAGTCCTGCAAGGCCCTCAGGCTGTACTATAGCAGGTGGGCATTAAGCATGGAAGCTCAATGGCTTCTGCATGCTGCCAAACACTGATTAACATTGGCCTTGCCAAGAGCAAGATGCTTGCCAAAGGAGCTGGGGACAATGGGACTGTGCGAGCCAGACTGCCACTGATGCAGTGGAAAGAACATGAAGCAGAAACGAGTTAAATTTATTGCTGCCCATGGCTGTGATGGAAGGTTCCTCAGACCACTACCAAGAAAACAGGCATCAGATTATGCTGCAATAAAATATATGGGCAAGTGACTCCCATGATGCAAATAAGAACACCTTACTCATTTATTGTTGGTAGGAAACGAGCAAATAAAGGAAATACTTATTTTTTTTCTGCAGCAAAACCTTTCCAGCATCTGTCTGGCACTCAGGGAAATAATAAAGGTAGACAGAAGGAAAAATTCAAAATCCACAATTTAAAGTCTTATAAATCATCTGAATGGCCTCCATTCTTAAATTATGGTACTCATCAAGAAACAGATCCTTAAAAATGCAACTCATTGCTGCACCTCAACACCAGCACAAGCTGGTAGCAGCTAAGAATGTGAACCGAGATGCCCCTACGTTGTGGCTCATCTCATCCATGGACTCACCAACTGACCACAAGAGAAGGCATATTTTCCCATCCTCAAATATCCAACCCACCCACCCCCCAATAATACTGATTTATTAACAATGACCTACCTTACTGGATTGGATGCCTTGGACTGCTGGTTGCCATCTGTTAACCCTACCTATTTCACCTGGTTGTTGTAATGATAAAAAGTACATTCCCCCCCCCCCCCAGCTCCACTGTGGAAGGGTGAGATAAAGTAACTACCGGTAATAAATATACACAGACAAATTACATCATTTTCTAGAGATGTGGCTGTTTACCTTGAATGAGCCAACAGACACACACTATTCCCTTTCCATGTTAAATAGTCCCCCCGCTCTTGTAGTCTTAAAGCAGAGATGAGGAACCTGTGGCCCTCCAGATATTGCTGGACTACAGTTCCCATCAGCCCTAGCCAGACTGGTCAATGGTTGGGGTGATGGGAGGCAGAGTCCAACAACAGATGTTGCCCCAATTCAGTCTTCAACCAGTTATAAATAAGACATGAAGTGACACTTGCCCACCCTAGGGTTTTTCCACAAGAGATAAAACGAGCACCAACAATATTTAGCTGATCCTTTGCGATACTGACACCAGCCCTGATGCAGAGGACTGCAGAGAGCAGAGGCGGCTTCCCAAGGGCACATTTTTAGAACAGCCTTGCTGGGAGCAAACTCAAAGCAGAGGTCAAAAGCGGTTAGGAAGCTATTTCTGGCTTTAACCTGGACTTGGTCCACTGAGAGCTGCAGTGCAGCATGCCCATCCTGCAGTCCTTTTCGTCCTAGGCATTGCCAGCCTGACCTGCCAGCAGCCCAAGGGACAGATTCCAACAAGACTATTGCAAGCAGCAAATCCATCACAGGTTCATACAGAACAACTGAAGTCACGAGAAACACAATTCTATTGCAGCACAGCAGCTACGAGGGAGGGCAGAAGTTGAGTATCAAGAAAGCATCACGTTGAAGTAACTGCATCCCATCTGCTTAAGATTTATATCAGTGACTTGGCACTAGGAGTGGGCAGATCAGTCCATTTCTGGCCTGTATAAACTTTGTGCATGTTGTTTGTGTATAGATGTGGGTTTTTTACCAGTTCTATACCAATTATTCTAAATATATTTTACCCTAATATAACTCATTTTGGTCCATTTTTGTGCTGAGAACTCTACTGCAAATCTCAGAAAAGTGTTGTATCCAACATTAGTCCTACTGGTTGCACACACACTGGAATTAATTAACTTAGATATATTAATTTCAGTGGGTCTACTCCCAGTTTAACTTGGCTGAATGCAACCCAAGGTGTGAAATCTGAAGGATAATTACATTTCAATCTGTGTATTGGTCCGGGAGGCGTGAATTAGGTCAGTTCGCTTAAAAATGCAGACCGCACAAAATTCTTCTCCATCCCTCCTTGGAACTTATAAAGTGTACAGCACAAGAGAGATGCTCCCATGGAGAACTATGCAAAAAAAAAAAAAAAAGCACCACTACAAAACACAGACTCAGGGATCTCATAAATGCTTTGACACCACAAAACTTGACCTAAGCAAAGAGTTTTATTCCTTTGTGGAGGGCTCCTGCCTACACCTACACATAAACAAGCACAGATATATACAGAGACCACGTGTTCCTGAATTGTTCTCTTCTTCGCCCACCTCTCAACTCCAGCCCAGCCCACAAGCAGCTTTGCAGCAATTATTTCAGCTAATAAGCTGTCATTTGGCAGAATCCACGTGGCTTTTCTACATAATCAACCAGCACAAGCATTGTTTGCTGTTGAGGGCTCAGGAAACGACTGCAGTCTAATTATTCTACAGACCTCCCATTACGGGGAGGAGGGAGAACTTGCAAGATTAATAGGATCCTTTAAAAAAAAAAAAAGCCTTCAAGAAGCCAAGAGACAGAACAGATGGCCTCCTCCATTAAACACAATATAGTTTCAACTACCGGTATATAGCCTTAGTCTCTGTTCAATCGCATAGGTTCCCAAAAATTGCATTAAACATCTGTTGGTCGCATTGGTTCTGGTTATTAAATGCTACAATATACCCGTTGTCCAAACTGCAATTATCCAAATGGCATGGTGGTCTGAAATAGCTGTATGTTCCCACACCTGTTGATGTAATCCAATGTAAATAACCACACTGGCATTCATACAGACTTTTGCTAATCCAAACCCATCGATGGGGTTAATAATGATAAATAAAACAAAAACAAAAAAAATCAAGATTTTGCACACATTTACCAGCAAAAGGATTCACCTTTTTCTCCTTTCTACACATTAGTGGGCTATTTCTCACTAAGGCAGTGTTTCACCAGTTCCACCCAGGCTGGGCCAGGAGCAGAGATGCTTTACCATACAAAACAAATAAATCCCTGTTCTTAAGAAGCTGTCATGTCAGAGAGGTGGTTTACACTAGAAACACTTTCCCTCAAATCTAGTTTACTATATGGAGGGCTTGTTTTGTGAACTACTTATCAGGGAGAACACTTCTAGTGCAGCCTTCTCCCTGACATGCTACATTTCTAAGGGCAAGGATTTGTTTGTTTGTTTGTATTGAGGAATGCAGAATCCTATGAGTCGCAATATGAAGTAAAACTGCCCAGATGCTGAGCTACAACCCACTTCAGTAAGAACTAGGAGCTTTCTTCCTTTCCTTTTTGCTTTTTTCTTCATTTTCCCGCAACACAATCTGCATTAACAAGCCTTCTTCATATCTAGCTTGGCACCTTACTCCCACAGCGCAGAAAATCAGATGTGGGAATCAAGTTATCTTGCTGTGAAAAGAGATACATGCTTTTGCTTTATTGGCTTAATTATTTAAATTTAGTTTTATTGTAAAGCACTGTGATTTTATTGTAAAGCACTGTGGGATCAATACATTTTATAAAGGAACAAACAAATAAAAGCCACCCTTTTCACAACTAAAAGAGACATGAATGTATTATAAGATTTGGAATTTCTTACGTCTTTTAATCCTTACCCAGCTAAGGGGCTATCATGTGGAGGATGAAAAGCTTGTTTTCTTTTGCTCTGAAGGCTAGGACCCAAACCAATGGATTCAAGTTACAAAGAAAGGAGATGCCGACTAAACATCAGAAAGTATTTTCTGACAGTAGGAGCTGTTCAGCAGTGGAACTCTCCTTCACTGGAGGTTTTTAAGCAGAGGCTGGAGGACCATTTTTCATGGATGTTTTAGTTGAGATTCCTGCATTGCAGGGGGGATGGACTAGATGACCCTTGGGGTCCCTTCCCACTCTACAATTCTATGATTCTACGAACACAGAGTAGCTAAGAGAATGCTAAGCTTACAATCAACAGTCTTAAACAAAGGAAGAGGGGTGATAAAATCCAAGGGTGCTATAAAATACAATGTGAATCATAAATCTGGTGCATTCAAATAATATATGGACTACACCAGGGAAATTTCTGTAATATTTTCAGAGCAAAGCTCTGCCCAGTGAGTGTTTTTCTTCCTCAAACAGATTTTTGGCAGAAAATGAAAGAACAATTGCTTGCCGCTGAAGAGGCTGAGGTCAGATGGTAAGGATTATAAACACAGTGGCTGGCAGGCTGGCAGTTCTCTACAGGTGAATATGCTGGTGACTTTGCCATAAGCTTTGCCATATCGATGACTACTAAACCAGAGGGGTTTGGCATTCTCTACTTGAATTCATTAACTCATGGCTTTAATCACAAGTTCAACCAAAAAAACAACAACCCTAAAATGCAGGCCTTTGACCCTGTACCTAAGTTATTTTCAAAGCCACAATTTGCTTGGCAAAATAACCTGTTCCATTTGGCCCGGGTTTACACCACATACAAATGTCACAATCTTCTAACTCCAGATCAATTAAGCCACAGAAACTACCACACCCTGATAATGTATTAAGGCCTGATCTATACTGGGAATCTTAAGGCTGTAAAGAGAACTATACCACTTCAGACTGCAACTGGGCAGGAAAAGCAATTATGAATGCTCTGCCATTTTTAAAAAAAGCCACCACCCTATGCTAAGACTCTTCCCTGTTGCGGTACTTTTCTATTTGCTAGGAACTTTTCACATTTTACCGCCATCATGTCTAAAGTGGCAAATTCTATTCTACCATCTTACACAAGAGGAAACAGGATGCAACAGAATGTTGGGCTTGGACAGCAAATCTCCCACCAGCCACAAAACCCACTACAGAACGGTCCTTGGGCAAATTACCATCACTTCCCTTAAGATTGTTGACAAAACAGAATAAATCCATATGTGGTGCCCTGAATCCATTACCCTGGAGGAAGAAATAAAATGTGATTTTAAGAAGTATATTAACAAGCCATCACATGGGTCTGAATCCCCATTTCACCCAAAAAAAAAAAAAAAGTCTACTAGAGAAACAGAACTTTTCTCTTTCCAGAGTTCAACCACTATGGCAGCAAGCAAAAATAGGGAGGCTGAAGGATGCCAAGGCAAAAACCAGTCTGCTTCTAAGGATCTTGAAGATGTGCTCTTAGAGAAACAGAAACAGAAATCTGGGTTCTTCTGCCTTCCAGAGACTCCCATCAACCCTACAGCAAAGCAAGCAAAGTGAAATTCAAGCTTATACCCATGGCTGGCAGGACCATAACAAAGCTCTCCACCCATCACTAGTCAAGAGCGATAACCGGTTTCAGTAGCTGCTTCCCCCCAAGTACCACAACCTTTGCACTCTATCTCCTGCGACTGAGGTAATGTATCTAGTCAGCGGTTGCATCTCAGCCAGCCCAGTTACAAGCTAAATACATACCGCTCACCAGATATTAAAGTGCGGGGGGGGGGGGGACACTCGGCTATCCCAGAGCTGTCTGCCTTGTCTTTAAGTTTCACCTGTCAAAATGTTTGAGGAACCCCTGGAGACTTACATGTCCAGGTGCCCAGGCAGATCAGGCAGGGAGAGAAAGCGTGTGCGGCTCTTGTCGCGTTCCCTTTGTTCCACTCCCATGGACAGAGAGAAAACACTGAAGTCTTAAAGGCACTCGCTCTGAAGCACCCACCCCCTCCTGCCTTTGCCATGGAAACCGTCCGAAGCCATGTGATTGAGACAGGAAACCAAGGGGAAGCGCCTCCTTCCCACACCCCTCCTCAGCCACACGGGAAGGAGACAGGAGGCTGCTGCCATGCTGAGTAAGATATAACAAGGGGAGGCTGCATTAAGGCAGGTCCCCCATATCTCTCACACACAAGATCCCGGACCAATTCCGGGCAATCTGTTTAAAGGCAAAGCTCACTGTCTTCCTTTTGAGTCTGGCATCTCTTTGCCATGGGATCAGATCTCTCCAACTTGGCAGAACAGCGTGGAGAAATGTTGGCATATCGCAGAAGAAGAGTTTGCTTAACGCTAGCGGGGCCGGGCTTACTTTTGGAAGATCTGTTGGGCAGGTTTTCCTTCTGCTCAGAGTCTGGTTGAATACCATATTTGTGGCCAGGAAAGAATTGAAGCTCTATCTCAAACTGGCTAGGAACCTAAGGTTTGGGTTTGTTTTGTGTACACATGGGGTTTCTTTTGGCATCCCACTGCAGTATGTGGCTTGGCTTACTTCCTTAAAGCTCATCAGATATATTTGTTTTGTTGGCATACTTCTGAAGTGCACCTCTTCTCTGTTTATGTCATATTGTCACCTTGTTTAATGGGTGGCTGTCCTTTCTTTAGGGCAGGGGATTGAGCTATATGGACCCTCCTGCTTTTATTTTTAACTGGGGGGGGTATTCTCCACAGCATCTCATGAAAGGGGTAGGAACTTGGACCATTTTGTTTTGCAGCCTCACTAAGTTATCTGGTCTAGCGACTCCTGGGTATGCATTAAGAAGAACGCAGGAGCGTTTGCATGGATAAAATTCCCAAGTTCAAGTTCAATTCCCGGTGTCTCCAGTTAAAATGATCAGGTGGTTGGTAACAAAATGGACCTCTGCCCAGGACCCTAGAGAACCACTGCCAGAGTAATGATGAGATGGACCAATAATTCGGCTCAATGAATTTATGCCCTTCATCTTGGGGGACATGCAAGAGATTGGATATGCACAGCTATCAACAATGGACACATTTAGAAGAACAGCAGCAAACACATCACAGAGGCTTGCAACCCTATAGTTGTGCAGTCCAGCTTTGCTGATACAGGAAGGAAGGAGGGTGGGTTTGGGTTCCTTCTAAGGCTACCCACAATGCTGTCTCCCTTGGCTCAGGAACCAGGAAGCCACTTGATTGAACCTTTTCTACTAGGCTTACTGAAGTTTAAATTTACCACTTGACTGGCTGAGGACTTCCCTGTATGTAGCTCAGATTCAGTTTCAATGCCAGGCAACAGGACAGTTTTAAATGCATGTATGGAAATGGAAAATTTGACCTGTTTTGTCTTTTTATTCAGAACAGACCAAAAGTGCCAAACGTGGGACTACAACCAAAGACATTTCACATTCCATTGGTTACACCCCAGTATTTCCTTTGATCCAGCTGGGCGATTCTAATCCTTAGGGAGCTTTAGAATTGCAGTCCCTGGCAGAGTCTTTCACAGCAGCCGAAGATAAGGACCAAGCAGAAGGCGACTCAGCAGTCACATCCCCAGCCCCCAATCTGAGTAATCCATTGGCTCATCCTCTTGCACGACTAAGAGCAAGTTAACAACACTCTGGAGCAGCCTAGAGGAGACCAGGGAAGCAGCATGGCTAAGCTCCAAGGCTACCTTCCCAGTTATGCCATGAGTCACTATGACCTGTCCATTCTCTCCCCCCTCCTCGCTGCCAAGCAGTACCTGCGACTCCCCTGTGCCTCAAGGTGCTTCTGCACTACCTTTCCCCCTCCATCTGGAATTGTGTCATTACAAAAGACTCCAGACAAAATGGCTGCCAAAATGTCATATTCCAGCATCTTCAGAAATAAAGGACAATTTTTTCTGACCTTCAAATTTAACACAATTAGAGGGCTAGCTTTTCACTTGTGTGGACTGGCAAACATCTGGAACGAGAAATGGCCTGCCAGGAAGCTGGCAATGTAGCGGGTGCATTGCTTCACTTGAAATCATTACTTTTTTTAGCACATGTGGATCCCTTTTTAAAAAAACAAAATAAAATTCTGCATATCAGCTTTTCAAAAGGATTATGTAACTACATTTAGCCTCCCTATCTCCCCAACCTCTTTCCCACTAAGTTGCTCATCAGCAGTATTTTAACTATCTTTGTATGTTTCAATTCCACCATTACATGTTCTGAAAGACAGTCCCTGTAAACAGTATCACTTTTCAACTGCCAGTACAGTGGTACCTTGACTTATGAATTTAATCCGTTCCGAATGCACATTCGTAGGTCAAAAAATTTGTAAGTCGAAAAAAGAGATTTTCCCATAGGAATGCATTGGAAACGAAAAATTCGGAAAAATTTGTAAGTCAAGTAAACTGCATCTAAAATTCATAAGTCGAGTAAACCCCATCTAAAACCGCCAACGGATGTCCTTCGGATGTTGAAAAATTCGTAGGCGCGTGGGCACTTTTTTCATTCGTAAGTCGAAAAATTCGTATGTCGAGTAATTTGTAAGTCGAGGTAGCACTGTACTGGCTTGATCTTTTTTCAATGCCTCTCTTCCCGAGAGTGCACATGCATTAATAAAAAGGTCAAAACAAAAAATGAATGAATGTTCCAACTTTTCACTTGGAATTTTACAAATATCCTGGCAATCGAGTGCCGCAGCTGACACAGGCAACTTTACCATAGTAAATCATGCAAAGTTGACTACATATACACCAAGTGACAATGAAGTTGGAAACTGGGAATTGTGAAGTCCAAGTGGAAGCCTCCTTGGTGTTATTTCCAGGCTTCACAGCTTGAGGCCTAGCTGGGGAAAGACGATTGCAAATTTAAGAAGCATAAATGAAAGAAATTCTGGGTACCAGTGTAACTGTTGACCAGATGACGCCAGGGCACTGCTATATGCAGGCTCCAGCAGGAAAGGACCAGTTTACACAAATACTTCTATGGCTCATTACAAAATTTCTGAGTTCAGTGTGAGTCAGCCTGGCTCCTATTTCCAATGAAATGTACTCTGGAATGGAATAATGCTATGGAAAGCCAGCTTTTCTGTCTATCGTGCTTTACTACCATTTCAAGGGTGCCCAGCTAAGATCAGAGTCAACAGGAACAACTGTAAAAAGCAAACGCTTTTCAGTTATGAACTCAGGCTTTCCCTTCTGTAGAGTTTGGCAACAGGCAGCCTCTGAGTGACTCCTGCATAGGTGTGTACTGGCAAAGTCACTTTAAAACTAGACCCTGTTCCTAGCCATTCTCAGCCAATGAACAGAAGGGAACTAGAAGGCAAAAGCGTTTTCAGCATTTATGCTTCCCTTTCTCTCCCTTGTGCACAATCTGGAAGGAAGAGGACATGCAAACTGGGGGCAGGGGAGGAATGAGGAAGTCTGAAAACTGAGGCAGTCATAGAAAAAGAAACCCGCCACCTGTTTATAAACATAAACAGATATGCCATGTGGTAAAGAGCAATATCAGGAAAATTAAATTCTCCTTCTGATATAGGCAACAGCATTCTTTTAAGTTTATTACACTTTTGAAAATAGGCTTGGTAAATGTGTAGACCAAGCAAAACATAGATCATTTGTGCAGTACGTGTATTTACCTTATTCAGAATACTAAATTTAAGTAGTGCCCATCTTTACAAATCAATGGAGATGTTGTTATTAACCTACAGTATTTAAATTTAATTTAATAATCTGACAAATATCTGCAGGAACCAAGATCGCTAAATACATTAGAATATTTGGGCACCAGCAAAAACACCAGTTAGCATAGAAAGCAGGCAATTTGTGATCGCCCACTGGCATTAATTCATATTTTAACCTTTTTCTCGTATATCCAGAAATTCTACTAAATTTATCAGTTAATCTCATTAATTGCAAAATGGATGTTTTAGGTCTACCAACAAATAGTAGCAAATCATCTGCATACAAACCTAATTTAAATTCCACTTGCTCAGGCACAAAACCATAGATCTTCCTGTTCTGTCTAACTGCACCTGCCAACAGTTCCAAACATGGATCAAATATCAATGGAGAAAGAGGGCAGTCTATCTTGTACAGTACCTTTCTCTATATCAAGCAAATCCGAAAGGATTCCATTCACCCTCACTTGCGACTTAGGATAGTACAAAATTTGAATCCACTTTATAACATCATGAGGAAATTCAAAAATTTCCAAAGCAACATAAATGGTGTCTTATTTATGGCCCATCAGCTTTGAGTATTCAGCATCCCCTTAACAGCTGGAAATAATAATTGGATCATCATAAAATACCAAACCAGTTGCTACTGTTTATAAATGTTTATTTGAAATGTATAAAGTAGAAGATCAGAAACTTATGGGACAATGGAACCATGAATTAGAGTGTGCCATGCAAGCTAAACAATGGGAAATTGCTTTAGAATCTATACAGAATGTTTCTTTAGATTTAAAATAGAGATTGAGTCAGCAAAAAAACTGGCATTTTGGGTATACTAGACTCCACAGCAGTTGTATAAGAAGGCCCTGTCAGATGCTGGAGGAGAAATGTTGGAAATGCCTCATTGAGACATATGATGTGGGTTTGTCCAGTGATACATCCTTCTTGGTTTGAAGTTGCTGTTCATATTAATCTTGTACTGGAGAAATCAATGATATTTGCAGGTGTTCATGCACTTTTAAATTATATTCCTGTACATGGAGACTAAAAGCAGGACAACAGAAACAGACTTTATGGGTGCTTGTGGTTGCTAAGAGACTTACACTTCATATTTATCTTGGAAGGATAAATATTCACCATACTGTATATTATGCAATTGTTTGAAGACCTTATTGCCCTTGCTACATTTGAATCTACTTTCTATAAACACCAACTTTGTTTGGATACATTCTCAGAAATTTGGAGGGCATATATCCATTATGTATGTGTAAATTCAGATGGATGTATTGATGTTTATTGCTCTGTGAATGTGAGCTGACGATTTTGCTTTTCTTACAGCCCTCTTTGTGTTCTTTTCTCTTTCTTTAATAAATTTGCAAAAATAACAGTTATATATGTGTGTATATAAAAAGGCACTAAAGTTGAGCAATGAGAAACAGAATGTGATTATTATAATGTACCTCTCATGTGAGCAGGAACAACATTAATCTCTCCCTGTCTCTGAAACATAAGCAAAGTTAAATGTAAAGCTTGAGCAGTCTGCTGCCCAATTCTTTGCTGAACATATTTCTGGAGGCGGTTGTGGTGTACCCACTGTTCCTGCGCTATAAATTACAGCAGCTGGAGTCTGTGGGCATCAGTACAGCATTGCTAAATCTACTCCCTTCTGTGCAATTAGCAGTTCCCCTTAAAGTCTGAGGACATTTATAGGACTTAGGAACAGAGATAATGTGCTTCAACACTGCACATGGCCCAAAGGAGGACGCCAACTTTTGCTAAGGTGTGGCTTAATCATCTTTCCCCACATGACAACAAATTGGGGGCAGAGGGAGAGAGAGAGAGCAGCTGAGTAGCACAGCACCTGCTTTGCAAGTTGAAGATCCAGTGGTCAATTCCTGGCATCACCAGTTAAAAGGATCAGGTTGCAGGGGGTGGGGAAAGACCTCTGTTGGAGACCCTGGAGAACTGTTGCCAGTTAGAGTACAATATTAGGAAGCTGCCTTCTACTGAGTCTCATCATTGGTACATCTAATTCAGTACTGTCAACACTGATGGGCAGCATCTCTCTTGGGTTTCAGGCAGGTCTCTCCCCGCCCTACCTGAAGCTGCTGAGCAGGGTTAAACCTGAAACTTCTGCATGCAAGGCTTTGACCACTCAGTTATGGTCCTTCCCAAAATGGCTAGAGCAGAGTGGACAATACTGGATGAAATGGACAAATAACTTAACCTCATATAAGGGAGCTTCCAGTGTTCCTCAGACATGTAAAGAAAACCATTCTGCCACCATTAACTTTAGGCAGCTAAAAGTCTGCAAATATTATCTTACTCTCACCAGGACAGGCAAAATTTCAACTAGGAAAAAGTTGTGAGCTGCTGGATGCTGTGCCAGCTCACCTTGTATAAAGATCCTACTTCGACAAAGCTACAGTTAGCTTAACCTTGAGCAGCCTAGATATTTATAAGTAAAGGCCATATGATGCAAATTAAAAGACTAAATTATGCAAATACATGCTTTTCCTAATTGTACAGTTCTGTAAAGCAGCCAGAATTAATAGAATTTGTGAATCGTGTTTACACAAGTGTTGAACTGAAACAGCACATTCAAACAGAAAGATTATCATAAAGTGAAGATTCGCATTCAGGTTTTTACAAGACCCAGTCACTCACACTTTTACGACATCCTATCCACTGAAGCATGGAAAATTATCTGCCAACAAAACTACAATTCTCTAGTAAGAAAACCAAATTCAGTATTTCAGCAAATCAGCACAACACATACTTGGGCCTGCATATCCTTGCTCTGTACATATTACAGTGGAACCTGCCATTTTAATTTTTCTTTTTATCAAGGTCCACCCACCACTGCCAACCCCAAAGAGTAATGTTTTGCGAAGAGGAAAGCTTTGAGTGGTTATGTAATACATAAAAGTACCCAGCCACCTTGTACTGAGTCAGATCACTGACCATTCCAGCCCAGTAATATCTACAATACTCTGAACAGTAGCAGTTTTCCATGGGAACCTAGGGAGCTTTCACCAAATCAGACCATTGGTTCATCTAGCTCAGTATTTTCCGCACTGGGCAGCAGTGGCTCTCCAGGGTTTCCCAAGGTCTGCCTGGAGATTCCAGAGATTGAAGCTGTGACTTTCTGCATGCAAAGCAGATGCTCTTCCACTAAGATGGGGAAACACATCGGCTTCGCATGCAGAAGGTTCCCGGTTCAACCCCCCGGCATCTCCAGGTCAGGCTGACAGACTCCGTTATGAAACTCAGGAGATATGCTACTGCTGGAGAAACGCTGCAGTGTGGACAAAACTGAGCTAGATGGCCCAACAGTCTGACTCAGCAGCTTCATTTTCTCTCTCAGGTTTTGGCTTACTTGGTTTTCATGCAGAAGGTCTCCGCTTCCATCCCTGGCACCTCCATAAAAGGATCTCAAGTAGCAGGTGGTGGGAAAGGTTCTCTGCCTAAAACTCTGGAGAGCAGATGCTACCCAGAGAAGGCAATACTGATCTCCTGGTATTTTCTAGGCCTGCTACCATTTTGCTGGAAATGCAAGGAATTGAACCCAGGAGCTTAGGCAGGTATTCCACTACTAAACCACATTCGTTCCAGAAGCTTATAGTTTTAAAGAAACACCTCAAAGTACATTGCACTTCTCGAAGCAGACTTAAAGAAGAGTTAAAGAAAAGTGACATGAAAGCTGCAAGCCAATCACGCAGACTTCACAAGTTCCCCTAAAGCCTTTTTCAAAGCACAGTGTACTTGTTTCCAAATAAGGGAGGGTGGGCCTAGATTCCTCCTCTTCTCTAACAGTAGTCTGAGATTCCTATGATAAGGCAACTACAGTCTGAGCATGGGGTTCTGAAAGGCACTGCTGCTCAAGGCCCCCACTCAACAAGACCATCCTTCTCTCGCCTTTTCAAAGAGCTTGACAACTGTGCCTATGTAAATGTGGAAGTTGAGAAAGGGCAGAAAACGCACACCTTCTCTGATCAAGGGAAAGGGCTGTAGCTCAGTGGCAGAGCACATGCATTGCCTTCAAACGGTTCCAGGTTCAATCCCTGGCATTTCCAGATAGGGCTGGGGGACTCTTTTTCTGAAGCCCTGGAGAGGTGCTGCCAGACAGTGTGGACAATACTGAGCTAGATGGACCAATAGAATGACTCGGCTTTCTACATTCCTATCAGATGTGAGGAACTATTCCAGAATTGACAAGAAGATAAACTTTGTAGGAAAGGGTCAGCAAACAGCTTGTGCTCAATGGGAGACGGGAATGGGGGGAGGGAGAGAAGTGTTCTAGTGTGCATTTCTTGCAAAAATCGACTGCCAATCCATGATCAGCACTGGACCTGCAGAGGTGTTGTACCTGCATTAGCTGCCATTCTCTGTGCAGAAGGGAAATGTCAGGTCTCAGTTGCCCTGGAGGCCCAAATCTCAGAGCAGCAGTCACTCTCACTGGATAAACATTAACTCTGCTGAGACCTCTCTGTCCCAGGCTGTCACAGGCAGAGAGGCACAGGCTGTTCTAAGCTTCCTGGAACCCTTTCAAGCCAACCGTCCAAATTAAAGTGAGCCTAGGGAAGAAGGTAGCCAGGACACTCCAAAGCAATCACATGCAACAAGCACCCAAAGATTTGAGGGCAGAGGGAGAACAGGGAGCGGGTTTGTCAGAGCAGCTGCATTTTCCATTGTTGTGTTAGGTGGTGGTGGTGTGCGTAAGGGAGTTTAATGCTAACTATATCAGACACTTAAGCCAACCAGTGATGCTGTCCAGCCTGGCTTAGGGATAAGATGGCAGAAACATCAAAGTCCTAGAAGGAAAAACTGAGACCCATGCTAAGCAATGAGGCCTTTGCACAAACCTCTGTTATACCTGTTATGGCAGCACATTCCCCATAAGCATGAAAAATTAAGCAGCAGTGCCTTCATCAATATTCCTCAATAACCAAGCATCCTCAGTATCAACCATCAGTATTGTACCCTACAACAGGCAGGTGAGGTGCCACCACTGGGCTATCAACACTGACCCATGACATGGCCTTATCAGTGGCAATTTCCCATTTGTGGAGCACCCTCCCTGGTAAGCTGTGCCGGTGTCCCACATTGTTGACTTTCAGGAGAAACTTAAAAACATTCCTGTTTACCCAGGCTGAAAAGCCACTGTTCCTAGAAACCCTGACATCACTGGTTGAGAGAATCTTTTATTTTTAGAAGGTTTTTTTAAAAAACAAACAAACTATTTTTAGGCTATTTATATTATTGGTGTGTTTGCCGCCCTGTGCTCCTTCAGAAGGAAGGGTGGGATATAAACTGCATTTTTAAAAGGGAGATAAATAATAGGCACCAAATGGGGCCACTTAAAAACAGCATCAGGAGGGCAAGGCTATGAATGGCTATTAGCGATGATGGCTACATAAATATCAGCTGCTGGAGCACAAAAACCTGCTTATGTTTGCAACCAGGAGAGGTTAAATGTGAAACAGACAATAAAGCAGCAAAGCCTTCCTAGGCAGGTCAAAGGTTGTGCCCATTTTGCACACTCTGAGGTCTGTTCCTCCTATATGCTCTAGGAACATTCACATGCCCTATTATGCCAGTTATTTTTTTAATTAATGGTTTAAATATGGCCACAGTTGCTATGCTTTTCTTTTTTTTAAAGATGAAAGAATCTGACAGGAAAGGATGGTCTTCCCTTGCTTTAGGTGGGGTGGAGAAATTGTCTCAGAATACAAAAAAAACCATTCCTGAACTGCAGGATCACATAAACAAAAAGCAGTAATTCAGGGTGGTGAATTTCCCATAGTTCTGTTTTTTCCTTAGAAAACTTTCCTTTTTCTAAGTTCATTAGTAACAGTGGATGGGCACCAACTGCAAAGAGTTTAGCTGGGCAACTTCAGTTTTTCACTTTGTTTATGATACCCAAGAAAAATAAACACTCTAAATTAGATCACTCTCTTCTGAGACATCAGAAGATTTCCTGACGCAAACTGAAAATTACCCCATGCAAATTTAGGCTACTTTGCATAGGAAAATTTTCCAGGTCAAATTTTTCTGGAAAGTCCAACATCACTGCTAAGGACAGAAACTTTCCTTCATGTAATGCTGGGCCACACAACTTTTTCCTCTGCGGATCCCCATCTTTCTTCCCTTGACTTCTTCTCTACTCCTCCCAACCCCTCCCCCCATGCTGTAAAGCTGCTTTTATCCCAACAGCTGTCTCTGGCCTGGAGAACAGTTTTCAGAAGGTATAATGTCTAAACAAGTTTGCTGCTGCCTCAGCATGCTAAGAGCCAAGAATAATCTTAGCCCCACGCCTACCCTGACCTTCCACATTGTCGTCCTCCTCCTCCTCTTCCATGCCTTCACTAGCCCTGCAGGGAACACCTCCCACCACGAAAAACACTTGGTGAGCTATGTGGGCTTCACAATGAATGAGATTCTCCCAGCATTCCAAAGGAAGGGCTGAGAGACAAAATTCCACAACAATCAGCACACAGAAAAGAGCCCAGTCCAGGCTACAAGGAGCAAAAGGGTTGCCAGAGTAATTGCTTCTCCCCTGATCCCCCTACAGGGGTGGGAGAGCCCTACAGGTGTCAATGAACCACAACTGCCATCTTTCTGGACTACTGACCATGTTGGCTGGGCTGACGGGAGTGAAATCCAACAATATCTGGAGGGCCTCAGGTTTCACACTCCTACCCCAACATGAATACCCACGCCATGCATGCAAGTTACAGTACAGAAGAGCAAAGGCATTATACGTGCAGAGCTGAGAAGGCATTTTCCCATCATTTTTGTGGGAGGAGAGGCAGATGGCATCAAACAGATAAGCTGAGAGAAGTTTGGCACCAAAATGCTTCTAGTCCTTTTGGAACGTGCAGCAGAAAATTTTCCACAGGAGATTTCACACTCTCATTAGCAATGATGACCGAATGCCAACTGAAAATAAATATGCAAGCTTGGCAATTTCAAAAGTATTCAGCTTTGTTTACTAAATACAAGTAAAATAAACATTCTAAGTTTGATAATTCTTGAGAGCATCTGAAAATTTTCTCATGCAAATAAATTTTCCACAATACAAATTGCCCTATGCCAGGTGTGAGGAATCTTTGGTCCACCAGATGTTGTGGATTACAACTCCCTTCAGCCCAGCAAGCATAGCTAATGGCCAGGGATGATGAGAGTTATAGTTCAGCAATATCCAGGACTGGCTCAATATATTTTGACACCTGAAGTGAACCACAAAATGGTGTTCCATCCTCCCATGGCCAGGGAAGAAGGGGTGAATGAAGATCAACATCAGGACCAAGGGGGGAATAAATATCTACCCAACGGGGAGGAGATCAGCAGTGCTTCCTATTGGCCAAAAGGTCGCTGTAGAGGTAGCATGGAGCGGGGCAGATCTGGCCTCCAAGGAGCGCACCACAGTTGTTGCTCCTACTGCAACAGCGGCAAGCAATCCATTACTTAGAGAACAGGTCTGCTGCCCCTGCGGATCCTGCCGGCTGAGGCAGTTGCCTCACCTTGCCTCATTAGTGGCTTGGCCCTGGAAACATCTGAAGCGACAAATATTCCCCACGTCTACCCTATGCAAATTAGCCAAATCACTATAACACTGGACAGGGCCTAACCAATTCATAGCGTACAGCGCCAAGGAGGCAAATCTAGAATGTGTAACTGTGAGGTGATGGTAATGACTACCCCAATTTGCCCATCCCTCCTGTGTCCTTATCTACCCCTGAAATCAACAAAACAGGCATCCTAGGGTCTGGCTTTCACAGCTGGTGATGCAGCAAACATAAATGGAGGAAACCCAACCATTATCAGTTCCACATTTGCAAAATAGGAAATGCAGTATGCTTTTCATAATTATATAACACTCACAGACACAACAACTCATTCATCGAGACCCTTACAGGGAGCATTTTGGTGGATGAGCTTCCCCAGTGCTTCTATAGTCACATGTGGTTTTGCAGGCATACCATTTATTGACAGGCTGATGAAGCATGAGAGGGCAGAGCTACAGACTCCCCAATTCCTCAGAAGTGTGGAATATGGTGGAGAGAGCAGGATTCCAAATCCTGAGGAGGGCACTACACATGTGTATGGGACATGATTGTACTTCGCATGTAGGAAGTCCCAAGAATCAGCCCCCGAAACCTCCAGTTAAAAGGATGAGGTAAGAGGTGATGGGAAAGACCCTGGAAAGCTGTCACCAGCTAGAAAAGATGCTTCTGGGCTAGATGGGCAAATAGTCTGACCTGGAATCAGAGGAAGAAGGGTCATCAAATGTAATTTAGTCAATTCCCCTGAAGATGCAGGAAATGTACTGGAGTAAGACCTGGTATAAGGCTGTTTCCCCATTTCCTATCAGCAGAAAGCTGCCTTCTGTTATATCAGACCATTGGACAATTTAGCTCAGTATTGTCTACACTGGCAGCTAGAGGCTCTTCAGCATTTCCGGCACAGAATCTTTCCCAGGTCTACTTGGAGATGCTGGGGATTGAAGCTGGGACCTTCTGTATGCGAAGTAAATGCTCTCCGCCCATTCCCCTAAACACAATGCAGCCTCAGAGGTTGAAATATCATAGAGAGAGGATTTTAATCCTTTCTTCTTGCACCTGCAAATGCACCTGCTACAAGGAGCAAAATCATCTGGAGGGGGGTATTCTCAGTGCAGGAAATGGTGCAAAGGGGAAAGAAGCCCCTTCCACACCAAGCTTTGATTTCGTATTGCAGCCCTGGCAGCTCCTGTGTGTTTGTATATTTTAAAGACAGTCAAAAAATACATAATGTTTAAGAACTGCCCTGAGAATCTCAGCTTCCACATTTTAAAGCAAAGGCAAGGACCCAGTTCTTACGACTGCAAAGAAAGGCTGGGTAAAATGTATGGGAAATGCCACATGAAATTATGCAACCATAACTGAACAGCAACAGAAGAATAGGATAGGATTTCTGATGACTGGGGGGCTGAGCTCCGGTGCCCTGCATAGCTTAAGCATAATAAGTTATGCTAAATACATGCAAATGTGCTTGATCTGCATAAATTATACACAACACAGAATCTGGGCAATTCCAATGTAAACTGTATTTGTTATGCAGAAAACATATTTCCCTTTGATAGGGAAAAGGCAGCCAACATAACTAGTGTTTGCCTCAAGGAAGGCAGAAAAATCCATGCAAGACCCAGACTCCAAAGGCTCAGAACATAGCAGCCTCTGCTTCCAGCTTTTAATGCTCTCTGTACCAAATTCACTTACCATCGGCACCTCTTATGACTTCCAAGAATGTCCTAAGCACTCCACAGGGAAGAATAATCATGAGGTTGTAAAGGCCATGGATAAAAGTAAATAAATGGCCGTTCAAGGCACCCCCTCCTATTCACCACTGAGTCCCCACAAGTCCCACAAATAACATGAGAAAGCAGGCCTATTAGATTAAATATTAATAATAACATTTACAGCCTAAACAGGAAAACTATGTTTTTATACTGTTTAGATAGATAAAATGCAACAGGAACACACAAACATACAATCAAACCATAGCACAACACAGCAACAGGAAATGGCTTTTAATAACCTCCTGCCTCTTCTGGACGGCAGATGTCCAAACTACAAACTCAGAAGGAAGTCACATGGCCTAGTAAAGATGTCATGGAACAAAACACCGGGGGGGGGGGGTATATATTGCAAAAGTTCCCAAAGATGCTGGGGAGAACTGAGGTTCAGCTTCTCCGGAAATTATTTACAGCACATATCCACACCTGTGAGAAGCCAGAAAAGAAACAAGGGGAAAGAAGCAGGCTCCCTGGGATTGGAAATCAGTTAACAATGGGTCCACCTTTCTACAGATTGCTCCTTTCTGTGTGAAGTCCTTGCCTAAGCAAGCAGTAGCAGCCTGGTCCCAGGAGGCGGGCAAAGTTTGCCTCACCAGACATCAAAAGGAGATTGAGACTATCCAGCAACAGCTTCTGCTTGTGGAAACACCAGACGAAAAGGCAACCCACCTCAGAGGTGCAACAACCTACACTTGAGGGAGGAAACAAGGAGAAAAGTGAGCACAGAGTATGCCTATGACCCAGCCAGTTTCCAGACTAGCTTATAACACTGCCTGGCATACAGCAGAAGTCAACAATCTCCTACTGTCTATAACACATCTTAGATCTAAAGAGGCCATCTCAATCCTGTAGAAGCTGAATAGGGAATGAGGCCCCAGGGAACTCAGTAGGGTAGACTTCGGAATAAATATGCTTAGAAATGGTAGAGCTGGAAGAGACTTTGGAGGTCATTTATCAACCCTCCTGCTCAATGCAGGATATAACTACAGCATCCCTGACAGAACTGTGTTGCATTAACTTCAGCATCTAACACTTGTATTTGAACTCATGAGCAGGGTTAGTTTATCAGCATTATCATTTAAAGATAGTCCTCAGCAATGTGAATATTAAAGTAAAAAAACAAACTGAGTAATCATGTACTATCCTGATCCTGGGGTTTTGTTTTTTTCCAGAATTTAACCGTGCACATACTTCGTCCAGAGACTGCTGTTTTTACTAAAGAGACGCTTAGAATCTGGGTTCTCCTCCAGAGGGCTGGGAATTGGATATGCATGACACAAGTAAATATGATGCCATCTTAAGTGTATTTTGTGAAAACAGCTCAGCTGTTCTGTTTGCTCTCATTGTAGCTTGGCTCTCTGTATTTCCTTATGCTTCTTATCCAGTTCTGCTTCCAGAAAGGCATTCACTTGAGTTAATAAAATACAAGTTAACAGCGGCCAAGTGATAGCTTCATTCTCAGATTTCTGCCCACAATCTGTCCCCCAGTCTTCTCTCTCTGCTCCACATTGCTTTCCATCGGGGTTCGTGGACCAAATACAAGCCCCTGAGACCCTTCCCCAGGTCATGCCTTATCCAAAGGGTAAGCCCTGCTCTGCACACTCAACTGCTTTTGTCTGGCTGGAAAACGTCATTGAACTGCAATAATGCCTGTTACTTGCCTGGACAGAAGATAAAATGATGTGGATGGTGGGAGTTTGTAGAAGCTTCTGGCTTTGGTGTGGCTGCAATGTACCCTTACTGTACAAAAGTTAAAGAGTCATATCCTTTGCTCCACCCACTTTTGCATCTGGCCCTGCCCACCACTGACACATGGCCCTTGGTCTGGAAAAGGTTTCCCACCCCTGGCTGCATCAACCATATCTCAATATGCAGCACTACAATTTGTACGCCTCAGTGATGGAGAGGCTCACAGGCTTCCTGAGGAAAATGAAACAGAAAGGAATTCCCTTTTCCTGCTTGATCACAGTGATCCTCATAAAACTTCCAGATATCAAGTCTCACAAACCTATTTGGATATGATTAAGTACAGAATACACACTTGCATTAGCATCTGCTGAGAAACAAGATTAGAGCTAAACTTCAAACTAAAAACAAGCCTTTTGTGCTGCTTTAACAGGAGATACACAACCCAAGCCTAAGGATCCAGAAACTGAAAAATGCTCTGGATCCCTTGGGCACTCCTCAAAGGCAGGCACAGCTGAGAATTCACTAAGATCTAAAGTGCAAAAGCACAAGCACCATCTAGGAAACAGCAAACTGGTTCCTAGGCTGCTCTAAAATATTCAACCCGCAGGACCAAATTCCTCTTGTCATTTACAAAGCTGTTATATAAATGGCACAAGGACACTGCAGAGAGAGAAAAACACCATTCTAGATAAAGTGCTACTCATTTCACAGTGCTGGCCTTAACTTTGGCACCCTTGTCAAAACTATTTAAACGGGCCTCACACTTGGCCAAAAGCCCACTGCAATATTCAGGCTGGTGGCAGGACTGTGTTTGACCCTTTTCCTAGTCTGTTCTCACCTTCCCATACTATCAGATCTCTCTCACAGCAGTCCCAAGAAGCACCATGTATGCCAAGTAGCTCGTGAGAACAACAGAAAGGCCATTCCATCTACTACAGCAGCAGCAAGAATAATACTGCTCCCACTACGAAGCACTGCTCCAGGCAGCCACCAAGTATTACTTAGTGCAGAATTCCCCAAACTGATGGCCTTCAGTGCTGTGAGTGAGACCATGGCCCTCATCATCTTTAACCATTTGCTACATTGGCTGGTGCTCATGGGAGCTGGAGTCCAACAACACCTGGAGGATAATAGGCTGGGAATATGGTTAGCCCTGCCAGTTCAGGTTCATCATGCCCCAGGCAAAGCAACTCCCACTTCAATTGGGAAACACGAGGCTTATCAAATTTGTTTGCTCAATGTCCCATAAGGTGCTAAAACAGAAACCCTATGCCTTTTCATCTTTTTGGAGATACAAGTAGAAAGATCCTTAGAAATATGAGGCAGGTTAATATCAGCCTATTTCTATATAGTACAGGGAGCAATACGTCCAGTTCAAGGCACCACATTTTAAGAAGCATTTTGATGAACAGGTGCATGTCCTGAGGAGGAGGATCACAGATCCTGCAAGTGTCCCTATTTTCCAGGGATGTCCCTGATATAGAGAAGCCGTCCCAGTTTCTGATTTGATCCCAGAATGTCCCACTTTTCCTTAAGATGTCCCTATTTTCATTGGAGAAATGTTGGAGGGTATGGAGTTATCCAACCTCTGAGCCATCTGAAGGCAATCCTGTATAGGGAAGGGTTTATTTAATGTTTAATGTTTTATTCTGTTTTTATGTATGTTGGAAGCTGCCCAGCACGGCTGGGGCAACCCAGTAAGATGTGTGGGGTATAAATAGTAAAATTATCATTATGGAATGGGATGTCCCTATTTTCATCGGAGAAATGTGATCAGCCTATGTGATCAGGATGGCAAGGGATCTGGAAACCAAGACCTAAAAGAAATGGTTGAAAAAGCTAGGTATGTTTCGCCTGTGGAAGAGAAGATTAAGAGAAGATATTTTATCTATAAGCAAATATTTGAAGGGCTATTATGCAGAAGATGCTGCTCCAGAGGGAAGGGCTAAAACCAATGGGTGGAAATGGAAAGGAAGCAGATTTCAGCTAAAGATCAGGAGAAACATCCTAATGGTAAGAGCTGTTCCACAGTGTGACAGACTTCCTCAGGTGGTGGTGGGCTCTCCTTTGTGGTGGGTTTATTTAAGCAGAGGCTAAACATGGATACTGTAGTTGCATCCTACACTGAGGAAGGGATTGAACTAGTTCCTTTTCAGTTCTATGATTATGCACATGCAAAAACCAAGGCATCTTCCTCTAGACCACACCTAAAAGGACAAAACATTCTTTTATTATTATTATTAATCCCCAAAATTGGGAGTTCAAGAGCTGAAGGACACTTGGCAGAAACTGACATCTGCATGCAAAACAATTTACTGGTAATCAGTTTTTATCAGAGGTAGGCCTTGAAGCCAGGAACATGAAGATCACATACTGCAAACCCACATGGTCAAACAATTGAGAGCCTCCATATTCAGAAGCAGTCCTTCCAAGTTATAACCCAGATTATACATTAGTGAGTCACGTGCAAAAAATAGATGCAACTGTCAAAAGTTGTCAGCAACAAATGAACAAAATTGTTCAGTACATATCAGTACATATATCAAGTTGGCCAATGTGGTGCTATACATCACAACTAAAGTTGAGGAGGGTACCCTAAAGTCCTCAGCCACCACGTTGAAAGTGAAAGATAAAATTTCAACCATGGTACTGTTATGTTTATTATTCTTAACCTGTAAGAAGTTACAGGGTTTATTCAGGAAGGTCACTAGGGGCTTATTTGTGTTTTGTAGCATTTGCATTATTTGCAAATAATGCAGTTGAGCACACTATTTAAGCACTCCAACAGTCACAACCCACTACTTTTGCATCATAGCTCTAGGGAGAAAACCAGCACCGCAAGATGCTTACAGAGTCCAAACTAAGCTCTTTATCTCACCTTTTTCATTCTGACAATAGTCACTTCCAGACAACCTGTTTATTGAGCATTCAAAATGCTTTGTTTGCATGAAGTTAGTGGGGCTACTTACTGAACACTCATTCCTAGTTGACTGTCGCGTTGTTACCCCAGACTTTCCAGTTTATATTCCTCTCCTTAATGTGAAAAAAATCAGACTTTTTTTTAAAGTGGGCTTGTGACGCAACAGCACCTAATCCACTTTCATTGTACAACCTGAATTTGTTGGGAAGCAGTTGTATCCCACTTGCAAAATGAAAATAGTGACAGTGCTTGCAAACTGAAGTCATCTCTCCACACAGACACTTGGGTTACATCATCCTTAGCTAGGGTGCAGGGAGAGGTATTTTCTTTTGCCAAAAGAACCCTCCAACTATTTCCTAGTCATTATGGGCCAGCTATTCAGAGCAATCAGCCAATCACCCTAACAAAAGGAAGACTCTTAGCAACTCTGCTGGGATAGTTAAGGTAGCCCCCAGGTCTTCTGTCCAACCCAGAGTTGCCTGTACAAGATAAACCCTTCTAGCTCATATTCCCAAATAAACAGGCTATAAGACCTGAGAGATGCAGAGTTAGCTTCAGTCAGGAAGCTAGTTACAGGTAGGTAGCCCTGTTGGTCTGCCACTCAGTCAGGAAGCTGACCTTGGCCCAATTTCTTTCAGCCTAGCCTACCTCACAAGGTAGGGGGGTGTAGAAGGGAAGAACCATATGTGCAGCCCTGAAGAGGAAAGGCACAATCAAAATGTAATAAACATATAAGATTTCCCATGATCTATAGGTGTTGTTCAGGACTAGAGGCCACATCTTGATAAAATTATTAAACAAATTTTAATGTGGGTTGTTAAAACTGAGATTAGACTAACTGTAATGCTGTTTATGGAATATTACTGCTCCCCTCCTCTCTCCTCATATACTTTCTCTCTTTTCCTTTCTTGCTTTTATCTTTGCTCTCTCTTTTTATTGTTGTTGTTATTATTGCTTTTTGTGTATTAGAAAACGGAAATAAAAACAATTACAAAAAATACCCCAGATTAGACTGAGGAAGAGGTAGGAGCAGTTGCACCATTCTGAAGAGTTTGCATAAGGACCACAGCATCCACTTCTGGGAGCACCTTTGCCAATCTCAAGAGATAGTGGCCACTTCCTCTCAAGAAAAGAGAAGTGAATTGTGGTACGTATATGGCTTTTCTGTTCACAATCCTCCTTGGTAGGAAATGAATACTGATTTGAACGTGCATGGACAATAAAAAGGTACGATACTTTCTCATAAACCATAATCACATTTTCCCCTTGAATTAGCACCATGTAACAATTGTCCTTCAGTACAATATACTCCTGAAAGTGTGAAAAAGTTAAATTAGATGTGTGGATCAGTATCTTTTGGTGGGGAGAGGGGCTGACCAGGGCCGCCTTAAGCTTATCTGGCGCTGTGGTGCAAGGATCCCTCCAGCGCCCCCCACCCCCACGTTTCCCTCTGGGTGGCTCTTCCGGCAGAACGGAGGCTCCAGCCACGGCACAGCATGGTGGAGGTGGGTGAGGGCGCCGCTGCCGGAGGGGCTGGAGGGCGGCTCCTCCAGCAGGGAGGAGACTCCAGGCGCAGCGTGGCATGGCGGAGGCGGACAAGGGCGGTGAGTTGATGCTAGGAGGCGCCACGTCTTCCCTGGCGCCCTCCAGAACGTGGCGCCGTGGTTCCCCCGCACCACTAGCCTCTATGGCTAAGATGACCCCGGGGCTGACAAACCATTCCCCTTCCTGCCAACACAAAACTCCCCCCGCCATGCAGCTTTTCTTCTCATAGAAAAAAAAAGTTGTAAGAACCATGCATCTTTTCCCCAAATGGGTGTGGGTGGAGGCAATTTTGAGCAGAAAATTGCAGGAAGCTAGAGCTGCCCCTCCCCCAAGCCGCTTCCCTCCATATGTAGGAAGAAAAAGACAGTATCCCCATATTTCCAAGGGGGAGGAGGAAGCAGGCCAGGGGAGGGATCAATACCAAGTGGCAGGAGTTGAAAGAATTAACCCCTCTCCACTTTTTTGAGGAGGGGAGTGCTTTGCCTCTCAGTTGCATCCAAAGCTGTTTTTCTTATACTGTAATTTTCAAAAGATGGTCAGAAGAAGACTGTTCTAGTTTGGATCAAAGCAAGTTTCTTCAAGTTATCTCTCCAAGTTTTCCCTTCCAAAGGTAACCTCTGAAACGGGCTCCCCATTTAACTTTCACTGTTTCTGTTTCTTAAATAAGGTTCTCAATTATACATTAAAGAACGATCAGAGGCAAAGTCCACCTTTAGGCTCTTCTTGGCTGCTCCTACCTGGTCTCTCTTGCTTCCAACATCCCAACACCAGCAGAGACAAGAGACTCAGCCTTGGTATCAAAGTTACTCCCTGAGCTTCCAGGCCTGGGAGGGCAAGTGGCAGGGAGCAGAAAGCTTTCATCTGAAAATTACACCCTGCTAACCTCCTTGGGAGAATGTTCAGGCTGTGAAACCCACACTGCAAATTACACAAATAATGCAACAAGCTGAGAAGCGGGCAGGCGGCAGGCAAATCACAGCCAACTGGCAACCAGACAGCGCACTGGGGAACTGGAAATTTAATCAAGCATTTGCAGAGAATGGCTACTCAGCCATGAAATGGAAAACGAAGATTACCTGGTATTACCAACGTGGCTACTGCCCACAGCAGAGCAACCAGAAGAAACAATGCAAGGGGGAAAACAGATCCAAGTTCCAGAAAATTGCAAGTTCTTTAAGCCTGTGGATCTCGCTTCTCCCAGAACTGCATGGAAACCCACTCACTAGCCATCCTCAACCACAACCCCAGATCATCAAATCCTGTCACTTTCTTTTGCAACCACAGCTCCCAAGCTTTCTCTGAACATTTTGCCACTACCGCAGTCTCCTGCCACCTTCTTCCACTTCTCAGCATAGCTGGAAGAGGAAATGCATGAATGTACACTATATGCTCCACAACAGCATCAATCTGAATTGGAGGGTTTTCAGTGCAATCCTAACCATGGTCTGCTCAGAAGTAAATCCTGTTGAATTCAGTAGGATTTACACCCCCCCCCCAAGTAAAGGGATTAGGATTGCAGCCATCCTAGGGCTTAGCCCAGCAACACATGATGCAAACAAAAACATGCAGCACCTGATCATGGGCAGAGTGCTGCTCACAGTGGTTCAACAGTAACATACATGTATAGATATAAACACACACTGAGATTCTAGGGGTTGTCTTATGGAAACCAAGCACTGCCTCCATTGAACTTCAGAGGCAAAAAGTTTTTTCTAACTCACAGGTGGTAGAGGAGCACTGCAGCTACAAGATGCAACCTACTCAGCACTCAAATGAGTGTCCAAAATCCTGATCTGGAAACTGTACCATGCTCTCCTCCCACTACAGTCACATGCTCTGAAAGATTCCAGGAAAGGGAATACTGTACTGGGAGTAGGAGGAAGAGAGAGGTTCCCATATTACAGTATTGTATTCCACTAACACTAAGCAAAATAAATATAAGCAATTAAAGAAATTAAACAAGGTTGTGAGTGTCCGCGACATCCATTCCAGAGGAAATTCAAGATTAAGAGCTCTCTGAACCATTGCCATTCCCAAGTTAGGAAGTGACTGACTCAAGCTGCCTATAACATCCTTACTCATCAAGGGAGTCTGATGAAAAGAAGAGGGTTCAGAGGGGGAAGAGTCTGGGACGCACTTCAGGAATATTAGCCTCAGGCCTTTATAGTCTCACAAAGGGGGACAGCTTACAGACACTACGCAGAGCTTCCCATCCTCAAACCAGTACTTCTCTGCCTTTATGGGGCCCTCCTGCTCATTCTGCTGAACAGTTGCCCCAAAGTCCCATGCTGATGGCACCTTGGGCCCTGGAAAGATCCCCCGTTTGTTTTCCTCCCATGGGGAGCCCAGAAAGTGAGTTGGGAGACAGATCTCAAAGCATACACAGCGGGCACACCATCCCGAAGTATCTCCGAGCCTAGGGGAAGAAGAGCTCCAGCCTTTCTCCATGTAGGGGCAACTTATCAAGAAAAGGGGGGAAGATTCAGGGGTGGAGGATCTTTTATTTTCCCCAGTAAAGGACGTCGGAGCGTCCCCAACCCTACACCTTCTCAAACCATGTAGGAAAAGGGCGAGGAGGAGGAAGCAGCAGGGACCCCGTCTCGCCCCCACTTTCCCTCAGGGTGCCCCATGCGCCCAAGACTGTCTCAAAAAGCCAACCTTCAGCAGAAAGTGGGGGCGGGGGCGGGTAAGCCGTTCGCCGCCAGCGCGCCCTCCCCCAGCGCCTCGCACTTACATGGCTGCTAGTTGAGTCCCCGTCGGTCATCCGCCCTGTCCGTATCCGGACGCCGCTCCGCAGCTTGCCTGGCCAGCCACCCACCCGAGGCGCACGGCAACAAGACGGGGAGGAGCCGGCGCGGGACGAAGCGTCGGGCCGAGCGCGGGGAGGCGGGGCGCAGCGTCTCCCACCGGGAAAGCGGGAGGAGGAGGAGAGAAATTCGCTTGGAGGGCGGCGTTTCCCCTCGCTATAACGCCGAGCGGGGAACTCGGCGGCGCCGGAGCCACCCGACCCACACTTCCCCTTACAGTCATCAATCATCCTTCCAGACGTTACGCCCGTAGGTGGCGGTGACGTGCCTGCTGTTTTTAACGCTTCCAAAAGTTATGTCGAGCGTTTTTAGCAGGGGGGGGGGGCAGCGGAAGCGAACATTTTCCTCCCCCCACCCACCCCCGTGCAGGCATAACGTCTGCACAACGGTCATCATATATAAGTGCTTTCGCGGCAGTACTTGCCATTCGAATATAAAAAGCTCATTTCTTCTCCTTTGCTAGAATTCTGACCTCTTCCTGCTCGCATCAACAACATTCACACGTGCACACAGACTTACGCTTTTAGAGCTAACGCGTCAAAGCATCCATTTGTTTTGCTATCCTAAGAAAAAGAGCTGATGGAGCCACCAAGGTGACGTCTCCTCCTTCTGTTGAGACCCGTTTCCATTAGACAGCATGAATGCGTCCTCCTTACAGGTGTCATATTTTAATTGTAAGTTCACCGGTTGATCTGCTTTGTATTGTTTTTCTTCTGCATTTTGTTGACTGCGAGTGGCTTTGAGGTCCATTGCAGAAATGCTGCCATAAAATCTTTGGCTCAAGAGCTTTAGAAGGGACCCGTGAGGCCACATACTCCACCCCTGCTCAGTGCATGAGCTGCAATGCAAGATGCAACTACAACACTGTTGACAGTAGGCCACCCAGCCTCCGCTTAAATGCCACCAGAGTAGCAGAGCCCACTGCTTCTTGAAGCAGTCCCTTGTACTGCCAGGCAGCTCATACTCTTTAAGTTTCTCCCTAATGTTTAGCTGAAATCTGTTTCCCTGCAATTTCTACCCATTAGTTTTAGCCCTGATTTCTGGAGTGACATCCTCAACATGACAGCTTTTCCAATATATTTGAGAACTGATATGTTATTACCGGTATGTAATTATTATTGATGGACAATATATTTTTAAGCATAGCAATCCTACGAATGCTCGAGCCCAGGGGTCGGCAACTTAAGGTCCATGGGACACAAGCGGCCTACGGGGGTCATTTAACCAGCCCATGAGCCGCCCCCCAAACCGAGCCACCCACTTGGCGAGTCCCCACGCGCTGCACTAAACTGGCGCAGGGACTCGCTTCCGCAGCACTGAAAATTGTATCTGCACATGCGCAGATGCCAAAAATCGTGGGCGCGCACACACAATCCAGCCCACAGAAGGATCGCCTCTGGAGTGAACCGGCCCAGGCGAGGTAAACCTTACCAACCCCTGCTCAAGCCACTTCATATGGAAAAACCTGCAACATGCAACATGTCAAAAATGTTGACAACCAAGGTCAGGACTGAGATTTGGCCCTTACTCTAACTCCCTCCATTTAATTGAGGCACAGGAGACCCCCTTACAGCTGGCAAACATTTTAATGTTCACATCCGGAATATAATTGCCTTGCAATCCCTTTGTCCTGCGAAGCCTGGAAAGCTGTGGCACCTTTGAGGGCCAGAGCTTTCCACATGCTCCTGCTTGTCGTGGGTTTTCCCCTATGAGGAATACACACACACACCTCTCTCATCCTTGCTACACGTTTCTATTTACAGAACAAGTCTCCCAGGGCTTGGCTTTGTTGTTCTTGCAGCTCTTTGCTGCTACAGTTTCCATGCTTCCACCCTCCTCCAACCAGCAGGACCGTCTCCCACTGGAGCTGCTCCCATTGGACAACAGCCCAGTAGGAGCTTGGCTTGATTAGCTGGTTATGGTGTCAGTATCTCATTTTGATTGACGGCAGATGTCCAACATTTGAGCCAAGCTGCAAAGCACGTTGCTGCAGCACTGGAGCACAAAGAGACATTGTGAGCATCTTGAGTTGATAATTCCTATGAAACTCATGCCCTGGCTATATAGATAAAACAAAATCGAAAATTCTTTCTAGTAGCACCTTAGAGACCAACTGAGTTTGTTCCTGGTATGAGCTTTCGTGTGCATGCACACTTCTTCAGATACCACGAAATGCACATGAAAGCTCATACCAGGAACAAACTCAGTTGGTCTCTAAGGTGCTACTAGAAAGAATTTTCGATTTTGTTTTGACTATGGCAGACCAACACGGCTACCCACCTGTATATAGATAAAGAATATGGTCTTTCTTTGGGGTGGGCTGAGAACCCAAGAAACGCCACCCCGGTCTACACCCACATGAGCTTTCCCATATTAACTCATTGCAAGTCACAGCAAACAAAGAAGATGATCCCTCAAAGGGCAGCTTAGAGCTGTGGAAAGGGGGATAAACAATAAAACTGCCAATATCAAAATGCCATTATATAAATCTATGGTGGGACCACACTTTGAATGCCTCCACAGTCGGAGGCAGTATGCTTCTGAATACCAGTTGCCAGGAATCACATGTGCAGAGGAACACAGGTATTAATTGTGGACTTCCCATAGGCACTGCAAGAACAAGATGCTGGATTTCCCAGGCCTTTGGCTTAATCCAACAGGGCCATGACAATTTTTGTCCCAGGCTTTTTAGACTTGTCTACCCATGTACTATCTGAAACAAAAGAGGTGCATTGGTGGCGCGTGGCGCCATGGGTTAAACCACAGAGCCTAGGGCTTGCCGATCAGAAAGTCAGCGGTTCGAATCCCCGCGATGGGGTGAGCTCCCATTGCTCAGTCCCAGCTCCTGCCCACCTAGCAGTTCGAAAGCACGTCAAAGTGCAAGTAGATAAATAGGTACTGCTCCAGCGGGAAGGTAAACAGCATTTCCGTGCGCTGCTCTGGTTTGCCAGAAGCGGCTTAGTCATGCTGCCCACATGACCCGGAAGCTGTACGCCAGCTCCCTCGGCCAATAATGCGAGATGAGCGCCGCAACCCCAGAGTCGGACACAACTGGACCTAATGGTCAGGGGTCCCTTTACCTTTACCCATGTACTATCTGAAACAAAAGAGGCACATTGGTTGACAGATGTGAATGTGTGTGTGTGTGTTTTAGCTCCACTATTAAGTGTACTAGGAACCGTACTTCTGAATTTGTCTAATTTTTTAAAAAGTCATCTAAACTGGTGGCAATCATCACATTTTGCAGTAGTAAATAAGCAAGCCAATAAGAGGTGGCAATAATACACAGAGGAATTATACCAGAAAGATATGGAGGTCTTGTACACTCTAGGTAGTGTGGTTGCTGATCTTGAGCCAGACATCCTGGGCAGAGGAACCCAGAGACCAAATTGTGAACATGCGCTGAATTATGCAGAAAGCTAGAGAGTTCCAGAAAAACATCTGCTTCATTGACTACGCAAAAGCATTTGACTGTGTCAACCACAGCAAACTATGGCAAGTTCTTAAAGAAATGGGAGTGCCGGATCACCTCATTTGTCTCCTGAGAAATCTCTATGTGGGACAAGAAGCTACAGTTAGAACTGGATATGGAACAACTGATTGGTTCAAAATTGGGAAAGGAGTACTACAAGGCTGTATATTGTCTCCCTGCTTATTTAACTTATATGCAGAATTCATCATGCGAAAGGCTGGACTGGATGAATCCCAAGCCGGAATTAAGATTGCCGGAAGAAATATCAACAACCTCAGATATGCTGATGACACAACCTTGATGGCAGAAAATGAGGAGGAATTAAAGAACCTTTTAATGAGGGTGAAAGAGGAGAGCGCAAAGTATGGTCTGAAGCTCAACATCAAAAAAACTAAGATCATGGCCACTGGTCCCATCACCTCCTGGCAAATAGAAGGGGAAGAAATGGAGGCAGTGAGAGATTTTACTTTCTTGGGCTCCATGATCACTGTAGATGGTGACAGCAGTCACGAAATTAAAAGACGCCTGCTTCTTGGAAGGAAAGCAATGACAAACCTAGACAGCATCTTAAAAAGCAGATACATCACCTTGCCAACAAAGGTCCGTATAGTTAAAGCTATGGTTTTCCCAGTAGTGATGTATGGAAGTGAGAGCTGGACCATAAAGAAGGCTGATTGCCAAAGAATTGTTGCTTTTGAATTATGGTGCCGGAGGAGACTCTTGAGAGTCCCATGGACTGCAAGAAGAT
Source organism: Lacerta agilis (assembly GCF_009819535.1). NCBI lineage: Eukaryota > Metazoa > Chordata > Lepidosauria > Squamata > Lacertidae > Lacerta > Lacerta agilis. The sequence continues at coordinate 40,536,646 of NC_046319.1, read as the reverse complement.
CAAACCTATCCATTCTTAAAGAAATCAGCCCTGAGTGCTCACTGGAAGGACAGATCCTGAAGTTGAGGCTCCAGTACTTTGGCCACCTCATGAGAAGAGAAGACTCCCTGGAAAAGACCCTGATGCTGGGAAAGATGGAGGGCACAAAGAGAAGGGGACGACAGAGGATGAGATGGTTGGACAGTGTTCTCAAAGCAACTGGCATGAGTTTGGCCAAACTGCGGGAGGCAGTGGAGGATAGGGGTGCTTGGCGTGCTCTGGTCCATGGGGTCACGAAAAGTCGGACACGACTGAACGACTGAACAACAAAAATAAGCAAGCATGCAAGCACAGTGGTAGAAAGGAATGGCTGCTAATCATGGCGACCGTACATTTCTACAGTATCAGACACAGTACTACTCTTGGTACCAGTCACTGGGATCCAGCAGAAGGGGGCACTTCTACTCAAATTCTTGTGTTTGGGAACTGATTGCTGGACTTTAGTCTGATCTAGCAGGAGTCTTACTTTCTTAACACAGTAAGTCAGTCAGTAAGTAAATAGTTGCTAGCCTCTTATTGTGCTTAGTTTTCTTTTAATGCAGGCTGTAGGCTAGCTGGCTGTTACTCCTCCCGGAAAGCAGACATTCCTTCAGCAGGGAGGACTCTTTCTGCCCACACTGTCAAACACACACTGCTCTTGTTGTGTCCTCTTTGTGTCCTCCAGCTCCTTTATAATCCCCATTCCTGCGATAGGATGAGTCATGTTAGCTTTCTTGCTCTCTGTGGTCATTTTAATGCTCAGTAGGCATCCAGGAGACAAGAGATTTATACATCTATTAAATAAGCTTCCAAGGAGGAAAAATATAAAACTCACTGCAAAATGCTACATTATTTCATCATTTCTTATAATTATTGTGTAATTCATGATGCTCTGTCACAAGCCTATTAAGGCCTATTCTTCTCTCAGTGTTTCCATCAACATACCATAGTTTACATACCAATTTAACTTAAATACAACACATGGTCACATTGCATTTAGTTCAATTAGAATACAAGATAGATAGATACATATATTATGCAAATGCAAATATTATGCAATGCAAATATTATGCTCCCTGTCTAACTGTGTATTTGAAATTAGTGGGACTGATTCATTCTGGGGGAGGGGGGGTCTAGGACTGGGCTGTAACATTCATCAGTTCCTAGACATAATTGCAAGATCTTGCAAGACCACCTGTGTTTGTTGATAAAAATTTCAGCAAAAGGCAAACATGGTAGATGTCTTAAGAGATTAACTCATATTCTTTCCAACTTATCTGCAAGTGAGGTCAATGCAGTTCCAAAGCATTTCCCCTCAAGTTTACCCAGATTGTTTTTGGAGTGGAGAGACTAGGTTTATTGACTGCAGTTTCTTTATAGGATCTCTCTGAAATCTACTGAATCTAAGATACTGACAAAAATGCATGAACTAGCTGTATCCTGTGTTCAAGGTGTAGGCCGCATACACACGATATATTTACAGCACAATTCCCCCAAACCATCCTGGGAACTGTAGTTTACCACTCACAACACCCTTAAACCACAATTCCCAGGATGCTTTGGAGAAACTAATGTGTTAAAGCATGTATTGTGTGCATTCGGCTTTAGTTGCAAGAAGAAGAATCAAGCCCAAAACTGTGCGTGTTACCAACCCTTGGAAGTCTCACTCTTGAACTTCCTTGGTAGAGGAGGAAACATACTTTGCACACCAGAGACAATTTTCTTTGCTACTATACCTTACCACATTGCACTGAAGACAATACCAACAATTATGGTAGGATTACTACAATGTAGTCTCCCCTCATCTGAGCTTCTCAAGTTTCCTGTCATCTCAAGCTCTGTCCTTTTACTGCTGGACCACATTCCTAGGTTCTGCCTAAACATCAGATTTTTTGTCCTTTTAAAGAGTTGACCGGCCCATGGCATCCCAGGGCTCTACCCCAAACCACCACTAAATGCTATCCCATGTGTCAGGTAGAATGGCTACTTATCCATAAAAACAAAAAGACAAAAGACTGCCTGGATTTACATGTGCTGGTTTACATGTATAATTGCAAATTTAGAAATAATTACTAAAATAAATACATCTCACCATAGGAAGGAAGGCTGGCCATCTGTCAGGGATGATTTAGCTGAGATTGCTGCACTGCACTGTACTAGATGACCCTTGGGTCCTTTCCAACTCTATGATTCTGTAATTCTATTATTCTACTGATCAGGAGATGTGTATGTCTGCTTAGTGTGCTGTCCATGTGTTGTTAATGGGCAGTTTCAAGGCCCCTGTTGCCCAGGATTTTCTTTGCAGCGAACTTGGACTAAACAGCCCTTCAAACTGAGGACTGTTCTCTGTGAAGTTGGAGCACATGGCTACCTAAACCTCAGGCTTTAGAATGGCAGAGACCTATCAAACCTTAACATTGCATTGTGGACATGAGAACTTCACTGCAGTTAGTACTGTAGTCATAGATCCAACCAGTGGCCAGGACCAAACAGGGGGGGGGGGGTGTCATATGAGCCACTTGGCCCGGGCCTCCAATTCCAAAGGGGGCCTCGGTCAGCATATTCACAATCGCTCACCATTATTTAAATGTAAATACTTAAAATAATCCTTTTCCATATGTATTTTTTTAAAAAGCACTATTGTGTATCTATATTTTCCATTTTGTCTTTATATGGAGATGCGGTTCAAGCCTTGAAATCCCCAGGGTAAAAAAAGGGGGGGCACATTATCTACCTGGCCCGGGCCTCTGCCTGGCTCTGCAAGGGCCTGCCAGAGGCCCCTCCAGATCTACAGAGTGTTTCTAATAGTGCTAAGATTCAGAAGAAGTAGAGAGAAACATTGTCCATTTCAGTGAATGAGGGGTTCAGGAGGTTGCCTGTATTGCGTGTGTTGGCTAGGTCATTCCTCCAGGAATGTCTCTTCTTTGAACTCTGTTATAAGCACTTGGCAGCTGAGGCATTGGGATTGCAGCTGTTCCCTAGGGCAGGGAGCTTCAGAAGGAGCAAGGACACTGTGCAGTGAAATGTTCCATCAATAAACAAGACTCTGCCAGAAAGTCATGCTAGAACAACACAAGACCAATTTATCTAGAAAGAAGGCTGCGCATCACTGAACATTCAGAGACACCCTCTCAGGCCTATCTCCTCAGCCCCTTTGCTGGCCATAGTTGCTCTCTCTCACCATCTCCCCGCCATGAGTGACAGAAACAGCTGGGCCCACTGGCTCTGCCAGCAGTTGATTAGCTAGCGAATGTATCACTTTGTGTATTCAGAAGTGCAGCCTTGTGATTTGGGTGTGGTGCATGTCAGTGGTGCCATCAGGGCAGGACTTTGGGGCAGAAAGAAGTCCAGGGCTCCACTCAACAAAACAAAACCTTGCAAAAACACAAAGTATGCAAGCTAACATGGTTTGGTCCAAGTACTGCTGCTGAAATGCTGGCAGGGAGGAAGCAGAAACACAGGCCTGCTTTGGCTCACATCACCTGGAGCACTTCAGAGCCCAGCTGGGATGAACTAACTACGTGTGGAATGCGTTATATGCTAGGCCAGGCAGCTTCCAGGAGACAAAACCCAACACATTTTGGTGCCCAGCAGCTTTTGGCATGAGCAATATCGTAGAAGAGAAAACACATGAGATTTATGAAAGCTGGGTAACAGCTGGACAGATGGGCAGCTTCCTGTAATAGAAGGAAGCACAGCCAAGAGGGATGAGACTGAGCAACAGGGACAGGAATTGAGGTGATGGGCAAAAACTAGAATGGGAAATTATGCAATACTAAAAAAAGTGCTCTGGTCCATGGGGTCACAAAGAGTCGGACACGACTAAACGACTAAACAACAACAACAAAAAAGAAAGAATCACCAAAAGGAGACTGCAGAAGAGGACAGAGATTTGCACAATAGGTACATTTGCTAATTCATATGTATAGATGCAAATTTAGAAATAGTTACTATAATTTAAATAGAAATAAAAGACAATCACCGTAGTGGGAAAGGCTTTGACCAGGTGATCTGTGTCTGCCCAGACTGCTGTCCAAGTGCTAACTATGGGTAACTTCAAGGCCACTGTGCTCCCTCTTTCTAGGGTTCTTATATTTAAACTGGACTTGGACTGAAGAGCAAGCTTTTGAGTTCTCCAGAACTCTTCAACAGGCTAGGTGGGGGGAGAGGAAAGTCGGCTAATATTGGAACCATGGAGTCTGTGACTAATAGACTCCATGGGGGGTATTTAACGTTAGTGATACTTAGAATAGACCTACTACTTCAGTAACTTCACTGCAGTAACTTGTCATTTCATTTCCCTAGGTCTCTCTATCACCTCATGGCTCCCACATCAGACAATTCCATTCCTTACCCCATCCAGTCTTTGGATTGTTTAGCAAGAACCCCAAAATATCTGCAGAATTCTTTTAACACCTGCAGACTATTTTCGTAACGTTTTGATTGGTATGTGGATTTTGGAATGAAAATAAATGACTGCCATCATCACATTTTGTTTGTTGAGCTTTAATTGCACAAACCTAAACTTCTGGTATGCACATGAATCGCTCCTGCAAAATATAGTGACAGCCTGGAGGCACCCAAGAACAGTTGAGTGAGTAAAAGCAGCCGCCCTTTCCTGAGGAAGCCACCACCAGGCTGGTCTGTGCAGTGTTATTGCAGCTGCTGCCACCTGGTGCTCAATAACAGTACCACTCAGAATGAAATAGATTTCACAAAACCAACTAAGGCAGAAAAAAATGGTTTGGGCTGATTTTCCTCTGGGTTTGATCTCACTTGCTTCCTTCACAGAATGCAATTGTTAATTTACACCTGTCAGTTCAAGCCACTTTGCACATGTCTCAGGTATCTTTATTGCATTAGTCATAGTCCTTCAGTGGAAAAGCAACCAAATGAACCCACACAATAATACAAGACAAATCACAAACCAAATAAAACAAAGTTATACCTTTTTCACATTTCTGCTCCCAAAGAGATAGTCATGTTAGTTTGTTGCAGCCAAAAGAACAGAGTGTTCTTGCTGTGGCACCTTAAAGGCAAAGGCAATTAATTTTTACTCAGAGTATACAGTTAATAATGCCCATTGCTTTCAATGGGTCTACTCCAAGTATGACTAAGGTTGGATACAACCCAAAGAGACTGAGGCTGCGTACATACTACCATTTACTGTGGCTCTGGTGCACTCCCACCGCTTGCGTATGAAAACAAGTACCCATGAAGTTAGCCATAATCCACATGTATCCAGTAGTTTGAGAAATACTCTCTTTGGAGGTGTTTCCCCTCAAACCAGTTTTCATCTGATTTGGAAATGCAAGACAGAAATAAGTTGAGGCGTGTACCATTCAGACAGCTGTGGTGCATGCGCAAGTGGTGCATGCGCAAGTGGTGCATGCACAGATGACAGCTGCCTTGAATAGGAGTATTGGTTTTTAATTTTGCAGGCACAGGGAAACAAAACAGGTAATGTGCATCAGATGATCACCAGGGGCGTCTTACCCATAGATGTTGGGTGCCAAGTTCTGGCGGGCGCCAGGGAAGAGGCGGAGATTGGACACAGCGCCTGCCGGCATCAGCTCACCACCTTTGCCCACCTCCGCCATGCCGTGCCGAAGCAGCACCGTGCCCGGAGCTGCTGCCTGCCTCCTTCAGCCCCGCAAAGCTGGGCGTGTCGCCGGCAGTGCTGTCCTCCCTAAAAAAGGTCTGCAACTCTGGGAAACGGGGGGGGGGGGACGGTGCCGCCGGAGTGATCTTTGCACCACGGCGCCGGATATGCTTAAGACGGCCCTGATAACGACACCCCTACTCTTAAGATGTTTCTACAACTCCTCAGATTCTTCTATCTATATAATTACATTGTGAGAATTAGCTGTTATTAGTGAACAACAGGAAGCAAGGATCCCATTGTTTCTCTGTAGCATTGTACGTTTGCTTTCATACATCCAAAGCTGACCACAGTTAGACACATGATATTGGATTAGATGCTCCTTGGTCTGGTGCTACCAGGCTTTTTATACGCTTGAAACAAAAATAAAAGTTGGAGAAAACCAATAGCCCTTTTAGTTTAACTCTCTAGAACAGAGGTAGTCAAAACAGTGTTCTCCAAATTTCTGGACTACAAGTCCCACCATCCTCATGGAGCAGAACCAATGATAGAGAATGATGGGAGCTGTAGTACAAAACATCTGGAAGGCACCACATTGGCTATCCCTGCTCTAGAACATAAGAAACTGCCTTATACATCAGTCAAGATCAGTACCATCTGCACTTACTATCTGCAGCTCTCGGGGGTCTCAGACAAAATTATTTCCTAGGTCTCATAAACTTGGGACCTTCTGCAGGCAAAGCATGTGCTGTATAACAGAGCTACATCCCTTTCTTATAACTATGGCAGAAACAGCAGTCCACCAGCTCTACAAAAAAAGAATTCAGAACATAATGTTCCATCACAAGTGGAGAACAGACTAACCGTGAAAGAAAGATACACATGCAGCAAATAGTTCAAGGCATCTCATGTGAGCAAACAAAGCATCACGCTGAAAGGAAGAACAGAAAGAATCAACAGGTCCCAACACTTAAGAAGATGAAATTATCAGTATGTAGCTCTGAAGTCTTATTGTTAGGCAGAAGTAGTCAGACTCGTAGGGTGGTGGGGAGATAGCCCAGCTTACCACATACAGGTACTCATTCCTACCAGGTCCCATATTCCAGGAGAAAGAAATCTTTATCAACCCCAGAGCTGCATTTGTACCTGGAGGTGGGGGGGGGCCTTCCTAGGTCCATATGCCAGTGGTGGGTATGGCCTGAGGTATTCACAGGTGGAGCAGCTGCAATGACTCTTACCTTTCTATGATAAAATGCTTCCACACACACCTCTCTCTATCCAGGTACGCATGATGTATTATCACAGGACACCTTCAGGTAAAAGGACCCAAGGAGGATGCAGAGAAGGGTTAGAAAGGTGTATGGCCTGGGAAGATTTCCAAGACTCTTCCAGGTAGCCTGAGATTCCCCATCCTTGCCCTATTCCCTTCTATTTGCTTCTCCAAAATTCTCTCCCTCCTCACTCCATCCCCCAGCCTGCTTATAAACCACCTGGAAGAGTCTGGAAGCTCAACTGCAGCCTATTCAAACTGATTGCTAGTCAGGTTACTCGCAAGTAAGCACCTGGCCTAACAGTTCTTAAAGTGTTGTTTTAACAGTTGCTATTATTGTGCTTCTCTAGACACAGATGATTATGAAGAAATAAATATAACAAATCCATCCAAGTTAAGAATAAAATTGCTTCCTTACTCCAAAATATATGTATCTCCCCAAAACATATTTTATTTATTTAGTGCATTTCAATTCAATGCCAACCTTCATCTTTAGATTCCTGTCAGTTTACAAACTGCCATTTTATTGCCAGTTTACAGTGTCACATTCACATGCAAGAGGAAAGGAATTCCATAGATAAATTCCCACTGGAGAAAAAGCCCTATTCAAGGTCGTCACCACCACACACTGAGCAACACTAAATGGACAACAAAAGCCTTGCTTGAAGACCTTGAGGCATGAGCAGGTTGATATAAGAATATGCCCATCCTATGTGCTAAAATACTAGATAGCTGCATCTCTCTTGCATATTGTTGGCTATTTGAAGACTTTGTAATTGCCATCAATGGCTGCAAGAAGACAATCTGTTTTCGCCCAAAGATAGCTGCTTGCACTAAGCTATTCAGGCACAGTTTGTTTTTCCAACAGGAGGCAACAGGAAAGTATCCAGGACATGGGGTGGGGTGGTGATGGAGCAGGAGCCAAAAAGAGATATTTTGGTTTTGGAAGAGGGTAAGAACAACTCCCTAGAAAAACCCCTGATGTTGGGAAAGATGGAGGGCACAAGGAGGAGGGGACGACAGAGGATGAGATGGTTGGACAGTGTTCTCGAAGCAACTGGCATGAGTTTGGCCAAACTGCGGGAGACAGTGGAGGATAGGGGTGCCTGGCGTGCTCTGGTCCAGTGTTTTTCAACCTTTTTTGGGCAAAGGCACACTTGTTTCATGAAAAAAATCACGAGGCACACCACCATTAGAAAATGTTAAAAAAATTAACTCTGTGCCTATATTGACTATATATAAAGTAATTCTCTTGAATTTTTCAATTTTTCCCACGGCACACCAGGCAACATCTCGCGGCACACTAGTGTGCCGCGGAACAGTGGTTGAAAAACACTGCTCTGGTCCATGGGGTCACGAAAAGTCGGACACGACTGAACGACTGAACAACAACAAGAACAACATGCAAGCAGGAGGAACTGCCACTTCATTGATCAAATAGGTGGCCAGTATAAAAGAGGGAGTGATTAGTTTCACTGCCTTTTGCTTGTTAACTAGAGCCAGGGATGCCCCTCGATCGACCAGTAGATTCCGACCAACCTGTTGGACATGCCTGCTCTAGACCAAAACCTTGTGGTGTAGACAGAGCTACATTAGTCCACAGTTTGAGGCTGCACATACACTATCATCACCACAAAGAATCCTGGGCACTGGGTAGTTTGTGAAGTGTGATGGGAACTATAGCTCTGATAGTGTAATCTACAGTTCCCGGGATTCTTTGAAAAAGAAAGACCTCTAGCTGCCTTTCTGTGTAGGAACTATAATACAGGAGAGCTACATCCTTAATTGTGAGGAAGAAAATAGGTTTCTCTCCTCCCCCCCCCTTTCCTTCTTCCTGGAAGGCTTTTTTAACTTCATGGCGCATATCCTCTAACTTGATCTTCCATCTGGGAACTGGGCATGCTCAGTGGCCACGGAATGCTAGCTGTCAGTGTAATGGTGGGAAGATGCAGAATGGAGAGGGAAAGGGAGTGGAGTATGCAAAAGACAAGCACACAGCCCTGCAATGTACATTCCACTTACTATAAGCCATTAGTGGCTTTTGCAGGTCAGTTCCCTCCTTTTGTCCCCCCCCCACCACCTTCCAATTTCATCCTCCCCACTCAACTGACGTGTCAGCATTTGTATGTTTCAGTGTAGCTTGGCAGTCCCTTGAGTATGTAAGAAATGACTACTACCATACATGTGAGTGGCCCTGTTTTGCTGCAGATTGGTGGGAGTGGACACTTTAGCACCGGGGTTTGCTATCATCATCATCATCATCATCATCATCTTGCTATCGGTGTTTGTCTCCCATTTGCAACTGCTGTTCCTCCTTTTAATTTGGCAGCATTTTTTTTAAAACCAGCCTGCCTTTATTGTTTTATTTTTTAAAAAATTGTGCTGTGTGCGTATTTAATTTCATTTCACATATGTATACATTTTTGTCAATCTGCTTCATGTTTCATTTGATAAAAGATGGGAAATAAACAAGTAGATAGCTACCCTGTTTCTCCTAAAATAAGACATAGCCATAAAATAAGCCATAGCAGGATTTCTATGCATTTGCGAAATATAAGCCATTCCCCAAAAATAAGCCATACCCCGAAAATAAGCCATAGTGACGTGGTACCTCCCATTAAAACAGCCTGGAGAGGCGTGGCTATGCAGCGTACTGATGCGACACGGTTAAAATAAGACATCCCCTGAAAATAAGCCATACTGTGTTTTTTTGAGCAAAAAAAAAAAAAAAAATAAGACGGTGTCTTATTTTAGGAGAAACACGGTAGTTGTTATCAGCTGGGATTTTGCTGTGGGTGGCTCAAGGGGCCTGAGCCCTGGATAGTTAGCATCTGGCCCCTGGGCCTTAGGTTGCCTACCCCTGATGTAGGGAAAGCAAGTGAAGTGGGAATGTCTATCTCACTTTTCCTCTGCGCAGCTGGGCAGTGTAGAGTTAACTTTTGGGAGAGCAAGGAATTTGTTTTTTTTGCTGAGGCACTTCCTCTCAGCTAACAATAATAAAAAACCCAGAAGGAGGGATACACGTGGGATCTGTGCAGCAGATAGAGGCCGGGTGACCCAGTCCAGGCCAAGAGGAAGCCTTCTGCATTATCTGCTGTTCCCATTTGGTCTCCTTGGCAAACTCTCAATCTGCAGCGGCTGCAGAAATCAAGATGTGTTTCCTTCCAAACAAGGCCAACACTCCCCAAGGCTTGTATCTGCCATGGCAACCATCCCCCCCTGACACACACACGCACACTCAATATACACATAACACATGCAATGCTATACTGGAGGCCAGATGGACACAAGTTCACACACGCTTGCATTCAATTCACAGAAAAGCCGTTTCTAAAGTGATACTCATCCCTGCAACTGGGGTGGTCCAGACAACAGAACTTGACTGGGTGGAGCAGGTTTCAAGAGCCCCATGTGTTCATGCCCAGGAGCAACCTTGGCAATCAAGTGTTCTCCCATATGCCCTAACATTTGACAAAGGGGGGAAAATGGGCACTTGTTTTATTTAATTAGGTAAGGCTAGCATGGGTTCTTACATGAAGGATAGTCAGAGGGTTCAGGTGAAGTTCCAAAATAAAACAGCAGAAAATAATTTTGAGGTGCTGAATTTGGTGTCTTTTCCGGGTGGGGGGGGGATTTGTTACAGTTCACGGATCTGTGATGCAATAACAAACCAGTCTATAGGACTGCTGTCATGACCCACCAAAGCATTATTAAACATATTCACAGGAATACATATTTTTACACAACCCATAATATTAAATTCCCCACATCGATTAGTTCATTTTGACAAAGACAATACACCCCACTTCCCCAAATGCCACAATGATCAGAATTCCTCACAAATTGGTACACACTGGGAAAGTTGTGAAGTTGGGCTCCCAAACTTCAAACAGCAAGATAACTACAACGGTTATGAGAGAGATATATACCACAGTAAAAATCAAAAAGTAAAAAAAAATACACCAACCACCAGTACAGTTTAGGAAAAATAAATAGGTACTATGTCCTTTAAATAAACATCACATACGTACGTGAAGAAAATATCCCTCAGATTGCAACATTATGAACCCCAAACTATGGCGTTAGATTTAGGATGGGTTCAAAAATCTGTTCCACAATTGTTACAGAGCAATTCTGTTGTAATTAAGCTTCACTCCTATGGATACAGAGAAGAAGATCCATTTGGATAGCTCATGCCCCTGTGGTATAGGACCTATTCTTTAGCATTCCCCTTTTTAGTGAGGTTTATTGACTGAGGGTTGGCACCTTCAAATCACATACTCACCAATCCCAGAGGTTCAACCCAGAGGCTAGAAATCTAGTTTAATCCTGAGTTCAGTCAGACCTTGATCAGCTGCCTTGTCTGGCCATCCGGAGCTCTTCCCTGGGCTGGGTGTGTTAGCTAAGAATTCCCTTCTCCTGATTAAGCTGGGCAGGCTTAAAGAGTTTCCTTGCTCTCTGCATACTTATGACCTGCCTCTCACTTGATGCTCCACCTCCCACATAGCGGCTTCGGCTTTGACCCTGTTAATTTCCTGTCAGGACTGCGTAGAGTATGCCACATTTTTAAAAATCCTTTTTTGTTCTCCCACATAAACACATGTCCACTCCTAATACTTTGTTTCGGACTGCCCACTGCAAAGCACATCTCATGTACAGGAGTACCTATCAAGCCACAGTTTGTATGCCAGTGGCATACAAGTTAAATTTGTTACATGTAAAGGCAATGAAACATTGATAAGGAAAAATAAGAATTGCAGAGTGGATGTGATATGCCTTTTCCTGGAGTCACTTGAAGGACATAATCTCCAAGCTGTGATGGGAGAGAGCTGGTTCATCAAGGAGCCACAATATAGTTTACTGTGGCAGCCATGTTTGCTGTTCACATGTTCTGTACTCTCTCCTTCCTGCCACCATGGTCAGGGGCAGAGCAAGGTGAGTGCAGTGGATGGGGTCTGCCCCGGGTGTCAACTCCGAGGGGAGGTGACAAAATGCTGTGCAACACTCAAAGTCTGCAAGAGACGCTGTGGCTTTGGAGCGCGCAGGCCTCTGGCTCCCCTCCCCCCAAAATATGAAATAAAGTCAAACCATTTTTGCAGGCAAAAACCAAAAATGGTGGGGAGGGGTAACAAGAAATTTTCCGCACCGGGTACCACCTGACCTTGCTACGCCACTGACCATAGTTACATCCTTGCTCACTGGTATGTGGCTGGGAGAATACTGCCTGAAGTGATTGGACACAAGAAGGAAAGGCAAGGATAAAGACTCAGCTCATGCCATCCCAGTGCCTCTTTTGATCTGACAATTAAAACTTCCTCATCTCTCTCTCTCTCTCTCCCCCCCCCCCCCGTCCCCATACACACACACTTATATGTACATGTACATACAGGCACATTTTAAAACAAAGTTAGCTTGGTCCAAAATGTTGCAGTAAAGACACAGGCCCAGGTCAGAGCTTTGTGAGTGTCATCTGAGGGAACTGAAGGAAGGGAGGCAAGAATCAAAAGACAACATGGCTGCTGTGCCACTTCTGACAACATAAAAATGGCCTCCTTGTTTGGTCCAGCAGAACAGCTATTATGTTGTTGTTGTTACAGGTAGGTAGCCGTGTTGGTCTGTCATAGTCAAAACAAAATAAAATAAAATAAATTCCTTCCAGTAGCACCTTAGAGGCCAACTAAGTTTGTTCTTGGTATGAGCTTTCGTGTGCATGCACACTTTTCAGATTGTTGTTGTTGTTATTGTTGTTGCTGCTGCTGCTGTTGTTCGTATTCTTTTTTTTCTTGTTATTTTTATTTTTTTTAATAAAAATACTTTATTTTATTGTTTCAAATTATAATAAATTGAAATTATTGTTTCAATGTGTGTATGTTGTTCGTATTCTTATTACTATACAGTATTAGTAATATAGGTGAAGAGGGGCTGTTAATCCTTTAAAAAGCTGTATTATAGTACCCAAAAGGAAATAAATAGTCAAGAGACGCCAGGCATAGGAAAAGACTAGTAATTTCAGGTTTTCCCAGGGCAATGGACATCTCTGCTTCCATTAAATTATCTGATTCGGTCTCAAATGCAATAGCATAAGAACTATTATGTCATCAGGGCAGAAATCTTGGAGGCAGAAGTCGAGCTCTCCGCTCAGAAAAATTAGGCCCCCAAACACAGCAGGACTTCATATTGAAATGAAGTAATACACATTACCATCTAAAGATGAGCCCCCTCCCCAAGACAAACCAGTCTCACTAATTACCGGTATCCACTGGTATAGCCAACATGTTCTCCTAAGTTCTGAAGGTGTGACATTAAGGATGGTGGGAAGCCCCTTTCTCTGTTCTAAAAACAATAAAGTCATTTCCCTCCCATGTCCTCTCGGGATACAGTAACGTCAGCTGGGCCTAACTGTGAACAGCAAGTGGGGGTGGAAAGTCCCCAGTAAGATAGCGAAGTTACCGCAAGAGAAAGAGAAATGCCAGTGTACAGCATCAGACATGTGTAAGAAGAATTTGTTCTCAACATGCAGACAGTGTGGAAAGTCACTCTCAAAATAGCCATTGGAATACAGTACAATATTGCCCCATCCGTGCTAGAAATGATCTATGGCCAGCATACCTTTCCAACATATTAGTTCTCCCTCCTTTATTTATATCAAGGATGGGAAGCATGTGTCCCTCCAGTCAGGCCTCTGCAAAGCTTGTCTGAGGCCCAGGGAAGGAGTCTTGTTAGAATAAAGTTATAAACTCAAACACATAAGCAGCTGGTCCCTGGCGGGGAGCCCCAACCAGCTTAGTCCTCCAAGGCCCAGGGCAAGTGTACCCAGCTGCCACCATACCCTCTGCACAAGCCTGCCTCCAGTTATTGATGGATCTCATTGGACCCAGCCAGCAAAACCAGTACTTGTAGTCAGTGATAAACCTGGGTGGCGGTAAGGTTGGAGCTGTACAGATGCACTGGTGGAGTCAATATGGTGCTCCCACCAATGAGCCTGTGGTGTCTTGTCCTCACTGCCACCTTAATCTGGTAAATGGCAGTGATACCTCTATCAGGACCACAGCAACGTGCCACCCCACTACACCAGCCACTCCTGGTTGTAGTCCAGCAACATATAGAGGGTCATATGTTTCCCATCCCTGATTCTTTTGAAATTGTCAATAGGGGCTCTGTTAATGGAAGGGAGACACCAAGATCCCTAGCAGTACCAGTATCTCTCATCTAACAAAATAGGCAATGGTACTGTGTACGGTCTCTCTCTCTTTCTGCATAGGATGTATACTACAGATCTTTACGGGAATTAGATAGGGAGAAATGAGTAGGGGATTTTGTACTCCATATCTTGTTTCCAAAGTATCACAAGGAAAGTGGTGCAAGGAGAGCAGATACAGCTGTTGGAGAGAGTAAGCCAAAAGTATGTAGCAAGACGTTTACCCACTTACCAGGAAATATGCATCATTGAACTCTAGCATGTACAGGATTGCATTGTTAGAACTGGATGGTCTTTGAAACAGCTGCCAATGATACAACATACAGAGTTTTTAGTGTAGCATAGTGTTTAAGAAGCGTAAACTGGCGCCCTCCAGTGCAGATGCCTCTGAACCCCATCTCTAGTACGTGGGTAACACTTTGCAAGATTGCGGATAATACTTTGCTTGCCTGCATTGCAGGTTTGTTGCAGTCAGGGCCAGGATCAGAACAGCTGCTGTGGCCCACTGGTGATGCCCACCTTGAGCCTTTCTTTAAAAAGAAAAGAATAACTAGGCAGCTGGATAGCCACTTCTTAATTTCCTACAATGTCAGTGACCTGGCATCACGGGAAATTAGGATGGCTAGAGCCAGCCAGCCAGCAGTGTTCATAGTGCTGTCACCACAGCAGGGACCATTGACATAAGAAAACACTCACCAGAGGACATTTTGCCACTGGCCATGTTGGCTTGGACTGACTGCAGTTATAGTCTAACAACTACCGGAAGGTCAGAGGTTCCCCATCCATACTTTACAATACCCCAAGATGCTTCTGCTGTTTTTGCTATAACAGATTAGCAACGGATGAGTAATTTATTTTGAAATTACTACGACTTGGAAAAAACACACTCCCACTTTTGACCCAGCTGAGTCAAAAGTCCCTTTAGTAAACAGACATAGCCCCATTAGCAGACAGACAGAAAACACTATCCGGCGAAATTTCTACATCAGAATTTCCAGTTGCCTCCTCAATTCATTGAAGTGCATTTTATTTTGGGGATTTAAGGTTATATTGATACCACCATGTGGTAAATGTGCATATTGCAGTTAAAACTTTATGCAAGTTTTCAGCGGAGACTGAAGCCTTGGTCTAGGTCACTATCTATTTCTTTGGTCTCCATGTTGCCCAGATGTCATTAAAACACTGTCAGGTATCACTGTCCTAAGTGAAAAGCTAGCAGAGAGAAAACTAGGCCCAGCAACAGGACTGGTGACCAGATAGCTCATTTTATTTAGTATTTATTTCACATCTTCCATGTGACAGCGCTTTAGATATTTGAAGATGGCTCCTATACATAATAATGACTTGCACCATTGCCAGACTTCAACAATATCTTAAAACAGTTACAGGTAGGTAGCCGTGTTGGTCTGCCATAGTAAAATAATAATAATAATAATAATAATAATAATAATAATAATAATAATACAAATTCCTTCCAGTAGCACCTTAGAGACCAACTAAGTTTGTTCTTGGTATGAGCTCATACCAAGGTGCTACTGGAAGGAATTTTGTTTTATTTTTTATTTTGTTTTGAATATCTTAAAAGACATTCTAGTCTGTGTTCTGCTCATTTTAATGTGCTGCACTTTCTGCAGCTGCTTTTAGATAGATAGATGTTTATTCGGCATTTGCGCCCATCATACAATACAAACAGAACAAACAAACAAGAATCAAATAAAACAACGGCACTATCAAATAAAACAAAAGCACAGCTGCTTTTAAATTTCTTGTGAAGTTGATGGGGTATTTTATTGGTGTAAATCAATAATGGGAAACTTCCAAGTTTCTGGGCCAAATGCAGCCCTCCAGACATCTCTTTCTGGCCCTCAGGAATCTCCCTAGTCACATCCCTCAAGCGCCCTGCTTTGCAATGTCCTTAACTGTTTTTGCCTGGCTAGAACCCTGCCCTTCATCTGATAGTGCTTCCTGCTTGCCTCTATGGAGGATAGAGAGGGATGTGAGAGAGTGTGCATAGAAACCTTTGCTTCTGGTCTCACCCACCACTGGCATGTGTCCCTCAGGACAGAAGGCAGCCCTCAGGGTGAGAATGGTTCTCCATCATCATCTTGTAAGGGCACTGCACCCTGAATGGCAGGCTAGAAATCCTTTACATAAATGAACATTTTGTTCTAGCCATAGCGTATTTCACTTCTGCCAGCTTGCTTTCAAATAGCTGTGGAATTAAACCATTATGTTTGAAAGTGAGCTGGCAGTTAGCCAGTGTTGAAAAGTAAAGGACTCTAGTGCTGAAATTGCAACTAGAGTAAACTATTGCATTTTCACAGCATTGGTGCAAACGTACTCCCAGATGCTTAAGTGAAAGGTACCAGTATTCTCACCGTGAGAATACCCACTGTTACTGTGGTTGTGTACCTCAGCTGAGTAAGCAATTGAGATGCAAAAGAGGTAGGGAATTGGAGATTTTGAGCATCCAGGCCACCAGTTTCTTCATCCCTTCCTTAAAACATTGTTGGCTCTTGTAACAGAGGACCCAGGAACAAATAGCTGGACAGATGACAGAGCAACTGTGGAATCCCACCAGAATATTGAAAACAAGTGTTCAATGTGCCTCCAGATTTTAGGAATATTTTACTGCTGCATCCATTATTTCTTTTACATTTTTACATTCTACATTTCACACATATTTTACATTTTCCTCTAAAATAATCCAACACAAATAACAATAACAAAATATTAAAATATCAACACAATTAAATATTAATGTAATTAAAGACAATATAATAGCAATAATGCAGCAGAATGCTATTGGGATAAAATACCAAAGATGTTGTTGTTGTTGTTGTTCAGTCGTTCAGTCGTGTCCGACTCTTCGTGACCCCATGGACCAGAGCACGCCAGGCACGCCTATCCTTCACTGCCTCTCGCAGTTTGGCCAAACTCATGTTAGTAGCTTCAAGAACACTGTCCAACCATCTCATCCTCTGTCGTCCCCTTCTCCTTGTGCCCTCCATCTTTCCCAACATCAGGGTCTTTTCTAGGGATTCTTCTCTTCTCATGAGGTGGCCAAAGTACAGTAAAATCATATTTAACATTTTTTAAATTAACATTTCATAAATAACTAGGTCAGTGATAGAGAGGAGGGAGAAATTAAATACAGGTTTTTTAAGCCAAGTCTATCAAATTTTTCTCTGAAACAATATAACAACTGAAACACAGCCATTTTTCAAAATTTAGTCTCATCTGAATATTGCAATGCAGTTCTGCAACCAATAAAAATGCAGATATGAAGTGGAAATGAATATACAAGTGAAAATAGCATACTAAAATGCATTATTTCAGGAGAAACTGCATACACAATTAGACTTATTAGGATAAATTTGCACCAAAAAAGCTGAAGAATTTCTATTAGGATTTCTTGGGGGGGGGGGTGAGTCACTAAAGGCTGCAGAATTGTGGAGAGATAATTTAAGACTGGAGGAATGAGAAACCAGGATAACTGAAACCGACAAATCTTTCCATCCCTGTTGAGGGAAAGCTTTCACCATCACTTTATCACTACATAGCAGCAACTTGTCTACAAAGAAAAACAAACATTTCATTACAGAGGAAGGTATATTAATACTGTGAGAAATGGCATCCACCTAAAAGTGATTCTGGCACTCAAGCATTGCTGCCTTTTCAGAATTTCTTGGGCGTTTTGAGCATCTGCCTTGGTAACTAAGTGTAACATTGTCCAAATCTCAGCCTGTTACTGATCTATTGAAAGACCTTCACAAGGAAGTTAGTTTCCCTTCCAGTCAACAAAAGCACTGCTGTGTTCATCACCAGGATTGAAAAGCACATGGAGAATCCCTCACATGTTCTCATCTACAGTCAGGTCAGTCTGCAAGTAACGAGCAAAAGCAGGGTGAGAGGCACAGGCAATGGCACTTCTCTGTGGATGGTATTTTTACGCTCTCATTATTTTGGAAGGGACATATTTTATTTACTACAATGTTTGTAGCCTATAATCAATCTGGTTCGATTAGGCCTTATAAAGCCATAGCCAGAAGGCAGCCCACTGGAATTTAAACTATTGTTGGCCTTAGACAGCATTGCCCACTTCAGATCTTTGGCTTCTGCTCATAGCATTTGACCTAACTCTGTCCTAGACTGCACTGCTGATTTCCAGCCCAGTCTCTGCCTGGCAATTCCCCCCCCCCCCCGCCCGTACACCAAAGCAGAGCTTGAGAACTTGCGGTTTTCTAGAGGGAATTAGAATCCAACAACAATCATCCCTGACCATTGACCACGCTGGCTGGGGGATTATCCAAAATGGATTCCAACAACATATGTAGGGCCATCAGTTCCTTTTCTCCACCCTAAATTATGTCTGGAGCCCAACTTAAAAAAAAAATCATCATCAGTGGACACAGTAGTGCAAAATCTGGTGATTCTCCATTGCAGCTCTAGGCTAGACTGGCAGTTTCATGAGCCGCCCTGTTCACCCAACAGTAGTTGAGGTGTATTTTCTCACCCAAAGTGACAACTTCGTGGGTGAGGTTCTATAATAAAACTTGGCACCATGTATCATGCAGCACACATTGATAAACGTTAACCAGGGATTTAGGAATGTTGTCTATTGATACCACCATGTGGTCAATGTGTGTATTGCACCGTAAAACTTTATGCATGCATTCAAACAAACCTGCAAGCTTTGCTGTAGCTCCTTCTGCATTTATTCAAACACTGGAGTTTACCATGTGTTTGCAGCTATTTGTGTTCCCATTTAATTTGCATAGTCCACATGATATTACCCTCAAACAACACCAGTCTCAATGCTCTCCATCTGTATATTTGTGTTAATCTAACACGTGGACAATCCAAGAAACTAGGCTTCAGACTTCTCTACTTAGGTTTGCAGACAAATTGTTTTGATGTTTAGATGAGGGTGCATCAACTGTCATTTTCTGCTATTCCCCTTTCCACACCCACTACTTCCTCGATGCTTTCATTTCTTTTCCGGCAGTGTTATTTCCAGCGTGCTCCTGCGCAATACCAGAAGATTGCACAAACAATTTTACAATTGCCTGTCCCCTGTTCCACACTTCCTGGGTGGGATTTGAACAAAGAAACAAATTCTACTTAATTGGCACAGTAGAATTAACAAATTAGGAGTTAGGGGGAAAACACAAGCGAATTGCTGTGGGTATGAATCAGAAAGGCCAAAGCTGCTCCCTGTACACATTCAAATGTGTGCAGGTCTAATTCAAATGGGGCGGGGACAAGCCCTGTTTGGGGAGGAAATCGGCTCTGGCTCTGCTTGTGTACCTTTTGATGTTTTGCTTATTGTTTATTGCTACTACTTATTACTACTTTATTACTGCTTTCACTCTGGAAAAGCGACACACAAATAAAATGATTGATTGCAAAAAAAGTGGTATGCAGTCAGTAATGCTGCATGAATATAAAAGGTAAATGGACTCCTGACCATTAGGCCCAGTCGTGTCTGACTCTGGGGTTGTGGCGCTCATCTCGCGTTACTGGCCAAGGGAGCCGGCGTACAGCTTCCGGGTCATGTGGCCGGCATGACAAAGCCGCTTCTGGTGAACCAGAGCAGAGCACGGAAATGCCGTTTACCTTCCTGCCGGAACGGTCCCTATTTATCTACTTGCACTTTGACGTGCTTTCGAACTGCTAGGTTGGCAGGAGCAGGGACCGAGCAACGGGAGCTCATCCCATCGTGGGGATTCGAACCACCGACCTTCTGATCAGCAAGCCCTAGGCTCTGTGGTTTAACCCACAGCGCCACCTGCGTCCGCATGACTATAGGGACAAGGAAATAGCAGCAGGTATAAAAAGGTATGCATTGTTCCAAACTGTAGTCTCTAATCTACTAAAAGCTTCAAAAACTCATTCCAAGTGGCAGTTTGATTAGCAGAATTATCACTGGTGGTTTCCCTCACTCCCTCTCTACTAGACCACCCCATCCATAGTACTTCTCAAAGAACTCCAAAAGGTTAGACAGGACTTAGCTTTGCAGAAGCTATGCTGATCCTTCTTTAGTAAATCTTGTCCTTCTATATTGGAGTGGGGGACCTCAGGCCCAGGGCCGAATGCAACACTCTAGGCCTTCACGACTCTCCCCAAGCATGCTCCATTCCACACCCCACCTTTCTGTAGGCCTCCTCCATACCCTCAGCTGGTTTTGCCTGAACTGTGTCCTTGAATTTCGTTAATGTCTTTTGCTTGCCTTGATGGAGGATAGAGAGGTATGTACATGTCAACCTGTGGCTTTTGAATGGCCTATTGTACAAAGGGCAAGAGACACATCCATTACTCTGCCCACTTTTGCCTCTTGCCCTGCCCACAACTGGCATGTGGCTGCCAGGTCACCCCTGAGGGAATGTGGCCCCTGAGTTGAGAAAGTTTCCTCCCACTTGTTCTACATGCTTAGTAGATTTTCCTTTATTGATACATTCTATCAATTTTCCTGGAACAGATGTTAAGCCAACTTACTCTAAAGTGATGAAGTAAGCAGAGTGAAAATTAGGCCCAGGAACAAAGCTTGTGGTAAGATTGCTCCTGCGTTAGCAATGAATATCAG
Source organism: Lacerta agilis (assembly GCF_009819535.1). Lineage (NCBI taxonomy): Eukaryota > Metazoa > Chordata > Lepidosauria > Squamata > Lacertidae > Lacerta > Lacerta agilis. The sequence goes on along the minus strand of NC_046319.1, from coordinate 40,515,972 downwards.
CATCAGGTCTACAAAGTGATTCTGGCACTTGAGTGATGCTGCCTTCCCAGTATTTATTGAATGATCTGAGCATCTGTCTTGGAAACAGAATGTCACCTTCTCTAACTCTCAGGCTGTTACTGATCTGTAGAAAAGCCTCTACTGTAGTATCCCATGGGTTTGGGAAGGGTGTGAGGAAACGTAACAACAGGTCTGCCCTAAGAAAAAGAAGCAGGAGAAGCCAGGAAAACTTCAATAGTTGTATTTATTTGTGAACAAATATCAACAATTCAGCATAGCAGATACATAGGCACCACTATGTTAACACTAGTTCCCACTCACCTATGGAGGGAACCATACTCATGAGGTCAGAGGGCAGTGCAGTTTCTACTAGAGACTCAGTACATTCACCAAGGTAGTTTCTTGCCCTTCCAGTCAACTAAAGTGCCATTGTGCTCATCAACGAGGTTAGGAAGCACCTGGAGAATCCCTCGCACACTCTCATCAACAGTCATGACAGCCTGCAAGAGACAAACAGCAGTGAGAAGCACAGCCAATGGCTCTTCTTTGTGGACAGCTGGATTTATCCGCCTACATGTTGGTTGTGAAGGAATCATTCATTCATTCATTCATTCATTCATTTAAACATTTATAGCACCAGATTTTGCTCTCAGTTGTCTGACCCCAACGACCAATCTGGCTGTAAGAGGTTAAGCAGCTAGTCTCACTGGAAAAGGCCTTGCCTGGCTGAGGGCCTGCTCACTCCCAACAAAGTGCCGACCTCTTGCCAGCCTTTGACAACATTGCCCACTAAGAGTCCTTTGGGCACACTTTTTCTGTGTTGAGAACTTGACCCTAACTCTGCCCCCTTCAACACTGAATCAGGGTTTAATGTTGAGTGTCTCTGAGTTTTGTACAAAATGCTCTGCATATATTTGATAATGTATGTATCATGATAAATGGTGCAGCTTTTATCACAGAACCTCACTCACAAGGTCTGTAAGGGTGGGAAAATACACTTGTGGCTCCTGGACCACAATGGAGAACAGAGCGGCCCATGAAAATTGCCAAATCTGGCCAATCTAGCCTACAGCAGGGATGGGGAGCCACCAATCTGTGAGCCAGACCTGGTCTGCATTACCATTCCATCAGCCCACTGTCTCTTACCTTAGATCCCACCACATGTAAGCCCTTGACTTCACTTGCCTCTTCTGCCATGACAAACAAGCTCACACTTTCCTGCCTGCTGGTCTTTCTGCTGTGGAAAACAACCTACCTGCACTATCTCTCCTTTTCCTCTGTGAGGCAATGAAGAGAGAGACTGCCTGGCAGGTGCATACATGAGCTCAGAGGCTCCACCATGGAATGTATCAGCTCAGCTAGAGCAGTCTCCTTGGAAAAGACCCTCTAGCTGCCATACTCCATGGTATGACCTTTGAGTCATCTGCTACAGTATGAGTGTGCATGTGTGTGTGTGTGTGAGAGAGAGAGAGAGAGAGAGATTGGCTTAAAAAAAAAAGTTTAGTCTTGCCTCTGCTGTTTCTAGTCCTTAACCAGTTTGCATCAAGGGAATGCACCCTAAAAAGGTTGTTCTTCTCCCAGTAATTTAGACAACTGCCTCTCTTATGTGAAAGTAACACACCTTGTGCATACTTCTTGGGGGTGCGGGTGTCTAACAATCTTCAATAGTTTTGCTTATGTTATTTAACTATCTTTTAAAGGAGCTCCTCCCAAAAATTGGCACCCACCTCCTGGGTGCCCATGTCTGTCTTCACCCACCCTGGGTGAACTGCTGTACACAAAATCCCATCCTCTTTGTAAGTCAGAGACTGGCACATTGTCAGCATGTTGAGAGCAGCCTGAAAGGGAAAGAGAAAGAAAGTGGGTAGTGAACATCACCATGGAAAGGTTAAAGCCGACTTCCGGTGGAGCTGCGGCCATCGTGAGGAGCGCGGAGAAACCCTTCTGGGGTCCCCGAGCGTAATTAGGAGGAAAGGGGGTCGAGCAAAGGCTGTGCGGACCCAACTACTTCAAGGGGGGCTACCTTGAAGTTCAGTGCACCCGGCGGTGTCATTTGCTGTGCTCCCAAAGCCAGGGTTTTTTGGAAAAAAGGACTTTGGAGAAGGGAGCGGAGGGCAGACACAAGACGGGGACATCGTACCCTCCTAACGACGCGAAGCCTCGAGCTCCAGATGAAAAGCAGCCCGCTTCCAAAACAGTAAGATCGGAGAAATAAAGAGTTCGGTGGGTGTTTGGAAACCCGCAGTTATAGTTTGGCATTCGGCACTTTGGTGATCGGGACAAATGTAAGAGGCGTAAAGAGGGAGTCCGTCTCTACATTAGCGTGAAAATGGCGCTCGGAAAAACTGCGCAAGATGAACTAAAGACGACGTTCCTGTGAAAGTGAGAAAAGACTCTAAAAAACTCCTCGGTAAGTTACCATCGGAGCCGGGGGGTTGTGAAGATCAAAACGGACAGTGACATTTAAAGTTTAAGTTATAAAAGGCTGCGGAGATCTCGTAGAGGGGGAGGAGAAGAACGAAAGTTTCCTTCTCGCTTAGTCATCTGTTTGGTATCGGGCTTTTAAACAAAGGCTAAAGCGGAGGAGACAAGAGGGGCCCCGATTTGGTTGAGAGACAACGAGGGGCGGACTGGTCTGTAGAGACTGTGAGAGAGCATGTTGAGAACCCCCTGAAATAGCGTATTGAGGAAAAAATCTGTCTATAAAGTTTTTCCTTGCTGGAAAGAAAACCCCCTATACAAAAGTACTAGACGGACGAGCGGAGGACTTAGGAGGGGAGGCATCAGCCTCGTGGATTACAAACATCGGCTGAGGATTATCAGAAAAGACTGGCGGACTTTGAAAAGACTGGCGGACTTTGAAAAATATAAAACTAGCAGCTAACCTCCGGGCGACCTGAAAGACCGAGTGAGAACGGGGGCGGAAAGAATCGGAGGCTGAGAGAAGTTAAGAAGCTAAGGAGCTGCGTGGACAAAGGGCCGGCTTTTTGGGGGGGGGATCTTTCTTTGCAGGTTTGGATCATCGCTTTCTTTTCATTTTAAAAAAACGAACTGTGACTGGTAAGAACTCCTGGACTGCTAGGTTGGATTTGGGACTCTGACTTTGATTGATAAAACCTCGGAATTAGAGCGCGGAGACTGTATTTTGGAAACATAATATCGAAAAGGGAAGCCTGGTTGAAACAAAGAAAGCGAAAGTAGCGGAGGGTTTGTGAGAACAAAGAAACTGAAAGTAACGGTGTGGGAGGGCTCACCCTACTGTATATTGTATAGCGTAGAGAAGCGCCATCTATAGGGGGGGAAAGTGGTTGCACTAAAAAGTATAAGAACGGAGTTGTGCAAAAGAAAGCCCCCTGGTGGGGAAAAGAATAAGTACAGGAATAATAAATAATAGATATAAATAGCAGGATGAAAGGGCATAAAGGAAGTGCAACTCCAACTGAAAGAAGGACTTCGAAACAGGAGGAAGGAAAAGAGTGGGAGGGGCTATTAACAGAGATTAAAAAGGAAATAAGGCAAAGTGAATTGAACATTGAAAAAAGGTTGGAAGACTTAAAAGAGTCAATGGATCAGAAATTTGATAAGGTGGTAGGAGAGTTAACAGAACAAGTGAAAGAGTTATCAACGAAGTCCAAAACAATAGAAAGCACAGTTAAGAGAATACAAAAAGAGGTAAATCAATCAAAGAAAGAGACAGAGAAGGTAAAAGAGGAAGTGGTGGATGTGAATAAGGTACAGGAGGAAATGTTGGATAAGTTAGCTTTGCTCGAACTCAGACAAAAACAATTGAATCTTAAATTCCGGGGAATCCCTGTGGAAGCAAATGAGAACATCAGGCAAAGGCTGGTGACAGAATTAGCAAGATGGCTGGATGTAAAACAAGAAAATTTGGAATACTCTATTCTAAATGCTTTTAGAATAGGAGTGAAATCGGTTAAGGCCAGAGCAAAGAAACTACCAGGAGATTGCCTGGTGATGTTTAATTCATTGGATATAAGAAATGAAATTTTGAGATTAAGTCACACCCAGAAATTAATAATTGGCGGAAGGGAAATCTTTATCTATAAAGAAATCCCAACGAGATTTTTACAAAAAAGAGATCCATACCGCCTGTTAGCAGGAATTCTAAACAAAAAAGGAATAAGCTTCAGGTGGGAATTCCCGGAAGGATTGACTTTTTATTTAAAAAATAAAAGGTTCAAGATAAGAAATGAGCAGGAGCTGAAGAAATTTACGAGAAGATACCCGAAAGAGCTAGGATTAGAGGGAGAAAAGAAGGAAAAGAAGAAAAGCAAGGAGGAATTGGAGATACCGGAAGAAGGAGCAGTGGGAGGAGAAGAAAAAGAGGAAGAGGAACAAGAACAGGAAGAAGGAGAAGAAGAAGAGGAAAGTGACCAGGAGGAGAAGGAAGAAGAAGAAAGCGAGGAACAAGCGAAGGAAGACAGTGTAAATACTTAAGTAGTTTTAACGAGAAATTTTCTCAAGGACATGACTCTAAGAATTGAGTCATGGAATGTAAACGGTTTAAACAATAAATACAAAAGAAATAAAGTAGAACACGTTTTGATTAAGAAAAATTTGGACATTGTATGTTTGCAAGAAACCCATATTTCAAAAAAACATAAGAGAGTTTTGATAAATAAGAGGTTAGGCTTGGACTTTGTAACGGCAGATCAAAAGAAAAAACGTGGGGTGGTATTTTATGTAAAACAAAAACTGGAACCTAAGCTGATTTTTAAGGACGAAGAGGGAAGAGTGGTGATGGTACAAATTATCTGGCAAGGCGAAAAAATCCTGCTGGTGGGAATATACGCACCAAACAAAAAAAAAAATCAAAATTTTATAAAAAATTAGAGGATAGCCTGACGGAATATTTGGACCAAAGAATTATTCTTTTGGGAGACCTAAATGGTGTTGTGGCCCCAATATTGGATAGAACAATAAGGAGACTAGGTTCCAATGAAGGCAAATTACCAAAGTCATTCTTCACATTAGTAGAAAACTTAAGTTTAAGAGATGCCTGGAGGGAGAAACACCCAAATATAAAACAATATACATACTATTCGGAGCCTAACCAGAGTTCAAGTAGAATTGATTACATCTGGGTATCAAATGCTGTAATGCTAAGAGTAAATAAGGTTGAAATCCAACCAAGAACCATGTCTGACCATAATGCTATATATATGGAGATGAAAGGAGAAGGTGTCAGGAGAAGATGGAAAATGGATGAGAGTCTGTTTTATGACCAAAAGGTGGTGGATAGAGCAAAAAGAGCAATAGCAGAATATTTTGAATTAAATGCTAATAAAGGAACGGATTCAAATGTGGTGTGGGACGCCAGTAAGGCGGTAATGAGGGGCTTTTTGACATCGCAAAATATCATTAGAAAGAAGGAGAGAGAAAAGAAAAAGAAGGAAATTATAAAAGAGCTGGAGGACAAGGAAAAACAACTGGTAAAGAAACCGAAAGATCAAGAATTAAAGCAAGATATAAAAATGTTACAAATTCAATTTGATGCGTTAATAAATCAAGAATTAGAGTGGAAATTAAAATGGTTGAAACAAAAGAACTTTGAGTACGCTAATAAGACTGGGAAATTATTAGCGTGGCAGTTAAAAAGGAGATTAAATCAGAATATTATAAATAAAATCAAATGGAAAGATAAATTGACCGAAAACCCAAAAGAAATTAAACAAGCATTTCAAGAATTTTACGGTGAACTTTACAAAAGGGGAATCGAGGAAGAAGAGGAAATGGATTTATATTTAGAAGATAATAAACCAAAGAAAATATCAAAAGAAGACCAAGAGCAATTAGATGCAGAAATAACGGAGGAAGAATTGAAGGAAGCAATTAAAAAACTAAAAATTGGAAAAGCTCCGGGCCCCGATGGCCTAACGGCAAAATATTATAAAGATCTAGCACCACACTTGATACCTGCTATGCTGGAAGTAATGAATAAGACTCTAATGAATGGACGAATCCCAGATTCATGGAAGGAGGCATTTATTACGGTGATCCCAAAACAAGATACCGATTTGACAAATGTTAAAAACTACCGGCCAATTTCGTTGTTAAATCTTGATTATAAATTATTTACGGATATCTTAGCTCAAAGATTAAAGAAAACATTAAATAAGCTGATACACAACGACCAAACTGGCTTTTTACCCGGCCGCCAAATGAAAAATAATATAAGAATAATAGTGGACTTGATTGAATATTTGGACCTAAAAATAGATAAAAAGGCGACCCTGATTTTTATTGATGCAGAAAAGGCGTTCGACAACGTCTCTTGGCAATTTATGTTAAAGATATTAGGAAAGATGGAATTTGGGGAAAAGTTTATAAATGGAATTAAAGCCATCTATTCGGACCAATCAGCAAAATTAATTAGTAATAGTGCATTAACAGAGGATGTCAAGATAACAAAGGGGACAAGACAAGGTTGCCCCATATCCCCACTTATATTTATTTTGGTTTTAGAGATCCTGGCAAATAAAATAAGAGGAGAAAAAGATATCAAAGGAATAAAAATCGGGAAGAGAGAATTTAAACTAAAGGCGTTTGCCGACGACCTTGTGATTACATTGGAGGAACCACAAAGGAGTATGGAGAAATTGTTGAAGGTGATAGAAGAATTTGGGAGATTGGCTGGTCTTAAGATAAATAAAGGGAAAACCAAAATGCTAACAAAGAACTTGAGCAAGGAGGAGATTGAAGAGTTGCAAGAAGTATATGGCATTATGGCAACTAAGAAGATTAAGTATTTGGGAATTTGGCTCACTCCAAAAAACATAAATCTGTTTGGAGACAATTATGTCCCGATATGGAGAGAAATCAAAAAAGATTTAGAAACATGGAACAGATTAAAGTTGTCCTTTTGGGGAAGGATAGCAAGTATAAAAATGAATATTCTACCAAGAGTATTATTTCTCTTCCAAATGCTACCCGTGGTTAAAGGGACAAGCCAAATCAGGGAATGGCAAAAAACATTATCAAAATTTGTCTGGCAGGGAAAACCGCCCAGGATAAAACATAAACTATTGGTGGACAAAAAGGAGAGAGGCGGTTTTGGACTGCCTGATTTGAAAATATATTATGAGGCGTCATGCTTGATTTGGATTAGGGAGTGGATGTTACTAAAAAATAAAGAAATTTTGGATCTGGAGGGATTTAACAACAGATACGGGTGGCACTCATATTTGTGGCAAAATAAAGTAAAAGTTCACAAAGAATTTTTAACTCATGTGTTTAGAAAGCCACTATATGAGGTGTGGGAGAGGTATAAAAGCTTATTAGAAAGGAAAACTCCCAGATGGTTATCCCCAACGGAAATTTTGACGTTAAAAAAAATCAACACCGAAGACAACTGGATAACATATGAAGAACTGCTAGTAGATACAGAGAAAGGATGGAAAATTAGACCTTTTCAGCAAGTGGCAGATAAATTTACAGGTTGGATTCAATACTTTCAAGTATATAATTTATTTAATGAAGAGAAAAGAAAGGGAAATTTCGACAAAAAGAAATCTAAATTTCAGGTGGAAATACTGGAGGGAGGCGAGAAACTGTTATCCAAAATGTATAACTATTTGGTGGAGTGGTACACAAAAGACGAGGAAATAAAAGAAGTTATGATTAAATGGGCTATAGATGTAGGACATAACATCCAGATGGAAACGTGGGAGAAATTATGGAACCACCATTTAAAATTCACTGCTTGTACGTTATTAAAAGAAAACATCATGAAAATGATGTATCGCTGGTATCTAACTCCAGTGAAATTAGCAAAAATGTACAGGAAAAATAATAAGAGGTGTTGGAAGTGTGATAAAAAAGATGGAGAATTCTACCATATGTGGTGGGCATGTGGAAAAGTTAAAACATTTTGGGAGATCATATATAATGAGCTAAAAAAAATATTCCAATACACATTTCCAAAAAAACCGGAAGCTTTCTTGCTGGGGATGGTGGGAAATGAAATCAAAAAGAGAGATCAAAGATTTTTCCTATACGCAACCACCGCAGCAAGAATCCTGCTAGCCCAGAATTGGAAAACACCAAATTTACCAAAGGTAGAAGAGTGGAGAAGGAAGCTATTGGAATATTTAGAAATGGCTAAATTAACAAGTAGAATAAGAAATCAGAGAGATCAGCAGATAGATGTGGATTGGTGTAAATTCCTAGAATATTTAAAAGACAATAGAAATGTGTAATTCACTTACAGGTGTGACGAAAACTCTTGCAAAACAGCAGAAGGGAAAAAGGAAAATTTAGAAGAAATATTTTGAAGGATTTAATCAGATAAAATTAAAGAAAAGCGAATGAATGAGGTATCTTGGAAAACTAATGTAGAGGTGGAGGGAAGTCAAAAAACTCGGCAGAGTTTAAGCTAGTCAGCAAACCACATAATATGACAAAAGTGTATTTATTTTTTGTTCATTTATGTGTCTAGTTTTGTTGTTGTTTATTTGTTTTTAAGATGCAAAACAATAAAGAAACTGTTAAAAAAAAAAGGAAAGGTTAAAGCCACCGTCTCTTTTGTTGTGGAACATCAGCAGTACCACCTGGGCTTCCTCTGCGGGAAGCTGCTGCAAATCATACTTCCCTGATAATTCTGACTTGTATTTGCAAACCTGCGCTTCTTAAAATTCACATCAATAGAATGTGATGTGGCCCAGTGTCCTATATTTGCAAAAGAAAACTAGGACAGTGAGCTCCCTTAGATACAGCCACTTGTTTGGATAGGGAGTGTGCCCAGTAGCAGGGCAGCCAACCTATTACTTGGGTGCAAGAAATGTCACCTACCTTGCTGCAGCGGTAGGCAATTACAGGCTTGGAATAGGTTGCGGGGACTAACTCAATACAGCCTAATAGAGAGGAGATGTTGACAATAGCTGCCTTGCTGCAGCTCAGCCCCTTCTGCGAACTTCCTTGGGCTGCCTTCCGTAATAGAGGCAGGAAAGCCTGGAAAGAGAGGAAGAGAGAAAATAATCCAGGAAAACTGAGTGCCCACTTCATTTGCCTTATGTATTTATTCTCATGTAACAATCTACACTTGTACTATAAGTAATGCCATTTTTACCCCATCCTCCTCCCCCCAAAGAGTTCAAGCCATTGTTAATGATTCCTCCCCCCATTTTGTTCTACCTCCTTCTTGTGCCCAGAAAAGATGGGACACCGTTGTCTAGACAGTGCACTATTCTGCCATTTTATTCCCAGCAACACTTCATCTTCACTAATTCAAATCAAAGTCAGGTGACATAAACTTCTCAGTTTGCACGACGTGTTACACACGCAGAATTTGGAAAAGGGAGACGGAGCACCTGCAGGCCGAGGAGCTTGATGCTAACTTTTTGTGTGGTTCAGCCAGCAGCAGTTCTCGTGCCACTGTGGCTCCAGCATATTTGAGATTTGTGGAGACTCCTTCATTAGGCAGTGGATTCAGTATGTCAGTGGTGGCCCCTCCTACCAGAATTTTCAGGAAGCATACATGTCTTTACATTCAGAAACCAGTGAAGAGTACTTTGACTACCTGGACACTCTACTGCCAACTTGAATGCTGCAGTTTGCTAGTTTTAGACCCCAGACTTAATGTAAGGGGATGGCAATGTGCATTACTACACTTGCTTCAAAATATGGTAAGCCAGTCCCACTGCATTTGGGGTCCCTGCTGTTCATTCTGCTGTCTGGAGCCTCAAGGCCTGACCCTGACAGCATCCCTGTTAGCATGGTTATGATGTTTGCATAGCAACAAATAAGTGCTATTGTGAATGGTCATTATGCTTATTTTACATATATTTCAGATATACCTAACTGATGTAGCATGCATTTCTTACTTTTAGTGATCTTTTGACCCAACTGTTTACACTCCCCACACAAACCCCAGGATATATTTATCTGCAAAGGACACTTAGTGCATCAGATGAAGTGAATCATTTGACTGCTCCAAGCCTGCCAATTGCACCTCCAAGCACCTGTACCTTGCTCACTAGCAATGGCCCAGTCACATTAGTCTTGTATACATCTTCCATGTCTTCCTCGCTCACAGTGTCTAGCGTCATGCCTTTCAAAATGCCAGCATTGTTTATTAGCAAATTCAGCCCTGTGTCTTTCAGGTGGTCCCCAACAAATGCTGCAGCTTCCGTAATGCTCGCAGGATTTGTAGCATCTGCAAAAGCAGAAGCAAAAGAGATGGTTAGAAGCAGGAAGGAGTTGAGGAGCACTGGGAGCAATTCTGACCATTCTAACTCCACCTACAAAATGCAGGGACAATGTATGGACTTCAGCTACAGCAATACAAAAGAAAGAATGGTTCTCAAAGCACTCCCGAAAAGTTCATTGTAGTTGTTAATGCCCAACTTGATTATCCTCTTCAGGAGGTAACCTGAACTACACAGAATGATACATTAAAAGGAATTTGGAAATGGTCTTTAAATATTTAAAAAAACACCTTAACAAATGCATTTTAGAACAAGAGTGGCCCATGTGGTATTCCAGCAACACCTGGACAGCACAACTCCCATCATCCCTGACAACTGGCTGTGCTTTGGGAATTGAGAGTACTACAGTATTCAGAGGGCAACACATTGGAGGCCCTGCTTTAGAATAATCAACTAAACCTCACACCTCTATCTCTAATTCACATCTATGCAACACAAAACCATTATTAGTATAAACCAAACCCATTAACATAAAGCACACAGTGTTCATGAACCCACTTATATTAGTAACTACAAATATGCTTTCAAATAAAGTAAAAATGAAAAGGTGGAGACACAGACTTTTTGTTGGAACACTGCAGGAAAACACCATTGAGGCTTCTTTTTTGGCCAAGAGAGCAAATTACCTATTTTGCCCCTATAAGATTATAGATTCTGTTATGGGCAAAACCATTGTAACCGAATGGGGTTTTTTTGTTTTTGTTTTTTGTTCATTTGGCAAAATCCACTGAAATTAATAGACATTGCTAACTTAGCTTCATTAATTTAAAAGGGTAAAACTTAGTTGGTGACAACTCTATATCCTTTGTTGGACAATGAAGCACAAGCCATTGGCTTCTTGGAGTTTATTGTCAGGAAAAGTGAAGCAACAGTAATCTGCTTGCAATCAGGATCATCATCCTTATTTGAGGGAAGATCAATACATTGTTAGTCAGAGTGAGACCCGTGCGCTGTTAGTAACAGACTGGCAAGAAAAATATGCTTTTTCAACATCCCTTGAAACTCTTGAAAATGCAAACTCCTGTATATAGTACATAAACTCGTCTGTCTTCCTGTATGGGCAATATTCTACATTTTTAAAGGAGCCTGGAATTTGGTAGATGGTATTGCTTATTGAATCATATGCAGAACAGTGCCCTTATTTAATGCTATGTAGAATCATAATGCACTCTTTACTTACACTTGTCTTCAGCTTTGTAAAAGATTTCGTGAGAAGGAGTTATTATCTCTTCACTGATTAGCCTATATCAGTGAGTTTATCTTTTTAAAAATCAAGAATGATACCTGGTGTTTTGCAGCAGCAGGTTAAAACCTCTTGTTCTAATATATGAAGTTTGGGGTAATTATAGAAGGGGTTTATGGCACTGAGGGGGCACGATTGTGACTATTGTGATGGGACCCTGCACTTCTGAAGTAGCCACTGTACCCATGACACTAGGTAACAGAATTATGAAAAACAACAAATGTGCAGAGGGAGGAACTGCATTAAACTTCCTCCCTCTATAGCAGCCAATGCCATATTCTAGCTAAGATGCAAATGGCTGAAGAAATAGGGCACAGATCTCTAGCTACCAGGATCCAAACCAAGAGGCTATTTCCTCCAGCCTTTGGGGAGAAGATGGAATGATGCAGAAGGGTTTGCTGCAAAAGAAGGGAGAGGAGTGAAAATGAGAGAGTCCCATGAACATATGCTGGCTGTATGAAGGCTAAAAGGTAAGTGGAAGAGAAGGCATACCCAACTTCACCATCACAAGGTTTGGATGACTGGAAGCCAATTTCCTCAGTTCCTGAAAAGACATAAAGAGCAGAACAATAAATATTAAGAAGTAAAACTATATCAGGAAGGCTGCTGTTGGAGTATGCAATATTACTCCAGGATATTATTATTATTATTATTATTATTATTATTATTATTATTATTATTTTAAAAAAGAAATACTGGGCATGATCCAGCCACATTTAAGCACTCATTGGAATAAGTGGGAATTAAAACATGTTTAGACTTGTTCTATCCCTACTGGTTCTTCTTGAAGTGGGTCCAAGTGCTCTGACAGGATTGGAAGACTGGCAGGCATAGCAATCTTTTGCATTCAAATAAAATATTGATCATGAATATGGTAATTTATTTTGCATCGGCAGCTGGGAGGTCAAGACAATTTTAGATTAACGTTGACATAAAAATGATTTGTGGATAACCAACTCTTAATGATTTCACACCTTGTTTCATTACAGATTTGCCTTTAATGATGCTATACATGTGAGACCAGAAGTGAGACTGATCATTATCTAGCTCAGTACTGTCTTTACTGCCTGTTTTCTCAGTATAATACAATTACTTACCAAGAGCTGATATATATATATATATATATATATATATATATATATATATATATATGGATGCTAATGAACTATGGTGAAGATTATAAAACCATGGTCTACTAACAGTGCAGTTGTATGCACATCTTACTCCAAAGAAAGCCTCATTAAGTTAGATGAGACTTACACATTGGTGAAGTGTATGTGTATAAAGGATGTCAGACTAAAAGTGCTCTCCACCCTGGCTGTTTCTTGGCCACTGTCCTTGATATAAATGCATTCAATCAAAGTCTCATGTCAGTGCTGCATTAGTGAAACTGATAATTCAAGGTACAAGGTTCATCTCCAGTTTTCTGCTCAAGAAAACTGATAATTTACTTTATACCCCAATTCTTGAGCTTTTAGCTAACCTAGGAGTTTAAATAAACACAATGAGTAATGATTTCCTTCGCCTTGCTTTAACACGTTTTTGGGGTGAAAGTTCCTACCTAACACGCGACAGCAATTAACTACTGTAGTGCAAAATAACTTCCGGGCTCCTAGGCTTTGATTCCCAGAAAGTGCTGCTCTTCCTCCTTCCCTCAATTCCCAGTCACCCGACCAGCCCCAATCTCCACCCGTTTGCTCGGAAATAAACCCTGCTCAGTTCAATGGGGCTTCCCAGCGACTAAGGCTGCAATGCTGCCCCAGGGACCAAAGCGGGACTTGCTTCCGAGAACCCTCCTCCGTCCTCAAAGAAGCGGCTCCCAAGAAGCCCATGTTGGGGCTTGAGCCTCTCACCTGCCCGCGCTCCCCGTCCGGAGACCGGCTACAGGCAAAGAGCCACTGCGGCGGGTTGGGCATATCCAGGAGCTGGCGAACCAGCTCCAGGCCGATACCTCGGTTGGCTCCGGTCAGCAAGACGCTGCGCGCTCCCAAGCCCTCCATGAGCATCTGCTGCACGCCGTCCCGGGACTGCCTCCGACAGAAAACTTGCCTGTGGGACAACACCCTTCACGCCTTCTCTACCCGCCACACACCGCCCACATGTGGCCGCTTGCGGGAACTTGAGCCTTTCCTCGCAGCCTGATGACTGTGATTTTTTATAACAGTGTAAAAGAAGGGGTGCTCTGCACTTTGCGGAAGGTCTGCCTCAGTGGCAGAGCATCTGCTTTGCATACAGAAGGACCCACGTTCAATCCCCGGCATCCTCGTGTATGGCTGGGAGAGAACCTCTCCGAAATCCTGGAGAACCGCTGCTGCCAGTCAGTGTAGACAATACTGAGCTGGAAGGAGAAACAGTCTGACTCACTTTAAGATAGTTTCCTGTGTTATTCTGTAGGCCCAGTATGGGCAAAACAGCTGCTCATGCCAATATATCATCTAAGACTGTTGCTGTTTACCTGGGCTCTAACCTGCTCCCACTGCTGGTGTTTGAAGTTGTACACAATCATTATCTTTCCCCCTGTAAGTTTGTGAGATATATTTCTGTTCAGTGTGTATTCCCTCAAACAAGCTTCCATGGGCGTAGCCAATGGGTGTGTGCCGGGGGGGGGGGTGTAGCTGCCCTCCAATCAATAAAAATCAATAAAAATACATAGCAAACTCAGGTTTTGCCCCCCCCAAAAAGGCCTGCTTCCCCCCAACAAAAATCCAATTTGAAACTGTAACCTACATCTACTTTGAAGTTAAGGTGTGTACATTTGGGACGTCCGTTGCAGGTGTGTAGATGACAGCTTACTGAATAGGAGTTTGGTTTTCCCTCCCCGGCAACACCTCCCAATAGGTAAGTGAAGACATACCAGCCACCTCACTGGACAGCAGTGTGCAAATGCAACTTGAAACACAGCAAGCCCCCCCCAAGCCCCCAAATAATCTCACTGTTTTAAGCAACCCATGTGTGCATAAGCAAAAAGTAGGGGGAAGCATCTTCTAATGGAAGGCAATATGATCCAACATCCTGCTTGATGCAGCCAATGGGGATTTGTTTGAAGATCTCCAATAATCTTGAGCTCATTCGCCTCCTTTGGGAGTAGGTTGCATCCATTGTCAAATGGCTCTTAACTGTTTAGAATGTGGGTGGGGAAACTTTTTCGGAACAAGGAGGACATTCCCATCTCAGCAACCTTCCAGAGGGCAAACAGTATCTTCTTGTTAACGTGACGTTTTCACAATGGGTTTCATATAAGAAAAGTATATATGGCTTGGTTGTTTTTTGTTTTTAGAAATAAGACTCAAAATGTGCCTTCTTTTAATCAGTGAACCCCACCCCCTTACACTAAACATTTTTATCTTATACAATGACGTCATTGTAACCAATCAATTTAATCTTTCCGATCTTTAGCTTCAATTCATATTTTAAAAGTTGTTGTGTGCTAGAGATAATTTGTGTGATTAAATCTATGTTATAGCCAAGTATATAAAATGGTTCATAACTCATTTTGATACCACACACCCTGAACAAATGGACAGTTAACAATCATATCTAAACCACCACCCTCTGCTCCTTTGCTCCTCACCATCTCCACACCTCACTGTTTAAGAGATCACCATTTTACAACAGCACAACCTGGAGGCAAAACATTTTTTAAGATGAATTGGTGAAGGTTCCCTAAATGTAGTAGAGAGAGATCCTGTTAACAGGAATAAAAAGAAGTAAACAGAGAAACCTTCGTAACTAGAGACCAGAGGCAACCTCCCGCTCAGCCTACAAACAGTAAACAATATATATTACAATAAATAAAACTGCCATTTTGCAGACCAAAGCTCAGCAGAGAATACAAGAATTAGTCCAAAATAACAAGGTATATTTTAACAGCTGATTCTAACAAGGGAATTGCAATTTTCAGTTTTCATTTCACGTTTCTTTTTCTTTTCTTGTCTTTTGGAGTGTTAAGTCTCCAGTCAAAAATATCTGCAGCCTGCATCTTGTTCTCAGCAGCATGTGTCACGGAAGACCACAGCATAAAAGGAAATCCACATTTGTATCTGATGTTAGCCTCACTGTGTTTAGCTGGGCAGAAATACAGTGGATGTCTTTTTTTCAGACACAGGCTTCAAGTTTTGGTAAAGTTCAATCTATGTCCCCTTCAGCTTTATCTGGTCAATTTGCCTAGTCACTTTCAAGATGTTCCTTTATAGCACTGTTTGTGAATGAATGATTATGTCCTATGTGGGAAATCCTTCTTTAGGCTTTTGGGCTTGGGCTCAATGGGTATGTTCAATTTGATCTACAGGGAGATCAATTTCAGGGAATTGTTTAGAGAACCAATCTGCTGGAAAGCCCATCATATTTTGTTTCTCCAGACCTTCTTCATCCGATCTGGCCTTCAAATTTGGTCTCAGATCTGTTTTCCAGTTACTCAAGCTGGGCATCTATTTAATGTATAGCCTCTTCCATTTTTTTAAAAATGGCTTTTTTAGACTTCATGAGCATATTAAATGCTTCAGAAGCTGTTTTAGTTCTTTTATCTTTCCTGTGAGTTCTGTCACTTTTTCTTCCAAAGATAAGTCATATTTAATTTCTATTTTGAGATTTATTTTTTTTACTAGAAATAGTTGCAAAGTTAACTCAGAGAGAAGCTTTTGGCTATCTTTTGACAGTTTTCTGTATTTTTGGTGCCATTGCTAGGTCACTGTCAAATATTTCAATGAAACAATCAGACTCTATCTGTCCTTTCTTTAAAATATGTCTCTAGGCTCATTTCTTTAGAATTTAAATAGTACCTTACATATCCTGGAACAAGACAACTTTCTTTTCTTTTCTTTTCTTTTCTTTTCTTTTCTTTTCTTTTCTTTTCTTTTCTTTTCTTTTCTTTTCTTTTCTTTTCTTTTCTTTTCTTCTCTTCTCTTCTCTTCTCTTCTCTTCTCCCCCCCCCTCTTGTTCTGTTAGGATGTGAAGAGTGAAGTCTGGGTAATTGTCCCCATTGATTCTAAATCTAAGAAAGTGGGGTAGCCTGTGTCACACGTTTCTCAAAAGAAGGCTAAATCCAACCATCTTTCACCAGTCCTGTAAAACCCTACTACACACACATGATTAAATATTTGCCACTCCACTGGTGGCCATAGCAACACCGTTCAAACCACCAATCTTAAAGGCAAACATTGGCATTTTATACCTGTAATTATGACGAAAGTAGAAAGTAGATTAGCAGCAGAATCTTGCACACGTCCGCTGAGAAGCAAGTCCTACTGAGTTCAATGATGCTTAAGTTATGCCTCAGCAAGTGGTTATAAAATTGCATCCATAGTCTCTTTTCATTATCCAAGACTGCAGTTAGCTTTTAGTTTTATGTCTTATTTTGTGTTTCAATTGTTTGTTTGTTTGTTTTGACTGGAGTGGGGAGTCAATGCATCACATCTCTGGTGCATGTACACATAATGCACACAAACCACTAAGGCACCTTGCAGTGTACACCTTGCTGTTTCATAAACTGCAGTTGCTGGGGTATACATTTTAAATCATTAGCCTCTTGGAGGACATTCAGTTTTTCTAGTACTGTATGATCTTCTTCTTCCAGATAGTTTGGACTCCAGCTTGCAGCAGCCCCAATCAGCAGAGCCATGCACCAGCAGGGCACCAGCTTGGCAGAGGTTGTTCTTCTTATATATCTTCAACACCTGGGTATGATAGTTTTGACGCGGGTGGCGCTGTGGGTTAAACCACAGAGCCTAGGGCTTGCTGATCAGAAGGTCGGCAGTTCGAATCCCCGCGATGGGGTGAGCTCCCGTTGCTCGGTCCCAGCTCCTGCTCACATAGCAGTTCAAAAGCATGTCAAAGTGCAAGTAGATAAATAGGTACTGCTCCAGCGGGAAGGTAAACGGCGTTTCCGTGCACTGCTCTGGTTCGCCAGAAGCGGCTTTGTCATGCTGGCCACATGACCTGGAAGCTGTATGCCGGCTCCCTCGGCCAGTAGCGTGAGATGAGCGCCACAATCCTAGAGTTGGACATGACTGGACCTAATGGTCAAGGGTCCCTTTACCTTTATGATAGTTTTGTCTCCTCATACTGTTCATGCTACAGAATGGTCCCTACTTCTGCATCACATGCTGAAGGACCATTTGGGGCTGTTTTCTGGGCTATAGGCTTTGTGTTAATCTGTTGCAGGCATCCTGCTCTTCTTCCAACACAACATGCTTTGATCCGCATGATAATCATGGAAACTAGTCAACACCAAGAGAGTCTAGCCTTAAAGGCTCAGTGGGCATTTAATCCCAGGATTCCTTGATCCAAGTTCAACTCTCTGTCCAGTGCTGAAATTATGCAGGAAAACAGAAGTGAGTGTGCACAAGCCCTGTTGTTGTTGTTTAGTCGTTTAGTTGTGTCCGACTCTTTGTCACCCCATGGACCAGAGCACGCCAGGCACTCCTGTGTTCCACTGCCTCCCTAAAGCTCTATTTTGGTCAAATCAGAGTCCTGTGTAGCCTTCTCAAGAGAGGAGCTGAAGGGACTGTCAGAAAATGTAATGGGGGCTGGCCCATTCTGCACCACCTGTAATTCAAGGATGGATTATGTCCACTGCACTGCAATGTCTCTCATGTATTTTGTATGCTTGAATGATAGGGAGTGGATTTGTTAAAGCAGGAGTAGGAAACAGGATCTGGCCAGCAGGGCTGGATCCTGTGTTCCCTCACTCCCTGCATGTCATGTTGACGGGTGAGTGGGAGGGTTCTGGTAATGCATACAAGGTAAGTTGAAGAGAGGCAAGGCAAGAGTTCAGGACACAGATAGCATTAAGCTGGAGGCTAAAATGTCACTCCAGAAATAGGTAATTCCAGAATGAGCGTTAAACAGAGCTGCAGCTCCACCTGGGTGGCTAACTCTGCCTTTGGTGAGAGAAACCTCTTCACTTAAAGGGTGACAAACCATAGACTCTTGATGGTGAAGAGGGATAGTGGTTCTGCTGGACCTTCTGGTTTGGAGTCAGATGGGGGCAACACAACCTTTTTGGGCTAGAGAGATGCTGACAAAATGGGCTCCTGTTCTGTTGTTGCTTACAGTTGAGCGGGGACATTGAGGGCTGGCCCTGAAAAGTGTAGGAATGTTTATAATATAGTTTTGTTTAGTTGCAGAGTCAAACATTTCCTTACTGAGGTCTTCACAGCAGCAAAACGGCTTGCTGACTCGTTAGAGTCTTTCTTAGTTGCGAATCCCTTTTATCCCTCTTAAAAACAATACACATGAATCTGTGTGATAATAAAACAAACTAGTTTACTGTCAGATTCATACTTAGGTTACAAAATAAACTATATGTTACAAATTAGTGAGTCTTAACAACTCCATCATAGCATCTATCAGCATCAGCAGCTTAACTGTTCCACGGTCCAAACAAAACTGACACAGAGATGACAGTTGGTCCTTCTTGGAACGTTGGACTTGACTGACACATCCCACAAAAAGTACCTCTCCAATCTGATGCCTCTTCTAAATGCATGGATTCATTCCCCCCCAAAGATGGGGAGTTGAACCACCAGATCATTACATCAGGAGGGAGTCTTACACCTATCTTATTCCTGGGGGCAACAACTGCCTATTGATGAAGTCAAGCATTGATAACACCCTGGACCAAACTGTTCAGAGTAATCTACCTGGTAAACAGCCAAGTGCTCACATGGTTGGCTGAACACTTCCAAAACTGCATGCATCTTATGGCTGGTACACTAAATCTCCAAGTGTGTGCTCAGGTAAACAATCTCAAAGGCAACAATTGAACTTTTATATCTCATTAAAAAGGAACAAAATATGAAGGCAGATTAACCTTGGTCCATTGCCAGTCTAAAAAACCAGTTTCCAAACTCCTTTTCCACTTCAGAAGTAATTTAATCTATGAGTACTTTGGTGTAAATAACATAAGTGAGCAATGTAAGTCAAAAGTGCTAAACACTTATGCTCAATATCTTTCCAAAATGCATAACACTCCCTTTTCCTTCTTAAGAGATTCTTATATGCACTTCACTGTACTAAGAGCCTCTTAATTTGATCATCAGATTTCTCTGTCCTTAAAGATCTAGCAGCATTTACCAATGACTGTTTGCTTCTTCAACATTCTGCATCAAACTAAGTTTGTGTGAGAGATTTTGTTTCCTGATATCCAGGTTTTATGAAGCATGGCCTTAGGTTTTCTAGAATATATAAAATATAAACTAGTTACTTTTCTTATTTATGAGTTAGCTTAATCATGGTCCCTAAAATCTGCCTTATTTTACCTGCCACAGGTAATGTCCATCTAATATGTCTTCCCCCAATGTGGACACCTTGCATAGGATGTGTGGCAGTGTACTGTTTGCTGCTCTTTATGTAGCCTACCTATACGACCTATGAAAGGTGATTACTATCTGCCTGGTCTTCTAAATAGAAATATGGAACTTGTGTGTGTGTGTGTGTGTGTATGTATGAATTCTTAGCACTCAGAACTCCCTTGATCATTTAAAACTTTGTTGGTTCAAACAGTTAGAGCGTGTTTTTTTATCTGCCTTCAGCCCTTTAAGGATTGTCTCTTCTTAAAGCTAGAATGTAGCTCACACACCAGATGTAAATTTCAACTGGCAGACAGAGAAACCTCTCTCAGTTGCAAATTATAACCATTTCAAAGATAATTATAGAAAGGGAAGCTTTTGTGCACCCAAAGCCCATCAGTGTTCTTACGTGGCTTTGGGGCAGAATCCCAGGAGCTGACAGCTTCTCAGTCTCCTGACTTAGAAAATGGCTTTTTCAGAGCATCAGAGACTAAACTCCTGTTCACTCTTCTCTCTAGTGTGAATTTGATAGCCAAGATTTATGCCTGGCTATCACCAATCACCACTTAATTATGTCCATTGGCGACTTGCCAGGGTTAGTGTTTCCTTCAAGAATAAGGCACAATGGAGGCTATAATGTATTTAAGATATGTGGTTTGTTTACACCTGGAGCTTTCAGTGGAGGGGCTCACAGCACCAGCACCCCAAAACATGCCAGCGTATACCATAGTAGCAGCAACAATGAGTCCAGCACCATTCTTTCTCTGCAGCCTATCTTGCACTGTAGGGCACAACTCAGAATAATGGTTCCTCTCTGCTTCCTGGTTGCATCACCCTTAACTCCAACCCTTTTCCTGTCCCCTTGCCTAAGTTCTGGTCTCTTTTATATCCCAGAAGAGGGCCCCTCCTTTGATGTGCTAAAGCTCATTACCTCAAAAAGGACCAGCTTTTCACACTTATTCACAGTTAGCCCTTGAGAGAGGGAGGAAATCCACACATTTGCAAATGAGATTCATCCCCGCAGGTGGTCACCTCACCAAGAATTCTGTCTGACTTCATTAAAACTTGTTGATTTGGCTAAGGTTACAAGGTCTAATACACAACCCGGAAGTGTGCCTAGGTTAATTATATCTTCACATATGCTAATTCCAGGGAGATTAACAGTGGCTAATCCACATCTTAAATACACCTGAGTCTGACTATTACCGGTCCTAACATATGTTCAAATAAAATCCTAAAAATTTATTAAACCCAAGCATTTAGCACCCACAGATCTAGAATATATACATATATGAAAGCTACTTAGATGTAAGCATAATAACTCATACATGATACTTACAGGGGTTTAGGGGCTGTTTTAGGTATTACATACCTTAGTTCAGGATGCTTGACCTGAGTGGAAATTGCCCATTAGTTATATACCTTAAACCAGGCTTCCTCAACCTTGGCCCACCAGATGTTTTTGGCTTACAACTCCCATGATCCCTAGCTAGCAGGACCAGTGGTCAGGGATGATGGGAATTGAAGTCTCAAAACACCTGGAGGGCCGAGGTTGAGGAAGCCTGTCTTAAACAGAAGCATACTAAGAGCATGTGTTAATGTTTTGTTTAAAATACTAAATTTTAGTTTCCTGTGACAGAGAAGATACGAGCACATTCTGTGGTTCGAAACATGTGAAGGAGATAACTGATGTGGTTAGAACAGGTGCAAAGCGTGCCATAGAGAACATTCTGTGGTTGTGAAGATAGGTCAGAGAGTTAATATGTCTTGTGCTCAGGCAGAATAACTGAAAACCAGATATACTGTGGAAATTTTAAGGATTTCTTGTGATTTCAGGGGCTATATATGATTAGCCACCTGTATTGTCAGATTTTGCACAAATAATTACAAGGGGTATATAGGGGACGAGTAGGAACTCTGGTGGTTCCCACCCTAGGACAAAACATACTTTCAAGTCTACTCTGGGGGACAGGGGCGTCGCTAGGGGGGGCGCTGGGGGCGGTACGCCCCCGGGCGACAGGGGCCACAAGCGGCGGGTGGGGGCGACAAGCGGCGGGTGGGGGCGACAAGCGGCGCCCCTCCCGCCACTCCCCAGGCAACGCCGGTCACCCCGGGAGCAGCAGCGCTGCACGGATGGGGTGCTCCCTCGGCCGTGCGCTGTTGCTCCTGGGGCGACCGGAGCGAGCGGCGGCGCATGGGGGTGACAAGCGGCAGCCCCTCCCGCCATTCCCAAGCGCTGCCGCTCCCTCCGTCACCCCAGGAGCAACAGCGCACGGCCGAGGGAGCACCCCGTCCGTGCAGTGCTGCTGCTCCCGGGGTGACCGGCAGCGTGGGGAGTGGTAGGAGGGGCCGGCGCTTGTCAGCCCCACGCGCTGCCGCTGGCTCCGTCCCCCCGGGAGCGGTGCTGCTGCTCCTGGGGCAACGGAGCGAACGGCGGCACGTGGGGGTGGCAGGAGGCAGCCCCTCCCACCATTCCCATGCGCTGCCGCTCCCTCCGTCACCCTGGGAGCGGCAGCGCACGGCCCGACGACGGAGTGCGCCTGCGCGCGCAGGCGCACTCTGTCATCGGATCGCCGCTTCCACAGCCTCCTTTTGAGCCGGAGAGCTTAAAAGCGAGCTCTTCGGCTTAAAAGAGGGCTGCAGAAGCGGCGCCGGCACCCCCGGAAACGCCCTGGGGGCAGAGCGTCATGACGTCACAATGTGATGTCACGACGCCCCGCCCCCGGGGCGTTTCCTTTGCCGCCCCGGGTACCGCGGAGCCTTACTCCGCCACTGCTGGGGGAGAAGGGTTGTTATAGATCTAGAATTAGAAATTAGCAATGTGGTAGCATTAGGTAATATTTGGGACATGGATGGGAAAATACAGGTTGCAGCAGTTCTCATGAACTGTGCCAAACATGGAAATTCCTGGGTTTAGCCTATGCAAACTAGCCTGCCCAGACTAGCTGACTGCAAGCTAATGAAACAATGCCATCAACACATAAAATAAACATCCTTGGGTCTAGGCAAGACAGAGCTGACATGGTTCCTGCGGACAGAGAAAGGTTTGTGATTGAAAAAAAACGTAAGAAGGCAAGTTGTGCCAACAGGGGGGAAAGTGTCATTTTGCATAGAAGCTTAGAACAAGGAGTTCTGGGAACAAGGAGGAGGAGAAGATAGGTAGCTGAGGGGCAGAATATTGGCAGGCTGGCTGAAGGCAGGCTGGGACAGAGGCATGGAGATCATAGAATCATAGAATCACAGAGTTGGAAGAGACCACAAGGGCCATCTAGTCCATCCCCCTGCCAAGCAGGAAACACCATCAAAGCATTCCTGACAGATGGCTGTCAAGCCTCTGTTTATAGACCTCCAAAGAAGGAGACTCCACCACACTCCTTGGTAGCAAATTCCACTGTCGAACAGCTCTCACTGTCAGGAAGTTCTTCCTAATGTTTAGGTGGAATCTTCTTTCTTGTAGTTTGAATCCATTGCTCCGTGTCCGCTTCTCTGGAGCAGCAGAAAACAACCTTTCACCCTCCTCTATATGACATCCTTTTATATATTTGAACATGGCTATCATATCACCCCTTAACCTTCTCTTCTCCAGGCTAAACATACCCAGCTCCCTAAGCCGTTCCTCATAAGGCATTGTTTCCAGGCCTTTGACCATTTTGGTTGCCCTCTTCTGGACACGTTCCAGCTTGTCAGTATCTTTCTTGAACTGTGCTGCCCAGAACTGGACACAGTATTCCAGGTGAGGTCTGACCAGAGCAGAATATAGTGGTACTATTACTTCCCTTGATCTAGACACTATACTCCTATTGATGCATCCCAGAATTTCATTGGCTTTTTTAGCTGCTGCATCACACTGTTGACTCATGTCAAGTTTGTGGTCTACCAAGACTCCTAGATCCTTTTCACATGTACTGCTCTCAAGCCAGGTGTCACCCATCCTGTATTTGTGCCTTTCATTTTTTTTGCCCAAGTGTGGTACTTTACATTTCTCCTTGTTAAAATTCATCTTGTTTGCTTTGGCCCAGTTGTCTAATCTGTTAAGGTCATTTTGAAGTGTGATCCTGTCCTCTGGGGTATTAGCCACCCCTCCCAATTTGGTGTCATCTGCAAACTTGATCAGGATGCCCTCAAGCCCATCATCCAAGTCATTGATGAAGATGTTGAATAAGACTGGGCCCAAGACAGAACCCTGTGGCACCCCACTAGTCACTTCTCTCCAGGATGAAGAGTAGCCATTGATGAGCACCCTTTGGGTTCGGTCAGTCAGCCAGTTACAAATCCACTGAATGGTAGCATTGTCTAGCCCACATTTTACCAGCTTCTTTACAAGAATATCATGGGGCACCTTGTCAAATGCCTTGCTGAAATCAAGATAGGCTATATCCACAGCATTCCCTTCATCTACCAGGCTTGTAATTCTGTCAAAAAATGAGATCAGGTTAGTCTGACATGACTTATTTTTCAGAAACCCATGCTGACTTTTAGTTATCACAGTGTTCCTTTCTAGGCGCTCACAGACCATTTGCTTAATGATCTGCTCTAGAATCTTTCCTGGTATTGATGTCAGGCTGACTGGGCGGTAATTGTTTGGGTCCTCTCTTTCCCCCTTTTTGAAAATAGGGACAACATTTGCCCTCCTCCAGTCTGCTGGCACTTTGCCTTTTCTCCAGGAATTCTCAAAGATTACTGCCAGTGGTTCTGAAATCACCTCTGCCAGTTCTTTTAATACTCTTGGATGTAGTTCATCTGGCCCTGGAGACTTGAATACATCTAAATTAGCCAAGTATTCCTGTACTACCTCCTTACTTATTCTGGGCTGTGTTTCCCCAGCTGAATCATCTGCTCCATATTCTCCAGGTCTGGCATTGTTTTCTTTCTTGGAGAAGACTGAGGCAAAGAAGGCATTGAGGAGTTCTGCCCTCTCCCTGTCCCCTGTCTTGGAACAAGCCCCTCTTGAGATGCAAATGCTGTAACCTCTGCGCTCCCTCCACTGAAAGCTTCCAGTGCAAATATGAGTAAAATAAACCATATTTCTTAAATACACAACAGTCTGTGCCATGTCTTGAATTCTCAGTGGCAACACAGCCCTGGGTAAATGCCTGGAACCCTCTGGATATGTGCTACTGTTCGGCAGAGACTGGGGTGGTGGTGCACAACCTTTGTATGTGCTAGTACATACAAAGGTTGCACACCACATTTACACACACACAAAAAGCAACCCTGCCACTTAATTTTATGGGAATTGTGCATATTGCTAGGGATCTGTTTGCATCCTGCTAGTGACTGTGGTAGAAGCTGAAAGATGTTTCAGCAAAATAGCACTCCTAAAAAACTGCTGCCGTTCTTCTGCAGAACAAGAATGGTTAAGACGTCTAGCTAGTTAGAGTGTGAACTTGCAATTGAAACTGACTTTCCACAGAGGGAAATTGAGCGCTCTTTCCTGCCAGCAGCCGCTACTTCTCGCTGCGAGGGTAGTGCTTGATCCACAGCACCCGCGCCTTCTACCCCGCTCACTCTCGGCAGCCCTTACTAGGGCTTACTGGAGAGTAGGGGTGGCGTGCCGGGTGCCCGCCGGATCTCATGTCTCCAGGACGCTCTTCCTGGAGTTTTTCTGGGGGGTCGCAGCACAGTTGCGACTCCCCCTTCCCCCACAGCGACAGAGAAACCTCGGAGCCGAGGTTTCTCCCGACTAAGCAGGATGGCGCCCAACCGGAAGTTCTGTTCTGCTGTAATTCAATACTGCCTCCCTCTTCCCTGGCAGCTACAGGAGAAATGGGGAATGATCTCCATCATTCCTCCTCCTCCTTTTCATTCCGGTCTCAAATGTAATGCACTGTTGCGAAATGCAGAACACGGACCAATACAAGAGCTAAGAAAAGTTATATAATCCTGGTTGGAGAAGCTGAGAGCTAGATTTAGCCTTCGGGTTGGGTTGGCGAAGACCTTAGTCAGTTTGGCACAGGCTAGGAAGAGAGATGGCTGTGCTGAATGCACGCAGTGTCCTGGTGACTGGGTCCAATCGGGGTATTGGCTTTGAGCTGGTCAAACAGCTGGTTGGGAAAAGTAACCGGCCAGAATGGGTCTTTGCCACCTGCCGGGACCCAGAGGGACCACGTGCCCAGGTGAGCTCCAGAGTGGAACTTAGGGTGGGTTTCCCTTGATGTCAAGGAGATTGTGCACTGGCCAGTAGAGGTGTCTCACGAGGCTTTTTAAGTTCCACATTCCTGGGGTAGGTTAAGTGGCTTGGAGAGAGTTTGTATGTCGGCTCAAGCACAGATTGTTACCCCTTTTGGGGTCCCTTTGCTGAAATTTTCCCTTGCAGAGCTAGGAATGAAAAGCTGGAAAGAAGTTAATTACTCCCACCTGAAGAGCATTTAAACAGAGAAGTAAATATCCTGGTGAGTGCTGGAGATAACAATACATACCATGGGATGAATATTACTAAGGAGTCAATTACATTGTGCAGAGTGATTATTTTTTTCTGGGTCAAAGTGCTTAGGATTAGAATATCGCTAAACATAATAATTTGTATTGAAACAAGAGTGCTAGGAAACTGATTTGTGAGTCCATATATTAAAGTATAACACTCTGTTTTTCATCTGGGGAGTGCCTCTCCCCAGCTAAGCAAGAAGCCCTCTTTCTCCAGCTCCTTGCTAGGCAGTGTTCCTAGGGCTTTCACAAAAAGCCATAACCCCCTCTTTTGCTGTAAACAGCAGAGTAGCATTGCAAATAGAAATGCAGAAATGAGAAACGATTGCAAATATGTTGTTTTCTACTTTCCTGTTGCTTGGCTCAAATGAAACAAGTTAATTTTTAATCTCTTGGTTGCAATAGTTTGTTCTTTTAAGTTAGAGAAAGAAGTGGTTTGCAAATGATTTTTTGGCGGAGAAACAAAGCTGCATGCAACCAGAAGCAAGTGTTCCTTGCGATCTTTTCTGAAAATCATACTTGGACCCTCTTAAATGGAAGCTCTTTCTCTGTTCATATATTAGAGAATAACACTGTTTTTCATCTGGGTTACTTAGTCATATATAAGCACATGCTTGGTAGCCAAAGGCAAGAAGAAATTGCAAGCAGGCAAGTGAGCTGAGTTCTTCCTCTATGCCTAACTGCTAGAGGATAGAAGCCACAAATTATATTGGGTAAAGACTTGTGGTTCTCTTGGGCAAGGTTTGTTTTATCTCTAGTGGTGAAATCTGATTTCTCAGAACTGTATGCAAAAAGTTTGAGTTTGGAGATTGCTAAACAATTTTTTTATATTATATAAGTTTGTATATAAGTAGCTTAAGGAAAACAAGAAAGTTGACCAATAAAATGGGGAAAGACAACAGTGCTACCCTGCCAAATGACTGAGTACATGCTGTTTGTGACAAGAAAAACTTAAGACCATTAAATGATCCATATATCATGCTGTCATGAATTCCATAACTACTGCACTGGTGCACTTAGGGAGTGTTGCAAATTGTTAGCATTGGTATAGGTGATAAATATTGCTTAAAAAAATATGAAGCCCATTGGCCCGTTGGCAGATCAACTCTGCATAACAGAATTGTCTGCAAAAGTGACATGAAGGATGGCAACATTTGTTGAATATTGCAGAGCTTACGCAGACTGTCCAGAAGCATTCGGTTACAATCTGGCAGGATGCAGCAGGAACAAGATGCTGCTCACTAGTAACTTGTTTACTACAGAGGTTTATTATTTACAGCAGATTCACAAGTTACCATAGCTGTCAAGTTTCGGATTTGAAAATAAGGGATCAACAGCCTCACCTATCCCAGGGACATGGCAGTGGTGGGCGGAGCCAGAAGCAAAAGTGGGCAACACTGGTGTGAACGCGCGCAGTAGGCTTACTGTATTTTGGAAACGCTGCCCGTGGGCTACAATGCCTGTAAGCGCGGGAAATGGCTCCTGCTTGCTTTGAGGCTGCAAGGAGGCAAGGTCTTCCCAGTCCCTGGCCAGCAGGGGGAGGGAGAGGAGCTGCTTCCTTTGAAAAAACGGGAAATTAAAGGGATATAAAAAATAAGGGATAGCAGCGGGAAACTGCTTGAAATAAGGGAGATTCCCGGGGAAAACGGGATACTTGACAGCACTGCAAGTTACTATATACAAGATACAGACATGGATCTTAACTCTCTCTCTGAACAAACTCCAACAAAACTAACTACGAACCAACCACTGACCACTCACAAGAAAGTAATGAGTCACCATGCCTATATGGGTGACCTCGTCCAATAGCAGAGTTATAGCCAGGGCTCCCATTTCACTAGGCAGAATAACTCCCTCTGCTTGGTCTTCCTGGCCTTCGCCCAACTCCTTAATTGCTTCTGTGGGAAGCTGTATAGAGCATGTATACAAAATCCCAACAACATCAATCCTGCTGTGTGAGAATCCCTTGGAGACAGTCAGGTTGTGTAGCTACTGCAGTGACCAGAGGAGGAACGGCTGCTGAGAGGAATGCAGAAAGAAGAAACGTTCATGGTACACCTGCATCAGCAAAACATGATGCCTTGATCTGCCTCAGCTGCAACAAAACATGTCTCTCCCATATCGGTCTCTACAGCCACAGCAGGCGCTGTAACTCTCCAAGGGTTTCACTTCATCCACAAAGGTGCACTCTTTCTTTCTTTCTTTTTTTTTTTAAATAAACTTTATTACGTAAATTCAGACAAACAATCAATAAAATATGCATTCAATAAAAAATACACATCCTTTCAGCCTCAACAGAAAAAAGAAAAAGAAAATAGAAATTTACAAAGCAAGTTTGGTTATATCTTACATAAAGAAAAAATAAAAAATAAAAATAAAAATTCCCTTCGCAATACATTGTCTATAACAAAAAAGATAAAGTAGTGCATTCCAACTTCAAGGAAAACATATCCTTTACCTTAATTTCTATTACCCTTTAGCAGTACATATCCTTATCTTATTTCTTCTGTCTATTTATATCTCTTCTTATTTACTACCTCCTTCTTCAAAGCTTCCACTTGTCCTGATCCTGGTGCTCATTCTGACACTCCTTTTACCACTCTAAAATCTTATACTCCCATTTCTATTTCATTCTTCTTTCTTTCCTTTCTTCTAATTACTTCTTTGTTCAAGATACAGAATATCTAGAAATGGAGCCAGCATTTCACCGTGGGGCATTGCTTTTTAAAGTATTCTCCAAACTTTCCCCAGTCTTGTTGGAAATTTTGGTCACTGCATCCTCTAATTTTGTCCGTTAGTTTGGCCAGATCGATATAGTTAAATAATTTTTCTTGCCATTCTTTGATTTCTGGTGTTTCCTCCTTTTTCCAATATTGGCCTATTAAAGTTCTGGCCGCAGCAGTAGCATAGTGAAATAATTTTTCGTCTTGTTTTTTTAT
This sequence comes from Lacerta agilis, assembly GCF_009819535.1. Classification (NCBI taxonomy): domain Eukaryota; kingdom Metazoa; phylum Chordata; class Lepidosauria; order Squamata; family Lacertidae; genus Lacerta; species Lacerta agilis. The sequence continues at coordinate 40,486,853 of NC_046319.1, read as the reverse complement.
TTCTCCATCTATAATTCCCAACAAAAACAGTTCCGGATTCTTTTTTATATTGTATTTCATCATTTTTTTAATTTCTTCTAGTACCTGGGTCCAGAATTTTTGAATCTTCTCGCAATGCCACCACATGTGTACAAAGGTCCCCTCATCCTTGTGACATCTCCAACAAGAGTTGCTTTTAGATTTATACATTTTATGTATTTTACTTGGTGTCATATACCACCTATAGAACATCTTGATCATATTTTCCCTGATCCCCTCTGCCGCTGTAAATTTCCATACCTTTCCCCACAATCTCTCCCACTTTTCGAATTCTATTGTTTTCCCCAAGTCCTTCGCCCATTTGATCATAGTTTCTTTAACCATCTCGTCTTTTACCTCCCACTCCAGTAAGATGTTATACATGCTAGATATTACTTTGCTTCTAATATGTAATAGATGTTTTTCTAGTAGAGAAGATTCGTTTAGGAACCCTTTTTGTATCTTATCTTGGTTGAATTTACTGTTTATTTGATGATATTGAATCCACCCTGTTAGGAAATGTTTGATCTCGTTATAGTCTTTTAGTTTTAATTTGCCATCTTTTTCTTCTATCAAATCTTTATATTTACCCCAGTTTCCATTTGAATTTCTTTTTTTGACTGTAATTATTTCGATCGGAGAGACCCATTTAGGTGTCTTAGGTTCCAATAATCTCTTGTGTTTTTCCCAAATTTTTAATAAAGATTTTTTGATAATATGATTATTAAACCCCTTATGTGCTTTTATTTTATCCTCTACCAGGTACGCATGCCAGGCAAATTTATTTTCAAATCCCTCTAGATCGAGCAACTCGTGATTTTCCAATACAATCCATTCCTTTAACCACATGAAGCCTGCCGCTTCATGATAAAGTTCTAGGTCCGGCAATGCCAGGCCACCTCTGCTTTTTATGTCAATCAGAAGTTTATATTTGATTCTCGGGGGTTTATGGTTCCAAATAAATCTTGTCAGGTCTTTCTTCCACTGTTTAAAGATGTTTGTACATGTTCCAAGAATTGGAATCATTTGGAACAAGAATAACATTTTAGGGAGGATGTTCATTTTGATAGCTGCGATTTTACCAAGGAGGGATAGGTTTAGTCTGTTCCAAACTTCAAGATCTTTCTTAATGTCCTTCCATACTCTAATGTAATTGTCCTTAAAAAGGTTGTTGGTATTATTTGGTGCACTCTTTCACCAACAGTTGGTAACCGTTACTAAACATTAAATTTCTATACTGTCCTTCATCCGAGGATCAACATGCAACTGTGAAAATTGTATTTTCTATCTGCAATAATTGATGACAGAAGAAAATGATTTCTTAAGAAAAGTTGTGTGAGAGGGATTCAGAATTCTAAGTTAGTTTTAGGCTTTTTACATTCTGGTTATACATGCCTCTGTTCAGATTTGCATAAATTCATACTATTTCATTCCTTTTTATACTTCCTTTCACTGTTTGTAAAGAGGAGAAACCTTTCCTTTGTTATAGGGGCATGTTGTGATTTGTCCAGGAAATTCAGCATTCTAAAGTGTGTTTATTTTGTAGTTTATTTGCTTCCAAGCTCACTATTTCTATTTCTGCTACCTTGCCTTACTGTTAAACTTTGTTTTATAATGATCTAATGACTGGGGATAAATAAATAAATCTGATATGACAATCAACCATTTATTGAATTACTCTTACTGGTCCAGTTGCTCCTGTGGTTTATCGTGACTTTGGGTTTGAGCCCCAAATATCTGTTCTTTGCTGTCACACAGAAGGAAGAAACATGGTAACAACATGAATGTCTAGTGGGAAAGCACCCTCCTCTTCCTATCCTGTCTCAAATAATCCCTTATGCAGGATTTGAAGTTCTATTCTCTCTCTCCTTTTTTTTTATTTCAGGAATTGAAGAATTTGGCTGCTAAGCACCAGGGAGTAGAGATTCTTGCACTGGGTAAGTGCCTGCTCTCTCCACCCCACCCCATCTTAAATTCCCTCATCCTAAATTACTGTCTACAATAGCTAGAATTCAAGGCCATCTCATTCAAGGTATTTTGCAGGTTACATGTGCATTGTTTCTCTAGTGCTCACTTAGGGAGCTTCCAAATGGGGGCTCAATACTGCAAATGCAAAGTCATTTAGATGTCACAAACAGGTTGTTGGCTGAAATAAGTATGGTTTGCTTGCTTGCTTGCTTAACTACTTGGATTTTCCACAGAAAGGAGAAAATCTAGACTAAATTGGGTAGTAGCAGGGGGAGGTGGGAGATACAGACTGGCATTCTGATGCCAACAATGTGTCATGTGGAAACTGCAGGAAAAAATTGCATGTACATTATGAGGAGTTCTAATGCCACAGTAAATGCCTTCTCAAAACAACTTTAGAATATAAAAACTCGAAAAAAATGTTGGATCCAGGACCAAAGCAAAAAAGCTAATATTCTGCCAGGTAGATAAGAGAGAGAGAGAGAGAGAGAGAGAGAATGTTGTTCTTCTTCTATTTGGTATAAATTCAGTATGTTGCAGCAATTGGCATGCATAGTGAGTAAATAGGCAATGTAATAGAACAAACATAGGCAGTGAGTACTGGCAACTGTATAGTCAAAGCCTGGCCTTGAGCATTCTCAATCCAACATTGAGAGCTTCTCAGAAAAACAATTTTTTAAAAAAATTATATAAAAAAGGGGAAAGCCCAATCACCCAGTGAGGGCTGTAGTTGTGGAATGTTGTGTGTCAGTTAAAAGTGAATAACAATGGAAAAGCAGGGAAATGAAACCGTTTTCACTTTCACAAGTATAAAAGGTAAAGGGACCCCTGACCATTAGGTCCAGTCGTGTCCGACTCTGGGGTTGTGGCGCTCAACTCGCGTTAATGGCTGAGGGAGCCGGCTTACAGCTTCCGGGTGGCCAGCATGACAAAGCCGCTTCTGGTGAACCAGAGCAGCACACGGAAATGCCGTTCACCTTCCCGCCGGAGCAGTACCTATTTATCTACTTGCACTTTGACGTTCTTTCAAACTGCTAGGTGGGCAGGAGCTGGGACCTTCACAAGTATAGCAACGCCTATAAAAACACTGCTAATGCCGTGACCCCTGAATCTAGTAGTAAGCCAGACACAGGTTGGGAGGCTGCAAAGATACCAGCTAAGGAACTAGACAAAGTTCAAGACTTGAGGGGCTTGTTGGGGACCAGGGGAGCGTTGTGACTAAAGCCAGGGCACTTATGAGTGTCTTCCTCTGAGTCTGATGAGTCAAATGCCTCCCACGACACTTTGTTGGTCCAGCAGTGCACCAGGAGGAAGGAAAGGCGATGGAACTCAAGAGAAGTGTCCATCTTCAGGTCAGAAGGATAGCCCTTTAAGGCTCTGAAGTTGTTCACAATGGGGTGGAGGCTAGAAAAGGTAGTCTGGAGGTCAAGATTTAAAAGGTTTCAGTCTGGTCCTAACCTTCATCTGAGCAAGTAGGTCACCTAGAGCTATCTGTGGTACTATTTCTGCCCAACATGCAGACAGAAGTTGTTACTTAAAAGTAAGAAATACCTTTATTCAGACAAATAATGGTGCAGGCTCAGCAGCAGAAAAATTACTCGGGAGTCATGATTCAGAAGTTCAGGAACAAATAAATAAATTCAGAATTCGACAGAATTGGAGATGTCCCAACAAGTTTCCATGCCCCACCTGCCAAGCTTTTAAAGACTAAGTGTGGTGCATTTACTCATGAGACTTACTTGCCTTGATGGAATGTTGGGTTTGCAATCATGTGATTCATTGGGCAGGGTGAGTATGCTCCTGTCTACAAAGGTGGCACCTGGTTCTAGGTAACAAGACTGCATGCTCTGGTTCAACTGCTGCTTCCTCTATCTTTGGTGGCTCACAACCCTCCCCAGCCTCAACTGGGAACCAAGGTCAGGTTGGAGATCCATCTCCCCTGCTTCCCCTTCTGAAGCAGATGACACTGGGGTGGAAAGGGGAAATCTCCCCTCCTCTAACCCAGGATCCCACAATTCAGCCCCTCCAATTTTTATTCTTCCCCTTGTGTCAGGGCTTGCTGTCCCAAGCTCGAACCCAAGGTGCTGCAGAGCTCATGACACCTTGCTGCCTTCTCTGTGGAATACCTGTACAGTTCTGTCAAACATGTGCTTATCCATTGCGTGCATTTTATCTGCTATACATTATATATATGGCATGTATGCATAAAAATGTGCCAAGTAAATTGATCCATAGTCCTCTGGATTTCCAGAGCAAGAAGAGAGCAGGTACAGAGCAATAGCAGTGCTGATGAGGTCTGCAGGGTTAGATCTTCATTCACTTTCATTTCCTTTAAAATATTTTTGCTACTGTAGATACTTCCGAGCCATCTAGTGTCAAGGCTGCTGCAACCCGAGTCACAGAGTGGTTGAAGGGAGCTGGGCTAAATCTTCTGATAAACAATGCTGGGATTTTAAAGCTAAGCACTCTGGAAACAGAGACACCAGACAGTATGGCTGAGGTATACAAAACCAATGTGATTGGTAGCATGTTGGTGACTCAGGTAAGACTCTTTGTCTCTTTGTTGCATAAGCTTTTTGGCATGTTGCAGAGCCCTTGACTTTGGAAGGTCATGATGTCGTTGCTTTCTGGTTGTTGGGGTGATGGGTCGGTGTGCCTTTTGAACATATGAACAGCAGGAACTTTTTATAGCTGCACGACACACCAAAATTTAACAGATGTTGTATTTGCGGTTATGGAAGTAAAGTGATGAGAGAAGTTTGCACCTGATGAACAGATGTACCGGTAGCCTCTGTCTGGGTGAGCTGCAAGAGAACTTTGGCCTGCCACTGCAGGTAACTCCTGGGCTTATGTTTGTCCTCACAGTGAGAACGTTGAACTGGAGAGGAGATACACTGACCTTCTCACTGAGGCTAAGGCTGTATATAACTATCTAGACCCACTCCAATCCAGGTTCAGAAATTGATTTGGGACTGAATCAGCCTTGGTTATCAGTAGAGGGACAGAGAGAGGGCAACCCTGCTGCTCCTGCTTGATCTCTCATGACCATAGACAGTCTATGGGAGATTGGTACCAGCAGCACTATTCTGCTGTAGTTGCAGTCTTATCTCATTACTCTTGAGCTATGGAATGTTGCAGGACACTACATGTCTCCAGAGTTATTTAACATCCATATGAAACCTTTGGGTGTGGCCATATGGAGATCTCACACAAGGTCCAGCTCTATTTGTCTGTAACTTCAGAATCAAGAATGGTGGAGCAGGTCCTGGACCAGGGTCTGGATGCAGTGATAAGCTGGATGAGGGCTAATTGAATCCACTTTATTTTTCTTGCACCCAGGAGCCATAGCCACATGGCTCTTTGTTCCAGGAAGCAGGAGAGAGAGAAAGGGAGGGAAGCAAGGCTGCTGGATGCCTGTTAAGCCATACCCACTGGCAACTTGTGCTCAGGGCTCTTTCATGCATGCAAGCATGAGTCAATAATTGAATATCACAACAGAAGTCTCTTTCTTAGGTATCCATTTTTTATTTGTTTTAAACCTGTCTTTTGCTGGTTTGGCGGGGAGGAACTGTTTGAAAACAATTTTATCTGTTTTCCTGGTATGTTTGTCAATTGCCTTTAGATGATGGAAAAGGTGATTTATAAATTAATAATAATCCACATTCATTATTCCCTCCACTCCTCCAGGCATTCTTGCCCTTGCTGAAGAAGGCATCTCAGGAAAGCCCCCAGAAAGGGATGAGCTGCAGCAAAGCTGCCATTATCAATGTATCCAGTGAAGCTGGTTCCATTAAAAATGTCCTTGTATGGAGTGAAGGGCAAGTCATTGGTTACCGTTGTAGCAAGGTATGGAGATAACAGTTGTTGGCTCTGCAATCGAAAGTTTGAGAGTAACTCTCGGTTAATTTCACCTTAGGGTGCTGAAAAGGTTCTTAGAAAATCCATCCTATCTTGTGTTGGGATTTTTATTTATCCTCTGCTGCTTCAGCAGGACTGTTCTGATTAGTGTAAATCACATGAGTGTCTAAGAGAGTGTGGGAACGGAAGTCTGTCTTATCACTTCCGCCTAAGTGTTGTTATTGTATCATTTAGTTTCGCTTCTGCCATGTCGCAATTTGTACTCTTATTCGGAGAACTCAAACGTGATTATGGAGTCTCTGTATATAGACTGTAAATAAAGTAGTTTAGAGCTACAGATGAGTCTTTCTTCTTGCTGCCTGATGCTAGAATATCTGTGTGCTCTTTTCATAAGGAAAGGGTTGCAGATTACTGGCGCTCTGGACTGAAGGGATGTTCCAGCCAGAGAGGGCCACTGGGAGGACGCTCCGGAGTCTTGGGGAGTCCGCTGTCTGCCCCAGAGCATTTTTCCAACATCTTGACCATACCCATTTTTGTTTGTAACATTCAGACACTTCCATCTGTTAAGAGTTAGTGCATGCTGGCCTATTTATTTAATTTAACAGAATATAGATTGATAGATTTAAAAAAAATCTCTAAGCACATTACATAAAATAATAGATTTTAAAATAAATATATAACATTTATTTAAGATACTGATAGCATACTTTTAAAACAAACTGATATAATTAAATAGTTATATTTGAAAAAGAGTATAAATAATTTATATATTTTTTAAAAAAGTATACATAATTAGGAATGGGCATAAGCCCCTAATTTCTGGTTTCTCACAGCTTCTCATTTTCTCAGCCTTAAATTCAATCATCTTCCTTTCTGCTGTAATGTGATTTTTCGTATTAAAAATCCTCATGAAAATATCAGTCCAAATTTATCTTAATAGAGACATTTTTGATGCAGTTTTCACTGATACCCATGTTTGTATGTTATTTTTACAAATATAAGAATTTTATGTGCACTTTTCTATGTATGCTATATGCTTTCTTGTACATATTGGTTCGAGAACGGAGCCACAAAATTTAGAGAAGTGTACATTTCGAATAGAGATTGTTGTATTTCAGTTTGTGTACTGGTTTGAGTAGCTTCTCATCAAAATGGAAACAGAATTGAATTTCTACCTGCTTTTGCTTTGTCTCTCTCCTAGGCTGCTCTGAACATGCTCACCAGGTGCCAGTCCCTGGGATATGCCAAGGACAACATCCTGTGCATTACATTGCATCCTGGGTGGTTACAGACAGACATGGGAAATAAACTGGTAGGTGATTCATGTATGGGGAGGAGTAGTACCTGCAGACATCCTGGAGAGTGAAGTCAAATGGGCCTTAGAAAGCACTGCTAATAACAAGGCCAGTGAAAGTGATGATATTCCAGCTAAACTATTTAAAATTTTAAAAGATGATGCTGTAAAGGTGCTACACTCAATATGCCAGCAAGTTTGGAAAACTCAGCAGTGGCCAGAGGATTGGAGAAGATCAGTCTACATCCCAATCCCAAAGAAGGGCAGTGCCAAAGAATGCTCCAACTACTGCACAATTGCGCTCATTTCACACGCTAGCAAGGTTATGCTTAAAATTCTATAAGGCAGGTTTAAGCAGTATGTGGACCGAGAACTCCCAGAAGTGCAAGCTGGATTTCGAAGGGGCAGAGGAACCATAGACCAAATTGCAAACATGTGCTGGATTATGGAGAAAGCTAGAGAGTTCCAGAAAAACATCTACTTCTGATTCATTCACTATGCAAAAGCATTTGACTGTGTTGATCACAGCAAACTATGGCAAGTTCTTTAAAAAAATGGGAGTGCCGGATCACCTCATCTGTCTCCTGAGAAATCTCTATGTGGGACAAGAAGCTACAGTTAGAACTGGATATGGAATAACTGATTTGTTCAAAATTGGGAAAGGAGTATGACAAGGCTGTATATTGTCTCCCTGCTTATTTAACTTATACGCAGAATTCATCATGCGAAAGGCTGCAGTCCCAAGCCAGAATTAAGATTGCCGGAAGAAATATCAACACCCTCAGATATGCTGATGACACAACCTTGATGGCAGAAAGTGAGGAGGAATTAAAGAACCTTTTAATGAGGTGAAAGAGAAGAGCGCAAAATATGGTCTGAAGCTCAACATCAAAAAACTAAGATCATGGCCACTGGTCCCATCACCTCCTGGCAAATAGAAGGGGAAGAAATGGAGGCAGTGAGAGATTTTACTTTCTTGGGTTCCATGATCACTGCAGATGGTGACAGCAGTCACGAAATTAAAAGCCGTTTGCTTCTTGGGAGGAAAGCAATGACAAACCTAGACAGCATCTTAAAAAGCAGAGACATCACCTTGCTGACAAAGGTCTGTATAGTTAAAGCCATGGTTTTCCCAGTAGTGATGTATGGAAGTGAGAGCTGGACCATAAAGAAGGCTGATCGCTGACGAATTGGTGCTTTTGAATTATGGTACTGCAAGAAGATCAAACCTATCCATTCTGAAGGAAATCAGCCCTGAGTGCTCACTTGAAGGACAGATCCTGAAGCTGAGGCTCCAATACTTTGGCCACCTCATGAGAAGAGAAGACTCCCTGGAAAAGACCCTGATGTTGGGAAAGATTGGGGCACAAGGAAATGGGGACGACAGAGGACGAGATGGTTGGACAGCGTTCTCAAAGCTACCAACATGAGTTTGACTAAACTGCAGGAGGCAGTGGAAGACAGGAGTGCCTGGCGTGCTTTGGTCCATGGGGTCACGAAGTGTTGGACATGACTAAACGACTAAACAACAACAACAACAACAGTACCTCTGGTGGGGGACATGTCATACTCCTTCTGGACTAGTTTGCCCACCTTTGCTCCCCACCCTGCACTAAACTCTCACCTGTGGCTCCTAGAAACTGTCAGCATGTGACCTGACACATACAGTGGTACCTCTGGTTGCGAACGGGATCCATTCCAGAGCCCCGTTCACAACATGAGCAGCATGCAACCTGAAGCGCCTCGTCTGCGCATTGCGTGGTGCGATTCGGTGCTTCTGCGCATGCGCAAAGTGCGATTTCGCACTTCTGTGCACGCGCAATGCGCCAACCCTGGAAGTGACCCGTTCTGGTACTTCCGGGTTTGGCGTGTTCGTAACCCATGCCGAACGCAACCCACAGCAAACGCAACCAGAGGTATGACTGTATAGACAATTGCAAAACAATAAGGTCTGTGCTGCCTTTAAAAGTTTTTTGTGCTTCTGGAATTTGCTTCCTTACTGTGGGTGGGTGTTTTAAACTTCTATTTAAAAATCCATCCACTCCTTTTACTTTCCTAACCAACTCGGCACTATATTATTATTATTATTATTATTATTATTATTATTATTATTATTATTATTATTGAAAGAATTCTGACAGACCAGTTTTACCAATTTTGTTTGTAAAATAACATCTTTTTCCTGTTTAACTCCAAGTCGTTGTGTCACTTTTCCTATTCTCTTTCCAGGGGCAGCCCCCACTGACTGTGGACTACAGTGTGCGAGAAATCCTGAACACCATTCCCTCTCTCTCTGAGAAAGACCATGGCACATTTGTGAACTTAGATGGGAAAGTCCTTCCCTGGTAAAACACCAAACAACCTGCTTGTCTGCACAGCAGAAGGAACCCCTCACTACCAGAGGCAACATAAACACCTGAGAATACATGCTTTTTTTCTTCTACTTCTTTAAAAAATACATCTTCAGCTGAAACTCTCACCATCTAGCCTTCCTTTGAACTACTCTGTGTAATGAGGTTAATTTCTAGTGACTTTTGCAGTCTCATTTGCTTGTATTTCTTTTTAACAGTGCAAGTCATCTGTTAACTCACTTATTCACACTTTCAAGATATAGGCATCAAGGGTGCTAGTTTACCTCCACTGCACACATGTTATGGATGCTTCCAGATGTGGGTGACCTAACAACAGCCAGTGGTTGCTGTTCTGCTTGAAGCAAAAAGCAGAATAACAACTATTCTCTGAGATTGCTGGAATCCAAATAACATTGTCTGGCTGTGTAGATAGTCTCCTTTTCCCCAGCCTCAAATGTTTGGAAAGGGTTATTTTGGTGGACTATGGCATGTGAAGGCTAAACCAGTCAATGGGGCAGTCTTCCTCTTCCCCCACCAAAGCATTTGAAGGGTCACAGCTAGATTTGCTATATCTAATGCAGATATTTGGAGAAGTGCTGTAACAGCTCAGCGGCAGAGCCTCTGCTTTGCATGCAGAAGGTTCTGTGGTCAACCCTGATTCCTCCAAGAATATAGAATCATAGGAATGCCCCTTGTCTGAAAATCCAGAGAGCCTCTGCCAGTCAGTGTGGACAATACTCAGCATGATGGACCAATGGTCTGACACAGTATACCGCAGCTTCCTTCCTATGTTCTTCCCTCAGGGGCTGGGCCCAGCCGTTTGGCAGAGGGAGGTAGCAAGTAAACAAAGCTATGTGAGCCATTCTGCCTGACCTGTGCCCTCTAAGCTAACTTGGTGCCCTCAGGGGTGGTGGTGAACTCTGTCTCAACATTAGTGTTGAAATAAGAGTAACCATAGCTGCCAACCTTCCCATTTTTTGTGGGAAATTCCCCTATCAGTACTATACTATAGACTATAGTACTGATAGGGGAATTTCCTGCAAAAAAAGGGAAGGTTGACAGCTATGAGAGTAACTACCCATATGATTATTTGGAATCCCGTACAGATGCAACAAGACTGAGAAGTGCATGTAAAGGCAATTATATTTGGAAAGGGAGGGGTTAAAGGGATAGAGTTGATTCTTAGGGCTCATCCATACCACAACTAAAAATCCACATTCTTCTAAACCCATTTTGTTCTCCATAACCTTTTGTGCTTCCCAGAGGCAGAGGAAGGGGGCTGCGGTGGGTGTGGACCGCCCGGGATGTCACCACTGAGGGGGTGACAAAATGTTGGGCGGCACTCACCGCAGGGCCTGCAGCGCGCCCAAGCCACACATCTCTCCTGGGAGTGACACAGTGGCTTGGGCGCACACAGGCTCCACCCTGCCCAAAGGGTCCGCCCGCTGCCTCCCTCTCAGCTGTAGGGCAGTTGAGTGGGAGGAGGCAGGGAGACTCCAGAGTCCCCACGGTGCACCCCGCCCCTATGGGCAGCTCGTCCCACCCCTGGGCAAACTGCACCAGGCGCCTGAGCGGCTTCCTCTGCCGCTGGTGCTTCCATACCTATCTGATTTGTTAATGCTCTGTGTTTATCAATTAGAGAGGAACACACACACGCACACAAAGCAAACATACTGCATTTTTTCATGGAGTGCAAGCACTTTGCTTTGAGTACTTGAATGACAGTATCTGTGAATGAGGCTCTGTTTGCAAGAAAGACAGATCATTTGTTCTGTTAAAACAATGCAGATTATGCATACTATTTCCTTTATGCCCACTGGGATCAGGAATCAGGTGAATAAGGACTAGTGTGGCAATGGGCAGGAGTTATTGTGTGCCACAGGTAAGAAAAAAAGTGGCAACCATGCCAGCAGCTGGAAAAAAGGAGAAAGTGAAACACATCAGAATGCCAGAAAACAGCCCCTATATTTACCAGTATAGTTGTTCACTTCTAGGCTAAATATATGTATATTTATATTAAACAACATATAAACAGATTTACAGAGTTATGCAAAACAAGCTGCAAAAACCAGCAACCCTCTTCCCCCACGAAATAAAACAGTAAATGGGAGGGGCTTCTCTTGGTAACTGATAGGAACAGCAGTGCCATTAAAAAAAATAATTAGGCAGATCAAATTTAGAATGGGTGAGAGTGGGGAATGTGGTTAAGTGCTTGGAGGAGTTTCAAGATGGGAAAAACTGGGATAAACAACAAAGAGCAGCAGGGTATGTGCCTACCCAAGAATCATTTGATTTTTAAAAGCTTTTCACATTTTTAACAAGTAGTGAAAAACTGGATTTGAGAAGAGGAAAAACATAAAATGTCAGTCTTTCAGTAAGAACATCATATGATTCATGCAAAATTGTTGATGGTACAACTGGACACATTAAGTGGCAGTATGGATGGGCTCTTAGAGAGCAGAGCCAAACCACAGAGAAGGCAATAGCTGCTGGAGTAAACTAGACAGGCCATAGATAGCTGTAAAAGCTTTTGGACGTCCCTATTTTCATCAGAGAAATGTTGGAGGGTATGTGTATGGTTTCTCCGTTCAGTATTCTTGACTGATCTATGGTTTTGACTTGGTTCTCTGTTAGTGATTCACGCATCGGCACTGCCCTTGGAAGTAATTTCTCTGCACCTTTACTAGATTATGGTAGATTGATAGTGGAGCCTCAAATTGCCAATTTCACTCCAAATTTATGTAATAGCCTGGGAAATTTATGCAAATTTGCACAACTGTTATGTAGACTTGTATTCCCATACGGGTTTAATCAGGTGAACATACAAGCAAAAGTTGTAAAGCATTGCCTGAGAAGGCTTTGCCAGCTTGGTGCCCCCTGTCATGCCACACATGTACCCTCAGCAATGTGGCTCCTGGCACCACCCACATTTTCACCTCAACTCTCCATACCACTTTGTCATTCCCTTGGCCCAGAGCTGGGTTTCTGACAGGTATTTCCTAAACTCCCTTTGTTCCTACAACAGATACTCTGTACCTGCATATTTCCCACCTCTAATGTAGTCCATCAATTTATTAAAGCAGAAATATTAAAAGCCTTTATGATCATTTAATGTATGGAAGAATATGGTTTCAGTTTTGTCTGATCTTATTTTTACTTTGATGGCTAATAACAATATTGACCCTGCTGTATCAAACCAACTCTACTACTACCCTCCAAAACACACACACTCCACAACTACATACAACTCTCACTCCACCTGCAGTTCTAACTCCAAACTCAAACCCACCAGTATTTAAACTTCCTTTCAAACACTCATCCAATCACCAATCATTCCAAGCTTACTCTCTCCCCCTCCCAACCTAGCATTTACCCTCATACAACTAATATACTTACCTTCACATTTCTCACAGATTATTTTACCTTAATTACTCTAATATTGTTACATATACACACAATATTATTTACGTAAGAAAAGTTAAACCACGTTATTAAGCTCTCCTCTAAAAGCAAATCTTACTACCCAAATCTTTTTTGTGGATTTGTTAAAATTATCAAAATGAATGCAAGGAACAAATAATTCAAGTAGGTTAACTGTTTAAGTATGAAATGGTTGATTGCAGTAATAAATGATTTTTTGAATTCTGCAAATATTTGATAATTTTTAAATTTTAGTAACTGTAAAAACATGATTAGAACTTACTATGATTTGCAATTTCCTAATATTGTAAGCTATTCCTTTTGCATTTCAGTAAAGTAGGTTTGCCTATCTAATGACCTAGCATTTATCCTCATTAAATAATACTAAACTAAACAATACATTTATTATGTTGCTATTCCATGTAATTCAATATGCTATGTTTCCTAACATAATTTGGGGTGAGGTGCAGGAGAAGGCTCCAGGGCTACGTTTGGGCCACAGCCAAGGCAACTTTTGTTCAGCCCTGCATCATAGTTGTCTTTCTCGAAGTGGAAGGGTTAAAGTGGACTTTAGGACCCACCCACACTAGCTGCAAAGTATAAGAGCTATAGCTGAGCATAACAGGAAGAGCCAGAAACTCTGCTCTGTCCAAAGGTCACCCAGAAAGAAAGGTACAAAACAATGGCTTTGCTGGTATAGCTACCTTTTCCCACCTTCTCTCTTGAAATATGCAACAAGGCAAACTTCTAAAGCCTCTTGCTAAGCCAATGCATGAAGGCAGCTCCCAACAAATCTCTTTCTCATTATTTCTTGTCATGTAGTATCTGGGCTGCTGCCAGTCTGCCTGACAAAGGAGCTGAGTAGTAGAGCTGCTCCATCTATATGGCAAGGTTAGCTGATCACCTTAGGTGGCAGGGTCCACAGGGGCAGCAGAGCTGGACATAGATCTTTATTCCCCACCCCCCTTATTCCTGATGTAGATCTTTACTCAATCCTCCCTCCCTGGCAGGGAGGGGAGTGCCATTTTGTCATTCACCTCAGGTGACAAAATGTCTTGGGCCAGTTCTGCTAAGCGGACTTAGCAGCAAAACACTTCAGGGAAGAATTGCACACCACCCAACATTCCTCAGATGAAAATAGGGACATTCTATCCCTATTTTGTCCTGCAGGAAGCAGTGGAGGATAGGGGTGCCTGGCGTGCTCTGGTCCATGCGGTCGGACACGAAGAGTCGGACACGACTGAACAACAACAAGTCTACATCAATAATACTTCATTCCACCGCACATACACCCCTTCACTCCAGCAACAGATTTAGGATGGTGCAGGTAGTTCAACCACACAGGGTGCTGAGCCGAGCCAGTGGATAACAACAACAACAACAACAACAACAACAACAACAACAACAACAACAACGGTGATGATGTCTCTGTACACCTGGGGATGAAGAAGGTGGGAAGCACTTCTACAGATGAGACTCTGGCGCTTCCCACTTTAAAGGACCAAGGACTTGTGCACCCACTCCCAGCCTTCTTTGCCCACCCCCACCAACACCCCTGGTGTCCATGGCAATGCCACCACCCATGCAAAACACTGACAGGACCCAGGAGGTGGAGGCGTGGGGAACAAAACACAAGTGCACACTGGGCAGGGTGGGTGAGTGGGAGTGCAAAAAGCAGCAAAGGATGTGGAGGAGGGCTTCTTGCAGTGGCGATCAGGGAAAGCCAAATGATGAATAAGGACAGGTTAAGGGAAAGGGCGGAGGCGCTTGGTGTGTGGCGTTATCCGCTCTGGGATCCGGGCCTTTCTGGGCTACAGTGTTTCTGTGGTGATCCTGGCAAAATCAGGGCACTTGGACTGTATGGAACTGGGTGTCAGAATTAACTATCCTTGGGTGCCACTGAGTTTTCTTAGGCACGGACCGATAAATGAATGCTGTCTCTGCCCTGCCAGCTTCCCTTCCCCAGCTGGTGACAAGACTTGTTAATCTGCTCCTGCCTGCTAGTGGCAAACCCCGCTTCTCTTCCTTTCTCCTCTGCATGAAGTTAGTTGCACAACACTGGATTTTTGCCAAATGCAGAGCAGATGCTGATACCAGCCTTGCTGGAGAAACTGAGGGTTGGAGTTAGCACTGGAGCTGAGAGGACAAAGGGCATTTTCAGTCAAGTGCAGGCTGGGAAGAGAGATGGCTGGGCTGAATGCACGCAGTGTCCTGGTGACTGGGTCCAATCGGGGTATTGGCTTGGAGCTGGTGAGGCAGCTGGTTGGGAAAAGCAACCGGCCAGAATGGATCTTTGCCGCCTGCCGGGACCCAGAGGGACCACGCGCCCAGGTGAGCCACAGGTTGTACATTGGGATGAGTACGGAAATGAGGGTGATGCCGAGACACTTGTGCACCAGGCAAGCTTGTTGCACTTCCCATTCCCAGGGTCTGACTGCTTAAACACAATTTAGTGGCCCCCTTGTGTGCTTTGACAACCGTTTCTTTTACAGAATTAGGGAAGAATGAGTAGGAAAGAGATTTGGTATCTCTCACCCATTAATCTGAAGAACATTTAAAGGGAGAAGTGATTATGCTATTGGGGGTTGGCTGTTACAAGAACAGCTCAGATTTTGAAACCAATAAGGTGAGTTAAACATTACTAAATAGTTCTAGTTGCAGGTAGGTAGCCGTGTTGGTCTGCCATAGTCGAAACAAAATAAAAATTAAAAAATTCCTTCCAGTAGCACCTAAATAGTCGCTTCAGTGAAGGTTTTGTCTGTGTCAATGTGCTTACAATTGCAATGTTTGTTCGTATGCAATTGGATTGGAAGAGTGTGGAAAAAGAGCCTTACAACTTGTCAAAGAGGTAATGTAATCATTTAGCCTGCAGTTAGGGACTGTCTTCTTATAGTGGGGTGTGGGTTATTGATTCCAAGCCCCAAGATGTCTCTGATCCCAAGGAAGGCCCCTGGGGTTAGGGGGTGGAGATCCACCCTCTGAAGGAGACTCAGGCAAACTTTCAGTAATGCCTCCCTTTACCTCCCTTCAAGATATGCCCCCCTTGCTTCTCCACCTCTGTCACCTCTCCCTATTATGTAAAAAGCCTCCACCTTCAGGCAAGGTGGGTGGGAATACCAGTAAATCTGATACTGAGCCAGCACCCACCCTGCTTCCGTTGCCTAGGACAGAGACGCCAGTGCTGGCCCATCCTGTATTTCAAAAGGAAGGTGCACAAGGCTTGTTGGTTCATACCCTTGTTGGTTCATACCTTGTGCTTAGCCAAGTCTTTAATCTCTTATGTAACCCACCAATCCTTGCAACCTGTGACTAATCTGAAAATAAAAGCTAAAACCACGAGTTCCAGTTAATTGGGTGGGGAGAGGCAAGCAACACTTATGCAATCAAAATCAAAACCAGGACAAAAAAATATGCAGTAGATCTTGATTGTTTGTGGAACACATAGAAAAAACAAGTACTCAGTTTCCCTTGATTCTTTAATAAAATGTGTGTTTGCAGCCTAACCCTGTGTATACACTATACCTCTAAAGCACCTTGAAGCACTCCCCCCCCCCGAATTCTTGGCACTGAATTTTGTAAAGGAGCTGAGAACTGTGGCTCTGTGAGGGGTAAACAACGGCAACCAGAATTCTTTGCTTGGTGCTTCAAATGCCTTTCAAGGGTATAGAGTGTTCACAGCCATGGGTTTATCACCACTTCCTTCTTGATTACCTAATCAAGGCGAGGTATTTCAAAAGCATATATTGTAACCACCTCCACCCTTGTGGACAGCAGGATCTAGAATCAATATAGACTGAAAATTGTTTGTTAAGGTTGAGAATGAATTATTCCAGATTGAGGAAAAACTACATTTTTGAGTTATGAATGGGTTAGTGTGTACATAGCCCAAATCTTCTACTTTCTTCCCTCCAATTTTAAAAAATCCAACCTCCAGGGCTTGATGTTGCATCCTAAATCTATGGTCTGTGCATCTTCCAGGTCTTGAAGGATTTGGCTGCCAAGCATCAGGGAGTGGAGATCATCCAACTGGGTATGTGTTTGCCCCCCACCAAATTGCCTTTGCCCCCCTTTCCCACATTGTCAGAGATAAGAGCTGAGATTCAAAGTCATTTTGCAAGACTACTTTCCTGCAGGATATGTTCTAAAAAAAACAACTTAAATATATAAAAGTCAACTCCATTGTCTACAGTTGCTGAGAAGCATCCTCACACTGAGGATTCATCTCTTTCTCTTTAACTCTTTTGCATTATAACTTTCGATTATATGACACACTATTCCATATCTAGGCACGTTTGTACTCCTAGTGATGACCCTACCTCTGATATTATGAGCAACTTGTAGGTGTTGCAATATGGACAAAAATATGTTTTTATACTAGTTCAAAGAGGTCTGGGCCTCTGCCAGAAGACTGCACCGTAATCCTTTGTGGGATTGTTGCTATTGGGTAGCTGTGTGTTGCAATTAGACAGCTACAGCTACTGAAGAAAAAAAATGTGAATAAATGTATTGTTTCATGCACCCCCGTCTCTGAGCAGTGAGAGACTCCAGGTGTTCCAGTGCTTTCCTAGTATTTGCTTTCCTTGGAATGAAGGTCAACTAAAACTGCAGTGCCACTTGAGCATAGGATGGATGGGCCCAAAGTGTTAACACTCCACAGATCTGGCCTCCCCATTAGGGTTCCAGGGAGAATGTCAAGGCACATTTTGGGTCCAGTGCAGAGCAAGGCAAGCCTCTGTCTCCAGCTTCCGGTATCAACCAAAACGCTCTCACACATAGAGCTTCCCTTAAAAAAAACAAAAATTTTCATTTTAAAAAAAGACATAGAAAAAAGAAACAAAAATAAAACAAAAACACCTTGATAAATCCTTTACATCAATAGGTGACTTCCTCCAGTCCCCTCCCTCTGATTTCACTAACCTATTCTTCTTTGGCAGTCTCTTTAAATTATTACCTCATATCATATTTCCATAAAACAACTTAAAAAATTAACCTATATCCTAAATAAATTCTGAAAAACCTATAGCTACTTCTATTAGCGTTACTGAATATTACAATATTTTTTCAAATACAATTTAATTTTTTCCCAATCTTCTTCCACCGTCTCTTCTCCCTGAACGCAGAGTCTTCCAGTCAGTTCAGCAAGAACTGTGAGAAAAGTTCTTGCCGAACTGACACAAAGAGCTTCGCTTGGCCTATTGTTCTCCATCCATTACTGAATTGCAGCTGGCAGCCTTTTCAATGAAGAACCTTCCAGACTGACTTTGCCTATCCAAGGCTCTCTATTGTCACTAAAGGTCAAGGTTGCCCAGCTGTGGTTTATTATGTTCATTATCTTTGAAAGTGCATGTAGTTCTTAAATCTTTTCCAGCATGGGCTTCTTATATTTAAGACAGGTAACGTGCAACTTATGTGTGCTTAACATGTGTGATTTCAACTTTATGTGATTGAAGGCCAGCTGGTTGAAGTCACACAAATTAAATGCACAGAAGGCAGAGAGCTTAAAATCTTTTTGTGCAGGGTTTTCCCAGCATGGAAAGAGCTTTTAAGCTCTCAAACTTGCCTTCTGGGTGGAGGTTATACTGTTTGGTGTGCTGGCTCCAAATGTAAGGTTGCTTGCGCAGAGGCAGCTCCAAGGGCGTATATGTGTTTTTGCTTATACACATCATCCCTGGAATGTAACCCCTGCATAAAATGTGAGTTACTTGTATCTATTTTCTTCCAGTTTCTGGCAATTAAATCTCAGGGGGTGGAAATGGAACAATATTTGATGCATATGAAATTCCAATTCTTCCTTCTAAATATTATCATAAGAAAAAGGCTTATAATGTGTTGATTTGTGGTGAGAAGAAAAGTTGGACTTATGAAATTCTTCTCTTTGCTGCTGAAGACACTTCTGAGCCCTCTAGCGTCAAGGATGCTGCAACCAGAGTCACTGAATGGCTTAAAGGGGTTGGGCTGACCCTTCTGATAAACAATGCTGGAATTGCAAGGGTAAACTCAGGTATGGAAGCTGAGACGCCGGAGGACATGTCTGAAGTGTACAAGACCAATGTGATTGGGCCCATGATGGTGGGCCAGGTAAGGCTACCTGGTTGTTCCTCCTTCACAGAGATTTCTTGTCATGTTGCAGATCCCTTAATGTTGGAGAAGTAGGTGGCCTGATGTCACTGCTTCCTGGTGATGGGGTGATAGACAGCTGTGCCTTTTTCATGGAGAAAGGATATGGAACCAAGTTTCTATTAGCTGCATGAGAGAATAATATTTAAGGTTGTACTTGTTGAACCAGGTGTTGCAGCTCCCTTCTGGACGAACCATGAGAGAACTCTGGTATACCACCAGCAAGTAACTGCTGGGCTTACAGTTTCACTGACACACTGAACTTTGAACTGGTGACAAGATGCCCAGTCGTCTACATGAAGGATGCAACTGTGTGCAATTCTTTTCTCTCCTTCTCCAGGCATTCCTGCCCTTGCTGAGGAAGGCATCTCTGGAAAGCCCCCAGAATGGGATGAGCTGCAGCAAAGCTGCCATTGTCAACATCTCTAGTGAAGCTGGCTCCATCACAAATCTCTTCATGTGGGAGCATGCACAAGTTGTCAATTACCGTTGCAGCAAGGTATCAACATGTCACAGACAAGTAGTCAGTTTAGTGCAGTGTTCTTCAACCTTAGTACTTCAGGTGCTGTTGGGCTTACAGTGCCCTGTGCAACACTAATATCCAGCAGCCCCCACCGCCTCTTGCCTTCCATTGGATGTCATAGTTGCGGCACCTAAAGTTCTGCACCCGGTGCAACTGAACTGGTCATGCTCCCCTAGGTCCATCTTTGTCCCTGATGACTGAATAAGCAGACTGAGGATTATAGGAGTTGTGGCCCAATAAAATCTGTGCATCCAATTTAAAGAACACTGGTTTAGTGGTCAGTTATCCAAGGGGCATGTTTCTTTTGCCTTGAAGGTGCTGGCCAGGTATTTTTCCATGTATAAGACTAGGTTTCCCCCCCCTAAAAAATAATGCCCAAAATTAGGGGGCATCTTATACATCTCCCCCCCCCATTTTCTTAAATCTGAGTCCCCCAAAATAGGGGACGTCTTATACATGGGGGTGTCTTATGGACGGAAAAATACGGTAAGTATTTGCATATCTCCTGACCTTCATGACTATGAGCCAGTCTCCAGTTGGCTTTTTTGTTTGGGGGGGGGAGTTTCTCAAGAACCAAGAGGCTGGACAACCTCAGAGATTCATGGATGAACATTATTATCTGGCCCATTTTTGGCCCATTTTGGGACACTGCTTTGGCTTTCCTGGTTGACTATCTAAGTGGGGTGACTGACAGAGTGACTATTTTGATGCTTGTGGATATTTCTGTGTTTTTTATGATATTGTTGGTATTTTGCTTAAAAGACAAATAAGATAAGGTATAATCATAAAAAGAGAATTCCCTGGATCGCTAGATCCAGGTTTGGGGCAAGTACTCTTTGGTGAGAGAACCCCAGCACGGATTTAAAATAACAAAATATGCAGTAGTGTAAAGCAGGGAAATATAGGTTGTTAGACCTTTAAAATACCCCCTTCTAAGTTGCTTCCAAAGTTCCCCACTTCCTTTAGCATAGAAAAAGACCACACATTTGGTAGGTTAAAAATGGTTTACTTATAACCTCTTCAAAGGTCAGATTCATACAGCAGTAATAACACACAGGAAGTGAGAATTAGGTTCCTAAGTGGTGAGAGTTTCTAAATTATTTGTATAGAAACACAAAGGTGGATTGCTTAAGCCACACAGTCTGAGTTTGGAGCATCCAGCTTAGACCTCCTGGATGCTCCATGGTGGAATGGGGGAAAGCGGGAGGACAAAGAGCTTGATAACCCTTCCTCCCAAGGAGTGACCTAGCTAAGCCTGGCAGGACAAGCTTCCTTATCTAGGAAAGGTCATAGCTGGTAAACCCGCTGTAGATGGAATGTGGTACAACTAGCCACAGAAACCACCTGTGTCTTTCGTGAAGGACTACATTGCAAAATTCACAGAAGTGCAGACTTCAAAAGAATGCAGCATTTCAATTGAATATTGGTTTGGGAAATGGAAATAAGATTGGTTCAAATTAAAATACAAAAGGGGAAAAATTATCCCCCATCCTTAGCTGTATCATTCAGCTACCTGCTTCTGGTATGTCTCTCTCCTAGGCTGCTCTGAATATGTTGACGCGGTGCCAGTCCCTGGGATATGCCAACGACAAAATCCTGTGCATTGCACTGCATCCTGGGTTTGTGCAGACAGACATGACAGGTGGAGGGGTAAGTTATTTGTGTCAGAATCAGAGCACCATACAAGGAGCATTACAATTATCTAACTCGTTTGGCCTACATTGAAATAAGGGTCAGGGTGGATAATGAGTTTATTAACTTGTTTGTGTTTCAAAAGAATTTTAAAAGACATTCTCTAGTAAAAAATTTTTTTAAAAAAAATGAAAATAAGAAAGCCATTGGTCTGATGATCCAATCCAGCAAGAAAATAGTCTCACACACTGGAGGGCTACAATCCAACATAGTGCTTAAGTCATTTAAAATTTCAGCTATCTGCTGAATTGTGGCTGGATCCAC
This sequence comes from Lacerta agilis, assembly GCF_009819535.1. Classification (NCBI taxonomy): domain Eukaryota; kingdom Metazoa; phylum Chordata; class Lepidosauria; order Squamata; family Lacertidae; genus Lacerta; species Lacerta agilis. Next base: position 40,465,348 of record NC_046319.1, on the reverse strand, counting down.
AACCCTGACAAGAAAGATACTCCCGATAAGTCAAGAATCAGTCTATGGACTGATAATAATGCGTTTTGAATGTGTTTTAAACATGCAACATCAGATGGTGCCAGAGAGCGAGAATTGTTTAACTCTCATTGGATTTTTTTTCCTTTTGGTAAAAACAATCTATTTCTGACTCATTTACAGTTTTGTATTCCTGTGTTTCAATCCACCCTGTGAAGGTAGTGCCAATTCCCTACTATTTATTTCCAGAGCTAATTGTCTAGACAATGGCTATTGTGGCTGATAGCGACTGACAAGTGTTAAAAACATACGGTGTTTCCGGACTATCTTCATTTTGTGGGAAGGATTCAAGCACATCCCAGAACTCTTAGTTCTGATTAACTATTGCGAATTAAAGGGTTCTGTTGTCCTTGTGAAACATAATCACTTAAATTAAAAAAAAGAATCTGAATGTTTGTGGTTTGGAAAGTGATGGGGAGGCGTATTCAAAAGTGTGTGATGAATGAATGAAGACATCTGCAAAGGAACAATATTACCAAGCTGAAGGGTTGGGCTTTGGTTTCAATGTAGAGAAAATACAAAAGGCAATTTGATTTAGCATTTGTTTTTCAAGGTAGTTATTGACAGAAGAAATTCTAATCCGGTCTTGCTCAGAACTAGTTCAATGGGGCTTACTCCTAGGTAAATGGGGTTAGTGATTGCAGCCTGATTAGCTGGAGTGGGGATATTAGAAGTGCGTTAAGCGGAGGGGAAGAAGACAAGGCAAGGTATGGCAAATCTGCTTAGGAGTATGCTCAAGTGAACATTGTGGGAGCTGACTTTTGAGTAAAATAGTAAGGAAGGGAAGGGGAGGGAGGGAGGGAGGGAGGGAGGGAGGGAGGGAGGGAGAAAAGAAAATTTCTAATTAATTTCTAGGAGCCTTTGGTGTCATTATGAAATGCTTGTGGAAAGTACATATGTGTTTATGTATTGCATTTTTATTCCACCTTTTCCTCCAAGGAGCTCAAGGTGGTACGTGTGGTTGTTCTTCCTCTCCTCATTTAATCCCCACAATAGCCCTGTGACGTAGGTTAGCTTGAGACTCAGTGAGTGGTCCAGTGATCTTCATGGCCAAGTGGGGATTTGAACCCTGATCTCCCAGGTCCTAGCCTGACACTCTCATCATTGCACCACACTGGGTCATTAATGTCTTATTGGATCACCCTTATCCACAGATATAGGGAGCAGTCGTCCAGAATGCTTCTCTGTTTATGAATGTTGTCCCCTGTACTCTCAGTTGATGTTACTTAAGTTTTTTGTCACTCTTTTTTCCCTTTTCTTTTCTTTTACTCACAAGTCCCTAACCTGTTCTTTCTTTCCAGTTACTCACAGTGAATGAGAGTGTGCAAAGCATCCTGAAAACCCTTTCCCATCTCTCAGAGAAAGACACTGGGACTTTTGTGAATTGGCAGGGGAATGTACTTCCTTGGTGAACCCAAGATATTTAGCTGCCTGATGTGGAGTAGCAAAGTGCCTCAGAGTGCACAGTCCAAAAGCGGCTCATATTATTTTGACACCAGAGGCAGAAACACACACAAGCTCCTCTCTGTCTCCCCCAGCAGTAAAAATGCAACAATAATAAATTACAAAACTATGAAAGACACCTAGTTTGATACAGTCAGAGGTGGGGCAATGCATTTTGCCGCATGCGACAGACCCCCATTGGTTTTTATTTTATTTTTTAAATAATGTTTTATTTGGTTTGTAACAATATAGCAACATAACAATTCAACAATGCATGGCACCAATACGTTCTCAATCTAATAACAGAGAATAGGAAACCAAAGGGCGGAAAAGGGGAGCGAGATAAAGGATCTGTGAGTTGAAAATCATACATTTCACACACACACACACACACACACACATATTTCTTATATATATATACTAGTTAACATAATAAAATGTATAACATTTCTTATATATATATATAAACATTTCATATGTATTTGTTAACAAAATTAAAATTTAGAGATTCCAATGAATCTAGATCAGTGATGATTATTAATAAATTAAATGCTTCCTGTATTAGTATATGAAAGTTAGCTATATTTATATGAATGTGAATATAAAAATGAGTATGAATAAGATTATGAATGTGATAGGAAAGAGAGAAGCTGGGAAAAGGAGACCTGGATGCCCAGTATCTTTACCTTTTGTAGCTTATATCAAGTGGTTGTTGGGGATTGGTTATTATCTGGAATGCTTGCATGGGCAGGCTATAAATAATAAAATTATTATTATCATCATCATCATGCCAAATTGTTGTGAAGTTATCCTTTTGTTTCTGATCTGTTAACAATAATAATTTATTCATTAGTTTTTTTCCAGTAGAATGATATCCCATACACTTTGTACCAGTCGTCTACAATCCCCCCAGAGAGATTTTTCCAATGTCTGGCTGTAATAAGAGTAAATTCTACACAAATCCAGTGGGGAGTCCCTAAAGTGTTTGGACGGCACCTTGTTTGCCTTTTTCCAGAAAGTCCTGCAGCCAAACTGGTGTTAAATCTATTGCTCTGACTTCCTTTAGGCCACTATCAGTGAGGCTGAGAGGGAATCTTGTCATCTGGGCAGCCCAGGACCTCCACACACACTGCCCAGGTTTGTGCCCTGGGGTCCCTTGGGCAGTAGCGAAGCGAGACAGGGGCGGGTGCAGCAGGTGTTGGGGGATTGCAGGGGGTCATGCAGGGTATGTAGGGTGACAGGGGAGCTGGCACTGTCCGTCCCTCAATAACTTTGACGGATCTCCTAAAAAAAGCTCAATAACTTTGGTCCTCTAAAAAAAAAAACAACTCTGTCCCAGATGTTAGCGGGGGTTGCTATGCCACTGCTGGCCTGGATGCTGCTGACTTCACCCCCGGAAGTGCGCTCCATTGTCTCTCAAGACAAAAAGATCCAACAACAACAATTTTGTTGGATAATTCACCGCAAAATTTGGAGAAGGGCAAATGAGCAAGAACTGTGAATTAGACAATTTATTCCCAATCCCTACCCAGCAACAGACTTGAGGACAACCAACTAGCTTAGCAGGTGTAGGCAAGGTGGGCTCAGGGCAAATTGCAGGACTGCTGCTATCAACCCACCCGCAGCATGTGTCACTTTAAGTGGCTGCCTCACCGTGTCTAGTGTTAAGTCCAGCCCTGGATGCATCCCTCAGCAGATTATTTCTTTATTCAATGCATATTTTAAGGCTGTCTTTTAAAGGTTGTTCATTACATCTCAGATCGGCAGCATGAAAAGTGTGTTACTCCATGCAGTCACAATGTAAATATTATGGAATTTATCTCTTCCCTCTCACCACTGCCAGCATGTACTGTATATAATTTCTGTTGCTTATCCCAGGCTGCAGGTGTGAGCAGTAGACTAGGGAAAACCAACCCTGTCCAGCTGTACTGCCACCACCTTTATAGTTCCCCAGTCCTAAGCCAGGAGGAACTTAGGTTGTTCTGGACAAGACAAGAAAGACAAGAGCGAAACAGTTCACTCACTGTCTTTTGAGCCCCAAGCCCACAAAGGAGTCAGTAGTGTGCAACCAAGGTACCAGATTCAGAGCTTACGTCAAGAAGTCACACAAGGAATAAATGGAACACTTTATTAAGGAGGTTATAAACATAGAATAAGAACTCTTTACCAATAAAATACAGTTAAGAATGTCCAATATAAATATATATTTGGAAAGCCAGGTACAGAACAAAGTAAGAAAGGTAGCTTGCCTCATCCTAATACTTACAATCAGAACCACAGACTCCACAAGCAAGCTGTTTCCAGGCACACGTGGTTCTTGCAATGCATGATTCTTCATCTGAACAGGGTCATTAGACCCATGTCAGAGACAGGTTTATATACAAAAAGGCCTGCATACGGAGGGGTAGGTTTTCCTTCAAATCTGGCCAAGTGATGGAATCTTCTCTAAGCAAAAAAAATGACAAAAACTACAGTATTCATCTCACGGCTGTGGTGGAATTTTAGGTAAGTATGTCCTCATTACCATTTATTTCAATGCAAATGAAACACAATGCAAATAGAGAAAAGGTGTCACCCACTGTGTATTGTTTGTGGAGTGAAAACAACAGTGAATACAGATCATATTTGCGGAAATGATTTCCTTTCCAGGCATGAGACAAATAAGCAAATATTGGCCAATTTCCACTCCCATTTCCATTTCTATTTCCATTTCCATCATAATTATTCAATATCCTGTCTCATACTGTACATTTTAAAGCACCTTGGATGTGATGGTTAACGAGAACTCCAGGAACTGCTATATGACAAGTTGCCTATTCTAAAAGGGTTAACTGGGCACAACAAGAGGAGCCACCTCTTTTCATTTGTTGGGTTGTAGATCCTTCCTTGCATTGTTTATTCTGTTATCAGCAGGTTAGGCACTGCTTTCCTTTTGAGTGAAGACAGAGGCAAAGTAGGTGTTGAGCAGTTCTGCCTTCTCTCTGTCATCCAAAACATTTCTCCATCTTCTCCATGCAGAGGACCTACTACTTCCTTGTTCTTCTTCTTGCTTCAAACATAGCTGAAGAAACGTCTTTTAAAAAATTAATTTTAACCTATCTTGCAAGCCTGGGATCATTATGAGCTTTGGCCTGCCTGACATTCACCCTGCAACTGTTGGCTACTTGTGTATACTCCTCCTTCCTGATTTCTGCTTTCTTCCATTTCTTATACAGTGGTGCCCCGCTAGACGAATGCCTCGCTAGACGAAAAACTCGCTAGACGAACGGCATTCATCTAGCGGAAGCTGCCCCGCAAGACTAAAAGGTCTATGGGGCTGCTTCGCAAGACGAATTTTATTTTATTTTTTAGCGCGAAAACCTCCGCGCTCCATTGCCGCTTCGCTAGACGAATAATTCGCTCTACGAAAAAACTCGTAGAACAAATTATTTTCGTCTAGCGGGGCACCACTGTATATGCCCTTCTTACCGTATTTTTTGCTCCATAAGACGCACTTTTTTCCTCCTGAAAAGTAAGGGGAAATGTCTGTGCATCTTATGGAGCGAATGCATGGTCCCTAGAGCCAAATTGCCCAGGGAGGAAAGGCAGATCCTGCTTTTTCTGTTTTAGAAAGAGCTAAAGGCTAACAAGAGGGAAAGAGAGTGTTGAAAAGAACCCGCTCAACAGCTGATTGCAGGAGATCGGGGAGGGAGATAAGGGAGCTAGCTCCCTTCCTGCCCCGCCCAGGCCCCTTGCATCGTAGTTCCTTTGCAAGGGCTGAGGATCCTGGGAAATTGAGTTTTTCAGCCATTTGGGGCTTTCTGTTACTTTTCCTCTTGCTTTCTATTACTTGCTGATGCTTACTGGTTTGCTTTCTTCTTGCTTCCTATTACCTACTGGTGCTTACTGGTTTGTACTGGTTTGCTTTCCTCTTGCTTTGTATTACTTGCTGGTGCTTACTGGTCTGTACTGGTTTGTACTGGTGCTTACTGGTTTGTACTGGTTTGCTTTCCTCTTGCTTTGTATTACTTGCTGGTGCTTACTGGTCTGTACTGGTGTGTACTGGTGCATACTGGTCTGTACTGGTTTGTACTGGTGCTTACTGGTTTGTGTTCCTCTTGCTTCCTCTTGCTTGCTGGTGCGTACTGGTTTGTACTGGTGCTTACTGGTTTGTACTGGTTTGTGTTCCTCTTGCTTCCTATTGCTTGCTGGTGCGTACTGGTTTGTACTGGTGCTTACTGGTTTATACTGGTTTGTGTTCCTCTTGCTTCCTATTGCTTGCTGGTGCATACTGGTTTCTACTGGTGCTTACTGGTCTGTACTGGTTTGTACTGGTGCTTACTGGTTTGTACTGGTTTGTGTTCCTCTTGCTTCCTATTGCTTGCTGGTGCGTACTGGTTTGTACTGGTGCTTACTGGTCTGTACTGGTTTGTACTGGCGCTTACTGGATTATACTGGTTCGTGTTCCTCTTGCTTCCTATTGCTTGCTGGTGCGTACTGGTTTCTACTGGTGCTTACTGGTCTGTACTGGTTTGTACTGGTGCTTACTGGTTTGTACTGGTTCGTGTTCCTCTTGCTTCCTATTGCTTGCTGGTGCGTACTGGTTTCTACTGGTCCTTACTGGTCTGTACTGGTTTGTACTGGTGCTTACTGGTTTCTACTGGTTTGCTTTCCTCTTGCTTCCTATTACTTGCTGGTGCGTACTGGCTTCTACTGGTGCTTACTGGTCTGTACTGGTGCTTACTGTTTTGTAAGCAATGCTTTTCCCCCTTTGCAAAAGCTGCACAAATCTGAACTGATCCTTTGCAAAAAAAAAAAAGCTGTAAAACTTTGAGCTGATTCTCAAAAAAAAACCCATGGGTTTTAGAGGAGGAAAACCAGAAAAATATTTTTCCCCTTGTTTCCTCCTCTAAAAACGAGATGCGCCCTATGGTCCGAAGTGTCCTATGGAGCGAAAAATACGGTAAATCTTAGCTTATCTGCAAGCTCTGTATGCAGCCACACTGGTTTCTTTAGATACCTCCCACTTTTCTTTCTTATTGATATTGTCTGCAATATTTCACCCATCCATCTGGGAATCCCTCCTCTCTGGGTATTTCTGACCATGGGATCTCACTGAAGCATTTTGAAATCAGCCTTCTTAAAGTCCAGAGTGCGTGTCTGACTACACTCTTGTCTTTTTGTATCTGGTCTGTTGCCAGTTTGTCAGACACAGGATCTGAGCAGAGTCAGGGGCCAAGCAATTTATGTAACTGTAACAGTAACCTTTTGGGGGAAGAATTGAGTGCTTAAAATTGCCATCCTTGGGTGCCACTGAGCTTTCTTAGTCAGACACAGGAAGATAAGAACTTCTAAATTCAGTCTGCCAACTTCCCTCCCCCATTTATCCTACTTCCTTCTATTACAGCAAGAATCAATAAAAATCTAGTTTCTATTCCTGTTTCTTTTGAAGTGGGAACTTGCAAGGCATTGGGCTGTTGCCAAATGCAGAACACGAGCTGACAGAAAAACAAACAGCTTATGCAAGCCTTGCTAGATAAGTTGAGAGCTACATTTGGTGCTACGGTTGGGCTGAACAAATCTGTTCAGCGCAGGCTGGGAAGAGAGATGGCTGTGCTGAATGCACGCAGAGTCCTGGTGACTGGGTCCAATCGGGGCATTGGCTTGGAGCTGGTGAGGCAACTGGTGCGGAAAAACAACTGTCCAGAACAGGTCTTTGCCACTTGCCGGGATCCAGATGGACCACTTGCCCAGGTGAGCCCCAGGCTGTGCATTGGGATGAACATAGAAACAATGGGATTCCCCATGATGTCCAGAAGATAGTGACCAGGGCAAGGCTTTTTTATATTTTCCATTCTTAGAGTGAGGATGGTACCTTAAGCAGGGGTTTACTTAAGCACAGATTAGTAACTCCTTTTACACACACACACACTTCTTTGCAGAATTAAGAGAGGAGTTAGAAGGAAACTGGTTGATTCCTTTCACCCAGTGATTTGAAAAGCATTTAACAGAATTGTCTCAATGGGTGTTGGAAACTACAAAAATAACTCAGATTAGGCTAAACATTCCGAAATACATACCATATGATGAATATCACTAAATAATCAAACATAATCGAAAATTCTTTCTAGTAGCACCTTAGAGACCAACTGAGTTTGTTCCTGGTATGAGCTTTCGTGTGCATGCACACTTCATATTAACTTCATATTAACACACTTCATATTAACATATTAACTTCATTTTCTGTGTCAAATTGCTTAGAATTGCAATATTCCATCTTATTAAATTATGAATGGGTGGGTGCGAGGTTTAAAGAAGTTTCCCCTCAGCATTTTCTTGTATAAATCATAGAATTGTAGAGCTGAAAGCAACCATGAAGGTACTCTAGACCAACCCCCTCCAATGCAGGAATCTCAACTAAAACATGCTGACAGATGGCTATCCAACCTCTGCTGAAAAACCACAAATGAAGAAGAACCCACCACCTTCTGAAGGAGTGCACTCCACTGTCGAACAGCACAGCTCTCACCATCAGAAAGTTCTTTGTGATGTTTAGTTGGAATCTCCTTTCTTGTAACTTGAATCCATTGGTTTGGGTCCTACCCTCTGGAACAGAAGAAAACAAGATTGCTCCATCTTCCATATAGTTTGCATGACCTTAAACCCACCCAAGGACTTGCCACTCAGAGTAGACCTCTATATAAAGCACAAGTTTAAGCTGGCATACTTTCTGCAGGACACTTTTGCAAATGCTCTCCATGCTGAAAACTAAAAGCAGATGGGACGATCTTTTCCATTCCTATCCCAGTTCAAATAATTCAGACTTCAGGACTTGCTGTTCCATCCTAAGTCTGTACTCTCTGTATCTTTCAGGACTTGAAGAATTTGGCTGCCAAACACCAGGGAGTGGAAATCATCCCACTAGGTATGTGCTTGCCACTCCCTCCTCAAATTCACTTTTCCCACAGTGATGTGGACAACAGTTGATATTCAAGATCATTTCAAAATATTACTTTTTAGCAAATAAAAAGTGCATTCCCTATTTGTGTTGTTTAGTTAGATTTGTTTACAGTTTTATTGAATTATAAAAGAAAAAGAATATAACAAATAAATCCAAGTACGCTGTCACATTACAGAACCACTCATCAAGCTTTAACAGCTGAACAAGATCAACAGAGGAACACAATTTTTGTAAATCATAGTTTTGTCATCTAAATTCATGCATTAGCACAGGCAAAGAACATTGCAGGTCATTTGCAGTAGTGTAAGTGATAAATTACTCATAAGTAAGTTTCACTGAGTTCAATGGAGCTTACATCCAAGTAAAGTAACTTAGATGCAAATTAGGTTAATTACTGATAGATTTGAAAATAGTTTTGAAAATTCTGTCTCAATAATTGCTGCTTGCAATTGCAATTGTTAATCCAGCCCTGACAATGAGAAAATGTGCAAAGAATGGCAATCTCTGCACACATTTCTGTTTTCGATCGGAATTCTCTGACATCCCTATGTGAGAGTCTCATTTCAGTTCAGATTGGATCAGATTCTTATATTATATATAAGGTACATATTCTTAAAAGGTTACATGCCACCTCAATCTCTGAACAGCAAGTGATTCCAGAAGTTCTAGCACTTGCTCAGAGTTCAGTTTCCTTGGAATGAAGGTCAGCAAAGACTGTGGTGTATTAAGTATATATGGCTTTATTTGAACATATATGCAACCTGATTTGGCAAGCTTGTTCTTATATATTCTACCCCAGAAACATAGAGCAGGGGTGGCCAACTTCCAAGAGACTGCAATCTACTCACAGAGTTAAAAACTGGCAATGATCTACCCCCTTTTGGGGGGTTCAGGTCAAAGTTGTTGAGGAGGAAAGCGACATTGAGCTTGTGTTAGGAAGGAAAGCCCTGTTTTTGGTGGGTCGGGTCATTTTAGGGGTGGAGGGCAAAGATGTTGAGTTTTTTTAGGGGAGCCAAAGTTTTTTAGCTTCTTTGGGGGGAGCCACTGATCTACCAGTGATCTACCACAGACGTCCAGTGATCTACCAGTAGATCACGATCTACCTGTTGGACATGCCTGACATAGAGGACCCCAAGAATTGGAAGAGACTCAAGGCATCATCCAGACTGACACACACACCCCGCCACAAATTCAAAACATCATTCATACATCTCAGTATGCAAAAGTTAGGATTGTATTCGATTTTCATTCTACTCAGAGCTGACCAACTGAAATTAATGAACCTAACTTAGTTAGGTTCATTAATTTCATTGGGACTGCTCTGAGTTGGAATCACGAAACTCTTCCTCTATTTTAAAAGGACACATTTTTCCTGTGGTGATGCCTCCTGTTACCCTGGCAGCCTTCCCCCTCCCCACTCTGTTGCTTCTGCCCATTTCTCAGCAGGGTGGGTGTGGGTTAGAGGAGGGTAGCATCTGCACACTCAGTTGCTCTTAATGGCCCAGTACTTGGCTCTCCTTGTGTTCTTAATGGGATCACTAGCAGCAATCTCGTGAACAGGAGAACTGGTTCAGCCTGTATTTTTCACTGGCCTGCCTGCCTTCCCTTCAAATATTTGCTAAATTATACCCTTTACTAAATTCAGGGTTATGGATAGTCTGCCCCACATCATAAAAAGACTATTAAATTTCTGTAGGTATACAGATACGGGCAATAATTTCACCTTTGCTCAGTAGTGTGAAAGATTATGTAATGGTTTCAAATTCACTTTGGAATAGGATTATATTGTTTAGAGTTCATGAGCTTACTGAGTGTGATCGTTTTCAATTGGATGTAATAGTTAATAATGCTACCGATTAGGCTATTATCAATTATCATTATATGTCCCTTCAGACAAAGGGTTATGCTTGCTTGCTTGCTTCGGGTTTTAAGTAGGAAGGGAGAAGAAAACATTTGCATCAAGAAACAGTAATAACAGAAAACATATAAGTACCACATTAGATAAAGGGGTGTATCCAATTCTATTCATAGAGGAGACCCATTGACATTCATGGGCATCACTCATGTTGATCTCTTAATTGCAATGAGTCTACTCTGATTATGAGTAGAATTGGATACACCCCTTAGTAAATATAAAAGCTAGATGGAATAAAAGAATGGAATATTAAATTGTCCCACTGTAATTCAAACTTTGACAATATTTTAAGTGGGGTCATCCCTTGGATGGTGATGGGACTATAGTTAAATAGTCAGGTGCACAGCCTGGAAGTCATTTTGGACTCACAGCTGTCCATGGAGGCACTGGTCAATATTGTGTCCAGGGCAGCTGTCTACCAGCTCCACCTGGTACCCCAACTGAGACCCTACCTGCCTGTAGACTGTCTCACCAGAGTGGTGCGCACTCTGGTTATCTCCTGCTTGGACTACTGCAATGCACTCTACGTGGGGCTACCAAGTGGAAACACACTGGGAGCCAATGAAGATCCTTTAGGACCGGTGTTATATGGTCTCAGCAGCCACTCCCAGTCACCAGTCTAGCAGGTGCATTCTGGATTACTGGTAGTTGTAATTTTCAAATCACCTTCAAAGGTAGCCCCACGTAGAGCACATTGCAGTAGCCCAGTGTGTTTCCAAGCACAATTCTAAGTGCCGGTGCTGACCTTTAAAGCCCTAAATGGCCTCCGTCCAGTATACCCAAAAGAGTGTCTCCACCCCTATCATTCAGCCTGGACACTGAGGTCCTTCTCCTAGGGTCTTCTGCTGGTTCCCTCACTGCGAGAAGCGAAGTTACAGGGAACCAGGCAGAGGGCCTTCTCAGTAGTGACGCCCTCCTTGTGGAACATGCTCCCTTCAGATGTCAAGGAGGTAAAGAATTGCATAACTTTTAGACATCTGAAGGTAGCCTTTTATCAGGAAGTTTTTAATGTTTAATGTTTTATTATGTTTCAATATATGCTGTAAGCCACCCAGATGGCTGAGGAAACCCAACCAGATGGGTGGAGAATAAAAATAAATAAATAAATAAATAAATAAATAGCAAATCACTGACTGATATCATTCCAAAACATCTACAGAACTCTGGTCAATGAGGAGACAATAACTATAGGAAAAGTTATAGATGGACTTTGTTTAATTTTCAAGAACCAAATATGAGATGTACATACCGGTAAGTATTATAGAGAAGATGCTTCCTTCTAAATATTATCAACACAAAAAGGCTTCTGTTGATCTGTGACAAGAAGAGAAGGGTCTTACCTAAAAAATGGGATTTATTCTTTGCTGCTGTAGATACTTGTGACCCATCCAGCATCAAGGCTGCAGCAACTAAAGTCACCAAGCTGCTGAAAGGAGCTGGGCTGAATCTTCTGATTAACAACGCTGGGATTTTAAAGCTAAGCTCTCTTGAGACAGAGACACCAGAGAACATGGCTGAGGTGTACAAAACCAATGTGATTGGCCCCATGATGCTGAGCCAGGTAAGGCCATCCTATTGTACCTTCTTCACAGAACCTCCTGGCCATGTTGCAGAGCCCCTAATGTTTAGAAACTGTACTGTTTTCAAAGAGAGAGGATGCAGAACGGAACTTTAACAGCTTCATGAAAAACTGACATTAACAGTGCATCCTTTGGGCTTGTGGAAGGTTGTACTTGTTGAACCAGGTGTTGCAGCTCCCTTCTGGACGAACCATGAGAGAACTCTGGTATACCACCAGCAAGTAACTGCTGGGCTTACAGTTTCACTGACACACTGAACTTTGAACTGGTGACAAGATGCCCAGTCGTCTACATGAAGGATGCAACTGTGTGCAATTCTTTTCTCTCCTTCTCCAGGCATTCCTGCCCTTGCTGAGGAAGGCATCTCGGGAAAGCCCCCAGAATGGGATGAGCTGCAGCAAAGCTGCCATTGTCAACATGTCCAGTGAAGGTGGCTCTATCACAACTGTCTACATGTGGCATTTGGCAAATGTGGTCAGTTACCGTTGCAGCAAGGTGTGGACACAGAAGTACTGCAAGTTAGAAGCTAGAAACTGATTTTTCTGTTAATTTCACCTGAGGGTGTTGACAATAGTCTTAAAATAATGCAGTCCACAATATGCCTCCCTGACCCTTGCCTATCTTGGTAAGTAAATATCTGGCCACATGAGGGATCCAGCCCCCACTATGGAGGACCTGGGACCCCAGAATAGATGTTTGATAACTACCCCCGCTCACGTGAGCACCTGAGATGTGATCAACAAAATGATTTATTTAAATTAATCAACAATGGCAGGAACAGGAAGACATAGACAACCCCACAATGGTACTCTCAAGATGAAAATCTTCCCACATCCCCTCATTGTCTAGAGGTGCCAATGAATGTATTCGGCTTCACTCACAATTAACCCAAAGAGTCAAACTATTAGCTGGTGTCCATTCCTTGCTCCACAGAAATGTAAAAAAGAAAGAAAAAAGAGTGCATTAAAATACATTAGCCAGAAGATGGCAGCAAAAAGGCTTCCCTGGGTTCCCCCCCTTTTTTTGGTGCCTGCAGCATTATCAGTAAGAACAGCAAACCAAGACCCCTGTTAGTAGAAACCATCCATGATTGTAAATGGTGTTAAAACAAAACAAAACAAAACAAAACAGGAACTCACTTGGAATTCAGTCAGAAAGAATGAGCCATTACTGATTTCTGCGAATAGAAATTACACCATAAGATCTCTACTGCAAAGCTTATTTCATTCATTCATTCATTCATTCATTCATTCATTCATTCAAAGAAAACAATATAGTTTCCAAAAACAAAACAATAAAATTAGCATCAATGTTAAGATTTAAACAAAACAAAACAAAAATAACCTGTTAATAGTGAGAGCATTAAAACATATCTCAGTAATACAGAAGCCTCCTTTTTAAACTCATACCCTCCTGTGGCACTGGGTGGCATTCTAGGAATGGACGAATCTTTCAATGTTGGCTTTTCTTATTCATTTTTTTTCGGTTTTCCCCATTTCCCCATCAGTTTGTAATTTTTAATATGCATTTTTGTGTATGACTTCCCAAGCAATCCCACCTAATATAACACACTTTTGTACATTATTTTCACCACCAAAAGCATTCTCCCTAATATATATGCTTTAATTGGACAACTGCATCACAAAATTCAGAGAATCACAAATGTCAAAGGATTGCTGCATTTCAGTTTAAATATTAGTTCAGGAAATCAGATAGATTCACATTAAAATGAAGAATGGGAGCAAAATTCTCACCAATCCTTAGCTGCATCATTCAGCCCCTTGCTTCTGATATGTCTCTTTCCTAGGCTGCTCTGAACATGCTTACACGGTGCCAGTCCCTGGGATTTGACAAAGATGAAATCTTGTGCATAGCGTTGCATCCTGGGTTTGTGCAGACAGATATGGGAAGTTCAGTGGTAAGTGATTTGTGGAGGAATCTGAACTCTATGCATATTTACTGGATTTAACTCATTTGGCCTTACATTGAAGTAAGGATCAAGGTGTATAATTAGTTTCAAAATCAGCAAGGAAGACATAAATGGCAACAACCCCCCTCCCTTTGGTGCTTCAAAAGAATATTAAAAAAAAAAGTTGAGGAAAGCCATTGGACCAATGGTCTACTCCAGGAAGGAAATAGAGTCACACACTCTGGCTACAATCCAATATGTTATTTAGGTGTGCTTAAATTCAAACTCCAGGTTTCTGTTGAATTCTGGCTGGATACCCAATCGTCGCAGAAAGATGCTCCAGGTAAATTAAGGATTTCCGTGCTCTACCATTATCTGCATATGTTGCTCCCTGGGCAAGGAGTTTATTCTCTTTTCTTTTTCTTTTTTTCTTTTAATTTTTTTCTTTTCACCAAAGAAAGACACACAAAAAGTAAATGCAAAGAAAAAAAACTTACAATCACATACAAAATACACGTTTGTTTTCCAACACATACCAAAAATTATTGTTGCACCAAATATTATAAATTCCCTTGTAACCCCCACTCCCCCTCAATACTTTATTTCTACCATTTGTTGTGTTATTACCCTTTAATAGTTAATCATCTTATTCTGTTATTCTTTTCTTACTCATTCCTGCATGTTTCACATATTATCCATTAATATTACAATCCCAGAACATTGTTTTTTCATGTATTCCTTCACTCCTTCCCATTCTTTAACTATTCTCTGATTTGAGTGGCCCCTAATAATTGCCGTCAATTTTGCCATTTCTAAAAACTCACAGAGTTTGTTTTGCCATTCTAATAACGATGGGATTCTCTCCCCCTTCCAATTTTTTGCAATCAGTATTCTGGCCGCTGTGGTCACATATAGGAATATGTTTTTCTTTTCTTTGGGAATGTCACTGGATATTAGGCCTAACAAAAAACCCGCTGGTTTTTTGCTAAACAAGATCTTAAATAATTTTTTCAGCTCTTCATATGCCTCATTCCAAAATTGTTTTACCAGTTTACATTCCCACCAAATATAATAAAAAGTTCCGGCCTCCTTCTTGCATCTCCAGTATAAATTTGATTGTTTTTTGTACAGCTTAGCCAGTTTTTCTGGGGTGATGTACCAACGATAGAACATCTTCAACATGTTCTCCTTTATCGTATAACAAGCCATAAAATTGCAGTCCACCTTCCACAACCTTTCCCAGCTTTCTAATTGGATTGAATGACCAAAGTCCTTCGCCCATTTTATCATTACTTCTTTGCTTGCTTCATCTTTTAGTTCCTACTCTAACAAGAGATTGTACATCTTGGCGATTATCTTCTTTTTAGGTTGTATTAATTCGCTTGGTAATTTTGACACTTTTTGTTCAAAGCCTTTCTTTTTATCCCGATTAAATATGTGTGCTAATTGATAATATTGTAACCAACTGTTACAATAATTGCTAATTTCTTCATAAGCTTTTAATCTTGTCTCACCATCTCCTTCGATTATTAGTTGCTGGTACGTTGGCCATATTGTTTCTGTATTTCTTTTTCTTACTGCTATAACCTCCATGGGTGAAACCCGTTGAGGTATCTTCGGTTCTAGAAGCCATCCATATTTTATCCATATTTTATATAATGACTTCCTGACTATATGGTTCAGGAAATCTTTATGCCCGGCCACTTTTTTGTACACTAGATACACATGCCACCCATAACGGTTATTCCAGCCTTCCAGATCTAAGATTTCTGAGTTGTCTAATGTAACCCAATCTTTTGAACACTCATCCCCCACCACCACTTTCTGAACATGGCCCAGGAGGAAGGAGCAGAACCACTGTATAACAGTGCCCCCAGCTCCCAGCCCCTCTAGATGGTCCAGAAGGATGTTATGGTTGATGGTGTCAAAAGCCACTGGAGATCCAGCAGAACTAGGAAACAGCTCTCACCTTTGTCCATAGCCCGCTGGAGATCAATAATTCTACCTGGCCCCTAGGAGACTTTGGTGTCAGGTTTTGTGATTATGATACCCATGCTGTTTGTCACTCTTTAAAAAAAATATACTCACAAGTCCTTGTGTCACTCTAGTCTGTTCTTTTTTTCCCAGGGACAAGGCCCTCTGACAGTGGATGAGAGTGTGCAAGCAATCCTGAAGACCCTTTCCCATCTCTCTGAGAAAGACAATGGCACTTTTGTGAACTGGGAGGGAAACACCCTTCCTTGGTGAGCCCCAGATATTTTGCTGCCTGAAATGGAGCGGCCAGGTGCACAATCCCTGAACTGGGTCAAGTTATTTTTGGAACCAGAAGCAGAAAATCTGACCTCTCCCCCTGCCTGACAGAACAAAAGCAATAAAAATAAATTACATAACTAACAATCTGCTGCCCTTTCATGACACCCCAAATCAACTACCTGAGATGACCACCCCACTCAACCCAACAGCCTGCTTATTTACATAGTACGGATAATGCAGAAATTCAATTCATTTCACATTTAAAGCTAAATATATCCAAAACCTTATGAAACAATGTTAGAACGGAAACACAGCCATCCTTCAACATTTGCACTTATCTGTATTTTGTGATGCTGTTCCTCAAACCAGTTTACAAAAATGCATATACATCTGCATACATATGCACATAACAGTGCATATATTAGTGAAGGTAACATACAAAAATGTATATATTAGTCAAAACTGTTTTTCTCAGCTTAACCCACCCCACAGGGTTGTTGTGTGAATAACCTAGGGAAAAGGAGACCCACAAATGGGCCCCTTGGATGTGTGTAAATGTAACACTGAAAAATAAGGAATAATTATTTGGTCATTTGAGGGGCACATTCTTGATATGACAGTGTAAGTCTGGCAGGCCCTAGCGGGTGCCCCCAACCAAATTAGCCCTCCAAGGCTTGTGCCAAGCGTACCCAGTTGCCTCCCACCCCTCTTCATAGGCCTGTCTCCAAAGTCAGCCTGTCCAGACTGCATCACTGCAGACTGTACATGAGAACTCCCCAAACATTTCCAGACCTTCCAAGTGTCCATATTTTCCACAGGTGTCCCTGATTTAGAGAAGGCATCCTGGTTTCTGATTTGATCACAGAATGTCCCTTTTCCTTTGTTGTTGTTCAGTCGTTCAGTCGTGTCTGACTCTTCGTGACCCCATGGACCAGAGCACGCCAGGCACACCTATCCTTCACTGCCTCTCACAGTTTGGCCAAACTCATGTTAGTAGCTTCGAGAACACTGTCCAACCATCTCTTTTTTTTCTCAGATAATTTTTATTGATTTTAAATAAAACGCAAGCATGAATATAGCATAACACAAACATAAATATAACATAACACAAAAAATTTCAAAATAGTCTACTTCCCTTCTTCCATATTATGTCTTCCTTACATCATTCTTATATTCCACACAATTAATTCATTTCATCACATTTTAAATTCATTTTTCTCTAACATTTAGAAAAATATTATCTGTCATCTTAATTTTATTCATTCTGTCGTAACTGTTCTTTCACCCTATGAGATCAACGTCATTCTTTTACGATTTACACACCTTGTCTAGATATTCTATAAACCTTCCCCATTCATTTCTAAATGTTTCATCTCCCTGTTGTCTGACTCTCATTGTCATTCTTGCAATTTCCATATATTCCGTAATTTTTTGTTGCCATTGCTACACCATTGGTATTGTCTTTTGTTTCCAGACCTGTGCCAGCAAGAGTCTCGCCCCAGTCGTAGCGTACATAAAAAAATTTTGGTCGCACTTCCTTATTTCATTTCCTACTATTCCTAGCAGGAATGCCTCCGGTTTTTTCTTAAACGTATATCTAAATATTTTTTTCAATTCATTGTATATATTTTCCCAGTATTGTTTTACCGGGTCACATGACCACCACATATGAAAGAACTCACCGTTCTTCACCCCACACTTCCAACATATTTTGTTACCTGTTTTGTACAACTTTGTCAATTTAATAGGGGTGAGATGCCAACGATACATCATCTTATACAGATTTTCTTTCAGTGATGTACATGCTGTGAATTTCATTCCATTATTCCAAAGCTTCAACCATTTATCAAATTCAATATTATACCCGATGTCCATTGCCCATCTTATCATGACACTCTTGATCTCTTCATCTTTCATATTCCATTCGAGCAGAACGTCATACACCTTTGATAATGTTTTGATGTTATTTTGGAGTATCTCCTTCTCTATCCATGATTTCTCTTGATCGAAACCCTTCATTTTTTTGTCTTTTACAAATATACTATACAATTGGTGATATTCTAGCCACCCTGTTACTTTATCTTTTATTTCTTCAAAAGATTTTATTGACATTGTATTATCTTCCTCTGACAGAAGTTCTCTATATGTCAGCCATCTGGCTTCAATGTTAGGTTTTTTAATTGTAAAAGCCTCTTGTGGCGACACCCAACCTGGGGTTTTTTTTCCAAACCAGTCCTTATACCTGCTCCACACCTGGTAAAGTGGTTTTCTGATTGTGTGGTTAAGAAAACCTTTATGCACTTCCACCTTATTATACCACAGGTAGGCGTGCCATCCGAACCTGTTTTCTACCCCCTCCAGATCTAATAAGTCCGTATTTTTTAATCTAAACCACTCTCCTAGCCAGTCCATGCAAGCCGCCTTCCGGCAGCGAGAATCCACCTGTCCAACCATCTCATCCTCTGTTGTCCCCTTCTCCTTGTGTCCTCCATCTTTCCCAACATCAGGGTCTTTTCTAGGGAGTCTTCTCTTCTCATGAGGTGGCCAAAGTACTGGAGCCTCAACTTCAGGATCTGTCCTTCTAGTGAGCACTCAGGCCCCTTTTCCTTAGGCAAAGGTAAAGGGACCCCTGACAGTTAAGTCCAGTCGTGAACAACTTTGGGGTTGCAGCGTTCATCTCGCTTTACAGGCCGAGGGAGCCGATGTTTGTCCACTTCCGCAGTTTTTCTGGGTCATGTGGCCAGCATGACTAAGCCACTTTTGGCGAAGCCAGAGAAGCGCACGGAAACGCTGTTTACCTTCCCACTGTAGTGGTACCTATTTATCTACTTGCACTGCATGCATTTGAACTGCTAGGTTGGCAGGAGCTGGGACCGAACAACTGGAGCTCACCCTGTCGCAGGGCCTTGAACCGCCGACTTTCCAATTGGCAAGTCCAAGTCCTTATTTTCATTGGAGAAATGTTGGAGGGTATAGAGTTATCCAACCCTCGAGCCGTCTGAAGGCAATTCTGTATAGGGAAGCTTTAAAAATTGTTTATGTTTTTATATATGTTGGAAGCTGCCCAGAGTGGCTGGGGCAACACAGTAAGATGTGTGGGGTAAAAATAGTAAACTTATCATTATGGAATGGGGCACCCCTATTTTCATTGGAGAAATGTTGGAGGGTATGCATTCCCCTACACATAAAACCTAGGATGTCAGGGAGGAAGCCTAGCTGCAACCCTTTCCTCAGACTCGAGAAATATTGTGCGTATAGGTCTGCCTGGCTGGCTGTTGTGCTTTGCAAAGGACCCCTGTTGATGTCAAAATGGAACTGTCCAAATTTTAGGCCTTGTGTTGTTACTAAGTTGTGGGCCTGGTTAACACTATCTGCTTGGTGACAAGCTGTGAAAGGAAAGAGTGTTGATGGCTTTAATATTTATAGAAGGGGGTATGGATCAAGTAACACCATTTTGATTGGTCTGGGAAGCAAGAGGCTCTGATTGGCTGGAGATGCTAGTCAGTGAAGAAAGGGCAGTTAACTGTTGGGAAAGACAGTTGATGAGGGAGATTTGAACAAAGACCAGAAGCAACTGAGGGGAGAGCAGATAGCTGAGCTCTGGAGATGCTCTTACCCAGCTTGGTAGCTACTTGTTGCTGGTGACATTCAGAAGAAGGCTGTAGTAGGCCAAGTGGTTGCCCTGTGTAAAGGTCTTAGCTAAAGAAGGCTGTGCAATCAGGTTTTTTAAATCAGCAGCAAGAACTACAGCCAGAGGAGCTTTGGGGCCACAGGCAGGTTGTCCCCAGCACAGTGCCGGATTTATGTATAAACTAAACAAGCTATAGCTTAGGGCCCCACTCTCTTGCGGCCCCAAAAAAAATTAAAGAAAAAAAACCCTGGGTGTACATTTCCAAAATATGATAAAAACCAAATAAAATATAGGGGTGTATAGGGGATCAGATGTTAAGATGGCGGACTATCAACATCCTCCCTTCTGACCTCCGTATTTTACTGGTCTGTTTTTATGATTTATACTGTTTTTATCTGCTGCTTAGGTTTTATCTTTGTTTTACTTTTATTTTTATTTGTTTAAGTAAGTGTAGATTGAGTTTTAAATTTCAGTCATAGGGCAAAAATTCTACACTCTAAACTGGTGTCCCTTGGATTATCACCATTTGAACTACTGGGAATGGATTTAGGCCCTGCCAAGAGAGCTGTTAATATAAGGCTAAAGGAGGTTGATCTCCAGCTTAACATTCTGACAGGAGGTGGCACCTGTTCACCAACAAGCCTGGGGTTAGCACCAATAACGAAATTACCATCTTACTTATCTTCTATTTCTGTGGCGGCGCATAGGTATGCCTTTATCAAGGCCAGATTTAATGCCTTTCCTTCTAATGTCATGGACAACAGACTCTCAAATGGCCAGATCTCATTGCTATGCAACTGTAATAGTGGTTCCATAGAAACATTACAGCATATACTTTTTTCCTGCCCAGCTTATTCGGCAGCCCGGTCTAGATTTCTGTCCCCACTTCTGATAGGACAGGCTGATAGAACCCAGGAGGCTAAATTAATTCATTTATTGAATGATGAGGAACCGAGTAGATCTCTTACAGTCGCTAGATTTTTGATAAATGTCCTATCCCAGAAAAAGAGAAATGGGTCACTGCATAGTTTCGATACTTTAACTAATACTAAGTATCATTAAGAAGAAATTAAGTTATTAATCAACTCTTAAATTAAGTTTTAGCTGAATCCCTATGCTGTATATGTATTAACTAAATTGAGGTAAAATGTTGTTCTTGATGGGTTGCTAGATTTGATATTGTTTAAATTGCAGTCTTGCTGCCTCGTGTTTTTTTTTTTAATTGTCTTACGTCAAGTTGTTTTAAATTCTATGTTTTGTTCGCTTGTCTGATTTGTTCTTGATATGGGCCAATGGCCGTAATAAATTTTACTTACTTACTTACTTACTTACAAATAAAATAAAACCTACATACAGCAACAGTGTTTTGTGTTGTGTAGGTCCATAAATTACCATATAGTATATATTCAACACAAAAAACAGTGACAATTTGTTGTTGACAAAGGACAGCTGGACATATAAAGGGCCCAATTGCCTTTGTAGCAGTGGCCCAAAGGGGCCACAATGAATATGATAATGTGAACCCCAATAAATCATTTAATATGCTTCTATAGAGAATTATGGTAACCTGCTGCTTTAAGAAACAGATGATTTGGCATGAGACCTTCCCTACAGGGAAAGTAGTACAGTGAATATGCCAATCACACAAAGATGCCATTCATAAGCTAGAACAGTGTTTTTCAAACTTTTTTGGGCAAAGGCACACTTGTTTCATGAAAAAAATCACGAGGCACACCACCATTAGAAAATGTTTAAAAAATTAACTCTGTGCCTATATTGACTATATATAAAGTAATTTTTCAATTTTTCCCACAGCACACCAGGCAACATCTCGCGGCACACTAGTGTGCCACGGAACAGTGGTTGAAAAACACTGAGCTAGAACATAAGTTGATACATGAAAATGGCTACACGTAACACTGGTTCCCATGCATTGGCACACTAACAGAATGTAAAAATCTCTGAGAATCAAGGTTTAGTTAGCAATGCTTATTGCGCATGCATATTAGATTAGGTAATGTACATGCATACTAAACTGAAATGAGGTAATGAAATATGATTGGTTAATTTGAAATCCTTTGTTTGAAATGTTATAAATACCCCTGCCCAGACCTTTCGGTGGGGTTGCAGGCTTGCAAAAATGATTCAACTGTAACCCTTATTGCTTTGCAATAAGGAAAACAAAATGGACTCCAAGCTCCTCTACTCTAGTTTTATTGGTGTAGCTCAGAAGAAGGGCCTTTTGCCCAATGCAACACCTTCAGTAGCTTTTAGGGCCTCATCAAACCTAAATCCGGCTCTGCCCAAGCAGCTGGACTGGATTGTGACATGTGGATTTGGCTGAAGTGGAGACTTTGGGAAATTGGACTGAGATAAAAGCCACTTAGAGGCTAGTGTCAATAACAGTATCTTAACTGCTTAGAAATTGTAATTGAGTGCATTTAAAATGCCTTTATAAATAGCAGTATCCTGTTATGTATCCCTTTAGTAAACATAATTTAGTTCATCCGATGTTGGTGTCCATTTCATTCCTAATTGTATTTATCATGGTCGGAGGCAGCTTTAAAGGCATTCTAAGGAAATGGTAGCAGTAGAAAAGGGTCACA
This sequence comes from Lacerta agilis, assembly GCF_009819535.1. Lineage (NCBI taxonomy): Eukaryota > Metazoa > Chordata > Lepidosauria > Squamata > Lacertidae > Lacerta > Lacerta agilis. The sequence continues at coordinate 40,443,014 of NC_046319.1, read as the reverse complement.
TTGAGGAACTCTTAAGTTTTGGTGGCAGGGAGTTTGATAGACCCTGCAATATAAAAAAATTAAGAAGCACAAATTCCTAAACTGAGACTGTGGGACTACTTTTCTTTTCAGTTGTGGCAGCAGATGAATCAGTTCTTCTCATGCAGACAAATTGCATTTTCTACACACAGGATTTTTTAAAAATGGAAGATAATCGGGTCAAGTGAAGCCTTGATTGCATTATTTTACCTTTTTGCAAACCACTTTGAGGTTTTTAAAATAATAAAGCAGTGTATAAATGTTAGAAATAAATAAATAAAATGAAGAGCAAACAACGTGAGAGGGTTGCCCACCTTTTCATTTGACCCCTGCAGGTGTGACCAGCACTGATACCAACTGGAGAAAATGTGCTGCACTTTGCTGTAGGTAGCAGTATGAGGGGAACCAGGAACCAAGAGCTACCAGGTGACCCAGTAGCCAGGGCCAAAGAGGAAGTCAGAAGAACACAGGGCAAACCAGAAGCCAGGATCAAGAAGCAAGCAAACAAATAAAAGTAAGTAAATATAACTAATCATATTTTATTTACTTGCAGGTTTATAAACTGCTTCACAATCAAAACTTCTCAAAGCAGTGTAGAATAAAATCAAATATAAAATATGAAAGATTACAAACTCAGTAACTGAACACATTCAAACTATTTCTATGATTATACAGTTGTTATTCCATGAAATGACTAGGTCTTTAAAAGCCTTCTTTAAAAGCAATAAAACAATAGCTATCTAAATATCAAAACATGTGGCATTTGCCTAATTTCAGTTGGTAACTCAGATTAGTTACGTTTCACTATTCTAATTAGTGTTGTGCGTAATTTTGTTCATAGATCAGCATTAAACTTATATTTTTAATTATGTGTAGATCTCCCCAGAAAAAGGAACCAGTGTTCCAACACACATTGACCTGTAAGAAATCTGCTTAGCTAGCACTTTTGAGAACAAGTTTTTTCCCTTTTGCATTTTTTTCAGGATTGAGAAGACCCTTACATTATGTATCACTCAGAGACTATGTTTGTGAGAAGGCACAATAGTGACACAAGACAAAAACAATTAACAGACAGGCCAGGTCATATAAAGCAACCAGAAGGAATTTCTGGCACACAGAGCAGCTAGAAGGAAGTTCTAATATTTTCAGCAGAACTTGTTGCATTTATTGAAATTGAAGTTTGTCTATTCAGGTATTTGGATTGCCCATGGTGCTGGGTTCCCATTGCAGTGAGGACAATAACATTGTGCTTTCACCAGGGAAGGGTTTCCCCATCGATGTTTACAAGAGTGCCATTGCATTTCTCTGAGAGACATGCAAGGGTGTTTAGGATCTCTTTCACACCCTCATCCACTTTCATTAGGGCTGGTGTACCCTGGAAAAGGAGAACAGGTGAGCGATATACTCTTGCACTGTGCAAAGATGTAATGAAGACAAATGGGTGAAAGCAACACACTATTATTTATTTTATTATTTATTACATTTCTATACCACCCTTCATCCAAGGATCACAGGGCAGTTTGCACTTGCACCAAGTTCACGTATCAAGGGCAACCAGAGCTCCAACATTCAAACTGGGCATTTTGGAAGCAATGGATATCTGCCACTGGGCCAGTGTTTGCCAGGCACAGAGTTTAGATCATGTGTGATCCTAGGGCATGGGGTGGGAACTGAACAGCATAAGTAAGAGCTGAGAATTTTTGCAGTCCGCCTTCCTTGCTCATGTTGTTTTTTTTAAGAAAAATGTTTCCCTCTCTTTGGAAATAATGGGGGGGATGTGATTGATTAAGGTCATATCCTGGGCTTGTGTAAAGTTGTCCCAGATTTGAGGACACGTCACAGTGTGAGAAGTCTATCTTTGGATCCTAGCTTTCCCCTGTTCCTCACCCAGTCTACCCTCAGCCTGGTGCTTTTTGACTGTGCTAGCATCAGAGCACCAACATGGGCTGGAGTCAAAGAAGTTGCTGTGGTAGGGGAGAGTTGGGTTAGTGATCTAGCTATTATATTGGAGAGAGAAGTCCAATGTGTCCTAAGGCCCCTAGATCACTTTCCCAAAGTGATAATTAACACAGAATTCATTGCTACAAGATGTACTGTTGCAGGGGCGTACCCAGGATCAAAACTGGGGGGGGGGGGCAAGCCATGGTCGTTCAGGTTCAAAACCAAAAACAGCTTCAAAAAACAAAAACAGCTTCAAAAAACAGAAAAACTCCCCCCCCCCCAGAAAGCCCCAAATGGCTGAAAAACTCAGTTTCCCAGGATCCTCAGTCCTCGCAAAGGAACTACTCACCATGCAAGGGAACTCAGTTTCCCAAGCTCCCTTGCAACGATGAATCCCGGCAAATTCAGAAACTGTTCCTCTCTTGCCAGCACAATGTAGCATGGATACAAAAAGCAGGCAGAAGAGGAAGGATGAGAACCCAGGCTAAGACCATGGTCAGCCCTCGAATTCGCCCCCTGACACTGCCCAAGTCTCAGCCTGCATCCCCATTTGACCAAGCAGGGTGCAGGCTAGGATCTGGTCTCTGATAGGCACGGCAGCTCTTTGTTGGCATGAGGAAGGGGGAAACAGCCGGCGCAACACACACACACACACACACACACACAGTGGGCAACTGTGCCTCAGCAAGAGGGCAAGAGCTCAGTTGTTATTGAGATTTTGGGAGGGGGAGAAAGACCAGTCGTTGAGCTTTTATTCAGGAGGAGAGCTTTTTTTTCCCTTTTAGGCTGCCGATAACCATTTATTTTATTTTTTGCTTCTGGGGGGGGGGGCAGCTGCCCCCCCCTGCGTACGCCCATGTACTGTTGGCTACTGGGTTTTTGGAAAGGATGGGACCAATTCATGAAGCTTTTATTGATCAACATCTGTCAACCACAATAACAGAGAATACAACCTCCTTCTCCAGAAGCAGTATATCTTTTAATACTTGAAATAAGAACAAACTTATTTGAGTAATACCCCTCCCTACTCCCTCACTATATTTAAGGATCTGGTGACTTCTGTTTCAGTGTATCTGAAGAAGTGTGCATGCACACGATAGCTCATACCAAGAACAAACTCAGTTGGTCTATAAGGTGCTACTGGAAAGAATTTTCTATTTTGTTAAGAACAAACTATCAGCAATGGTCATTATCTTCATATATTGCTGGAGTGGGAAACCTCTGGCCTGCAACTGAAACTTGGCCCACCAGTCCTCCCCATTTGGCTCCCAAAGCTGTTTTGGGGAAGCCACATGCCCACCCAACCCAACTCCTGCCTTCATACATGATGTCAGGTGTAGGGTAGTGAAGGTGGTGCTTCAAAGGAACAAAAGGGCTCAAAAGAAGCTTAAAATGGGCTCCCATTTGTTCCTTTGTCTGAGCAAAGCATGCTTCCAACCACTTATGTTGATGGGCAGTAGGAGCATGTGTTGCTCAAAGAGGGCAAAGCAGTTTCCATTCAGTGGAAATTGCTTCTCTTCCCCAGAACTGGCTCCTTTCCATGTGGAGAATCGCAAAGCCCTTTGCAAGCATTCTCACTCTTCTCCTGTTCACATCCCACATTGAAGGTGGAAAAGAGAACCAGAGGGAGGCTTACAATGCATTCGACTGATAACAGCCTTTCTGCTGTGGTTCCCAAACTTGGGAACCCCATGTGGGTACTTGACAGGTGAGTGAGACAACCCACATGTCAATCATATGACATAATAATGATGGTATGTGATTGATATGTGGGTTGCCCATCCTAACTATCAAAGTGGGGCTGCAAAACAGGGCCAGAAAAAGATCTAGCTCCTGGAGCCAAAGAAGTTCCCTACCGTTGATATACTGCAGCATGTATGTATGTATGTATATATATATGCATTTGTTATTATTGTTGTTTCAAGCTGCTCAGAAAGCTTCGTTATGGGTTGTCAAATAAAGTATGCAGTCCTGGTAAACTTCCAAGTATGATCTGTAATGCCCCCATGGACAGGGCTGGAGGTCCAACCACAATTCAGTACAGATTCACAATAAAGTAATAGGCTGATGCTCACTGAGCTGTGAAGTCTATTTTGGCTGATGTGGGGGAGAAGGTTTTCTTGTGGGAGGAAAAAGGCCCGTGTAAGGTGGGAGCAGCTGAATACACTTGCCCCGGGCCCCAGAGGGCTGAGTTAGCCAAGGAAACCTGCCAGGGGGCTGATGGATGTTTGCTGTCATGCCAAGAAGGTCTGGTGCCTCCCAGTCACCTCGGGCCTGGGGGGAAGAGGATGTTTAAATAAATTTTTGCGGGACTTCCGGTGTGAGCGCCATCTCCAGCAGTTGGGAGCTGTCTCAGCTCCGAGACAGCTCCGGTTCCCCTGGGGGTTGGAGCCCCGCAACCGCGCTGCGGGCTCTGGCAAACCACGGGAAGAGAGTCCCGTGGTCAAGGGTTTCCAGCGGGCTCCGTGGTGCCGACCCGTTCTCAGGCTTCCCTTGTAAAAGGGAGGCATGAGTGAATGGGCTCCGGCACGGGGCTGTGGAAGCCGTCTCCAACCGGGGGAACAAAGCGGCAGCCGGCCGCTGGACTTTGAGCGCTCTGCTTTTCCTCAATCTGGACTTTAAAAAAAAGGGAAACTGTAAGTACGGACTTTAATTTGGACTTAAAACGTTATAATTAGGCTTACGGAGAGAGACTTAAAATGAGGAAGTCCGTCTCTCTCTGATGCGGCAAGATCAAAGTAACACCAGATTTGGCTGTTGCTATTTAAGACTGGCTTGAAGTTTTATGTTGATTCTGATTCTGAACGCTTAAGAAACCCCTGTTTGGGGCAAGACTGAGAAATTTGATTTATTTCTTCCGATTGACTGTGAATTATAGTGAGAGAAAGTTTACCCTCTGATTAAGGGGGAAATGGTGGCTGGGATTTGAGCAGTGAAGATGGAAAAGTACTGAAACTTTACTTCCTGCCTACTCCTGCCTGTTTGGTTCCCACAGTCTTTCCAGACCCAACAATGATTTCAGCGCAGAGGAAAATACTGTTGGAATTACAACTTTTGCAAAAGAATGTCATTGACAAGTTTTTTCAGATTCAAAGCACTTGGAAGAACTTTACTGATGATCTGCTCCAAGAAACAGTTAGAGAGAATTATATTCCAGAGATTTTATCTGAAGAAGAAAAGGCACAAGTACAACAAGAAGAGAAGTTTCCTGGACGTGAGAGGTCGGAAGCTGGCAACCGAGACAATATAACGGGTTTCTGGGGTGGCAGCTCAGAAACTTTGGAACAACAACTCTGGGAAATACAATTTGAATTGGGGAGTGGAGAAAAGATACTCTGTGACAAAGTTTTGGCTTGCATGTATCAAGGAAAATGTGACATTCTGGAAGAAGAAGGGAACTGTATCATCTTGGGACAAGAAGAATCTGGGCTGGGAAAATGTTGGGGGGAGATTGAAATGGGAGGGGGGAAGATGGTGAGGAGTGGGTGGGGTAAAGGGATTTATGAGATTTATTAGGAAGGCTGACCATGGTACCCCGACGTCAGAGGGCAAAAAGGATTTGGAGAATGGAAGAAATATTTAGGTTTTTATGAAAAGGTGTTGATTAAAATATTTTTGAAGTTGGAATTAGAAGTAATAAGTGTGACAGCTTTACTGAGTTAAGAGAAGAAAGGATATAAGAAGCTAAGGTTTGGAATATGATGTTTTATTTGATAAGAATGTTTTATTATTTAAGATTTGTTGATTATAATTGCAAGATTAAGATTAGTTGTAAGGAATTAGTTTTTATAATGTTACAAAGTTACTGAAGAAGATTAGAAATGAACGCACAAGAGAGGGCGTGAGTAGGTCCCAAGCTTAGGATTTAGAAGAAGTTAAGGATTTTCAAGTAATTGTGTTGTATTGTGTGTATTGTGTTGTTTTGTATGGGGTGTGGGTATTTGTAATTGGTTTAATTTGGAAAATCCAATAAATTTTTATTTAAATAAATAAATAAATTTTTGCAATACCACAATGTTATTTAACATATTATCCACTCTGAGCCTTAGTTGGACGTAGGTCCAAGTGTTTCAGTGCATTTGATGACCTCTGGGAAGTGGAGGGCACTATGAATCACTTACTCCTGAGTTTCCCATGTCTGTCTGTAACCACCCAGGATGCAGCGCAACACACAGGATCTCGTCTTCAGCAAATCCCAGGGACTGGCACCGTGTGAGCATGTTCAGAGCAGCCTAGGAGAGAAATATGGCAGGATCAGGAAGGTGGTGAATGATGTTATAGGAATTCTAAGGTTATATATAGTGCTTTAAACCCGTTAAATTAATGGGCGCTAGAACATATGTGGACTTCAACAGATGTACAGCAAGATTTTTTTTTAAAGGTAGTGATCATGAGGTAAAAACCAATTTGGCTGAGATGTGCTGCCACTGGAGCCCTGGAGGGGGGTGGGGAGTGTGAGAGGCAGAAGAAGAGGAGAGAGGTGCATCTGCTAAATCTTGCCTGGAGTTTGAGTCCTTTCTGGGGTGCATCCCTTCTGAGTCTGTGCCCCTGGCAGGGGTCAGCTTTGCCAACCACTCAGTGCGCCCCTCTTTGCATCACCATAAAATACCTCTGTACCTTGCTGCAGCGATAGTTGATGCCATGTCCCATTTCCCATCCAAGAAGATTTGTAATGGAACCACTTTCGCTGGACATGTTGACAATGGCAGCTTTGCTGCAGCTCATTCCTTTCTGGGGGCTTTCCCGAGATGCCTTCCTCAGCAACGGCAGGAATGCCTGGAGAAGGAGTGGAATGAAGGGACAACCTTATACTATGTTGGGAGATCTGGTCATCCTTTATTATAATTATTATTTAATAAATTTATATACCACCCTTCATCCAAAGATCACAGGGCAGTTTACAATGTAAAACACAAAATTCATAACATATTAAAACCAAATAAAATAAATAATAATAATAACAACAATAATAATTATAATTATAATTAACACAAACTTAAAAGGCCATTGATTGTTTAACAGCCAAAGGCCTGGTTGAAGGGAAATGTTTTCTCCTGGCTCCTAAAGATATGTAATATATATGTAATGAGGGCACTGGGCAAGCCACCCTGGAGAGATCATTCCACAAACTGGGAGCCACCGCAGAAAAGGCCCGTTCTGGTGTTGCCACCCTTCACACCTCTTGTGGAGGGGGCACATGAAGAAGAGCCTCAGATCATGATTGCAGAATCCAGGTAGGTTCATACTGATAGAGGCAGCCTTTGAGGTATTGCTGGCCTGAACTATTTAAGGCTTTATAGGTCAAAACTAGCACTTTGAATTGGGCCTGGAAACTAACTGGCAGTCAGTGCAGTCAGGCCAGGATTGGTGTTATATGATAAGACTGTCATGCCCCAGTGAACAAGCCAACTGCGGAATTCTTCACCAGCTGAAGTTTCCAAACTGTATTTAGAGGCAGCCCCACATATAACAACTGAGCCTCAAGTGACAGTAGTGAATCAAAGAGTACCCCTAAGCTACATACCTGCTCCTTCAGATGAAGTGTAACCCCATCAAGAGCTGCTGCCCTCCCATTCATCTGGTCTAGGGAAAAACCGGTACCCACTAACAGTGCCTAAGTTGTATCTGAATTGAGCTTCAGTTTGTTGGCTCTCATTCAGTCCATTACTGAAGCAAAACAACAGTCCAGCCCATCCACTGCCACATCAGTGTCAGTTGAACATCTGTCTTTCGTTCAGTTGTTAAAGGTCCTGTACATTTGAGAAATCAAGCATATTTATTTATTTCATGAAATTTCTATACTGCCCGAGTGTAAAAACTAAACAAAAAACACTCTGCAAACAATGAACTCATCACCAGAAAACACTTGCATAAATCATTCTGTTCTCCATAATTTAAGAGCTCTGCAACATGCTGAGAAATGTCTGTGAAGAAGCATGTATCCAGGGATAGCCTTACCTGAGTCATCATCATGGGCCCAATCACATTGGTCCTATACACCTCAGACATATTCTCTGGTGTTTCATATTCCATAGAAGCTAGCCTTACAATCCCAGCATTGTTTATCAGAAGATTCAGCCCGGCTCCTTTCAGACACTCGGTGACTCTGGCTGCAGCAGCTTTGATGCTGTTAGGCTCACAAGTGTCTATAGCAACAAAGAAATTATTGTAAAGGTGATTCTGCTGAACCAAGTTAACCAGTAACTAGTAAGGTCTAACAAGGTTGAACGTCTATCTTAAGGGCAGAAATGACTGAGCAATATACAGTGGAACCTCGGCTCCCAAATGCCTTGGGAGCTGAAACGGAAGCTGCGCCTTGGTTCCCAAACCGTTTTGGGAGTCAAATGGACTCCTGAAATGGGTTAAGTTTGGAAGCTGAGTTTCCACTGTACATGATTAATTAATAGCTGTTACATTTTATTTTATTTGCTAAGTTTGTTAGTTGCATTTGATATGTCAGGCCTGGATATTCTCTTTTTCAGAATAGAGTAGTTGAAAGGCGAAATAGAACACTGCAAGAAATGCTTAGAGCACCATTATGTTCGATGCCCTCCTGAACCATAAATAGTTTGAATTTGTTTGAGGTAAATTCACCACCTCAATCAGTTTGTAAAGTAGCAATTGGATAATCAAATCTATTCCCTGCCCATTTCACAAAGGACCCGAATGTTCCAGAATCAGATGCTCCAGAACCAGATGTCTCAATACAGTTGAAACAGAGTTGCAGAGTTGGCTTAGGGTACTTGACTTTTTGAGAGATTATATGAAACAAATTATTCTACTTGGAGTTATAAGATGGAAATGTATCTGAAAGATGAAGGATTCCAGAGCATTATCGAGACTGATCCTCTAGATGCAGATGATGATGACTTTGAACCATGGCAAATGCTTAGTTACAATGGTGAAAGTTCCTAAATTATTGGTATAGTATTGGAACACAAGAATGGCATGTAAGAGTCATGCGGTCTGAGCTTGGAGCAACCAGCTCAGACCTCTTTGCATGTTGAGGTTCTCGGGTAGACTGAAAGGGGAACAATAGGTGTAATTACTCTTCTCCCAGGCTTTTTGCTAATTAAACAATCTATGGCCTTTTAAACTGTGTATGTGTGTGGGATATTGTTACTGTTTATTATTATGGTATGTATTTTGTGTTTTATATTGTAAACTGCCCTGTGATCTTTGGATGAAGGGTGGTATAGAAATTTAATGAATTATCATCATCACCATCATCATCCCAAGGTGAGAGGGAGTGACCTAGCTAAGCCTGGCAGGACAGCTTACTCTATGGCATTAACCCCTGCATGCATTAAATAGATTTAAGCATGTTGGTTCTATGAGGCTGGTTATCCCACACTAGGTAACTATATTGTCCTGCCTTGCTGAAGGCTCTTGTCATATCCTACCATACCTGAGTGCTCCTCCAGAATACCTGTTTATTGAGCATCCATCCTGATTTGCCAGCAGTAAGTTTATATGGTGATTTGACTTGTCTCACATTTTCCAGTGCATTTTGTCATCACTTTCCAAAAGTAGATTTTTTGTTCTAGGTCAACAGGACACCTTAATCACTTGCATTGAGCAAATTCTCAGTGTGCACATGAATGCTTTCCACAAAAAAGTGATAGTTTGGAGGCACTCTTTTCCAGACAGCTCCCCTTCCCCCTAACTGTTTAGGGAAGTTTTTAACGTTTGATGTCTTACTGTGTTTTAATTTGTTTGAAGTTGTGCAGAGTGACTGGGGCAAGCACTCAGATGGGGGGGCATATAAATAATTCTTCTGATGATGACTGTAATTCAAATCAGAATTCAAACCACATTTTGCAAAGTTGAGGGCCATGTAATGATAGCTGAACTCCCAAGGAAGAGGTTCTTGCATGGAGGCACCATTGGTATCAGCTAGCACTTCCACATGCAGACATTATAGCCTGGAGTAGTGTGTAAAAATTAAAGCATGGAAGATTATAGAAATAATTACGTGCAAATATATTGTTGCATACCAACCCATTCTCCAAGTGGTGTGAGATTCCAGGGGTTCCAGGCGCTTACCCAGGTTTCAGTCTCCTCGAAATGAGGGATACCAAGAAACTGGCCTGGCTATTCTAATAATTGAATCCTTCCTGGATCCAAGATTTAGAAGCGACACAATATACAATGTAAAAAGACTTATTTACTGAATATTACATAGTAGTCTGTCCCCCCCCCCCCGCCGCCTTTTATGCCCCTGTTTCCTGCTCTTTCCCTTGCTCCCTTTACTACTTTTTTCTGTCTTCTCCCCACCTACCCAGTGGAGGTCCCTAGACAGTTAACATCTTGGGGAGCCCCCTTGCAAATTATCTCCCAATACATTTTTGTAATTTTCTTTCAAGATCAAATCAATATTATTTTGATCCAGTGTCACAGAGTCCCTAAAAGGGATGGGAAGCCCATAGGCAAATGCCTACTCTTCCTATTTGGTAATCCAGCACTGCACCCACCCACTTTTCTCATTTAGACTTGCACACTTTTGTATTTATCTCTTTGTTGTTTGCGCTGGAGGATGAACGGTGGTTGATTGTGTAGCAGCTTGTTTTAAAATTCCAAACATTTTAATTAGGAGGAACTGCATTTAAGAAGAGGAGAAAGGTTGGCCCACTCCTTTGTCTATTGAGGCAGATGGATCCCAACAAAAATTATGATGCCCCCAAAACAGAGCAGGAACCTGGGCAAGACATGTGAACTGCAAACTACAACTGAGGAACCAATACAAATGAAACAGAGATCCTGTAAAATGGCCTTAAATGACAGCACCTTTCTCCATTAAGGAGAGAGAATCAAGGGGATAAGAGCAGAGGCATCTTTCCCATTTGGCTGAGTGGCGCCACCATCTGCGGACTCGGGAGTCTCCTTGGAGGAGGCGCCACGCTGAAAGCCCCAGACGCTGCTCAATGGGGCTTTCATCGTGGTGCCTCCTCCTCCAAGGAGACCCCGGAGTCGGCGGAGGGTGACAGACCCGCTGCTGGGTGCCCCTGCTCTCTCAACTCAGGACCCGGCACACGTGAGAGAGAGAGCCACAGGCAGGAACGTCTCTACCCGGTGGTTCAAGTGGCTCGGGGCGCCAGGCTGAGACAGTGGCGAACGAAGGCTAAATTGCACCGAGGTGGGGCAAACCTCCGGCTGCCCACGGGTGGGGTTGCTTTCCCCCGCACTTTCCCTTTTTCTGTTCCCCTTCCCTTTTTTTCTGTGCGGGAATTTTCCAGCGGGAGCTTTTCAGGAGCGAAGTTGGGCTCTCCCTTCTTTTGGCGCTCTCGGGGAACTTGCACTTTGCAAATAATCTCTCTCTTCCCTGCCTCGTCCTGCCCCGCCACTCTCCCATCGTCCAGTGTGCGTATTCTCCCAAACCCAGACACCCCCTCCTCTCTCCTTTCCCCCCAGCACAGAGTTCCCCCTAACGGTTAATGGGGGGTGAAGAGGGGGCCAGGGCAGGAGAAAGTGCAAGGGCATGTTTGCAAAACGGGCAGCAGCTGAACTCTCGTACAGTGCGAGATGATTAATAAAGAGGAAAAAGGCACAGCAAGGGGAGGGGGCTTGGAAAGGAACATGTTTGCAGCAGCTGCTGGGGGAGGAGGAGGGGGAGCGTTGATCATGTAATGAAATAATAAACCGAAATCCTGAAGTCTGATTTTTGGGGGGCGGACCTGGAGAAGTGCGCTCTGTGCAATGCAAAAAAACCAAAAACACGCGCGCACACACATACACCCTCTCCCCTTCATCCAGGTCTTGCAGAAAGATCATAAAGGAGGGAGAGGGAAGGAGGGAGGAGGAGGAGGTGGCCAAGGCAATGGAAAGTCCCCATATGATAGTGGTGCAGGGGCTGCCTCCTGAAGCGGGGATCTTTGTGCCGTGGGGCGCTGCTGAGTGCGTGTGGGGGGCGCCAGAGGGATCGTTGAACCATGGCCCCGGATAGGCTTAAGATGGCCCTGGATAAGAGGCACATACCTAGTGGGTTGATAACCACTCCCTCATGCTTGGCAGCCAAATTCTTCAAGGCCTGAAAGATAACAAAACACAGCAATGTGGACTGAATTGTTTGAAACAATATAGGAAGTGTTACGGAAATTACAGGGGGGGGGCACATCTTTAAAGTTGTTAAATGTTATAAATATTATGCCTGAATGTATCCTTTCGACTTGACAGCTCAGGGAAGATACCTAGCTTTATAAATCATATAAAATCAACCCCTTTGCCAATTTCCTCCATTCCAATGCCATTTTGCCCTTGGCAAAAGGACCTTTTCCCCTGCCACCTCCTGCCATAATCCCTCAAGCGAGAGGACATGTACATACACCCCACCCAGGGGTGACAATTGTTGAGCTGATTGTTGGCCAAGGGAAGCCAAATCTCATCACTGGACTTGCCCCGGGATCCAGACATGCAAAGGAAGTTCTATTGTGCTTTGGGTGGAGGGTACTTCGAGGTGTTTGCCTATGCTAATCTTATACCTGGGTCTTGTCCTGATATGTCTGCTTATGTTAATCTTGTATAACCCTCCCCTTTCTGACGTTTTAGTGATGTAGCAATGATGTAGCAGTGTTGCTGTACGAACTGTATTCTGGGATATGGTGGGAAAGTTTTTAAAGTCATTGTCACCCCATGCTCAGGGTTCACTTGCTGCTGTTTGAACCTGTTGTGCAACAATAAAGGATCTAAGCCTACTGACTGCTGTTTTGCTCCAAATTACTTGGCTGGAATTTCCTTCTTGTACCCCAACGAGCTGGGCTGTTGAGTAGTCTCTCAACCCAGAATTTTCCTTATCAGAACCAAAGAGATTAAAGGCACTTCAATAGCAGGTGTCTTTGTAACCAACTGAGCTACAGAAGCTGCCATGCCACCCTGTGCTTTTCCCAGGCTCTTGCTGGCAAGGGTTGCTGCTCTTCTCTCTCCTTTGACTGCAGTAAGAAATCTGGTCTCTTCCCCCTTCCTGTGCTCCATAGCTGGGTAAAAATGCAAACCCTGGAATAAAGGAAAGACAGGGATAGCAAAACAAAAACTACCGATACCTAACCTGGTCCCTGATACACACACCATCCAAGTTTTTTCTCTATGGGGATGTGTATCTTGATTTGTTGTTGCTCTGCAGAAGTGCCTGAACAACAGAAAGCTTAAGAAATCCTCCACATAAACCCTAGGCACAATTTCCTTGGCACCAGAGGGAATTCACTAGCTTAGGCAATAGGCACCCATTCTACAGGATTGCTGACCCTTCCCTGGAGCTCACCTGAGCACTTGGTCCCTCTGGGTCCCGACAAGTGGCAAAGATCCATTCTGGCCTGTTGCTTTTCTCCACCAGCTGCTTGACCAGTTCTAAGCCTATGCCCCGGTTGGACCCAGTCACCAGGATGGAACGTGCATTCAGCATGGACATCTTCTAATGGATGAAACGTTTTGCTTGCCTAAGTCCCCAGCTCCTCCGCTGCAGTTCACACTAATGATTGCCCTCCTAAACCAGCTCTGGGTCTTTTTTAATTTTGCTGCATTTCTAGCTGCTTGCAGCACAACAAAAAGAAAGAGGAACAAACCTGTTTAGCGTACAATACCTCTACAAGCACTTCAAAGCAAGATTATTCCAAAATAGGCATATGATTTGGCAGAAAAAGAAAATAGGTGGAGATGTACACGTCAGGGAGCAAGAGAAAGGCAGCACCTGCCTGAGAACTTTGAACTTGTGCAGCGTGCAGGTTATTTGGCTATCCTTTGGAGTTTAACCCTCCATTCCCTGCCCCAGCAGATCTTGATTCAATCCCTTGATTTCTGAGCCTAATGGAAAAACAATATTCCTGCTGTAGAGCTCTTGCATAGCTTTGGGGGGGGGGGGAATAAGCAGCTAACTGCAAACCTCAAGAGGGGAGATTTGGTAGGGCTTGCCATAGCTGTGTGCCAAGGAAGGCTTGGCAACAATGTGTGAGAGCCGTGTCTGCTCACCCTCCCCCCTTTCCTTTCCCTCAACTGGAAAAAGAGAAGGGGGCTAAAGGAAAACAACCCAACTGCCTCTGCTTTGGATTTACCTGGAAATTTAGGTGTGGATTAAAGGCTTTGTGAAACAAATTCACCTCAAATTGACTTTACAGTTAGAAAAGTGGCAGGGAAATGCACTGAAAACCATAAAATGAATGGCTGATGGGAAGAAGTATAAATGTCCTGCAAACAAATCAGGATTAATGCAAGATGAAAGTTCATTTTCCTATAATGTCCTTGCAAACAAATCAGAACTGCTTAATAAAGATCAGATGTAATCTACCGTAATCTCTGTGTAAACTTTATGCAACCAAATCAGGATGAATGCTACTAAGTAGGTGATTTAGGATGCGGGTGGCACTGTGGGTTAAACCATAGAGCCTAGGGCTTGCCGATCAGGAGGTCGGTGGTTCGAATCCCTGCGATGGGGTGAGCTCCTGTTGCTCAGTCCCTGCTCCTGCCAACCTAGCAGTTTGAAAGCACATCAAAGTGCAAGTAGATAAATAGGTACTGCTCTGGCAGGAAGGTAAACAGTGTTTCCTTGCGTTGCTCTGGTTCGCCAGAAGCGGCTTAGTTATGCTGGCCACATGACTCGGAAGCTGTCTGCGGACAAACACTGGCTCCCTCAGCCAATAAAGCGAGATGAGCGCCGCAACCCCAGAGTCGTCCGCAACTGGACCTAATGGTCAGGGGTCCCTTTACCTTTACCTTTAGGTGATTTGAAAGAGCCCTTAGTTAACTGATGCAGCTCTTGTTCTGGCTTGTTAGAGATTAAGCATTTCTGGTTAACTGGCCAAGTATGGTCAGGGAGGTAGGAAAAAATTCCATAATGCTCTCAAAGGGAGTTTCTTTGTGACAGATCTTCTTAACTAGGTCTACTTCACAAGTTACATGAGACTGGGGTTAAACTAAATGAATCTCTCCCCCCCCCCAATCCCTGCCCTGCCCACCCCGACTCTGATGACAAAATAAAAAAACTACTAATGAGGTCAAACCAGGTGGACAAGGTTAGCTTGTCACATGGGCGTAGCCAGGATTTTTGTTGGGGGGACGGGCTTAGTCATGCTGGCCACATGACCCGGAAGCTGTATGCCGGCTTTTTTGTTGGGGGGGGCAGAACCTCAGATTTGTATTGATGAGTATTGATTGTGGAGGCAGCTGTGATGGTCAAGTACAAGTGAAGTGTTGGCACAGAAATTCAGTAACTGGAGATACTTCTGAACCCCCTTCTTCTCTAGCTGGAAATGATTTCATCAAGGTATCTGCATTTGAAAAAGAACAAAGACTGTCAGCCTTGAAATGAGGGTGTTAAAAGGGGGCACAGAGGTCTAACTTGCTTTTTGTGCAGAGCAAAATCCTAATAGGGGAGCCTGATCTGTTCAAGTGTTAATTCTGTGAGTCTTCCCTCTCTTGCTCAGCCCATACTTTTGTGTGAATAAGCTTTATGTGACAGAAATGCCAGCGGTCTCACAGGCTTACAAACACACAGACACCAGCTCTGCTGTGTCTGCAAGGGGTCCTCTGGGATTGCTCCACCCATCCACCAGAAATATTTCTGGACTGATATATAGCCACAACTAGAAGAGGAGTTGGCTCCGTGCTGTTGCACAATGTAATGGGATTGTGATCATGAAGACACTATACAGTGTACAGATTTTGAAAAAACAAATTAATTAAAATTTCAAATAAAAAGGAAGGAATAAATGCTACCAGATTCCAGTGACCTTCATTCCTAGGAAACCAAACCCATGGTATGTGCTGAGACCTGTATAACCTTTTACAAATAAGAAACTGGTCTGTAGAAAGATGTCTGTGAGAGAAGGAAGGCAGGATAATGGTCCTGAGAGAGAACTTTAAGGCCCCACTGATACATTCCTCAAAGTGAGCACAGAGGGGTTTCACTGCCTGTGGGATGTTAGCAATATTTTCTCCTCATTTACACAATTGTACCGGTATATGAAATTGTAGTCCACAATGCTGTCCTCCTCGTGTCCTCCTCAGTTACTGAATATTCTTCTAGAATTTATTCAGTCAAACGTGGTGCAAAACAAAAAGTTCAGGTTTAAAACAAAAGCAAAAGCCAGACATCTCCAGGAATAGGGGAACACCTTTTACTCAGACTAATCCAGCTTTGTGCTGCCTGCATTGACTGGCAATTGCTCTCCATTGTTTCAGACAGGGAGCATTCCCAGGCCTACCTTGAGATGCTGAGCATTGAACCTGGGACCTTCTGCATGCAAAGCATATTGTCTAATACTGTGCTATAGGCATTTCTGAACTTGGGAGGTATAGATTTTCTACTATATTAAAAGGTTTGGGCCAAGTGCGGTGGAACCAATCATGCTGCCCTAAATCCGCCTCGGCAGCTGTTAGGAGAGGTAGCAAGAGAGTGAACATGTGAGAGTATCTATGCATGTGTCAATGAGGAGAGGCAGATATATATATATTGTTTTATTTTGATATTTATATTTTGTTTATTCACTTTTTATCTTCTGTCTAGTCATACTTCATATGTTTGTAAATTTGTTTTAGATAGATAAGTCCAACATCTCATGGCACCAGTGGGTTGGAATATGCTGCAGCTACACTATTCTGCCACCAGATGGCAGCAGAGTTGGTAGAAAGAGGCTACAGTTACACTACTGTACTGTACTTTACCACACTATGCTTGCAGTGGGCAGAAAGAGACTGCAGTTATACTTTTTTGCCACCAGGTGACAGCAAAGTACTATTTAAGGACTTTACTGACAAGTTTTAATACACAACAGAGAAAGAGGCGAACTGCAATTCCCAGAGACCCCAGCCAACAGGGATAAGAGCAAAGGATACTGGGAGCTATAGTCTATATTATATTAAAGGTAACGGTAAAGGGACCCCTGACCATTAGGTCCAGAGTCACAGACGACTCTGGGTTTGCAGCGCTCATCTCGCTTTACCGGAGGGAGCCGGCGTACAGCTTCCAAGTCATGTGGCCAGCATGACTAAGCCACTTCTGGCAAACCAGAGCAGCGGATGGAAATGCCATTTATCTACTTGCACTTCGTGCTTTTGAACTGCTAGGTTGGCAGGAGCAGGGACCGAGCAACGGGAGCTCACCCCATCACGGGGATTCGAACCGCTGACCTTCTGGATCTGCAAGCCCTATGCTCTGTGGTTTAACCCACAGTGCCACCTTTAACAGTGGCTCTTTAACTCTATTAGTCTAATAGAGTTACACTTCAGCAAAGGAACTTTCCCCCTCTCGTCCCCCACCATGTGCCCCATGCTCACCCTAGTTCTTTTCTAGACAAAGAACCCAAAAGAGATTTAAAGGATATATGGAGGAGGGGGATTCAATTGTGCAGGCATAAATTGTTGCACTGGTGGAATAGGTTACTTAGTGCTACACTAGATACAGCCCAGTTTTCAGCTCACCCCGTGAAACTTTCTGCTCCCCAACCCAAACGTTAAGCTGGCATAAATATTTCCAGACTGCTTGGTCATGTGCCCCTCTGGCTGCGGGATCAGGCCGAAGAACTGTGCTCACACAGAACCAGTTTACATGTAGAGTTCCTTGTGTGCCTAGGAATATTCCTCCTTGTGCATATTACTCCCCCCCACCTCCTCAAATCTACCCAAGCTGGACAAAAACCACTTCTCTTTTACCAATACTTTGTAGAAACAAATGGTGCAACAGACTGATGTTGCCAGGAAGACATTTGGTAGCTGTGAGCAAGTCTCTGTTCCTGAGCCCGTTTCCCTAAGATCCCACAGAGCAGTTCCAAACACACTTTAAATCATCTTTCCTATCTTCAAGTGTGTGTACTGCCCAAACTGAATAATAAGTGGCTGCTTTAACAATTTAAACTCTGTATTGTGCTAAGTAGAGCATTTTTGTAAACACAAAGCCTAATCCAAAACCCTAGTGCATGCAGCCCACATTACTGTTGCATGGCAAAAGTATATCTCCTTTGGTTTCTAGCACCTGTGATTACTTGCTGGTGCCCATAATAAACAGCAAAGCATGACACTAACCTCAGAAGTCATATATATATATCCCTTACATCTATTTTATATTAAAATCAGCCTAGAGGCTACAGCCTACAGCCTTACAGGCATGTCCAACAGGTAGATCGTGATCTACTGGTAGATCACTGGACGTCTGCGGTAAATCACTGGTAGATCACTGGCTCCCCCCAAAGAAGCTGAACAACTGTGGCGCCCCTAAAAATAGCTCAACATTTTACCTCCTCCCTGAAAAAAACTCAACAACTTTGACCCGAACCCCCCCCCAAAATGGACCTTCCTCCTTCCTAAAAAAAGCTCAGCAACTTTGACCTGAACCCCAAAAGGGGGGGTAGATCACTGCCAGTTTTTAACTCTGTGAGTAGATCACAATCTCTTGGGAGTTGGCCGCCTAAATTTTTATTTTAATGTGATTGTCTTGATCAACTTGCTTGTATTCCTTTCACAGTTCCTGTAAAAACCAGTTTTAGATATAAAAAAGAGATGCTTATTACTACTAAAAATTATGTAATAGTCTGCTGAGAGGGGCCAGTGCTAGGAAAGGGAAAACAGTCACAGCAGCAGGAGTGTAGGCATGTCCCAATGGCTGCCATGTCCATAGCAATCTCACCCAGAAAAACCAATCCAGACTTAGCTCCCAGAATGCACTGCTACACTGAGCACCACACACATGACCAATTAGTAACCCAAACACATGCTGCATAGCCCCCCACACCCCATAAGCAACTATACTTAGCAGCAACTTGTGGCATCTCAACCACAGGTGGATCATCACTGCCCCAACACACACAAATGCCTGCAGCCCCATCACACACCAACGACACCATGGAACCAGAGAGCACAGTGCAAAAAACTGTTCCTTATTGACATGAAAGAAACAATTAAGCAACATACCGAAGGAGAAAAGGAGTTCACAGGAGCAAAGATTTCTGCAATCCTCACTCCCCACCAACCCCCAGTGGGCACCCCATAGATCAGAACCAGGCAGAGGGCCTTCTCGGTTGTGGCACCCGCCCTGTGGAACGCCCTCCCACCAGATGTCAAAGAGAAAAACAACTACCATACCTTTAGAAGATATCTGAAGGCAGCCCTGTTTAGGGAAGCTTTTAATGTTTCATAGATTATTGTATTTTAACATTCTGTTGGAAGCCGCCCAGAGTGGCTGGGGAAACCCAGCCAGATGGGTGGGGTATGTATAAATTATTATTATTATTATTATTATTATTATTATTATTATTATTATTGCTCCAGACACGACAAGGAACAGTCAAACACCAAGGGCTTGGCAGGCAGGTGGGGCTGCATGAGCAAAGACAACTGGGGGCAAGAATGCAAGCCAGATCAGACCTGCTGGTGGTGCCAAGACCAGGTGCACCAGTGGCACCTTAAAAGAAGACTGCATAGCCAGGGAGATCACCAGCCACTTGCGCCAGCTTATAGAGAAGCAGGGAGAGTTCACCAAATTCCTCTGTGATGGAGACCCCACATTTCTTACCACATGCAGGATCTGATTGCTCCAGCCCAAGGAGGCAGCAAAGAGTCTCTCAGTGCCTGTGGATGAGGTGCCACAGCACTGAGTGTGCAAACCTGCACCACCAGATCTCCAATACCCTCCTGGAGTGTGGTGAAGCAACTGCCACCTCTGGCCACATGCACCAACCAGCCTCCTACACTCCACAGTTGCCACAAAGCAACAAGACCTCAGCGACAGCTCTGGGTGCAGGACATACACATGTGGACAGCTGGACAGTGACCTCCACCACCAAGACACCCACATTCTTCACTACAAGTGCATGATACACTAGCAGCACACTTTCCACCATAAGGCTCCCACCACCACCACCAATCCCCTTCTCCTCCTTGCCAACATTACCTGCCAAGGACTCAGTCTGTGTCTCTAACAGCATAGCAGCATAACTCACCCTGTCATCCTCAGCAACTAGGCAGGGCTGACCTCCAAAATTTCTAGGAGTGGAAACTCCCTTCCCCCAAGACTTTCACACACACTGGAGGTGGCAGCTCCTCCTGATTCTCTTCCATCATCCCAAGGGGGCAGCAGGGGCACCAGTTGGGGGTGTGCTGCAGGTTGGAGTTGTGGCACTTCAGTATCCTATGGAGGGGTACCTGTGGCATGGTGGAGATGGCACTGAGCGAGGCAGCTGCTGGGAGGGTAGGCACCAAATCTGTGATGGCTGCTGATCTGCAGAGGAACAGCATGTCTGTATGCACAGAGAAGAGGAGCAGGGCTGTCAACACCATGGACAGCTCACAAGCTCATTGTCCTGGAACAGTGCCCCACATACCCTTGGAGGACCTGCCCAAAGTGCTGGATGGAGCTGTCACAAACAAGGGGAGCATACCCACCTCCAGGGCTCAAAGATTAATGTGAGAGAAGAAGCAGCAATGGCACAGCTGTCCC
Organism: Lacerta agilis; assembly: GCF_009819535.1. Lineage (NCBI taxonomy): Eukaryota > Metazoa > Chordata > Lepidosauria > Squamata > Lacertidae > Lacerta > Lacerta agilis. Next base: position 40,422,640 of record NC_046319.1, on the reverse strand, counting down.
CCAAGGGACTGGGCTCCTTTGGGAGGATGTGCAAGATACAAATTAAATAAAGAAATAAATATAAATCAATCAATCTCTTGACTGCACAAAGACAGCATTCCTCCAAGTTTCCCAGATTTCCTGTGCCAGACGCTATCCAAGTGGTGGCTGCAGTGAGTCTCCTTCCCCCTGCTCCTGTCAAAGCCCAGCAGCTCAGGTGGACAGGTAGGAAGGCAAAGCCTCAGCTAACCCAGCTGCCCCATCCTCTTCTAATGAATATATTATTCTGTAGTGTGAACTTGCTTCCACAGGCAAGACCTTCTCATGAGCTTTAATCTAGGAAAGGTGAAACTGAAATTGTTTTTTTTTTTTAATTATTATTCTTTAAAGCAGAAGTAGCTGACCTGTGACCCTCCAGATGTTGTTGAGATTCCCAAATCCCGTCTGCTTCAGCCAGCCAGCATGGCCATTCCAGTAATCAGGAACTCTGGGAGCTGTAAACCAACAACATCTGAAGAATCACAGCACAGCTAGCCATGCTTTAAAGTGTCCCACAATATTGTCATTTAAAGCAGCTTTTCTTTATAGATCACTCAGAGATGTAGAAAAGGCACAACCCTGAGCGCAGCCTGTGATATTCCAGGCTACATTTTGCAATGCCTTGTCTACTGAGGCCACTGAAAGACCAATTTAATTCTCTTGGAGCCAGAAATCATCATCATCATCATTTATTAAATTTATATATACAACATTCAGTGGCAAACAATTCCACAGGCTAATTGGTTAGTGTGTGATGGAATTCCCCATGTCTTCTGAACCTGCTGTAGATTGTGTTGGATGCCCCACATTCAAATATTACCAGAGTGTTAATCATTTAACTCTGCAGTATCTATGATTTGAGAAGCATCCAGCTGATCTCGCCCCCCTCCATTCAGTCTGGAAACCACCACCCCAATTTAAGGGGGGGGTCACATCTTGGTCACATCTACTTGGTCTTCCTCATGGAAACCTGATTAGCAAATGGTTCTCCAAGTGAGAATTCACCACAGACTTATGGAAATAGCACTTTTATTAACATACAAAGGTACAAAGCAGTGGGATTCAGCCCCAATCCAAACCTGAACTGGAAGGGAGCCCCAGAGCCCATTCTAATGGCAGAATAAATGTGTGAGGGAAAGAGATTACTTCCCCCCCCCCAACACAACCTTCCCCACACATGCCCAACCCCCATCCCAGCCTGTGGTTCAGCTGTATAGCTTCCAAATCATGACTGGCTATGGGGAGCGTGGGCTTCCAGAGACACAACTGATTCCCAGCACTCCACTTTTGAGGAAACTATCCACTGCTCTCCCCACATCTGCTTCTGGATCCTGAATGGTGGGACCCATTCCCACATCTCTGCACTTTGGATTCTGGATTAACAGTACAGGCTCCGCACAGTAAAGTGTGCCTTTGGCTGAGGAATTCCATTCATGGGGAAGGAAATCTCCAATAGGTGCAAGTTCTCTCCTTCTGGGGAAATATCTGAGGCCCATGGTCAGCTCAGTGACATTACAAACAGATGCTAGGACCCCAGCCAAAGTTAGAAAGAAAGCAACCAGCAAGTGCCTCTGGAGAATTATTCCCAAGTACCTCCATATGGCAGCCACATTAAGAAGCATTGAACAATCTTTGCATATTCATCTGTCCAATTTGCATAGTCTTTGCATAGTCATCTGTCCAATCCAAAGGCAGCATTTTAATTTTGAAGAGAAAGAAGAGAATAAGTCCCAAGTTTCTTCTGTGTATCTCTACCAGAAACCTTCTTTTCTCCCCGCTATTTTTTTTAGCAGCTATGAAGCACAAAAGATTACATGTTCAGTGATGCATACAGAGTGAGCATTCAGTACTGCATACAGAGATTTCTCCCACACGTATATATATATAACACATATATAATGATTTTAGGGACCAGCCCATGGTCTGTCACCAGAGCAGACCTCAGCCAAATGGTTCATTTGAACAGCAACATTGGACTTTCTTCCAATTCCTCCACCCTAAACAAGGTGGCCATTCAGAGGGTTAGCTAACATGAGCAAAGAAGACCAAAGCTCATTTATCAGTAATTTGACAGCCCAGCATGTGAACATATTTTGTTTAAAAAATAATGCAGAACCCAGAATACCATAGTTATTTTCTTGCCCTATTCTGAGAAGCAAATGGAAAGTATTTTGTATTGAAGAGTTATGTCAAATATAATGCAGTTTCTGGAAGTTCTACATTGTTATTAAATTTTTAAAATGGCATTCGTGATACCTACAAATATAGCAGGACAGTGTGGTACAACGACTGATCCAATAGGATATATTTCTGCGAACTACATATCACCCCTTTATTCCATTTGCTCTAGTTTATGTAAATGGCAAAAAGGAAAAAGAACGATAACTAGAAACAGAATTCAACAATCAAAATAAATATTTTTCAGTTACCTGGGCAATGAAGAAGAGATTACAGATAGTCATACTTCCCCTAATTTTCACTAAAGGATGCCCAGCTGAATTGACTTTTTCGATGTGGCAACACTAAATCGAATGACAAATCTTTCTGTTCTTTCTCAGAATCTACAAGTTGGTATCCGAGTATATTTAAGGCACCCTTGCAAACCTCTTGCACTTGCTTGACTTTCTGAAACGAGAGAACAGTCCTCCATGCCTGGGAGACATTTACTGCATCTCGGGAAGTGATTTGGAAGGCCTCCCTCTTCCTACTTGGCCCTTGTCCATGGGTGATATTATAGATCCAGTTTTCAAGTTTGCTGGTCAGCTGAAGACCTGAAAATTTATACATTGCTGTAATTTCCACTAAAGGATCTCGTACAAGATCTTCAAACCGGATCATCAAGTAACGATCTTTCAGAAAACTTGGAGGTTTCAGGGTTGCTGTTTCATAAATCTGAACGTGGCTTCTACAGATCTCCTGCAGGACTTTGTACTGGCCATCTTCCACTTTTGTGCCATTCATGCTCAAGACAATCCCATTGTCACGGGCAAGAGCTTTTGCTGATTGCTCCCTGGATTTCACAACAGCTCTGGGGTCACGGACCAGGTGGATGACTTTAAGGTTCAGGGAGGGGTCAGTGAGGAGAGGGTAAAGCACCTTGAGGTCAAAGATCCGGACTTCCTTCAGGACAACGTGGCTATAGCTCTTGCAGGCCTCTTCCACTTTGCTGAAGGGGGATTTCCCACAGACAGCCTTGCAGGCACTTTCGCTGGTGATATCAGTGCGGTGGAACAATTCACAAACAGGATCTGTGCACAAGGCACGACTCACTGCCCACTGGAAGAGATCTGACACATTTCTCTTCCATGGCAGGTAGGCATCGAAGACCGACATGTCACACTTGAAGACTGACCGGATGAGGTCCCGCACCGCCATGTGCAGGACCTTGGCACTGTTTTGGTACATGGTTACCCACACGTGCCAGGCTGGCTCCATCATGTAGAAGACATCAGGGTGTTGGCTGAAGAGCTGCCCGACAAAGGAAGACCCTGACCTCCAGGAGGAGAGGATGAGAATGTGCACCTGGGGTGGTTTCTCTTCAGACTGAGACATAAAGCCACCATGCTGAGCACACAAAAACAGTAGAAATCCTGTCTGAATCACAAGGAAGATTGCAACTGTAGTGCTGGATATTCGGATCCTCACCATTCTGGCTGAAGCAGAGCACAACTGGAGGAAAAAGAGGGGGGGAGCTGTTCAGTTTTCAGTAGGATGATGATGACACACAAGGACCTTGCATGCAAACAAGTTAACAGCCTGGGTTGCCATACATATAGGCAAGGTGAAAGAAAGACTTGTGGCTCAAAACATCTGGAAGGCACCAACAGATTGGCAAAGGTTGGTCTCCACAGAAGTTCACCAGTTTACTAACAGGGGTCTTTCTCAGCCTAATTTTGGAGATGCTGTGGGGAGGGGACAGAGCTTTGAAGTAGTTATACTAAATGTGTAAAAAGGTAAAGAAAGCTAAAGCAACCCCTGACCGTTAGGTCCAGTTGTGGATGACTCTGGGGTTGCAGCGCTCATCTCGCTTTACTGGCTGTGAGTACAGCTTCCAGGTCATGTGGCCAGCATGACTAAGCCACTTCTGGCGAGCCAGAGCAGCGCATGGAAACGCCATTTACCTTCCCGCCAGAGCGGTACCTATTTATCTACTTGCACTTCATACTTTTAAACTGTTAGGTTGGCAGGAGCAGGGACCGACCGAACAACGGGAGCTCAACCCGTCGCGGGGATTCGAACCGCCAACCTTCTGATCAGCAAGTAGAGATGGACAAATCTGTTTTTTAAGTATTTATTTGTTGTCCATAGCTCTATCCCACCTTTATTCCAAGGAGCTCAAGGCAGAGTACAGGGTACAGTTCTAGTTCATTTGCACAATCTGTGCAGGAAATGCAAGTAACCATCTCTCCCCCCCCCCTTAAAAAACAAAACTCAGTAAAGCATAACTTCTCCCGTGACATATGGAGTATTGAGGCATACGACCCACTCAGAGTCATCTACCAAGCAGAGCCTGTGCAAAAGGATATCAACTGCAACCAGTGCCAGGAGGAGGAAGAGACCCCGGAGGTGTGCTAAAGTGAGCCATCCACCGCCAAGCAGTGAGGCAGGCAGTTGCAGGAGGAAGCCCAGAGCGACGCACGTTTCTTCCGACCCGAGAGCTTAAGGACGGCTGCTTGAGATGCGCCCGGGCTTCAGCCGCGCCCTCCGCCAGATGACGCTGCTTGGATACGGGCGCACTCTGCACGCGCTCAAAGGCCGTCGCGGCGTCTTTCGTTCTCTGAGTTACGCCTGCCGCGCCTCCAAGTCCGGCGGCGCACAGACCTCGAACTCCTCGACGCCGCGCGGGCCTGACTCTCCTGTCCCGCACGAGATGAGTGGAAGTGGAGGAGAGCGAGGGCGAGGGCGAGGGCGAGGGCGGGCAGGGATGGGTGCCCAAGCAGAGGGAATCTGCTGCTGCCCCTGTCCCTCCGGGAGGGCCTCGGAGAACCCGGTGGGGGAGACAGAACCCCCAGCTGCGCCACGGCCGCCCCGACATCCCCGCAGGAATGCAGCCGTCCTGGGCCGGAGTCCTCGCAGCTGCCTCGTTTCGTCTCCTCACCTCGGCCAAGACTCACGGGCCCTTTCCTCAGAGACGCGGGGAATTTGGAAAACAGGGGGCAGGCGGGGCCTGGGGGCTGAGACGCGCAGGCTGACTGGCTTGCTGCCCTCGCCGGGTCGCTCCAGGTGCCGCCGCCGCTGCTCCGCGGACAATGAGCCGCTTTCAGACGTGGCCGCCGCCGCGTCCCGAAGCGGCCGCCGAAGGGAGGCGCCAAGGAGGGGCCGGTCCAGGGCGGGAGGCCGAGCAGCCCCCTCTGCGGGAGGTGGGCTCTGCGCCCAGGCCAGCCCCCTGCAAGGTGGTGCGCGCCGTCCAGGCTCCGCCATCCTCCATCTCCGCCCATCAGCCGAGAGCTCCAAGGACGACGGAGGCGCTGCTTCTCGCTTACCACGCGTGGCCGGCCTTTCGGCCCCCAAATGCCTGATGAGGGGTTGCCACACCGGGTGGAGGGGGGAGGAACCCGACGGTGCTACCAACACCGACCTGCACGTCGGTGCGCTCCCAACAAGGCTGGTCGACTCGGGATGCTGACCCGCCTTTCTCGCGCACGCTGTCGCTCAGGCGCCCGTCCCGTGGCTTTAAGGGCAAAAAGGAGCCGCGTAGACCAGGCCCGCTGCTTCGTGCAGCCAGCGGCCGTAGCCCCCGCCCCGCAGTGGACTAGGAAGTAGACTCGACACCGATCGGGTCTACCTTGCAGGACTGCTTGTAGACCTCCTAAGGGCGTCATGCATGCGAAGGCCTTAGGACGCTGGGCCAGCGCTTTGGCGCCTGATTTGCAGTCCGTGAAAGGTCGGGGGGGCGAGGCAGCAATGCAAAGTGCAGCCTGCCGCCTCCCCCCCCCAATGTAAACGAGGCAGCTGTAGTTGCTCATCACTCTCTTCCTGCCCCCTACTACTCATTTATAAAATTATATTATATAGTAAAATACTTCCTCGCAGGGGTGCCAACTTGAATAAAATAATGAGGGGAGGTAAGCCTCGCCCCACATATCACAAGACGTGGCGTAGGCACAGTTGAACGGCAGTGTCCTTCAACTTGGGGGAGGGGGACGCCGGATATATTTTTTTTTAACATTCTATGCAGTCCTGAGCAGCCTTTTGGCTTCAACCAATAAGAGCAGAGACTGACTTCCCTAATAAACTGCCATAAAACATTAACAGCAAAATGGATTAAAGGCAAATGGGAGATGCTAAACTATAGCACAGTCTAAGGATGTGGCATCACACATGGTTTTGTATGCAAAACATCAGTCCCCAGTCTCGCCAAGATAGGGTTGGGAAACATTCCAGTTGATACCAAATTAGATGGACGCCACTGGCCACAATCAGAAGCTGCCTCTTAGGCTTGGATGGCTGGTTTTACAGAAGACCCAATTCTGCTCTAGGGTGGAGTGCTGGCTGACAAACTAAGCATAGAACTGCTCAACATTGCAGCAGGGAAGACTGAGAACTCTTGCCTGTGGCTCAGAAGCAAGGACTGTCTAGCTAGGAGATGTTTTTTCCAAGAACAGGTGTCTAGGCAGAGTGCATACACACATACACACACTGCCCAGTGCTCCTGATGCCTCTTCCTCAGAAGGGCTTGTTAAGCCACTGAAGTGTTTCTTTCCTCAGGGCTTGACTGGGGTAGTTGAAAGGGACTGTAAGAGGCCAGTTCTGTTTACCCCACAACTACCACCTTCTTTTTCCAGGCAACAAAAGGAGAAGCTAGCAAACCACCAGGGCTCTTTAGGATCACTCAGCCACAGAACTGCCCCTTCTTGCCAGAGGAAGCACATAAAGCCCACTAGAAGAAAAATGCTGATGCTTCTGCCACTGAGCAACACTCATGCTGGAAACCCTGCCTGTTACCTGTCACCTGCCTTTTGTGCCTCTTGCTCATCTTTGCCCTTCAGGAAAGAGGGTGGAGCACAAGCAGAGGCTTCCTCAGCTGCAGACTGAGAGGGCTTTCAAATTTGTACTTTACAGCACTTGATGCAGGGTGGGGGGTGGCATAAGAAGGAACCCTCCTTTTTGCTGCTCCAGAAGGCTCTTTGGTGCCAAGTGGAGGTAGGCAAGGAGGCTAGTGGGCTGATGCTGCTGCCACTATCACAGCCATAACCACCACCCACTGACTTTGCAAATGAAGAGAAATGGAAAGTTGGCATAGACCTTAGCCTAGGCAATCAAACTTTGTAAGAGTTTCCTAAAGGGAAATTCAGTCTAGTTTTACACATCTACCACCTGCACAAAATTCAGTATGAAAAAGGCACACCCCCTCCTGGAGCTGTAACAGCCTCACTCACTGTTATCAACAGACACCCAATAGCCAGCGTGGAGGTCCTGCAGAATCTTGCAATGAAGTATTGTCTTTATTGATTACATTTGTATCTCACCTTTCCTCCAGTGACCTCAAGGTGATGCAGATGGTTCTCCCTCTCCCCAGTTTATCCTCACAATAGCCCTGTGAGGTAGGTTGTACTGAAATAATGGCTGCCAGTTCCCTCCTTTGCACTATTAAGCTATAGGAATCTTCTGGGGGACAAGAAACTGAAAATACCTCACCAGGATATGCCATTTTATGTCCAGGCGCAAGCTTCCAGGATGTCATTTTGACACCCAGTGAAGACAATTTTGTTTAAAAAAAAAAACTAAACAAAATCCAGGCTTTTAAAATCTGTTAATTACTTTCATGCTTTGCATTTGTTTTATTTCCTGCTAAATGCTTTTAATTTGTAGTGTTTCACTGTTTATTTAACATTTGTTTTAACATTAACTTTTTTTGATAACCACGCTAGGAACGTGCTGGAGAGTGAGAATAAATGAACTAAACTGTACAAAACCGGCATGCTTTCTCTGCTGTGGGAGGTGGGCAGGCTTCTCCCTACCCTTGTCCTCTCAGACTGAACAGACCAGCTAATGCTGCCTTCTTGGAAATGCAATTGTATTACTGCCTTTTCATACGGCTGTGTTTGTTTCTGTGTTAAAATCCCTATGTAGGATTACAACAACAGGGAATTAACCAAACCTGCAAGCCTGAAATTCAGTGGAGAAATAACAAAACATAATCCATGATAAAAGTATTAAAGAGAATGAATTTACTTAAAACAGTGTATCTCATTATCAACTGAAGCTCCTTCAGGTGTGTGCAGATAGTGTTTGAAATACAACTGAAGACCAAATTGCAAGGCAGCAAATTAGGTCCCCAATATGCTGCTCACATAGCAGCTCAAGTGGAAATACTTGGCTCAGAGAGAACTGAAATACAGAGTTCTTTTCACTCTTGCAATAAGCCTTGACCACAAACACACAGGTGCCTCCTCATCTTCAATGTGCAAAGCTGCTGAAGAAAAAAAATGAAAGCATGGGATATTCATTCATCCTGTTGGGAGTTTTAGTTATTTTTAGAAGTATGTTCAGGACTGGTGCTCTTTATATGACAACCCAGGGGGAACTGGTGTCACTGGTACTGTGGTTAGCACTTGATTCTGGAAAAGGAAGATTTTTATTCTTCCAAAAATCCAAAGAAAGATCAGCAGGATGGCAACATACTGAATCCAGGCAAACTTAATCATCTCCCAGAAACCTGGCTGATATGTAGCAAGAGTCAAGGAAAATTCGATTTTCAAGTGTCTTCACACAAGTTCAGAATACACACCTCAAACACATATGACCAGCAAAGTGAGAGATTAGATCTGGATCTAGAAGAAAGGTGGTTGAGAACACTCAATAAACAATAGGAGACACAAGGAAAACTCCCATCCCTATGCAAGTACAAGTTACGAACATAGGATGAGCCTTCTGTAACAGGCCAACGGCTTATCTAGTTGAGCATCCTGTTCTCAAAGCTGCCAAGCAGATGCCTGTGGGAAGCCTGCAAGCTGGAAAGCAGTGCAACACACTGCTCACTTGTGATTCCCAGCAATTGTACTCAGAGGCATAATGACTCTGAGGGTGGAGGTAGAACATAGTCATCAAGGCTAGTAGCCACTGATAGCCTTGCTCTCCATGAATCTGCCTAATCTTCTAAAGCCATCCAAATTGGTGCCCATCACTGCCTCCTGTGGGAGCGAGTTTAATGATGTGCTGCGTGAAGAAGTATTTTATCGGCCGTGAATCTTCTAACATTCAGCTTCACTAGATGCCCATGAGTTCATGCGAGAGGAAGAAAAACTTTCCTCTATCCACTTTCTCCATGCTATGCATATGCTGCAACCTTTGCTCAGTGGAGTTGCTCCATCCTCTCAATCATTTTGGTTGTACTTTTCTGAACTTTTTCCAAATCTATACTATTCTTTTTGAGGTGAGTTTGTCAGTTCTTATTTTTGACTATTAAATCTACAACTCTCATCAATGCCATCTGCCTCAGTACCTAAGACTTAGTTCACATACTAGGATCTCTCCTATTATCTTCCTCCGCGAAGATAGAAATACTTTATTCAACTTCTCCACAATCTCATACACTTTCGACACACATTTGACTCCTTTGTCATGCTGGCATACTCCTGCCCCTCAGGGTACCTTTCCTGATCTGTGATATACACTCTAGTTGAGCTTCTGATATAGTGCTTTTAAACAACTCCCAAGGATTTTGGAGTAATTTGACCCTCTTGACTTTGCCTATCAGCTTTCTTTTTACCAATACATTTTAGGGTAGTTTCCTTTTTTGAAGTAAAAAGTGACTGTGTGTTGGACTTTCCTGGCAATTGACTAATAGCACTATGGTCACTGTTCCCAACTGGCCCAACAACATTTACATCTTGCACAAGGGCGCTGGGCACCATTAGATCCCAGGTCACTGTCCCCTCTGGTTGATTCCATGACGAACTGTTTAGGGCACAGTCATTTAAGGTATCTGGAAATTTTATCTCTTTGTCACGACTGGAATACATATGTAGCCAGTCTACGTGAGGGTAACTGAAGTCACCCACAGCTACAGCATTTCCGATTTTGGATGCTTTTTTGATTTCATTCCTCATCTCAAAATAATCTTTCAATCAGCCACCTTTGGTGGTCTACAGTGACACCACCTTGCCTCCAGGCAAGTTTCATGGAATTCTTCATCAGGCATTCTTCTCTATTGGTCCAACCCAGCAGCTACTTTCTCCACATTCAGATTGTCGAACACTACCTACCAAGTGCCACGATTGCCAAGCACAGCTCAAAACAGCTTCCACCACTTCCATGCCAGACTGAGACCATGTGGGCCAACCCACAACCACCTGGCAACCAAAGGATATAGGATCAGTTCCACTGGGTAGTGGATGGTTGTCTGGACCACAAACGGTGCATCAGGTGCTCTTCCAACCACCCAGATAGGGCCGGGACCAGACAAAATTGTTGTGACTGCAAAGGAAACAACAAAGACCTTGTGGGCATTTGATCATAATTCTGAAGTAGCTGGTGAAAAACAAGTATCAGTTAACCTAGAAAGGACTGTGCACATTGCAAACTCACCATTCCTCTCCTGATATGCTGCAACAATGTTCACAAGATCATAGTCCTGGGCAAAAGGGCTTGTACCATTGATCACAGATACCTGTCACAGTGAGATCACTTTGTATTAAAAAACAAGAACAGACATATTGGGACAGGCCACACAATGTAAGTCTCAGGCAAGAGATAAGAGTGATGCAGACCAGAAGGGCCCCTGCCTGGTTCAGCCCTAATAATACCCCTTCCTATTCAGGGTAGACATGCTTCAGCTATAATGGGTGGCCATCAAAGAGATCCCTAGACTTTCTGAAGTGTCTTTAGCTCATTATGAGATTGTTGCTTGGCAATACCACAGTACAGGTGAATTTTACGCTATGTGAAATTAGTATCTCCTCCACTGTATAACCTGAATATCAAACAGTGCACATTTCACTGGCATGACCACACTTTGCAATTAGTGTTTGACTCCAGCAGCATCAGTTGCAGTGGAAAAGACATCACAAAGGGCAACAAAACTGCTTGAAAGGACTGAAATGTAAAAGGCCACTCACATTATATCTGCTGTCCAGCCCAGTATGGCTAAGTGGCTGCCTCTGGAGAAGCTTCAGGTCTCCGCTCACAAAGACCTTTGACCCTGGCAAAGGGGAAGAGGCCTGCCAAAAGGCCATGCTCTGCATCACGAATGTAGACATTCTCTGAAATGGAAACAGAGGGAGAGAGAGAAAAGGAAAGGTTTATGGCTCAGCCTTAATCATTCTACAAGTGATACAAACACAACACTCAGAATACCAAAGCTTCCTATCTGGTAGGCAGAGCATCGGGCTGAATGTATGTAAAACAAATGATCAAAATAATCAAATATAGAAAAGGATAGAATACAACTTTTTAACTGGTGGCCTGCATTATGTATTGCATTATGACTGCACCTCAAAAAACTAAAAAAATTATAGTATGAACTAAACCAAGCAATAAATCACGCATGTAGTGTCCCAAGCAAGACCTTTCATGAAATCACATCTCTTCCATGAAGCCTGTGGCCCAAAGTCCTCTTCCCCTGCTGCTGGGAGTCACCAGTGTGTCAGCTGCGGGTGTACATGCACCCATCAAGCCCTTTCTTGGCACATGCAGCATCCCTACCCCCACAATAGCCAGCATAAAACTTCTTTCATTGCAGTTTGTGTGCATGTGTCACAACTGGGGAAGGGAGGCTTAACTCCTCCCAACTATGACCTCCCCTCACCAAAAAAAAAAAAAATTCATAGAAAGCTGTTCTACTAGCTGAGCATGGGATACTGAGTAAATGAAGCAGCAGCCACCATAACCACAGCAAATAAGAGGATTAGGCTGCCTGTCCTCAAACACTGAGTGGCACCTAGAAAGCTATGGCTTGTGGCACTCACCTGCAACTGATAGGTAAATGTCAGAATGAGCTGGATCCCAACTATTTGCTCTGTAGCTTGAAGTGGAAGCTCCAGATGAAAATTTAACAGGTCCATCATTCCATCTTGATTTGAGTCTTCCTCTCTAGCCTAGCAAGCATAACAGGAACTTTTATTAAAGCAAACTTCTTAGCAATAATTTCAATTACTTGTCAGTTACAGAGATGCGATGTCAGGTAAAGAGGAAACATGCACCCCAATACAGATGCTAGATTCATTATAGGCCAAGGTGCCTGCACCAAAGCACCCTTGCAATGGCAGAATACAGCCACCTACAGGATGATGCAAAGCTGGTGATAAGCCCAGACCAGATGGGAAATGTAGGCCCCATTTCAATAATCTTTAGCAAAAGTTCCCCCTTTGCCTCTGCTAGGGAACTTGGAGTAGGCCCCCACCTGCCCAGTCCCTCTGTTCTGGCCTGGCCACAAAAGGCTCAGGTGCAAATTGGTCTCTGAGGCAGCCTTCAAGCAGGGGCAGAGGAAGGCTCCGTGCTACCCGGGGCGGCGAAACGAGGCGCCCCTGGGGGCAGGGCGTTGTGACGTCACATTGTCGTCGGGCCGTGAGCTGCTGCTCCCGGGGTGACGGAGGGAGCGGCGGCGTGTGGGAGTGGTTGGAGGGGCCGCTGCTTGTCACCCCCACGTTCGCTCCATCGCCCCAGGAGCAGCAGCACCGCACACGCCATCTGTGCAACGCTGCTCATCCTGGGGCACGGAGCGAGCTACACAGACAGGGTGCTGGGCGGCGGGGCTCCCCTTGGGGAGTGGTGGGAGGGGCCTCCGCTTGTCACCCCCCTCCCCTGGCACCCGGGGCATACTGCCCCCACCACCACCCCTAGCGCCACCCCTGCTTCAAGTCATCTAGTTTAATACTGGTTGTTCAGAGTACCCGGTAGTTACTGGTCCATGGGGTCACAAAGAGTCGGACATGACTTAACGACTAAACAACGTCTTCCCACTGCTTCATTAGCAAGTCTCCTGCTGTAGGCAGACAAAGCAGAGTACACACACTTTTTGCCTCATACCAACAGCCAAACAGATTCATTTTAAATGACCATGTTGGGGCAGCAACAATCTCCATCTTGGCTCACCCAGTGCAGTCATCCTAGGTGGTGACTGCCCTAGGAAAAGCAGTTGAACCCCACTTCAAGCCTCGATTGCAATCAACCCACTTCCATGATTTTGCAACACACTTTGTGGATAAAATCACTCATCTATTCAACTTGCGAGCAACAGCTTTAACCACAGAGCCAGTCTGAGGTGTCAGAAATTCAATCATCTCCAACTTCAATCAGTGACACTTTGTTTCATCCTCTGATATGGGAAACGTGCACTCTGATTCAAACAGGAGAGAACTGGCACCAATGAACTGGCTACCAGCAACAAATTGGGCAAAAGTTTACCCTGGCTATTGAAAACCAATTGGGTTAGAAAGAGGCTAAGGGTCTTTATTGGCTGAGGAAACTGGGTTCTCATCTAAACAGTACAGGAGTAACACAGCCTTGAGTCTGCCATTTTCACTTCCTAACTTAGCAGGAGATATGGGAGCAGGTGATGGTCTTCCAAACGCACCTGTAAACCAGGAGAAAAGGTAGCCAGGAGGTGCTTCTAGGAAAAGGCTACTGTAGACCAGCAACCTCCACTCAGCCTTTCATCGCAGAGACAACATACTGTACTGGGAGGTGGGAGGGGGTTCCAGCTGGGCAAAGAGTCACTCTTTTGTGGCTATAGTTGCTGTCAACTCTGGGCCCGCAGAGAGCCTGAGCCCAGCAGTCATCATCGTCAACGCTGCTCTTGCTCGGATTGTATTTACCGGCGGATCTAAAGGGCTACTGGAGGGAGGAAACCCGTCCGCGGCCGATGCCCTGAGAGTCGCCCCCACTGGCCGCCCCAGCAAGAAGCACTTTGCACGCGCTCAGAGGCGCCTACCGAGACGAGCGGGACGCGCAGGCGGTCGCCCAGGAGGCGGTTGCAGGCGGGAAAGGAGCTCCAGCCCACGAAGCCGCCGTCCTCCATCAGCCCCACCAGCAGCACCTCGTGCCGGAAGCGGACGCTCGGCTGCTCCGCGTAGCTGCTCCGCTTCAGCCAGAAGCCTGGAAGGGAAAAAGAAGCAGCGCCGGTCAGAGGGAAGGAGGGAGCGGGACGGGGAAGGGACGCCTTGGTGGCCATCCGCTACCCACCGTGGCTCCGGTAGGCCACCAGCAGCGGCGGCACGTAGGTGAGCACGCCCAGAAGCAGCAGCCCGAGCGCCGTCAGCGAGCACAGCGCGACCCGGTGCCGCCGCCCGCCGCTTTCGGAGACCACTTCTAGCCAGGCCATGGCGGCAGCCCGTCACCCGGGCAACGGCCGCGAGCCGTGGGCAGCTGCGCGCCACTGCGGGTCGGGCGCCGTCAACCAATCAGCACGGGAAGGACGCAAAGATATACGCGCGGAGGGCCGGGCCTCGCGACGTGACCACTGCGACGTGCCGCTCCGCCCAACCTTCTGGAAGTCCTGGCTCCCGAGTGGTTGCCGGGAAACGGTGAGCCGGAAGTCCCGCCCGCCGTGCCGTAGTGGTGGCTGCTGCTGCTCGTCGTCGTCGTTGTTGTTGTTGTGACTGTGGCACTACGGGCCCGACGGACCGAGAGGAAGACCGACAGGCCGGCCCCTCCCTTCCTTCCCCCGCCCGCCCGCACCGGCGCCATGAAGTGGATGTTCAAGGAGGACCACGCGCTGGGTGAGGGGCCAGGAGGGAGGAGGAGGCCGCCGTCGTCGCCGCCTTCTCCAGGGATGAGGCCCGGCCTGGTTCCCGGCCTCGGGGGGGGGGGAGGGCGTCTCTCTCGCCACACGCGCAGCACGGCGGGTCGGGGACCGCTGGGCTCTGGCGCCGGCCGGTGTCTCTCCCCGCCCCTCCTGACGCGCCTCCCTTGTTTGTCTCCGCAGAGCACCGCTGCGTGGAGTCCGCCAAGATCCGGGCCAAGTACCCTGACCGCGTCCCGGTAAGTCTCTCGCGGCCGCTACTTAGCCTTTCGGGGAGGAGACCGGAAGGTCCGCGCGGGGTGGGGTTTGGGTGGGCTGGGCCTCTTCAGCATCGGTGCAGGTTTGCTCCCGTTCGAAATCCGCCCTGCGGAGACGAAGCAACAAACAGCCTGTTTGGCCCGAGCGCTTGTACCTTTTTCCGCCCGCCCAGTGCCTCGCCCGGTTGGTAGGAAACTTTGACTTAGGCCTGTAAAGCGAATGGAGGGAGCGAGGGGAGACATTCCCCTGGATCTTCCATTCCCGGCATGAGCCGGGGAATTCAGTCATAAAAGCAAACAAGCAAACGGGTTCTACTTTATGTAGATGTGTACAGAAATTCAGATATTCTGAGATTTAGTTGTGTCAAAAAGGGGGGACTATAATCCTCCCAAAGACTATATGGTAATGTTGTTTGATTATCTTAAGGATAACTTATCACAAAAAGGCAAGGGAAATAATAATTTGTTAACAGCTGCTAGAATAATATGCTAGAATTGGAAAAATATCATTTACTTTTCCATAGATTATTGGCTACTCAAATAACAGTTTGCACACTGGCCAAACAGATGGTCCAATAGGAAGCCCAGGACAAGGATATGGGAGCCAAAGTCCTCTTCCCACTTGTGATTCACCATATCTTTCAATCAGAGGCCTAAGGCCTGTGCTCCTGGTGATACATATAGCCACTGTGGCTAGTAGCTATTGATAGCCATATTCATCATCAATTTGTCTAAATCCCATTTAAAGCCAACCAAGTTGGTTACCATCATAGAATTGTAGAGTTGGAAAGGACTCCAAGGGTCATCTAGTCAAACTCCCAGCGATATAGGAATCTCGACTAAAGCATCCATGACAGATGGCCATCCAACCTCTGCTTAGAAACCTCAAATGAAGGAGAATCCACCACAACATATTGTGGGAGAAAATTCTATCGCTAAACTATGGATTATGTGCAGAAGTACTTTTTTTGTCTGTCCTTTATCTTCTAGCATTTAGCTTCATCGGATTACCCCTACAGGGTTCCAATATTATGAGAGTGGGGAACAATGGAAGTTCCAAACACCTCATAGAACACATGGCTGTGATCTAGCCTTAAGGCAACCAAGGATTGTGTGATGGTGGCTGTTTTCAGATCCGTCCAGGAAAGGATATGGTTGGGGCAGCCACTGATTGAAGTTTGGGAAAAGGCCCTTGTGGCTTAACCTTGAGTGCCAAAAGTCCTCCCTCCCTTTGCATTTCAGAAAACTGAGAAGAGGTTGTGACATGCTGTGGCTGGTCTTGTCTATCATTTTTTTCTGCTGAGCCTCTCCAACTGCCATTGAGTATATTGTCCTTGTGTTAACGTTCTGATGTATCCTGTCCCTCTCCATTTTACCCCCCTCCATTGTCCTTTGAGCAGGTGATTGTTGAAAAGGTCTCGGGCTCTCAGATTGTGGACATTGACAAGCGGAAGTACCTGGTTCCATCTGACATCACTGTGGCTCAGTTTATGTGGATCATCCGGAAGAGGATTCAGCTGCCATCTGAGAAGGCAATATTCCTCTTTGTAGACAAGACTGTCCCACAATCCAGGTGAGGATCTTCCTTCTTCAAGGACAACAGCTGCTGTTTTCTCATGGAAAACAAAGCTGATGACCAGCTGTCTAAAATGGCATGGTCCTCCAGGGCACCTTGGCTTTTGTCCTGAAATAGCTGTTTCCAGTCTTTGCAGTTGCATGTTCAATGTGAAATTGGCTTCCTCACTCCAAGGGAAAGAAAGCAGTTAGCTGCCTCAGCTGAGATGATCTAGGGCAGGGGTAGTTAACATGTGACCACTCTTATCACCCCTCATTCTTAGTTATGGTGGCTTGGGCTGAAAGGAGTTGTAATCCAGCAATATCTGGATGGCTAGATATTTTCCATCTCTGATTTTGGAGTATGAATGATGATTCATTCCTCAGAGGAATCATGGGTGGGGAGAGTGCTGTTGCACCCAGGTCCAGCTTTCGAGCTTCCCATAGGTACTTGGATGCTAGGCTAGATAGAATCAGAGTTGAAATGGCCAATGAGGGTCATCTAGTCCAATCCCCTGAAGTGCAGGAATATTTTGCCCTTAACCCTGAGATTGAGAGTCTCATGCCCTACCAACTGAGACAGCTCTTATATTCATACAATTGTTTGTAAGCTTTCCACTTCCTGGCGAGCTATGCTTACATCATACACGCATAGCCAAGCAGTGAGAGATTGCCCAGGCATCTCCTGAATATTCTGCTTCCATTAAAAGAGGTGGGGAACTCTTTGTCCAAAGACTGGATCCATCCTTAGGACCTCTGCATCCAAGCCTTGGTGTCCTTTGCTCATCCTAGCCCTGCCCTTCCTGTGCACTGTGATACCCCCACCCCATTCCAGAAACACACTCTCACTGCAATTGGGCTTTCAGAAAGCTTTATATTGACTCTAATAGAAGTCTGCCGCCACCATCCCACAGCCTGTGTTGGGATAAAATCTTCATGGAATGTGCAGCTTGTGAGGGAAGGAGTTGACCTTCTCTGCTGCTTCTCCCTTCTGGTAAATAGGGTTGAAATAAAAGCTTAAATCTTTATTTCTAGCTAATTGCTACAGGTAATGGGAGGAGGGCAAGGTGATTCTACCCACCTTTGCCTTAGCCGCACCTTCCGCTTGCTAAGAGGGAATGTAGAAATATGCTCCCCAGTTTTAAGAAAACAAGTAGTCTTTAACCCTTTTCCTTAAGCATCATAAGGGCAAGAATTTCTTTTGTTGTGGGTTATAAGAAGAGAAGAAGAGTTTGGATTTGATATCCCGCTTTATCACTACCCGAAGGAGTCTCAAAGCGGCTAACATTCTCCTTTCCCTTCCTCCCCCACAACAAACACTGTGAGGTGAGTGGGGCTGAGAGACTTCAAAGAAGTGTGACTAGCCCAAGGTCACCCAGCAGCTGCATGTGGAGGAGTGGAGACATGAACCCGGTTCCCCAGATTACGAGTCTACCGCTCTTAACCACTACACCACACTGGCTCCTATAGCAGCAGTTTTCTTCCAGTGGCCCATGGCTGCAGATTATACCTGGCTGACTGGTGGGGCCAGCTGTGTGTGTATGTGGGTTTTTTTTAAATTCATGGATATCCCTCCTGCCTTTCTTCTGTTGTGGAACCTGAGGCATCATACAGGTGGGCTCTCATTGATTTTCCTATGGGGGTGCTACTGTAGTCTAACAATGTTAGGCTATGTATAGCTGAGTTTTTGTTGTGGTGTTCTAATCTTCCTCAACTCTTCACAAAGTGTCTGGTTATAGAACTAAAACATGATTTAGTGCATTTTCCTCAGACAGATACTTTTTCTAAAGCATTTTTGCTCCTTTTACTGTTTTGTTCCAGCCCCACTCTAGCAATCCATAACTTTTGATTTCTGCAGCCAATGTCTGTTCAGAGACAGAACTAGTGTTAATTACAGTCATGAAGAAAAGGAAATTACTGTGCTAGTTTAGAATACACAAATGTTCCTAATTTCAGAGCAACGTGAATAGCAGAGCTAAGGTGTGTACACAGGAATATGCAAGATCACCCAAGTGGACAAAGTGCTTGCTATAGAAAAATCTGTAATGCTTGTAACTGATTTGGGGAGTAGGAGTGTTTACCCTTTTTCTTTTCTCTCTCTGCCATTTTTCCTTCAAAGTTTCCCTTACCCACATGAAATAAGGCTGAGGACTACATCTTCCCCAGACCCTAGTATTAAGTCAGAATTTAACCCCTTATGCTGAATTCATGATGTTAGAGGATTTTATGGTTTTAAACAATTCAATCCTATGCCTGCCTACTCAGAAGTAGGCCCACTAGAATTCTGTAGGCATAACTCCCAAGATTGCAGCCCAAGTATAGATCTAATGTGCTTCTGTTCATTTATTTTTGCCAGGCTTTTTAAAAAACCTTCATATTTTTATTAGATTACAGATTGAATTTCTCAAGAGGTAGATAACATTTTAATCTTTTATCATGAACTTCAGTCTTTGTAAAATGTGGCAGTTTACAAAAAGACAGCAAATTATTTACACACACACAATATAAACACCAGAAGATAAAATACCAGATGAAACAATAAAATCCTGGGCAACCAAAAGCCCAGGATGAAAGAGAGATGTGTTCTGTAGCAATCTACACCCTGCCTCCAGCCATCTCTCCCATAACCTCCTGAACCAGAGTGCTATCCCTTCATCTCTCTTGCTAAGGGATATTCTGATAACATTCTGCTACTCTAGAGGCTGCAAGTGGTTATAGTAATCATTAGACAGACACACATGGTACAAGTAGAAAAGTTCCTGTTTAAAGAATTGCCTGGGCTTCCATTCAGTTTGTATTCCCTCTTAGTTGCTATGTAGACTCCTTTGATACCTTAGCAAGTTCCTCACTGTCTTATCTTGTTACCTTCAGCCTGACAATGGGACAGCTTTACGAGAAGGAGAAGGACGAGGATGGCTTCCTGTATGTGGCCTATAGTGGAGAAAACACCTTTGGCATCTGATTGCATCTCCTTCCCTCTTGTGTCTTGTAAATAGCCTCTTGTTTGTGATCATGACCCCGGGGCACATCCAGCATCTGTCACTGGGTTGATTTAATATATGGATAGATTTTTGTTAGCTTGGTAATTTATGAAAGTTTTATTTCCCCATTGCACATTGTACTCATAGCTGTAAATTCCATAGTCTCTCTCCTCTGGGACACATATACTGACATTATTTAAATACTGAAGCAAGGTTGTTGAGGGATTAAAGTGAGGGGGGAGGGGGATTTTGAAATGAAGGTTTGACTAATTATTAATTATTACAGTTTCATAGTAAAGGCGCTTCTAGATTGTTCCAAACAGTCTCAAGATGCTAATAAGTTGATTTTGGCTAGTGTCTTCCTCTTGATGAATTTTGCTAGAGGAAACTGATTAAAATTCCTCTCACAAATATGTTTCAGTTCTGTTACTTCAGCCTCACTTTCTAACACACAGTCTTACAAGGTCAAGCTTTACAAGGGGTGATCCTGCATCTGTCCTATGGGATAAGCTGTGAGCACTGAACCAGCTGCTTTTGCAGATCTAGACATTTCTCAAATTGTGAGAAGACCTCCAATAAGTTGCTTCACACTCTTCCTCTTTAGGAGCCAGATAAGTTTCCTTGAGCTTTTGGTGAGGGACTTTGAAGAGTGATCGGACAGGACTTTCCTTTGTAGGATTATTTAATATCTGGAGACAGGTCCTTGCATTCCTTTCTTTAACAAAGGGTGGTGGTGGTGGACAGTCTTATTTTTATAATATGTAACAACATTTTGTAGCTGTCAGCTGAATGCTACCCATGCCCAATTATTTGGCAGTTATGGAAGTTTTATTTCCATTTTATTTGGAATACAATATGCAATAGGCATGAGGCTTGCTCTGGCTATAATTCTTGATTGACAAAGGCTAATCAATAACCATGTTGTATTGATAGATATATCCAGCTACAGTCATGGAGGTGGGCATATTTGCTCTCCACACCCAAAAAGCAGGTAGATGCCAGATGTAGCCAGTTCTGTTCTAAGCACACCTTAACGATGTCATGAACACTATCATTACATCACATGCTCTTAGTCATCTATCCGGCTTGGTGGGTACCTTGTTTATAATTAACAAAGAGGCAGCCAACTATGGCAGATTGGATCAATTAATTACGTAGGTTTTCAGTGAATAAGCAGGATGGGCATCAGGAAGTTTCACAAGCCCTGTGACGTTCTTCACCTTCCCCAAGGCTGCATTTACAATGATGGCTGGTCCCACAATCCTATGCAGTAATATGTTGGCACTCATGAGAAAATCAGGCGGCTCTCAGGAGTGAGCTGGCCTTCTTCCCCCTCCTGCAGCAGCAATGGACTTCCTCTCCTTGGTGTTCATCCCCTGGTGCCTTTGTTGCACAAGTTATCCATTACACTCACCTCTATGAGCCATAGTAAAACACAATTGCTATCACAGGATACATTTTCAACAATGCATTCATCCACACAATCCAGTTTAGACAGTTGCTGTGCTGACCTCAAAATTCTCTAAAAGCTTATAAAGCTAAATGGAATTGTTTACTATACAAAGTAGCCTAGCTTGCTTTAGTAGAACAACTCCTAAATGGCTTGTTTTAACAGCACTAGGCTCTTGAGCCAGAGAAAACAAACATGGTGCCCTCCAGATTGTTGCACTACTACATGGTCAGTGGTAAAGGATGACTGGATGGGCACATTGATGACCCCTGCTCTAAGCATTTATGTTTGAGCTCCAACCAGTTCAAACAACCAGCATGCAACAGTCACTTTCAATCTCTCCTATACAGTAAGACCGCAATCTGTGCTGGGGTTATGTTCCAGAAATCGCACCTAAAGCCAAAAATCCTGTACAATCAAAACACATGGGGTGCAATAGTGGGTGGCAATTGCCAAAGTCTTTTTATTATTATTGCAAAGTGCATAAAGCTGAATGCACACAAGTTAAAAGTGCATAAGTTGCAGGCTTACTGTACTCAATAAGTTTCTAAAACGTCTGTCAACAAAAGCCTAAATAATACCTTCTTAAAATGGGTATACAACTAAAATTATTCATATTGAGTACCAGAACTGCAAATCATATCAAGGTCTAACATTACACAATTAGATCCCACTTTTTGTCTACTACAGTCAATTAACAATAGATTTGCAAGAGTTGTTTGCAATCTCAGCCTCACTTGATAACCTCAGTCACGCCCAAGTTACATAAAGTCAAAAACGGAAAAGACCATGCTGCAACAATTAAGTAACAGGGTTCATGGGCTGCTACCTTGTTTTAGTATGCCCTTTTGTTAAAATGCAAAGGATGGGGGTGGCTAAGTATGTAAGAGTCTTGGTGGTTTAAAAAGAAGTTTCAAGAATTTTAATGTTGCAAGTTTAAATCATTGCAGCTCTATGCCTGTCAGTCACAGGAGGGACCAGTAACATCCCACCCCCTAGGTGAGGCAGTCTTGCCTCTGAGCCAGGTGTCACAGTGCAACTTCCTCCTCTCACGTGAAGTGCAGGTAATCCCGACTGTTCCTCACCCAGCAGCCCAAAGCTTGGCTGTGCAGTGCTTTCCAGGCTTCTTGGTAACTGGCAGCGGCTTCCTTATACTCCCAGTAAGTCTTTAATTTCTTCTCTCTGAGAAGGAGAAACAAACAGTCCTGGAATGGCTCACTGTCCTGCCTTGCTCCCCCCTCCCAGCTCTTTGTAAACAAAGGATACCCTCACCACTCAGGCCATGCTTAGCCCAACAAATAGCAAAAATTCAACAGCCACACCAAAACTTAATGGCCAAGGGCTGCAATAAAACATTTTGGTGTAGAAACTTTGGTCACAAGCAGCTCTGCCTGTGCTTGCCTTGCAAGGGAGAGACCCAGAGGAGGCCATATGAAGACCCACAAAGTGGGACACTCAGCAGCAATAGCCAACTTGTGCACATACCACCTACTTGGCAAGTTGCTGAAGGTGGAGGGTAGCAGAATAAAAGGAAACTTGGGTGATGTTTTTGCAGGGACTGGAGTAGGCTGTTGACAGCTTTGGCTGTGTTTTGTGGGAGGGGATATCTGTGGACATCTGAAAGGCTGTGAGGCAGGCTCAGGCCTGAACAAAAGCTTTGCACTCAGCCAATGTTTATTACGTAACCTTTTTTATTTTTAAAGCCATGCAGCTGCTGCCCACCATAGAGTATCAAAACACCAACTATATCCAGCACACCAACTTAGCTATGTCCAGCCCTTCTCTTGCCAGCAACTTTGCTGAAGAAGGGCAGGTTTTGCTTCTCTCTGGGCACACTGTGGTTGAACAAGAAGGGGAGTGAGGCACCCAAGATGAACAGGGCAGAGGCCCACTGTCTTCAGCAGCTCCTGTCCCATCGAAGTGTGCAGGAAGAAGACCAAGCTACCTGAATATAGAAATACTGCCCCCTGCTGCCCACAGGGAGGGACAACCGTGTCAAATCAGAACCAGCTGCCTGGGCACCAGTATCTGGCTGGCTCAAGGGTACAGAGACAGGAAACAGGCAAAGGGCAAACAAAACCCCAGGAAATTGCAAAACTAAGCAAAGCCTAAAATATGTTTGAGGAAGGAGAGTTATGCAAGCAGCATGGGGGCCAGCATTCCTCTTAGTACACACAGCACATCTATGCAGCCTGCAGAAGCAGGTGCTGGCAGGGAGTGTGGAAGAACACTTCCTGGCCCTGGAAGTGTCTGCACGCAACCTCAATACAGCCAGAGCAAACAGAGCATTAATGCAAAGGTTGTAAGACACCACAGGGGAAAGCCATTCAGTACAGGGAGATGCAGCTAAACTGAAGTGGGCAGCATACAGGAGGGAAAGCCTGGGAAAGAACAAAGATACATTGTTTTCTATTAGAAAGATAGGATACAATCTCCATAGAACCGAGTTGGAAAACTGTGGCTCACAGCCTTGCTGCAGACAGCCTAAACGGATGGAGCAGTACAAGGCGAGAGAGAAAAGAGCTAAACAAACTCAGCAGTCCTGCAAATGCCAGGTGCTTTGGACTTTAGCTCTGTCCACTGGCTCACTTTTCCCATTGGTCAATTTACCTTTCAAAGGAAAAAGTTGCAAACCCCATGGTGGTACAGGGAGAACATGGGGCCTGCTGTCAAAGAAGTGGAGCATGCAGCAGTTAAAAGACAGTGGGAAATTCCTCACCTGAGAGTTTTTGGCAGTTTTTCCTGTGGAATGCTGGCCGCCAGCTTCAGGAATGCATGAAAGAGTTCCACCTTGCAGATTTGAGACCTATCGGCAACAGAAGACCAAATTCTGATCATAAGTCTCATTGCAAAAAGAGACAAGGGTGCCAGCTTGTTGGTTGAAGCGCTGCTTTGTCAAGTTTCTGTCCCCAAAGGCCACTGCAAAAAAAGCTTCTTGCAAGACCTCTGCTTTTTCAGAAATGGGTATCTGCAGGTTGACAGGGATTCATAACACCTAATGCCCAAAGGAGAATGGTGCAGTTGGCAATTTATGAAGGAATCTGCCATCATAAGGCTTTTTTCCTTGTGAGTGTGTGTTTTAATAAGAAGCTCAAGTTCTTATGAGTTATATATAAAAAAACCTTTTAAAAATAAAGGCATGCTGCCTAAGGATTGAGAAATTTAAGCAACTAAAACTGCCAGGATTTATCCATTGAATTAGCACAGCAATCCCGCCTCCCAAATTCAGATGACTGGGGAAGGTACACAAATGCCATCATCATCATGATGAGTACATTTATATTCCAAGGAGTTCAAGATGGTGTACATCAGGGGTTTCTAAACTGTGGTCCATTAGCCTCCAGTGGTTCTGTAGCTTCATTCTGGTGGGCCTGTGGATTTGTGGCTGAAGATGGGAGATGGCACACCAGAATGGGCTTTTCTGTGGTGGCTCTCTGCTTGTGGAATGCTCTCCCCAAGGAGGCTCACCTGGTGCCTTTGTTACATATCATTAGGCCCCATGCAAAACCAGTCCTCTTCTTCCAGGCCTTTGTTTAATTAAACCAGCCATGGCCTTTAAAAGTTTGTTTGTTACTAAGTTATGTTTGTTTTTTAATGTTGTAAAGTGCCCTGTGTTGGTACATCATCATCATAGTCTCCCAAGTCTTAGTCTAATGCTGTGCCCACTACAGCACACTGGGTTGTGTTTCTCACTTGCTTCTCAACAATGTTTGTGTCTAAAATCCAGGAGTTGTAGCTATCCTGCCTCATAAGACTCCCATTTCTGACTATGCTTTCTCATGTGGGGCTGCCAAAACTGAACATGGTATTGATTCTTGATGCTTTTACATGTCATTATTAATATTATTATTAGTTAAGTGACTTACTTATTTTTCATCTACTACCAAAAAAGTATCTAAGCAACTTAAGGAAAGATTAAAAGCCAAAAATGATTTCCACAAACAAACCCAGCAGAAAAGCAACAACAAAAGCTTTAGCAGCAATAATTTTTCATTCAACAGGTGATCAACCAGCTTGTCACAATCCATCAAAAGCCTAGGAGAAGATGACTTAATTTTTAACCTGGTGTCAAAAGGATTTTAAAGATGGTGCCAGGACAGACCTCCATAGATGGAGAAGCCCCCCCCCCACCTTGCCCTTGTTGCCACCCACAGATGAAGGCCAAAAGGTCTGGAAAGCTTGTATTGAGAAAGGATTTCTGAAGGATATTGGGATCCTGAGCCATAAAGGACCTTCCAGGTTAAAACCAGCACTTTGAAATGTGCCGGCAGCCACTGCAGCTGTGCCAAGTCTGGTGTTATATGATCAGCCTGCCTAAGGCTGTCAACAAGCCTGTAATAAAATTACTCTGGCCCTTAGCAACACACATGCCCCTTTTCACTGGGGCCGAGATTTCCTTCTAGGATGACTGCAGGCAACTCAGCCCCCTGGGACAGATTGTATGTCTTGGGGATTATTTTCTATTTCATGTATGTTAAGCGTGCCAACTCTGTTGCCTGGTTCCTATGCGCGCACATACCCGTGAGCAGCTCATGTGTCTTGCTTGGAATGCTACTGTCCCAGGTAGATTTGAAGAAAACACCGCCCTCACTCCCTCATTAAACATCACCATCTCTCAAGGTTATTTTGCCACTCCTTGTAGGGCCAAAGTGCTACACTCAAACACCTCCCCTCACCCTGCAATGACAACTGTCCACTCTCTTCTCCTCAGAGGATCTTTGTCTCCTGGGAGGCTGTAAGCTGATCAGCTGCTGACTAAAAACTTTCCCTTGAGATGCCAAGCCTCGTCCTTTCCCATTTCCTTAGAAGCAGCCCAGTAATAAATGGTCTCATTGTCTATGCAGCTGGTACTGCTACGATTACAGCTGCAACACTTCAGGCTCCTGCTCCACACTGTGGCAGAGATTTCTTTCCAGGGTGATTCCAACCATTTCGGGCCACCCTCCGTGTTCATTTGCAGCTCACGTAAACTGTGTGTCTCAGGCATTATTTTTCATTTAATGTATGTTAAGTGTGTCAGTTCTGTTGCTTGATCCCAACGTTTAGACACACACATATGGAGAATGCTTCACAGCCCACTTGGCCACAATGACTTTCAACAGTGGGAGGCATGTTGATAGCGTATACGCTACTAGACAAGATGACAACATGCCTCTGATTACCAGTTGCTGGTGGGATCCTGAGTGGGAAAGTGCTCTGTTTGTGCTTTAATCCTACTTGAAGGCTTCCCTTTATGGCATCTGGTTGGCCAATGTGAGCACAGGACACAGGGCTAGATGGGCCAACTTTGGCCTAATCCAGCTCCAGGGCTTTTCTTACATTCCTATGGCAAGACCAAGCAACTGACCTGAAGCATTTATCACTAATGGTAAGGACGTTAAAAAGAGGACAAAATGTCTGCCATGAAACCAGTTCAGAAAAAGGGGTGGTACAGAATGAAGTCAATGGAAAGAGTCAGGCTCTCGTGGTTTGAGACTCGCCTCTTCTCTGAAATTCAATAAGTCCGGCTCACTCAGCACACACAGAAATCATCCGAAGGACTGCATCTGCCTCTCTCTCTCTCTCTCTCTCTCTCTCTCTCTCACTCACACACCGCTACCTAGCTGTGGCTCCTGCCACCTGTGACACACACCTGGACTTTGGGCTTCCAATCACTTTCTTAGTTGACCCCTGCTTGAAGCCATGTGAAGTGACATCGAGTGGGTGCTCTGGAACAGCACTCCAGCTGATAGCTGGGAGGAAAGAGAGGAAAGAGGAGTCACTTGCCACAAAATATGCAAGGGAAACGCTAAGTGCCACCTCGTAAAGCCCCCAACTCAGATGATTTATCCTTTTGCAGGCAGCCCAACAGATGGTGGCCTTTGCTCCTACCACTGTTACCAGCTGTGGATCACCAGCTTTGCCTTTTGCTTCCCCGATGCCTGCAACCCTATCGCTAGGCTCTAACACGATGGGATCGTTCCCCCTCCCTTAAAACCCCCAGCTCAGAACCAGACATCTCAACAAGCACTTTGGCCATATCACTGAGAAGGCGGTGACCCAGGTATGCGCTGACACCAAATGTGCACACATTAGTTAGCTGCTGCCTCTCCTTTTCCTCCTTTCCCTTCCTCTTACCTGGTGATTTTATTCCTTCCAATGCAGCCAGCATTGCTTTCTATTATTACAAACAGCAATTTTATCAGTAATGTTTATTTGCTCTGCCGATAATATCTGTTTATCAATCAAGTCCGCAGAAATACCCAGGGAACTTCCAGAAGGAAATTATTGCTCCCCACTCTACCCCCACCTCCAGTTTCCTTCTCATACAATTTTAGAGTTGGAAGAGACCCAATGGTCATCTAGTCCAACCCCCACAATGCAAGTTGGTCTCTTTGGTTTGATGGCAACGTTGGAATTGCCCTCAGACTTTTATGGCTCTGGTAATGTACACAAACAATAACAATTCCCATAACAGAATCACCCTGCCGCCACCTCCAAGCAAGGGAAGGGGAGCGAAAAGCCCAAGTACCCTCATGAACACCCTTGAAGACACCAACCTGCCCCGCAGGGTACCACCTTCCCTTGACGCACAGCATGGTTGGCCTGGACTGCTTCACGGCTGTGGATGAAGCCCAACTGGGACTGCAGGATTTCCACCTCCTGAACTCGGAAGCCATCCGGCAAACACAAAACAGGCAGACCCCTGGGGGACAGAAGAGCACAACCTCTGTTCAGCAACACGGCACGATCCAATGTTTGGAAAAAGGAAACAAGCACGATCCCTAAAAGTAACTGCAATGGGCTGCTCCACCCACTTGGCTAATACCCTCCCCATCCTCACAACTTGCTCACCTTGCAACGATGGCCCTCTGCAGGGCCTCCTGGCTGTAGGGACAATGGCCCACAACCATGGCTGAAAAGTAGATGGGCTGCTGGAGGAAATGCATCAGGAGGGCTCCCTGGCAGCCAAGGACATTCCAGTGCAACAGCTTATCACTGCAAGACATGGAGGCTGTCTGGGCCCCACGGCCCGGCTTGATCCGTAGAAGCCCCACGGTGTGGTAGTCGCCACCTGGCCGCTGGGAATCCCCTGCCTCTCCTGGGACACACTTGGCCCCAGTCCTGTGGACATCCACCACTTTGGTTCCTACACGGTTCTCGGCAGGGAGCTCAGCACCACAGACTTTCTGTCTCTTGGGGAAATGGTCAGCTGCCGTCTCTTCAGACTCCCTTTCAGCTGCCAGAGGCCCATAGTCACTGATGCTCCTCTTAGCTGCCTTTGATGGCTTCAGTGGCTGGCAAGGCTGTGCTTCCACTTCCAAGACTGGGATAATTGAAGCATCCCCACCTAGAAGAAATGGGGGGGGGGGGTGGGCTCTTAGAAGACAAAGACAAGCAGGGGCTCTCGCCCACAGAGGAAAAATTCCCTGGAGCAGAGAACCCATCCTCTTTTGGGGTGAGGCAACCAGAGCTGTACAGTCTTCCAAGCAGCTCTCCTCATAAATTTGTATAATGGCATTAAGATACTGGCCGTTTATTTTCAATCCCTTTCCTAACAATGCATAGTGTAGAATTCACCCTTTTTATAGCTTACCCACAGTGAGTTTCAATTACCTTTATATCCAGCCCAGTGTCTCAGTGATATGCTGGGCTATTTGGCAGCCAGGCTCTTTCACAATTTCTCTGCAGGAACTTGCCACCTCCACCTCCACCAATGCAGCACAGCCACACCAGGCTACCACCCAGCTCCAAGGAAGGCTACCAAGGGCAGGGGAGAAATTCCCCCAACCAAAAGGGCTGTTCTGACATACTCACAAGGTGTGTGGCTGGAGAAAAAAATAAAGGTGATGTGTGGTTTGAGAATCCACTTCCCTTCCTCCGTTCCTGGATGGAAGATGCTGGGCTCTTGGCACACACCTGCCAGCCACAGCTGGTGAAGGAGGTACCTGGGGGCAAGAGGACAGCTGCTTTACAAGAGACATCACCAGCAGTACCCCCTCTGGGGGCACCTGAATCTAATGCGATCCTCCCTGGGACTGCTGAGAAAAACTGCCACTCCATTTGCTTGTTTTAATTTGCATTTATGAGAGTGCTGCAAGAACCTGATGTTGGAGGGCACTCCTTGGTGAGAGAGAAGCATTCCTATGGGGAGGGTGTGTGTGACTAACCTATCTTCTGATGAAAGCTTAAGTTAGGGGAGGACAACCTAGGCAGGATGAGCTGCTACCCTAGAATGCAGGCTTATATTATTAGGTGGGTGAATGTTTGCTAGCATACTGCTGGATTCTGTCATTGGGATGTATCTGGAAGATGGTCCAATCAGCAGAGGTGGTCTACTCTGGTTCTTGACAACTATCCCTGAGTTGCCAATCCCCCTATTTTGGAAGGGTGATTGAGATGGTGACGGGAGCACACCTGCAGGCACTGTTGGATGAGATGAATTTGCCAGGCAGAAACTTTTTTATGTCCATTGAAAAACTTATTCCCCCCCAAGCTTTCCTCAATTAGTCCATTCTATTTCTGCAGCTTTTAATTTTGGTTAACTTTGTGTTCTTAACTTTGATTTGTAATTTGTATTACATTTTGTATTCTGTTTTTTGTATGCAGCTCGGGTATTCTTTGAACGTACAACAGTTTACAAATTCTTAAAATACCGTATTTTTCGGTCCATAAGGCGCTCCGGACCACAAGACGCACTTGTTTTTTAAAGGGGAAAAACCAGGGAAAAAATATTTTCCTGGTTTTCCTCCTCTAAAAAACACGGAGGGGAGCGCTGGAGGGGAAGCCCCTTCTCCCTTCACAGCGGCTCATCCCCGCTTCCTTAAAGGGACATGGGGAGGAGGGGAGAAGGTTTCTCCCCTCCTCCCCATGTCCCTTTAAAGCAACAGGGGATAAGCCTGCTTTTGGCGTCGGGGCCAGGGTGGTGGAGAAAGCAGCAGCATCCCCGCTGTTTCCTCCACCATCCCATGCCTTGCACCGATCCCAAAAGCCTGCTTTTGGGATTGGCGGGCAGCGCGTGGGGTGGTGGAGGAAATCCTCTACCAACCTCCCTGCCGCCCACCGATCCCAAAAGCAGGCATCACAGCTGCCTCCCCCCACCTCCCGCCGAATACGGCGGGGGATGGGGGGAGGCAGCAGAGATGTTGGTGGTTCGTGCTAGCAGCTCCGTTCACGGAGCTGCTGGCACGATCCACCAACATCCCCTTTGCTCCCCGCCGCCTCCCCACATCCCCCGTCGCGTTCGGCGGGACGTGGGGGGAGGCGGCGGAGGTGTTGGTGGATCGTGCTAGCAGCTCCGTTCACGGAGCTGCTGGCACGATCCACCAACATCCCCTTTGCTCCCCGCCGCCTCCCCACATCCCCCGTCGCGTTCAGAGGGACGTGGGGGGAGGCGGCGGAGGTGTTGGTGGATCGTGCTAGCAGCTCCGTGAACGGAGCTGCTGGCACGATCCACCAACATCCCCTTCGCTCCCCGCCGCCTCCCCCCATCCCCCGTCGCGTTCGGCGGGACGTGGGGGGAGGCGGCGGAGGTGTTGGTGGATCGTGCTAGCAGCTCCGTTCACGGAGCTGCTGGCACGATCCACCAACATCCCCTTTGCTCCCCGCCGCCTCCCCCCATCCCCCGTCGCGTTCGGCGGGACGTGGGGGGAGGCGGCGGAGGTGTTGGTGGATCGTGCTAGCAGCTCCGTGAACGGAGCTGCTGGCACAATCCACCAACATCCCCTTCGCTTCCTGCCACCTCCCCACATCCCCCGTCGCGTTCAGAGGGACGTGGGGGGAGGCGGCGGAGGTGTTGGTGGATCGTGCTAGCAGCTCCGTTCACGGAGCTGCTGGCACGATCCACCAACATCCCCTTCGCTCCCTGCCGCCTCCCCACATCCCCCGTCGCGTTCGGCGGGAGGTCGGGGGAAGCAGCGGAGATGTTGCTGGATCGTGCTAGCAGCTCCGCTCGCCGAAAGAAGCTTCTTTCGGTGAACGGAGGTGCTGGCATGATCCAGCAACATCGCTGCTGCCTCCCCCCACCTTCCGCCGAACGCGACGGGGGATGGGGGGAGGCAGTGGGAGCGAAGCCTTCGCTCCATAAGACGCACAGTGATTTTCCCTTCCATTTTAGGAGGGAAAAAGTGCGTCTTATGGAGCGTAAAATACGGTAACTGATCAGCCAGTTCAAGCAAGTCCTGTTCTTTTCTCAGATGCATTGCAGGTAGGAAAAGTGCAAAGTTTAGCTGGCTTAAAGGGCCACAGAGCTGGAATAAGCAAGCCCCCAAAGAGGCTGCCCATTCCAGGGAATCTTCCAACCCCCCCCCCCAGTCCATCCTCAAGCTCATTGCTCACCTCTGGAAGCTCCTCTTGGCCACCACTTCAGCATGACTGTCATTGAGGATGTCTCCTGCAGAAGCAGCACCACCAAAACCAACAGAGTAAGCCCGACACGGTTCCTCTCCAGGGGGAAGCCAAGCACGTAGCCACACCAGTGTGCAGCTGCCCTTGCTCCATTCCAAGGGGCTTGTGAGGAGGGGGGACCTAGCTCAGCGGGCTCCAGCAGGTGGGAAGGGGGCTGCTTACCAGTCTTCCTCATTTCTGACTGCCCAATGCATTTCGTTCCAGTTCCCATGGCAACAATCGCCTTAATTTCTGAGGGGAGGAAATAACGGTAGTTGGAAGAGGGACAGACAGAGAAAATTTTGTTTTGGGCTTCACCCATACAAAGCCAGGCTCAGGAGCAGCAAGGCTGAAGCAACGGCAGTTCCGCAGTTGCCTCTGCGGTGTCTTACCCTCATTTCACACACACACTTCTTAAGTCCCAATAGATGATGGACCCATGAAAGTTATTTATTGTTATTCCTCAGGGTTGAAGGCACAATGGGAGAGCCTACCCAGGCTCACTGGGAAGGGAGTTCCAGAGCCTGAGTGCTGCCACTGAGTGCAAGGCCCTGATCCCTTAGGCTAGGGGAGATACCAAATCACCAGCAGCTCTTGTCTCTCTTCTTTATTCTAGAACCAAACACCCTGGCTTCACAGAATCACAGAGAGGCTCACTTATTTTTTTGCCAGGGTGGGGGCAGTGGAACCCCTCTCCTGAAAGTCTTAGTGCTGGGGGGGCCACAGCAATATTCATATAGGATAAAGTAACCAGGTCCTAATCCACTGAAAGTTTTAATAAGTGCTTTGAAACAGACCAGAAGCTCTTGAAGCATGGGAATCAACACCCTAATCCCAAATGGAACTCTTTCCCCCAAGTATGCCATCCTCTCCACAGTCAGGGGGAGGTGATCTGCCACACAAGCCAGGGACACAACTAGCATGACTCACTTGGGGCAACCAAGTTTTGCTAGGAGGAGCTGAAGGCAGCAGCAGCCTCCTTAGTTATGTCCAGCAGCACAGCTACCCCTGCAAGGCATATCGGTGCAGAAGGCAGATCCATGGAAATAGGCTGGTCTGCTTAATAAGGTTAGTCAAGAACGGCCAAAGAAAGCTTGAAAACCAACACTAGGAAGCGAAAAGCCCTCGCTGGGTTTCCCTTTAAGGCGCCCCCTTTGATCAAGGCGCCTCCTCCCGCCGCAGAAGCCAGAGGCCACCTGGTTCTCTCCGAGCCTCACCTGCGCTCTCCACCTGCAGCACCGCCGCCAGCAGAGTCCACTCTCGACCAGCCGCCGGCTTCCCTTGCTTAGGCAGCCGGGCGTCGTAGTGGCTGTAGCACAGGGCGGCCACCTCGTCGGCGGTCCACATCCTTTGGGGCGGCGAGACGGACATTTGCCTCACTCCCTACCGGGGACCTCCGGAGGTCACGAAGCTCCAACTCCCAGCAGCCGCCGCCGGGGATGGTGGTGCGGGCAGCAAGAGAGAGACCGTCCAGCAGTCCCAGACCTGCCGCAGCACGAGGCGGGCTCCTCCTGCCTCCCTCTGCCCAGCCAAGCATGCCCGCCAAGAGCCTCGTCGCAACAGGCACCGACCCTCCCCCAGGACCCACCAGGCAGAAGGTGCTACCGGCCAGGAAGTCAAGAACCGGCGGAGGCCACCGGGAGCAAGACGGAAGAGCTCTGTGGCGACGGTGCCCTGTCCCTCTCTGGGAGCGCCAGGATCTAAGGCGGCGCTCTGCACATGCGAAGATGTGCTCTCGCTTGGAAATCAGAGCCGGTATCCCTCCCGCCGAGCCTCAGAGGCACTTCCGGCTCCCAGCGGGCCACGTGGAGCGACAATCGGCAGACGCCATAGAGACCGAGCCGGACAGAGCGGCTCTTCCCTTTAGCCGACCAAGAAGCAGCAAGTGAAGGCTGCGCGCATCCCTCTTTTTAGCTATCGGGAATCCTAGAGGCAATAAGGTATGGTGACCGCTCATTTATCTGCCGGGTTGACTTCCTGGTTATTTTTTACACCACCTCGGGCGACCCAGGCATTTCAAAAGAGCATCTCGCGCTCCTCTCAGAAAACTCAAGCAGCGAAGCCCATAGCTGTCAACCTTTCCCTTTTTTGCGGGAAATTCCCTTGGGGGAAGGTTGACAGCCTCCCCAGAAGGGAAGGCAAAAAAGGGGGAGGGCTGACAGCTTTGAAGGGCCTTCCGTGTGGCTTTCCGTTCATCTCCCAACTAAGAAGTACAGTATAAAGGAATAAATCTCTACCTGAAGACCGGGGGAAGGCTCATGGATTTTGTTAAAAGGGAACAGGGCTCATAAAATGGCAACATCACAGGCCATTTCTCAGAAAGTAGCAACAACAGCAAGACAGCTGGAGGAATGCAACATAATATTAAATGCAAGGGAAGGCAACATAGCCTTTCATTTGGAAAAGGCAGGAGACCCCAGCAGGGTGAAAGCCACTGCAAACTAAGCGAGGTTCTTTCTTGACATCCTGCCCCTTTCACTATATGCTGGTTAGCAATCAACAGGGAGCTGAGCTGTGACATTTTACTTCTGATGTTTGCAACCACCCGTATGCTCATTCGCCCAGACATTGAGCAGATTCCCTAATGCCCATCATTCTTCATATGGCTCCAAAGAAAGCATGACGTTCCCAAGACACTTGGTGCTTTCAAAATAACCGTTAATGACAAGCAGAATTTGAGGGGAGACATAATGGCCCAGGCCAGTCCCAGTTGCTGTGTCCCATACGCAGGGAAGGGGG
Source organism: Lacerta agilis (assembly GCF_009819535.1). NCBI lineage: Eukaryota > Metazoa > Chordata > Lepidosauria > Squamata > Lacertidae > Lacerta > Lacerta agilis. The sequence goes on along the minus strand of NC_046319.1, from coordinate 40,388,593 downwards.
CGTTTCTATGCTCCGCCCCCCCCCCCCCCCAGAAATCATGAAAGGACAAATTCATAGCAAACAGCAATAGCACAACTCCTTTATTCACGATTGTAAAATACAGAAGTATGCCCTGGCATGTTCAAAGGCCCAGGACAGCCTCTGCCCTCTAATGCAGCCTGCTGGGTCACACAGAGGTCCCATCAGCAGGAGAATTGGATTGTGCATCTTTCTTCTTTTCTTCAGGTTTCATGGCTGGAAATAGCAACACCTCCTGCAAAAGAAAGAGGCATTTTTCTCAAACCACCAACACCTCTCCCTACCCACCACAATTCCTGCATGAGGAGGCCTAAGAGCCACGGTAGCAAGATCTCTAGCACTTTTTAATGCTGAATTAGTTAAGAGTCCCAAACTAAGACGCTTGAGATGCATGAACCATATTTTCAGTCATTTACATCTCACACATACTTATTGTAATAGGCTACCCTTTATCACATGGTGATCCCAGGCAGCTTCCAACATATCATAAAATACACACGTACATAATATAGCTAAAAACAGTAATCAGTAAAACCAAGCATAAGTCCTCAAATGGTATATGGCACAGGCAGGCCTTGGCTTGGTGGAAGGAACTCACAAAGAGTCTGTGCCTACCTTAATGTTGTTTGAATCAGTCAGGAACATGGTTAGGCGGTCGATGCCCATGCCCCAGCCTGCTGTAGGGGGGAGCCCATACTCCAGAGCCGTGCAGAAGTTCTCGTCAATAAACATTGCCTCATCATCACCTGCACTTTTTGCCTGGGGGAAGGTGGTGGAAATGAAAAGCTGGACCAAGGGGTCATCCTTGGAACTAGAGTCTGCAGCCATAGAACTCCCTTGGGAAGAGATTTCAAGAGGCCCCTGGAGATGGGCTGCTAAGGCTTCTCTTTGGCAACTGGGTCTACAAAGTCAGAGGACAATGGGACAGGGAATGTGGTCGAGCCCACACCTGCCACTCCACCAATATGCTCATGGAGCCTCTTATTTGGCAGCTGGGGGTTCATGTTGGCTCCATGTGTCACAAAGACATCACACAGGAGTTAAGAAGGCATTTGGGGGGCCAGGCTTTGCCAACCTGGTGGCCATACAACTCTACAAAACATCTGGAGGGCACTAGGTTGGCAAAGACTGCTCAGAGCCAAAGAATCAGGGAAAACCATGCAGAGCACAATTAACTACACAGTCTGACAGGACACCCATCTAGCCTAGTCGTCTCTCTTCTTATCTACAGTATCTCAGTCCAAAACCCTTTAGCTGGATCCCATCTGGAACCTTCTAAATGCTAAGTATGTGCTCTGTTCTCAAGCTTCCCAAGCTCTTGACACTTTCTCAGATTTCTCTCTGTTTCTCCTTTTAAGTGAGATGACATACATTTAAGTAACATATGAGATAAGGCAGCCACAGCCAAGGTTACAGAGAGAAAAGCAGGAATTGGTCTGGGGCAGGAGGGAAGGGAGGTGATGCCACAGAGGCACATTACATTTACTGCAAATCCAGGAGCTGGCTGAGGGAGGCAGACATTTAAGTCTTAGGGAACTAAGTGGATGAGGTACATAATACACATTATAGGCTTTAAACTAGTGAACAGTACAGTATCTCTTAAGACATGGGTCAGCAATCTAAGGCCCGTGAGCCAGATTAGTCCCAACTGCCTTTTAGATCCGGCCCACGGACGGTCTGGGAATTGCCGCGTGGATCACTAGTGCGCGCGTTCTTTCCCTCTCCCTCACATGACAACGCTTTTCTCCTCAGGGACGTCTCACGCTGGGCGCCGTCGACAGCGGGAGTCGACTTGCCCGCCTCAGCAGGGCGGCACTGTGAAGGGGGTGTGTGACGCCGGCTGCTGGCTGCGTTTTCCTCCCCCCTCTCCCTCAGTCCGCCCTTCCTTTTCCGCACCCCTTTTCTTCTTCTTCTTCTTCTTCTTCTTCTTCTTCTTCTTCTTCTTCTTCTTCTTCTTCTTCTTCTTCGTTCCCACCTGCCTGCCCATCCGCCTGCCTCCTTCATTCCTCCCATGGCGTTCAGGTGGGTTGTTGTGGTGACCGTTGCCGCTTGCGGGTTGGCGGGCAGCTCTGTCTTCTACTCCACGGTGCCTCTCAGGAAGCAGCAGCAGCAGCAGGTGGGTAACAGCTCCGGCAACACCCCAGTTCTCCTACCTCTGTCCGTGACTCCTCTGCCGGGGCTGCTACCGACCAACACAGCCCCCTACCCAGCCACAGTGCCTGGAGAAGCCCAACTGCAGCTATTGGGACAACTGGGACAGGTAAAGCGAAGCATCTTCAGGCCTCGTTCATTTCTCCCCCCCCCCCAAAAAAAAAATATTCTGCCCCCCACAAGGTCTGAGGGACAGTGAACCAGCCCTCTGCTGAAAAAGTTTGCTGACCCCTGTCTTAAGACTCTGTTCCCAGAATTCTTCCCATAAATTGAAGCACCACATCCTAAAACACACACAGCATCAAATTTACCCAAATATTCTTCCTCCAAGGAATTCAAGATGATGCTTCACTCCTTTTTTTAGTCTTATTTTCACAACTGCCCTGTGAAGCAGGTTAGGCTCAGACAGAGCAACTAGCTCAAAGAAACTCTCTGAGCTTTGTGGGGATCTGAATCCAGGGCTCAACAGGCAACACACACTAGAAATATTTGGACTAAGGGTGAGGGGAGAATGCAAGGAGGGAAAGGCCAGCTCAGCTACCCATGGGAGTTCTATGGTGACACAATAATCGCCAAGGGGCACCCCCAACCCCGGTGGGTTCCTGCAACATGCAGGCCCTCCCTTGACAGACACAAATCATTAGCATTACACAGGGAAGGAGGCTGCAGCAGCCAAGATGACAGAGAGCCTCAGAGAAAAAAACACAGCTCAAATGGCCACCTATGCAAACTTCACACCTTAGCCTGATCTTCAAAAAGCTGCCGCTGCAGAAAAGGATCATTCAATTCTGTGTAGGCATTGCAGATCTCCTTCTTCATCACAAAAAGCTCAAAGCGTTCTGTCAAGCCCTTCCGAAGGCGATGCCTGCAGAGAGACAACAGGAGACCTAAGATTCAGAACCGCAAGCTACTCAAACACACTTGGATAGCAGTAGGGGAAAGGTAATGAAAGATTTTGATATGGTCTACAGACTAATTGGGAACGCAGGTGGGGCTGCGGGTTAAACCACAGTGCCTAGGGCTTGCCAATCAGAAGGTTGGTGGTTCAAATCCCTGCGACGGGGTGAGCTCCCGTTGCTCAGTCCCTGCTCCTGCCAACCTAGCAATTCGAAAGTACGAATTGCAAGTAGATAAATATGTACCGCTCCGGCAGGAAGGTAAATGGTGTTTCCGTGTGCTGCTCTGATTTGCCAGAAGTGGCTTAGTCATGCTGGCCACATGACTTGGAAGCTGTATGCCGGCTCCCTCGGCCAGTAAAGTGAGATAAGCGCCGCAACCCCAGAGTTGTCCACGACTGGACCTAACGGTCAGGGGTCCCTTTACCTTTTTAACAGACTACAGTGGTGCCCTGCTAGACGAATGCCTCGCTAGACAAAAAACTCGCTAGACGAAAGGCATTCGCTAGCGGTAGGCAGCCCCGCAAGACGAAAAAGTCAATGGGGCTGCCTCGCAAGACGGAAGAAAAAAAAAATCATCGCGAAAACCGCTTTCTGCCTTGGTGCTTCGCTAGACGAAGACACTCGCAGAACGAATTATTTTCGTCTAGCGAGGCACCACTGTAATTAAACAAATTCTACTCTACATTGGTACCTTGGGTTACATACGCTTCAGGTTACATACTCCGCTAACCCAGAAATAACACTTCTGGTTAAGAACTTTGCTTCAGGATAAGAACAGAAATTGTGCTCTGGCAGTGCAGCTGCAGCGGGAGGTCCCATTAGCTAAAGTGGTGCTTCAGGTTAAGAACAGTTTCAGGTTAAGAACGGACCTCCAGAACGAATTAAGTACGTAACCAGAGGTACCACTGTATAATGCATGTAACATTTCTGCACTTTCTCTAGATTCTACAATCTAATTACCAGGCCTGAATAGTTCATTCTATTTTATAGGACATGGCAAGGAGCACAACACCCTTATTTCCCCCAATCCAGCTTTCCCAAGACATTCACCAAACTAACAAACCATAAAAAGAATAAAAATTTGCCTTAGCAAAATACATTTCTGCCAGCTTGCGGAACACAGAGAACAGCTGAACCATTCAAGACTTATAAGGGTACACACACCCCTTCTTCCTGCTTACCATTTTGCCAGAGGACTCATGATTTGAGGGTGATCACAGATAAATGTGGGGTTAATGCACGTAACTTCCAAACATTCCCCAACCAGCTGGAAAACAAGAGGGGATGGAAGAGAGAGTGAGAGCCTTCACACTGTTGCTTTAAACAATTGTTATCTTGGAAAGTGGTGTAAGGTGGGAAAACCCTGCTGATCCTTTTAATCATCTGATGGAATTTAGCCAGTCTACAGCAAAAAATAAACTGTCTGCTGACACTTTCAGGGCTGCCACATTTCCCATAGCAGCCAGTCCACTTTTTAGATTCACTTTGCACATAGAACATCAGGAAGCAGGACTATTCTGTGTGTAGAAGCAAAGTCACAAACCTCAGAAGAATTCCAAAAAGCTGCCTGCCTCTGGGCTTAGTAAAACAAGCTCCACCTTCAACCATCCATCCCTCTGGGCTCTGCCTCACATGCCTTTGGGGTGCAATACACTCTTTCCTGTGGCACTTTGAGAATTTTGACTAGGCCAAGTTCAGCACCATTAAGCAGAGACAGAGAACAGGAGAACTCAAAAGTTAACAGATTACAAAGGACCCTTACCTTATCAAGGAGCCTGGCTGTACTCCGGGGGGGCGGGCATTCAATCCCCCTCTCTTCACAGATAGCATCAAAGAATTGACGAGTTTCTGTGTGCACAGCATGGAGATATTAGTGAAGCCCCTGCCTGAATCCCTTACCTAAATGCATGAGGAGGGCTGGAACCACTTGCATTTTCCCATCACTGGGAATGGTAATGGCCACCAGCAATTACAAAGCAAACAGTATGAAAGACATTGGCAAAAGTAGTATCAATTCAGAGCTAGAGTAACATTAACCCAAAAAAACTACCCATCCCTCTTAGCCATCTGCTAGACTACCCCCTCCCACCCTAAGAGCAGCCCAGGTGAGGCAGAGACACACTCCAAGCCTGTTCTCATACTCAATATAAGGACCTTGGCATCTGGTGTATTTTACTTGTCTTGTATGTTCTCAACATAAAATGAACTGCTACAAACAAATCAGATTTGTCTCCTTTTACCTTCTGTATTAAACTGATCTGCAGCAGGAAAAGTCACTCCCAATATTTTCTCCAGCTCATCCACCATACTAATTTTGCGGAAGGGTGGTGTGAAGTCTATCTCATAGGACTGACCATCTGGGCCTTCAGGGTGGTACATTACCTTGTAGCTGCCAGTGATGTGTTTCACCATCCCTGCAAAAAAAGAGCTTCCCTTTATGCCTATCCATGTCTGTTTACTGCTCAAATTCTCACAAAGATCTTGTCTCCACCCCCTTCTTCAATACTATGGTCACCAACCTGAGAGCATTTGTTCTGTGATCTCCATCAAGTCATGGTAGTCTGCATATGCCATGTAAAATTCACAGGTTGTGAATTCTGGGTTGTGAGTTAAATCAATGCCTTCATTCCGGAACTGGCGCCCAATTTCATAGACCCGGTCTATTCCGCCAACCACTAACATCTACAAAACACGAAGACAGTTGGCCCCACCTGCTTTGTGAAGGAGCATTTGTTTTGTACCTAAACTGGTCTTAGAAGCAAACCCTGAGACTAAGACTACCTCAGGGCCCACTCCACCAGGACTCTCCTAGCTTCCCCCAACCAGGGCCAATAACTAATCTGTTAGTAAGAAGGAATCAAGGAGATTGAAAGGAAACATGTAAATAACTTTGAGATAGGGGGAATATAATCCAGTGTTACATGGAATAATTTGCATCTCAATATGAACAGCAGAACATTTAACCTGACCCAAATATTTCAACAGAAACCAGTGGAAAGGACAAGGGTGCAGGGACGGTACCAAGAACATGATGCAAATGTGTTTTCTGCAGTTCACACAAAAGTAATCAAACATCTGCTGTCATAATCAGTGCAAGTTGGTCTCCATGTTCACCCAATGGTCTGACACGACTCAACTGCTTGGGCAGTTCAATAGGCCCAACAGTATGGGAGATGCACAGCCTTCAAAAACCTCCATCCTGATGGCATTCTTATGCAGAACGTATTCCTCTGAACTTCCTGAAACGTATACTTTAATCAGTTCTGGCCTCAGCTTGCACATTAAGCACAAAGGGGATGCTGTGAAATATTTTTGGGGGGGGGCTCGTTTAATTTCATTGTACACAAGTTGTACAATGACAATAAAGGTATTATTATTGGTGGTGGTGGTGGTGGTGCATCAGACCAATAGAGTGAATGTATTTTATCCTCTTTGTCTGCTGCTCTGACAGTTTACCTTGTGGTAGAGTTCTGGTGCTATTCTCATGTACAAGTCCATGTCCAGCTCATTGTGGTGGGTGATAAAAGGCTTTGCCACAGCCCCTCCAGGTATGATGTTCATCATGGGAGTCTCAATCTAATCAAAGAACAAGTAAACATGAACTACAAATGATTCATTGGCTCTCTCATGCCACACAGTAGCCCCCACCTTCAAAGTTGATTTTCTGAGGCATGTACTTGAGAACTGAGACTCCCGACCCAACCTCCAAAGGCTTCAGGTTTAATGGAAACAGACAAGCAAGAACAAATATAGCTGCCTGGCTGACAAGGGTCAGAGATGATAAGCCTTTTGGGTCACACTAAGGTAAGCACACTTCTGTTTTGTTTTTTGTCTCTATGGGTATTATGGGAGGACAACAAATGATTGAAAGCTGGGTGTTCCAGAGGTTGGAATGTGCGATCTTACCCCACTTTTCAGTGTGAACTTCAGTGAGTATTGCTCCTATCTATATTATTTTATATTTCGTGGGCGGGGTTGGCTCTCTCTGCTATATTTTGTCTTCCTTTTGGATCTGCCAATTATTATTACTACTATTGGTTGGTTTATCTGCAACACAGCATTAATTAGAAAGCTACATCTCTCAAACAAAAACTCTTCAGAATGCTTTTTCTCTGGTATTAAGTCCAAGAGACCAAGTGCCGCAAAGCCAAAGTGTGTGCGCATTATGGCATAAATGCAAACTACACGGTGCTGCTATTTTGTTCTTCCCTCCAGCCAGCTGGGAGCAACAACCCATGAATCACACCTTATCCAGCACTCATGGGTTGTCTCTCATAAACAAACCACAACTGGAAAACCAAATACAATTCTTGGCTTCACATTGTGGTTTTAGATTTATTTAGAAAGGAACAGATCAACAGCACAAATTCAGACACCATGCTAGCACACACTTTTTTTTACTCCCAACTGAATAAAGGAAGTGAAATGTGAACTCTCAAACTGTGTACACATTATGGTGTAGATTCAAACTTCAGTTTACTGATACATGTGAATACAGCCCAACACACACTATATCCTTTTCTACATTTCATTAAATGGAGAAGAAGGTCATCTTGTATGCTCTTTCAACTCAAGGAACACCAAGCTTTAAAAGCATATGTAGCCAAAAGAGGCACCTCAAGTCCAACATCCCACTTTCAGAGGAGCCAATCAGATTTTTTAAAAAACCCACACTAATAACTAGGAATACGATGAAAGTGAAGTAGTAGGAGTAACATACAGCACTATCTATGCACACAATGCTTACCTCCAAAAAGCCCAATTCATCTAGGAAGCTTCGAAGGTATGTTATCATTTTTGCTCGGACTATGAATTTTTGCCTTACAAAGTCATTAAGAATTAAATCCAGGTATCTCTGCCGAAATCTGGTTTCCTGCAAACAATGACTAGATTTAGAGCATAAAACATACCAAAGGAAAACCAACGTAGACAGGATAACCTCAGAGGTTATCAAGTGAACTATTGAAACAGCAGCTCCAAGTAAGATACCTTGTCTTTCAGCCCAAAATGAAGATGAGGTAACATGTGAAGGCATGGAGCTAGGAGGGTGATTTGATACGGAATGATGCTCAGTTCCCCTTTCTTTGTCTTGCCAGGATTCCCTTGAACCCCAATAATGTCCCCACGACGAAGCTTGTTGTTAATGTGCATATATTCTTCTTCAGATTTGTAGTTTCTGGGGGTGGGGGAGGATTAAAAAATATTTTACTGAAACAACTATTTTTGGCAAGCATTTCCCCAACCCCAGTTAGTCATATGTAGAGCAGACCCTTTGAAATGAATGGATATGATTAACTTAAGTCCATTAATATCAATGGGTCTAATACAAATTAAAAGTTAGTTGGATATAACCCATTGTAGGGGATGTCTAGAATGTGTAAAGTGAGCCTGAAAGGAAGTTCCCTTGGGACAATATCCAGAACAATTCAGGAGGCCCAATGACATCATACTTTCATTTTCAGTTCCTTTCTGCCCCACCCCTGGGACTCACAGAAGGCAATAACCGACAAAAGCAGTTAAATGCTGTTTACCTGGAGTTTGCCATAACTTGCAACTTAACTCCCTCCCCACGAAGATCATAAAATATCAACTTTCCTCCAGAGGCTCGTTTGGCATGAATCCGGCCTAAATGACAACAGTGACAAAGAAAAATGCCTCAGATGCTATCAGTTACAGTGAGAAGCCTGGAAAACACATACAAGTTGTGGATGGCAGCACATAACATACAACCTTCCACTGAGACCTTACCAAAGGTCAATTGCGCAGAATTTGTAGCAACTGAAGGCCAAAAGCCACCTTGCTTACTTCCATCCTATTTCTTCAGCTCCATGAAACTTACTGCAGCTTCACTGTTCCCGCAAGAGAAGCAATCAATGACATTCCTTCTTTTGCTTAGAAACTACCCACACAGCACTGCACTAAGTCTTCACTGTAAAAAAAAATTATGTGGGGAAGTTGACAATCACTTTCATTCCCAGAATCCCAATATGGGCCTTTACCTGCTAGTCTCACTGTAACATCAGTAAGATGATCCCCTGCCTGTAGGTGGTTGTACTTGTCTATAAAGTCTGACAATGAGATATCCACATGGAACTTGTGTGGAAAGGGATCTTCAGAAGTGCCTCTCAGTTGCTGGATGGCCTGACTGCGGATCTTGTAGTATTGCTACCGGTACAAAGGAGACAAAGATGTTCGACAAATTAGTACATGACAATTCTGTCCCAGAAACTTGTTTAACCTAAGACAAGGAGCACCTCATCAGTATTACAGTGAAAGATCTGGAAGGAGCAAATAAAAATGTGGAGGAAGGAAAGGCTGCCTTTCTCCACCCTGCTTGAAGTTTTTGCCAACAAGGTAAGCTCTCAGAGGATCCCTTTGGAAATAATATAGGTGCATTTGCACCAGGCCACCCAAGCAGTGTCTTAACCGTGGGCGCAGATCAGGGAGCCAAATCTGGCAGAAGCTCCTGCCCAAGGGGCCCACTTTTTTGCCCAACCATCAGCTGGGCAAAGCCCCAAGCCAGAGCCACTCGCAGATACCGAGCCCACAACGGCTCCCTCTCCGTCAAGCCACCCACTTAGTCCCCACTCCCCGCCCGGCTTGGGCAGCCTCGGCGAATGCGGCTTCTCACGTTGGGGTCGAGGTTTTCCTCGTCCTCAGCCGCGCAGGCAGCGGGCTTCGGCGGCAGCTTCTCTCCCTGCTCCTTCTGCTTCGCCTGCTTCTCGGCCACTTTCTTCTCGGCCTTCAGGCGCCGCTTCAGCTCGCTAAAAGGGAACCGAGAGTCAGCGGCGCTTCCCTTCCCAGCGGCCCTTTCCCGCAACCAACACCCCACCCAGCGGGCCAGACACCGACCTCGCCTGCCCGCTCCCGCAGAAGCTCCGCAGCGGCCAGGCCAGGCGGAGACCCAGGAGCCGCCACCGTGTTGCCGCCGCCACGCCGAGCATAATAGAGGCCGCGGCGGCCGGCTCCGGCACTCACTTCTTGCTGAGGCGGGGCTCGGCCTCCCCGTCCAGAGGGCTCGTCGTGGCGGGCGCTGCCATTTTCAGCGCCGGCAGGTGCTTCTTCCACCTCACAGGAAACAAAAGCGAAAGCACTTCTGGGTCAGCAGCCGCTTTTCTCGCAAACGGCGCCACGCCCTTCCTCGATGAAGCCCCGTCCGCGCCTGCGCAAACTGGAGCGCGGCGGCCGCAAAAGGAAACCTTCCGGTACGTTGCCGCCGCCGTTGAAGGGAGGAATGGGCGGAGTGCAACGGGTCTAGTCGCCCCGCCCCTAATCTGAGCTCGCGGGTGCCCCTGAGCGCGTGCAGAGTGCCATTTCCCTTCCGGGCAGAGCAGCCCGTAGGCGGCGTCGGGTCGGAATTGGGGTGCCCTAGCAGCCCGTCGCGGGGCTCCTCCTTCCGCTGCAGCCCCAGCTGTCCGGACGATGCTGGGCACAGCGGAGGCTGAGGGTGAGCCGGATGGCTCTGCCCCGCAGCCTCGGCTGTTCTTCCAGCGGGAGGACGGCAGTCCCCTGAGCTTCTACGTGCGCCCCGGGGCAGCCAAAGTGGAGCTGGCCCCGCTGATCCTGCGCCACGGCGGGCGCCTGTGCCGCATACAGGAGCCGGGCGCGGTGCTGCTGGCCCGGCCGGGAGAGGTGCCGCCGAGAGCTTCGGGGGTCTTCATCTCCGCCAGCTACGTCGCCGACTGCGTGGCTCGCCAGGAGCTCCTGCCGCTGGAGACATACCGCCTGCAAACGCCGCCGGTCACCGCGGACACGGGCGCTGCCAGTGCCGAGGGCCGACTGCCCTTCAGCGAGGCAGAAGACCGGGCTATCCTGCTGCACCTGCGGAGGAACAAGAGAGGCGGCAGGCAGGCAGCCGCCAGTGGCAACGCTGTCTGGAAGGAGATGGAGGAGGCCCGAGTGACGCCGCACTCCTGGCAGGCCATGCGCGACCGCTACCTGAAGCACCTGCGGGGCAAGGAAAACCTCTGGCTGCCTGCCCAGAGATGCAAGCTCAGAAGCTCGTCTGAATCTTCTGCTGGTAAGCAGGACTGCTTTAGCAGGAATGGGCCAAAAGGCCTCCTGCACAGGATCAGAGCACCTGCTTGGCATGCAGAAAGTGTCCCAGGTTCAGTCCCTGGTATCATCTCCATCTAGGGCTGGGAAGGAGTCCTGCCTGAAGCCATACAGAGAGTCACTGCTGCCAGTCAGGACTAGTAAGGCCTGGCAGAAGGATGCTTTCCTAGCCGGAAGGCAGCAAAGTTTGGCTAGCCATATCTGGCATCACTGCTGCATTATAGTGAGGCAGCTTGTCTGGGGCACCCTGGCCCACCTCCTGCTTCCACCTTCCTGGTTGTCAAATACTACCACTCATCTTGCAGGTTGTTGTCCCCTCTGGGCTTCTATATTGCCTGGAAATGAGACTTTGGCCCGGTGTTGGCCAAAGGAGCCCCCACGGACAAAATTCTCCCTTTGGGGTTCTTTCCTCCTGCCTTTTCCCTTCTCTTCACACCATTTCTGCCTCCAAGTCCTATCTTGGGAACATAATTCGAAATCTATGAAAGTAGCTTCCTCATTCCTTCTCAGTCCTGCCTTTGGTCAACACTGCGCTTCAGCCTGCCATTTCCTCATGACATCTCATGTGGTGTAGTGGTTAAGAGCGGTGGACTTGTAATCTGGTGAACCAGGTTCGCATCCCCGCTGCTCCACATGCAGCTGCTGGGTGACCTTGGGCTAGTCACACTTCTCTGAAGTCTCTCAGCCTCACTCACCTCACAGAGTGTTAGTTGGGGGGGGGGGAAGGAGAGTGTTAGCCGCTTTGAGACTCCTTCGGGTAGTGATAAAGTGGGATATCAAATCCAAACTCTTCTTCTTCATACGCTTTGAAGCTACTGCTGCTGCCTGCTGGTGACCTGCCAAGTACTTCCCCCGTGAGTGTGCAAGTGTTTCATGCACACACACAATTTTCACTCCTCTCTTCACTACCCTTGTTCAACTCCCTACTGTCTTTGACCATTTCCCCCCCCCCCCCCCAGACTCCAGTTTCCCAGTCCATGATCACCTTGCCTCTGGATTGCCTGCCCCTTTGGAGGGGTATCCACTCTACCCTTAGGATTCTTCAAATCCTCGGGCTTCTTGCCTGTTCAGTGCTGCTCCTTCTGACTTGTGTGAGGGTCTTCCCCAGCCAGTTTTCAAAACTCCCATTGTTTTAGGTGCATTTTGCGACAGGGAATTTCATTAGGGTGAGCAGTTCCTAAGCTCTGGGCACAGTATTGCGCCTAAAGATTTCAGATTAAAATTGCAAAGTGGAAGGAAAGCAGGACCCTTTTCTGCCTCCCCACATCCAGCTACTCTCTGAAGACTGGAGAAGAGACCCTCATAAGAATATTAGGGGAGTGGGCAGGGGAAGGACTAGAGGACCATGTGAAAAATGAACATAATATGTTAGCTGCAGTTCATTCATTTTCAGCTTTGTATTCTTGTTATTAAAAAAACATACCTAGACATTCTGTTGTTGCACCCATAACCTAGGTTTAAGGTGCCATTTAGCCCCCAGCTTTCATATCTCAGTTTCTAACACTGTCCCCAGCCTAACTGACCCTTTGTTTCCTCTGAAAAAGAGGGCTTTTTTGCAGTGCAGTGGGCCTTACACTCACTTTAGCTGCGCAATTGCAACCTTACATATGGGGGGTGGGGCAAGGAATAAATAAATAAATCAAGAGTCAGAAAAACCCATCATTCTCCACTCCTTTAGCTAGCTGAGGCCAGTGGGGCTTCAGGACCTGAAGCTGCCATTTCCTTCTCCCATTTTTCAAGGGCCCATGGCACCAAGGTGGTAATTGGTGCATCATCACAAAGGTGGGAAATGTGGCTTGGATGGCTTTTGTCACAGTGAACCTCAACATACTTTTGTCTTTAGCAGCCTCCCAAAGTAAGGAAGTCGAGGATTTCCCCCAGCCAGAGGATCAAAGCCACACTGCGGAAGGATCAAAGGTACATAGCATTTTCCAGACAGCTAACAATGAATTTGAAAACAATGGGGTACAGATGCCTTTGCATAAGATGGCACTGAGTGTTTCAGCATAGCTTATAGCATGACTAAAAGCAGAACTGATTACATTTATTTGACATATTTGGCCTGTGTTGTGTGTGTGCCAGTAAACACCCTTGAGGCATTTCAGGATTGCCATATGCTTTTAATTGGAAAAATGCTCCTTGCAGCTTCAGAGAAGGAACTAGTCATTAACCTCCCTGCCTCCCACACACGGGGAACAGGGATTAACCAATTAACTAATGATGCAGCCTGCTAAACAGGAACCATTTTAGAGGTAGAAGCTGCCAAAGGAGGCTTCTGATTAATGTTTCTATTTCACCTTATAATAATAAATAATAATATTTATTATTTGTACCCTGCCCATCTGGCTGGATTTCCCCAGCCACTCTGGGCGGCTTCCAACAAAATCAAATACATACCTTTGCTGATTGCTAGACCTTTCTGCACTATAGGAAGTGTGTGTTGCCTGATGTTGCAGTAGTGGGGTTTCACACTCTTCAGAGTTGAAGCAGCTGTTCCTTGCTGCCTTCAGGAGCAGGGCTGCACTCCTCTCTCTGCCTTCTTTCAGGGGTGGGTTGGGGAAAATATAACCCACCTCTACCAAACTCTGGTACAACTTATTATATGCTCCCAAAAGAGGCATGCTCTGGCTCTCTCTGAGGCTTATAAACCATTAGTGGGAACCTTAATGTCCACCTTTACCTGCAGCCCAGCCTGACTCATTACTGGTGGGGCTACTTGTGAGTAAGAGCCACCCAAGCAGCTTTCCCTTTAATTTGCTTCAATCTGATTAGAAAAAAGCAGTGCCTCTGCAGTGCCGAAGGGCTCTAGTGGGGAAGGGGCCCCTGGTCAACTTTGTCCACCTGGCAGATTCAAAAGCCTCAGAGGGAAGCTTCTCCAACCCCATTGTCATTTTTCCCTTTTCTGTACATTCTCTAACCCTTCACTATCTTGTTTGAGATGGAATGACTGAAACAAAATTGCCCCATCAACATCAGAGTACCAGGCCCCAGAAACTGACGATAATCTGCACTTTTATAGGCTTACAAAATGTAGAAAGAAACAGTGATCTTGAACTGTCCTAATTCACCTTCCTTCTAGGGAGACAGTGAGAGCCCCAGCTCCACAGAAGACACCTTTTCAGAACACATGGAGCTCAAGTCCTCTGAAGAACAAGCACCTCCTGATCCCAAAACCAGGGTGCTTGAGTTTGTATCTGGTGGAGATTCTGCTGGGCCCCCAAGCCAGCCCCCAGTGGCAGAGCAGCAGCCTGCAGCCCCCTCAGCTGTGGAGGTGGCCACGGCAGTGGAAGACATAAAGCATTTCATGGAGAAGTTTGACGTGGACCTGACAACTGTGACACAAGCTTTTTTGAAAAACAGTGGGGAAGTGGCAGCTGTGGAATGTTGCCTGCAGACGGGGCAGTGCTTGGGTGGCTGCCCTCTTTGGAGCACACAGGATGATGTGGACTTGCTGAAGGGGGATGACGACCTCAGAAGCGAGCTAGTGGCAAAATACGGAGCAGAGAATGTGAACAGGCGTGTGGCATTCAGGAAAAGTTAGCTTGCGACAGCCGTGGTTTACTGTAGGAGGGCAGCAAACAGCCCTCTTCCTTCTCACCCACATTTCTTCAGAGGGAGTTTTCTGAGTGTCAGGCTAGAAGAGGGAAAGTGTCTGGAGGCCAGCAACCTGCAGTTACTGTCTTCTATGACTGAAAGCACAGCAAGCTGTTGTGATGGAGACACCATTCTTTGAGACTTCTCCTCACAAAGCCTTTATTTGCTTCACAAGAGATTTCTGTGGACCTGACACAATCAGCCTCTTTATTCTCCCTTCACCAGCTTGCCTTACGTTGAAACTTAGGTGTGGCAGTGGCTGATTCTGAGGTACTTGGCAACAGACAGCCACACATTTTCTGCTCGGCTTTAGCCAACCCCCTAAAGTTGGAGCATGGCTTGGGTCTTCCTGTGGGGTCATGTGTGTCCCCCCTCTCCAAAAGTGCTTCTACCCAGTCAAGAATACTCAGTAGCACTGATGCACTTAGTCACTGGAATGATATCTGGAGCCAGAACACCCCCACTTAGTTAGCCTAATTGATGGGGGTGGGGTGTATGCGTATACACCCCACCCCCATCAATTAGGCTAACAAGAGTGCTGAGGGGGTGCACCTACATGTCCTGTAGCAAATGGACAGTATTGCTCATCATCTTGGCTATACAGACACCGCCCTGGGATTCCTTGTAGAATAACATTTCATCATCCTCATTACCATTTAATTTGTATGCCGCCTTTCATACAACATGAACATGAAAAGATTTACATAATTAAAACATAACAAAACTAGTCATAATAAATAAAACCCATAATTGAACAATTTCCACACAAATCTTTATAAGATCTAAAAATAAAGATACAAAAATTGAAAATCAGTAACAGCAGCAACAACAAAAACCCACCTAAAAAAAGACTCCACCTAACTTTTAAAGGTGGTTTATCTGGTTAAAATAAGGTAGCAGATGACACAGAGGCTGCATACTTAATTTTTAAAAAATAGATGTAGAGAAGGGCAAACAACTTGTATGATGGTCTTTGAGTATGTGATAAATTTCTGCCACATCATGGCAAACGCACCTTGTATAGAGGTGCAGTAAATATAGGCATGTATTCAGATCTCATTGGCTTCCTTGAGTTAGTAAGGAAAGAGAAATCATAGCTGAACAGCCATGTATGGAACAAATGAGTGAACAGAATCTGTCTGTACTCCCGTCCTCATTAAATGACAAATCCCCTCAATGTTCTCTCCAAATCATGCGGCAAAAAGGTGTTATAGGTGCCAACAGTAACGTATCTCTTTGACAGGTTTTTCAAGAGTTTTGTGAAATGCAAACATCCAGGAGCTCTAAAAGATCAATACAGCCAGATTAAGGAGGTTTACACAACTGACCAGAGCCACACTGGCCACTGCCAAAGTATATATACGTTTTCACATGCTCTTAAACTTGATCACTCATCCATGAACTGGCCCTTAAGGCATTATCAAAGGCTGCTACTATGAATAGATGTGGCACTCACCAGCCTCAAAAGGTTATGCTATGAAATGAATACATTCTATCTAACCATCACTTTTGGACAGCAAGCACACCTCTTTGCATCCCTGCCCCTGTATGATGGTGATGTTGTGAATTGTTCTTGAACATTCTAATTTCTCAAAGAGAATGTGGGAGCAACCAGGGTGTTAACGTTCAGTGTTGTGTCTATGAGGCAGGTGGAAAACTGCTGTACATGATAGAAAACATCAGAGATGGAAGGAGATGGCAGGAAACCATGACAAAAATGGTCCTTAATGATAGTGGAAAACAGAAAAAGGGAGGACTATCAGGATTGATGCAAATCTCCACTGCAAAATTCATTTGGACTGTAAAAATCATGACTGTTATATAAATAAGAGCACATGTGGGTCATCATAAACCCTAAAAGGAAATGGATAATTTGATCATCTTGTATCCAGCCATACGTTGCTGAAGCAAGTAGAACAGCAACCGCATTGATTAGAACCAAGCTTGATGTGAACTTTGTTATTAAAACAGATCAGATGTGTGAACTTTGTTAGAGGGCTTTTCACACAGAAGCTCCCCATGAATTCTTCAAGACTAAATTACATTTCAGCTCCTTTGCAGAGGTCCCAGGATTAGTGGCGTAGGAAGTAGGGGGCGGTGGGGGAAGGTTGCCCTGGGTGTCATCATGAAGGGGGTGACAATGCTCAACGCACCCACTCCCAGCACCCAAAAGAAAGCGGCTTTGGGCAAACAACACTGCCACGCTCCTTCTGCCGCCGCCAGTTGCCCTGGTGGCAAAGGAGAAGCAGGGCGTGGTGGGGGTGGAGGCCGAGGGTGGGGAGAAGTCAGTGCAAGGCCGAACCTCCAGGACACCTCTCCCTAGGGAGGCCACATGACAGCCTGGCCGCACGTGCATCGGCTTGGATCAGGAACACGCCTCCGGTTTGGGCTCAGGCAGAGGTGGGAGCGACATGCACGGGAGCATGCTGTTCTATTTCTCACACCCCTCCCGCCGCCTGCCTTCTCCTTTCCCCCACCCAGGGAGATTCGGGGGGCGTCGTCTCTTCTCTCAAGTGGCTCAGTTAACTACAAATAGTGGGGAGGAAAAACAGCTCAGAAAATGGACTTGTTCTCCTCTCACGCACGCTAAAGCCAACTTCCTTGCTAGGAAGCCTCCATGTAAAAAATGAGCACCTACAATGGTTCCTCCGCTACCACCAGCACCCCCAAAAAGATGCTGAGGAGAGTTTTATCCACCTCCGCTTGCCTGAGTTATGCTACAGTCCTGATTCTCTTCAGGAGATCCAGGGCTCAGTCCCCTCGGAGCTGTTGTCTTTCAGGATCCACCACCACCAATCTAACCCACATTACTATAACCCCAGAGGGAATTTTTGTCACAGGCTATTAAACAGCTTTCTCTGTCTGGCTGTAGTCCAATACATACTTAAATTTGTTGTTGGTGTTTATGCAGTGACATCATGCATACCCTCCAACATTTATCCCAAGAAAATAGGGATGTCCTAATTACTATTACTACTACTACTATTCTGATTGGCTTCCAATATATATATAAAACCATAATAAAACATTTAACATTAAAAAGAAACTTCCTTATACTAGGCTGCCTTCAGATGTTTTCTAAAGGTATGACAAAATAAAAAATAAAAAATTCCTTCCAGTAGCACCTTAGAGACCAACTAAGTTTGTTCTTGGTATGAGCTTTTGTGTGCATGCACACTTCTTCAGATACACTGAAACAGAAGTCTCCAGACCTTTATATATAGTGAGGGGGTTGGGAGGGGTGTGACTCAGAAGGGTGGTGGGAATGGGTAATTGGCTGATAGCTGTGGTAAACCTGTATCTGCACACAAAAGCTCATACCAAGAACAAACTTAGTTGGTCTCTAAGGTGCTACTGAAAGGAATTTTATTTTTTATTTTGTTTTGACTATGGCAGATCAACACGGCTACCTACCTGTAACTGGTTCTAAAGGTATGGTTACTTAAATCCTTGGCTCGGGGCTCCCATTACCGTACTTTCCATGACCTTCCAACATTTCTTCACTGAAAATAGGGACATTACATGGAAAAGCGGGACATTCCAGGATCAAATCAGAAAATGGGACGGCTTCTGTAAATCTGAGACTGTCACTGGAAAATAGTGACATTTGAAGGGTCTGCATCATGGGCACCATGCATTGTTTGTGGGCATCAAGCATTATAGAGTAACAATACAATTTTGCCCTGCCATAAAGCGTTTGCTGTCTATATAGTAGTTTGAAGTAAGGGAGGCAACAAAAAAATTAGAGGGAGTGAGTGCAAATGGGAGTAAGCCCCAGTTGAACTCTAAAAATCACACCCATAAACATGCATAGGGCCAGACAGGCTCCTGTTTCCTGGTCCTTCCATAAAATCCCCATCTTAGCAGCCTTTTCCATTCTCATAATCATAGCATGAGGACACATGAGCCTCTGTACAATATTTCCTGTATAAGCCATTCTTTGCTTCCTTCCAGCTGGCCACTATTGGAACCAGTATACTGGGGTAGCTAGACTGATGCTGGCTGATTCAGTCATGAGCCAGTGTGGTGTAGTGGTTAAAGTGTTGGACTAGGACCTTGTCTGCTCAGGCATGAAACCTGCTTGGTGACTTCAGGCCAGTCTCTCAGCCAGCGTGGTGTAGTGGTTAAGAGCGGTAGACTCGTAATCTGAGGAACTCTGTTCGTGTCTCTGCTCCTCCACATGCAGCTGCTGGGTGACCTTGGGCTAGTCACACTTCTCTGAAGTCTCTCAGCCCCACTCACCTCACAGAGTGTTTGTTGTGGGGGAGGAAGGGAAAGGAGAATGTTAGCCGCTTTGAGACTCCTTTGGGTAGTGATAAAGCAGGATATCAAATCCAAACTCTTCCGCTTCTTCTAACCTACCTCACAGGGTTGTTGTGAAGATAAAATGTAATTATTGGGTTACTATAATATGTAATATGGGCTACTGAAATTGAGGGTCAGAGCCAAAACGGGCACACTCCTAGTATCTAGTTCCCAGTGTAGATAATCCACCAGGGGGACTGAATCCATTTCTAGTTCCAACCAAGCTGTGGATTTTAAATCAATTGTGAGCCACCTAGTAGATTTTTCAGATTAAAAAACACCAGACTATGAATATACAAAATAAAATATTTAAACAATGTTTCAAACCTTGACATGCATAGGCCTCAACCTGCTTGTTTCTGGGGACACCAGCCGGGACAGGGAGCTGCCTGCCTGGATGGATGCCATGAGGGGGACAAATGGGAAGCTGCCGCCCGGAGGGCTGCTTCATCTCCATCGGAGCCTGGATCTGGCAAACAAAGGAACCGCTGACAGCTTCCTTGCGCAATGGCCCAGTATCACCAGCAGCGGGGGCGGGGGGGGGGGGGAAGACAGGCATCAATGGGGGAGCTCCAGCAGCTGACCCAAGATGCTGGGTGTTGCTGGCGCTGGCGCTGGATCTGGATCTGGATCTGGATCTGGATCTGGATCTGGGCTGGATGTGGCGGGAAGGACCTTTGTTAAGGTTGAACAAAGGCTGCTGCAGGGATAAAATAAACTTTATGCAAGGCAGTAACGTCAACTAACTTTTTCTGCTGAGGGAACACGTAGCCCTATGCCTTAATAAGTGTGCTAGTCAGCAAAACAGACTATATTACCATTAAGAGACCATATTATGAAAGGGTGCTTGTTAGATTCAGGGCCTGAATGTAAGGCAAGCCCATCTGTCCCCCCAGCTTTTCAAACAGAAATGGAAGAGGTGATTCCATTGCTGTGTCCAGATCCCTGTCCCTGGGGGAAATTTCAACTGTCACATGCTGCAAACTTGCAGAAATGGAAGTGACAAGATTCTGTGACGAGCTGGGCAGTCTTCTCCCTCGTGGGCTGTTGCATCATTTCTTTTGCATGACTGCTGTATTTCAGGAACAGTTCAAGTCAAGCTGCCATCTTGCTGGCGGAGCTACTGCCAGTCAATGTGGAAAATAGTGAGCTGAATGGACCAATAGTGTTAGGAAGCTTCCGGTGTCTCATCTGGTCCAAGTCCATGCACGCCAACCACATCCACACAGAACGTATGTGAATCTTTCAGATGCCTAAATTGCAGGTGATGCTTCCAGGCTCCTTTTGCTTTCCTGATTGACAAGAGGAGTTTGGGCATAAAAGAGGTCTAAAGCCATACTCTTCTGCTCTTCCTCAGACCTAAGTAGCGGATAGCCCAGTAGCTTCAAGGCATCCTTACAGACCTCTTGCAGCTTTGCTATTTGGAGATAAGGAAGGGCCTTCCTCCAAGCCTGTGACACATTCACTGCGTCCCTGGAGTCAACATCAAAGGCCTGCTTGCCAAGGCCCTGCCCATGGGTGATGTTATGCACCCAGGACTGAAGGTTAGGAGAGAAGGGCAGTCCTGCAAAACTGTAGAGCTGAGCAGCCTTGGCCAAGGGATTGCTGGCAATATCTTCATACCGCACCAAGAGGTAGCGATCCCGGAGAGTGCTGGGAAGGGCCTGCCTGCCTTCAGTGTAAACCTCAACATGACTTTTGCAAATCTCCCGCATGGCAGCGTAGGGCTCTGTATCCATTGCATTATTCTTGTGTCTCACCACAATCCTTGTGTCCCGGGCCAGGCTAGCTTCTGTGTTCTTGCGAGAGTGGAAAACGGCTCTGGGGTCCCGGACCAGGTGGATGATTTTGAGGTTCAGGGAGGGGTCACTGAGGAGAGGATAGAGCACCTTGAGATCAAAGATCCGGACCACCTTCAGGACAACGTGGCTGTAAGACCTGCAGGCCTCTTCCACTTTGCTGAAGGGGGATTTCCTACAGAGCATCTTGCAGGCATGCTTGGAGATGAAGTCACTGCGCTGGAAGGAGTCGCACACTGGTGGGGAACACAAGGCCCGGCTGACCTCCCACTGGAAGAGATCTGATACATTTCTCTTCTGTGGAAGGTAGGCATCGAAGACCGACATGTCGCACTTGAAGACCGACCGGATGAGGTCCCGCACCGCCATGTGCAGGACCTTGGCACTGTTTTGGTGCATGGTTGCCCAGACGTGCCAGGCTGGCTCCATCATGTAGAAGACATCAGGGTGTTGGCTGAAGATCTGCCCGACGAAAGAAGACCCTGACCTCCAGGAGGAGAGGATGAGAATGTGCACCTGGGATGGCTCCTGCGCCAGGGGACATTTCCTGCCATGAAGCTGAGACAAGAAGGTGAGGGCAATAACCTGTATCGCCAAGATCACAAGAACCACTGACCTGGTCAGCTTCAGCATGGCAGCCCAGAGCCTTGAGTGTGGGTAAAGAGAGAGAAAGAGGGAGAGAAAGAGAGCACATTTCAGAGAATTGAACCACTATGCTTCCAGGGCCAAGACCTTTCAACACCCATCTTGTATTCAGGATTGGAGAGCTGTTTGAGTGCTAACCGGAAAAGCACTTGTAGACAGGCTAAGTAAGGGCTGATCAAATCCATTGGTTACAACTTGGACAAATTCTGGCTTTTGCAAATAAGTTGGCCAGAACAGATAATGTTCTTAGGTCCATGATGTTTTCTAAATATACATGTGCATATTCAGCTGTCACTTTGAAAGGGTGTGTTGTCAGTCATATAAAGAATGGTTAAATAGGAATTGTAGAGAAACAACTGACCTGATGGCAACCTGGGAATTGGGTATGGGCAGAAGACAAAATGGCAGGGGATATGGGTCTAGGCAGTCCCTAAGAGCCCCACTTCATAAAGATGTGCTCAAAACAACATATTGATGGTACTGTACCCTAAGCATCCTGATTAACCCATTGTGGCACATAAACAAAGCTGGTTAGCATAATGTTGGTTCTGAGTAAACAGGTGGAAAGCATTATCAAAGATAAAATTATTAAGCAATATAGCACAGAACAGGTGCAAGAGGCACTTTTGGGAATCTAAGAATCTCTTATGAGCATCACAAAATATCAATCTCAAATAGTAAAAACTGGTGAGCCTCAGAATCAACAATAGGCAAGCACCTAAACACCCGCAACTGCAAATAAAGCGTGTGTGTGTGTGTGTGCGCGCGCGCACGCACACACACACACACACAACATACAAAAAAAAACTCACCAGGGGCTCCTGAATCAATAAAGGCTTCTGAGCTGCCTCCAGAGAAGCAATAGACCTCCTATCTCAGCCCTTCGATCTCAGAAGCCAGTCTCGTGCAGCCAGGGCAGATTAATACCTAAGGCATCTGGGAAGGCAAGCAAGCTGGCTAGCAATGCCTCTTCTGCACAGATGAAAACATCCGATGTCAAGAAAGCAAAACCCCAGGTTGTCGGCAGCCTCAACCTGGGAGCAGAAACAGCCTCTTGAACAGGCGAACCATGCAAGATGCCCCCTCCCCTCTCCACACACAAGTCAGTCTCATACACAATTCCAAGAGGAGCAGCTGTGTCAGGACAAGCTGCAAGAGCACATTCTACCCAACTGGCTCTCAGCAGTCCGGATCTGACACCTGGGAGTTTTAGGAAGGTCTATATGGATGCACCCACAATATTTTTGTGCAGCTGGGAACAGTTCCCTCCCTGCTGCATCTTCCACTGGGCTCCCCACCCCTTGGACTTCTCCTTCTGTGGCTACTGCTTTCACCAGCTGCTTAAGCAGAGGACAGCCCAGGGCTGCACACAGCTGGTGGCCAGTGTATAGTTTCTCTGTAGTGAAGGAAGCAGCTGCCCTCTTTGCATCTCATCTTCCAGGGGCCATTGGGGCAACGCCTTCCATCTTGTGGGAAGAAGGGGGGGCGGGTTATTTCACTTGCTAAGCAGGCAGTAAAATACACTGCAACGCACCCCTAGACCCTTACCTCTGCCGTTCCTTATGCCAGATCCCTGGCAGAGTTTTAAACCCGATAGGGATCACTTGTTAATGCAGGTCAGTGTCTCCCTCTTTGATCCTGGGCATCCAAGCAGCATGGTGGAAACAGACACATGCTCTCCCACTGGCAGGCGCACGCTTTTCTCCCACAGAGCCTCCTGTCTCACTCACCTCCCGTTGATTCAGGAGCCTCCTGGGGTCGCAAGCCCAACTTCTTTGAGGAGCCACAAGCAACAGGAACAGCTGGTTATTCCCTGGCAGCAGATCTGCCCTGTGGTGTGAAGCTGCTGTCAGCAGGGAAAGAGGGAACTCCCAGGAGAGGCACCTGCTCCAACCTATGGAAGTGTGTGCTGAGAGGGCGGGGGTGGAAAGGAGCTATTGGCCAGCACACCTCTTCTGTGCGGAGGAAACAAAAGATGCCTGCAGGAAAGAGGGTTGGTATCCCAATCCCAGGGCAGTGTGACACAATGCCCTGAGGTGTTGCTGCCCACCCATGCCAGCCCAAAGCTTCACTGCAGCCTGGTGCAGCATCCAAGGCATGGCAGGCTCCCCTCTTGACTGCCACCACCAGAGACCCAGAGCCACCTGGCAAAAGAGCTGCGACATTACTGCAAGACCACCTTCATGGCCAATGTCCACACCGCCTCTGGCAATCCTTGGTGCTCCAGAGGGTGCTGCCCTACTGCTGCCCTCTGCCCAGGTCCCTCCCAGCAGATGAACAAGGGTGGGAGCCTGGCAAGCTGCAAGGGCTGCTACATTGAGATCCAGGGAAAGGGCCATGCCTCTTGTTCCCTCGAGAGGTAACCTTGCTGCTGAGCCTGTGGGTCTGTGCATGGCAGAGAATGCAGAAAAGGTGTGGGGGGGGCACTGCATAGGCAAGCGCTCTCCCTTTGCTCACAGGTTGGGTAACTTGGTACTATAGTCCCAAATGCTAGGAAACGTAGATGCTAAAAAAGCTTTCCTTGTCCTCCTCCCTCTTTGACTCTTGTGATCTCTTTTATGTGGGCATGCCTCGCCTTTTGATCTAGCAGAGTCTGCATAGATAGGGCAGGAGAAGGCTTGGCCTTGGAGGAGAGGGATGGGCAAGGGAAGGGGCAGGAAAATGTGAGCAGGCCACTGAACTTGGCATCAGCCAGGAGCTTCTATAGGAAGTTAAGACTGACTCTGCGGGGATCTGGCACACCCTGTAACCAAGCCCTTCTGGTCTAATACATCAGTCTCCTCCAACGTAACCTTCTGCTTGGAGACTGGAAAGCAGCCAGGCCTGCTCCAGGAGGTTGATGGCTGAATGGGCAGTGATGGATGGCAGGAAGGTCCGGGCTCCTTCTACTGCCAAGCATAGAGGGTGAGGTCTCCCCGCACTTGGGCTTTTGTTCTTGTTGTTTAGGATCTGGCTGGTGGCTACTGATGTAGGACAGGCATCCTCATTGCCTAAGGATTTGCCCACACTTTGTTTGTCCTGTGGCTAAAAGGTGTGTCCGATAAGTTTTCCACTCAGCCCATTGCTTTCTAAGCACAGGTCTGAATACTTTTCTATTTGCCCTGCTGCTTCCGTGAGAAAACCCACTGTTTCAGAGCCGAATCAGAGCAAACATCACCTGCAGAAAACCAGTTGCCATTTGCTCTGATTCAGTGGTAAAGAACATGTTTTCCCTAGGGGGTAAGCGGTGGAGCAAGCAGAAAGTGTGGATGAGCTCACAGTGAGCTGAGCTCATGGTGGGGCGTGGACAAAATGACCCAATGGTTTTCTTCCAGTCCTGATGCTTGACAAAATTCCTTCTCTGTGATATTTGTGAAACGGATTATCTGACGTTACTGGCTTTGTGAACACAAAGTACTGGGAGATTAACTTCTTGGATCAAATGACA
Source organism: Lacerta agilis (assembly GCF_009819535.1). NCBI lineage: Eukaryota > Metazoa > Chordata > Lepidosauria > Squamata > Lacertidae > Lacerta > Lacerta agilis. The sequence continues at coordinate 40,363,700 of NC_046319.1, read as the reverse complement.
GAAAAAGAGATAAGTGCAAAGCTAGGGACCCAAATGCCAGCAAATTGGTGGGAGGAGAATGAATGAAATCTTCAACGGCTGCTGCTTGAGGGAGAGCTGTCCGTAAGGATAAGCTTCTCTGGGCAAGTTCATGGATGATGGAAAAGCTCCCACAGTTTTTCCCTTCTTGATGCCCTCAAGTGAAACCAGAAATCTCACTGCATCCCAGTGGCATCGTGGGGGGGGGCCGTGGCCATGGCCCCGGGCACAGAATTCTGAGGGGGAGCAGCCCAGCTCCCCTACAACAGGCTTCCTTGCCAAGGCTGTGCGGCTGCCACCTTCCAGACCAGTGAGGAGGTGAGCCACACCCAGGCCTCCATCTCCTTGCAGCTGGCAAAGAGTCACCAATCCCTGGAGAGAACTCCCACCAGACGGAGCTAGACTTTTTCCAGTCTGCACCGGTCCTTCCTGGGTCTTCCCCCCACCATGTACCTTTGGATGAGGCATGTGCCCTGCAGTGGGAATGCAGAGAGGAGAGCCACCCGCTCGCCTGGAACCCGCTGGTGCTCGTCCTCATGCTGCATGGCCAAGAAGAGGCAGTGGCTCGGGAAGGGCTGCACTTGGCACCTCAGCCTGCTCTTTCTCCACTCTCCTCTAGATCTGCTGCAGCTGTGGCTCCAGCACTGCTGGGATGCTGCCAAGTCTGCCAAGGAGCGCCAGCCACTGCTCCCACTGGGACCTTGCTGAGCTGGGAGGGCAAACGTGGCGACCATCCAATGACCTCTGCAGGAGAGGCCGCCGTAGGAGTGCAGCAAACGAAGTCCACTTGTTGCCTCCAGCATGATGACTGCAATGAAGTTAGGGGGTTCATTCTTGCCTTGCCCCCAAGCACTGGCAACATGTGGTATGCCACTGCTGCAACCCAAGGAGGTTGCCTACCAGGGCTGGGCTCTTCCCTCTGGCCCAAATCAGCCCTCATCTCACCCAGCACCAGACAGGATACACAAGGGCCCTTGCTGTTTACCCAGGAAATTTATCTTGCTATCAAAGGGACAGGAGAGGCAAAGGAACAGCCCAGAAATGACTCTAGAGAGCCAGAAAGTTTGGAATGGAGAGGAGCCACTGTGTAATTGGACTGGGCTGCTTTGCAGTGCTGGAAGAAGCAGGAGAAGAGCAGCCTCTGTGCCAAGCCGGTGGAAAGGTCCTGTGCCAGGGCTTAAGAGGAAAATCCTGCTAATGTTTGATGGAGCAGAGTTATCTGTTATTTGCCAGGGAGTGCCACCAGAGCACTTGAATAAAATATGTCATATATAAAAGCACATAAAGAGTTATAAACTGACACAGTGTTTACAGCTGTCTGTAAATATTACCTTTTGTAAGAAGATTGTCTTCTTTTAAACAGGAAGTTTGTCTAGGAGGAAAGGACTGTAGCTCTGTGGCAGAGCAGCTGCTTGGCATGCAGAAGCTGTGCCACATTCAAACACAACACACCTTCCCCAGTAGCATCTCCAGGTATGGCTGGGAATGTCCTTGCTTTGAAACCCCAGAGAGCCACACTCAGTCAGTGTAGACAACTGAGCTAGACACTACAAGGCAGCTTCCTATGTCACTGTGAAACAAATGCAGAGTGGGAAATGCAAGGATCCTTAACCTTTTTATTAGCGGAAGGAAGGAGAACCTTTGCAACTCCATGGGCTAGATCCTTATCCATGATCAGCCTCACAGGCCAAATTTGGTGGAGTGGGAGCACCAACTTGTCAATCACATGATGGCACAACAAAGTCCCGAAATCGGATGTCAAAGTGCTTCCAAAGGGGATCGTTTCTTTTCTCATCCTAGCAGGCGTAACTATAGATCCCCTGCTGAAATGATGGTTTAAAAATCCATCCGTTTCAGTACGAGATTCTGATGCACACCCTTTCCTGATTCAGGAATGGGTGTGTCTCAGAACTGCATGCTAAAAAAGAGGGGGTTGCCATAGTTTTGGCAGGGGATCCTATGCAAGTTTGCATGGAAACTTCAGCTAAAACAGGGCAGGGGGAGGCCTCTGTTTTAGAAGGAGGTTGCAGTGCAAACCATTTCCTGAATCAGCTGGTGAGTGGAGATTTAGTGGCTGTTCACTGCTGGAAACGGGTGCTCAGTCAACTCAAGAGATTCCACCCAACCTCCTTTTTTTGCCATTGCAGTCCCAGTTCACCGAGAAAATGATTACACTAGACCAGTTCGCATTCTGCTTTAGATGAACTTTCCCATAATAATTGATTAAATATAATAATTCCCCGTCTCCAGAGCTTCGAATCTGCCCATGCTAGGTTTGCAGGTAGTAATCAGTATAATATATGCAACACGTTGGCAGCGCACAATAATCTCCAAGTCAATTATACATTTAAATCATATATTAGTCATCAAAGTGCTGAGAAAAATACAGGCGAAACTCGAAAAAATTCGAATATCATGGAAAAGTCATTTATATAAGCAATTGTTTTCATAGCTACTGGAGGTTTAATATATGAGATAGACTCATGACATGCAAAGCGAGATATGTCAAAACCTTTGCTTGTCATAATTGTGATGATTATGGCGCACAGCTGATGAAAACCCCAAAGTTGAAATTGTTACGTTGGGGTTCTTATCAGCTGTAGGCCATAATCATCATAATTATAACAAATAAAGGCTTGACATATCTTGCTTTGCATGTCATAAGTCTATCTCATATATTAGTTTCATGTTTTTAAGTTGAATTACTGAAAGAAATGAACCTTTCCACGATATTCTAATTTTTCGAGTTTCACCTGTATATAAAGTCTTATACAAAAGCCACAAGGACTTATAACCTGACAAATCTGAAAACAGTTGATATCTAATTACAATGTGGTTTCCCCCCCAAAAAAGTTTGATACCATTGTAATTAGATATCAACAGTCTGTTTTCAGATTTGTCTGGTTAAGTTCTTGTGGCTTTTGTATAAGACTTTATATATTTTTCTCAGCACTTTGATGACCAATATATGATTTAGAATGTATAATTGACTTGGAGATTATTGTGCGCCGCCAACGTGTTGCATATATTACCCGTATACTAGCTTACTACGTGTATCAGCAGCACAGGTTCATTTTTTCAGCATGCAAGGTTGCAGGGCTAATACTACTGCAGTAAAGAGCTACCAACAGCTGTGCTGCCCCAAAGCACCTCCTCATTTCGGAGTGAAATACAGATGGCCAGGAAAGGACCTTTCAGGATGTGTGGACCCATGAAATGGGACTGCTCTCCCCAGGAAACTCTGACATCTGGTGAATGACTTTTTATTTGCCTTTCTGGCACTACCCTTGTTTATTTTAACTGCTCAGTGTTGGAGTATCTTGTTGTACACTATACTTCTCATAGGCCTCACCTGCACCTATACATTTAAAGGAGTATCATGACAATTTAAACAGCCATGGCTTCCAGGAAACAATCTAGTTTGTTAAGGGTATTGAGACTTGTTAAGTACAGTGGTGAAGCAAGCCGATCAGGCACCTGGGGTGCCGCACGTGCCCTGCGCCCCGGGGCGGGGCCAGCTGGGGCAGGATGCTCCATGGGGCCTCCGAGGAGTCTGCCTGCCTCCTCCCACTCAGCTGCCCTACAGCTGAGGGGGAGGTGGCAGGCGGACCATTTGGGATAGCGCAGAACCTGCGGGTGCCCGAGCCACCATGTCACTCTCAGGAGAGATGCGTGGCTCGGGCGCGCTGCAGCCCCGTGGTGAGTTCCGCCTGGCATTTTGTCACCCCCCTCAGTGGTGACATCCGGGCGACCCGCCCCCACCACCCCCTTCCTCCGTCCCTGGTTAGATGACACCTATTCCCTTCACAGAGCCACAGTTCTCAGAGTTTTCTGGGAAGAGGAAATTATTATTAAACCACATTGCAGATTATAGATCTGAATTTGTGAAGGACACTCAGAAGAGGAGATGGGTATGTCTCTGGGGCTTCCTCCCTTCTTCCTTCCACCCTGCCCTTGGTTGAAATGGAAAAGCGAGAAGCAGGTGTCACTCCTGCTGGGACTCCATATCAGGTCAGGAGTCCCAAGAACTCCTGCAGTGCCCAGGCCTCCCTGAGTCTTCCCCTAGCCCTTGCTTTGCTTGCAGCAGCGGCTGCTGCTGGAAGAGAGTTTGACACACAGAGGAAAGAAAGCCAGATCTTGGCACAAGGCAGGTATTTTTCATGCATTTATTCATACAAAAGGTATAATAACTTATGAACGTCAAACAGGCACAGGAGAACATGGGTGGGGGAAAGGGGGAGACGTGCCCACGGGGCCTATGCCAGCCCAGGTCTCTGCAGAAGACAGGTTGGGAGGGCCCTGCCTTAGGGTGCTGGCAGGTCTTTCTCAAGGGCATCTGGGATGCTCCAGCAACACCACACCACTGCAGAGGCTGCCAGGAGCACCCAGTGCCCGCAGTGCCTGCTGGAGTTCTTTGGCTGCCCTGGGCACAGGCAGGAGGGGGCCTGCAGGGGAGGAGTGTCTCTGTGGGGATCTACTTCCAGGCAAGTGTCATGGTTGTGTGGGAGCTTCAGAGGCTGTGGCACACAGAAGTGGTGTTGAGCCAGTGGACAGGGCTGGTGAGGCACAGGCCCTGTGAGCCCAACTCACTGCAGGAGGAGTGGAGGCAGGCAGGCAGGAGGGCAGGCGGGCAGGCAAGGACCCTCAGCTACTTGTCACATTCCAGGTCCTGGGATCCTTCACCGCCTTCGTAGTGCCTCTCGCAGAATTGCTGAATGCGCCGACAGGCCTCCACCATCATCTCCTCGGGCACGGTGATCACCACACGGAAGAAGTTGGGGTACTCAAAGCACTGTCAGAAGAAGCAGAAGAGGACCATTGAGAAGGCATCAGGGGCCAGGGGCCACCACGTGGACCCTTTATGAGGCTGACTCCCTAAGGAGTGGCGAGAGAGCCTCGAAGGACAATCTCCGGTGCCTGGAGATCCTGCACACACCAGACTCTTGACACCAAGACCGGTAAGATAAATGTGAGGGAGTTTGGGGTGGGCGTGTTAAGGGGAGGTCAATACCTCCTGCTTTGCATGCAGAATATTCCCGGCTGATCTCCCTGCCTTTCCCAATTGAAAAGTTTGGGCAAGGGGACACTCTCTCCAAGAGAGATTTGGGAGAGCTGCTGCTAGTCAGTGCAGAGTCGACCAAGGGCAAGCAACGTGGTGACAACACCTGTGGAGGGTCTCTGCCTTGCTTGTTGTTCCACACAAGGAATGCTGCGAAACTAGCTTGTCAGTTTCTTACAGACTTCTGGTCAGCCACTGTGAGAACAGGATGCAGGACCAGATGGGCTATGGCCTGATCCAGCAGGCTTGTCTCAAGGAATGGTGCTGCCGGCAAGTGCAATGGCCATTCTCCAAGGCCCACGTAGCAGGAGGGAGCAAGCGGCTGGGGATCTGGGGAAGGGAGCCTCACGGCACTTCAAAACGTGCCATTGTTCAGCAGCCAGGGGTGGGCGCTGAGCCAGCTGGCACTGAGATTGTGAAATTCAAGCAATATCCCCTCGTGCCATGCATGGTGGGAGCGCCTTGCGAATCACAAGCATCTAGAAGACAGACTAGCTAAAGGAGAGGAAAGGCAAGTGGAGCCGAGCTGAGTACCTCTTCTCTGCCAAGTACAGCTCCCGGGGCTCCAGTAACTCCCAGGGCCTCCCATAACTCTCTTGTGAATAAAGATGCTCACCGTGGCCGGCAGACAGAAGACGGACTGCTCAGCAATGAGCCTCTCTGTGAACTCCACATCATTCTCAAACTCTGGAAAGTGTTCCATCTGAATGCCCACCTGCAGCAAAGAGAGGAGGAAACACAGAGTTAGGGATGATCTGCCTGGCATTTGCCCATCTCAGGGTCAAAGCTCTGCAAGTGACAGGAAGCCACTCACCATGAGGTACATGGCTCCCGATGGCCGGACAGGCTGCAAGCCACAGACAGTGGAAAGGGCAGCATAGCAGAGGTCAGCATTGGACTGCAAAGGGAAGGAGAGGAGTCAGGTCAGATTACAGGCACAAGCATCTCAGGGTCCCCACTGGGACCACCCAACACTACGGTGTTCACCATGGATAAAGGCTTAAATTGTTGATGAATTAAAACCTGCCCACCCTGGGAACTGATGGGACCACATAAAAGGGACCTCCTGCTTGCCAGCTGTGTCCACACTTGCACTGTGTTCTTTCCCCAGTGCTCCTGGTGTGTGCATCCACCGAGTGCCCCTCCCCATCCCATGGCTGTAATTTCTTTCCATGCTCACTACCATGAATATTGTGTCTTCTCAGTGATGAAAGAGCGAAGCTTTTGACACAAGGTTTGGCTCTGATGTACTATGTGGTGGGGAATAGTTCATAGTATATTCTACATTGGATGAAAATAAAATAGGGATGCTTAACATTCACAAGAGCACAGGAAACTACCTTATACCATTGGCCCATCCAGATCAGTATTGCCTGCACTGACAGGCAGTAGTCCTGCAGGGTTTTAGATGGAGAGTCTCAGCAAACTGCCTGGAGATGTAGAACCTCAGACTTTCTGCGTGCAAAGCAATTGCTCTACCATTGAGCTGAGGTCCATCCTTCCAAACTAGCATATCAATGGAATCTCAAAAAGGAATCTATGCAGAGATTTCATTAATATGCACATTCATTTAACTGTAACAGTTTCACTGACCGATTCATGCCAAGCTGGATTATTGAACAAACCAATCAGTTCCAAAGGGCAAAACAGGGAGGAGCTGTGGGTGCTGTGCTGAGCACCTCATTGCCCCCTCCATGCCAGTGCAGCTCCTCAGGGTGAGAGGAGTCACATTGTCCACTCCCACCACCCAAGCAGTGTTTATGGGCTGGGGAGCATCCCTGTTGCCCTCCAAGGAGTTGGGAGAGATAAGCAAGAAGGGCTTTGTGAGGCTTAGCACTCCCTGGTGCTCCCCACCCACCCCGTTTTTAATAGTTCTTTTGGTCTAGTCCTGCTTTTCCTTATGTGTTTGTTGTTCCTATTTCTTTTCTCCCTTTCCTCTCAAAGAGAAGGGATGTACCTTGAGAAAGCTGAGTGTTGTGGTAGAATTCTGGGGACGTCTGGCGAAGGATGCGGCTGAGAGCTCCCTGGACAACTGTGCAGGGGCCCAGGATCCTCTGGCTCAGCCGCAGGAGGCCGTCTCTGATCTGAAAGATGCACAGAGAAGAGAGAGCTCAGCAGGGAGGGGCACTACCTGATCCACAAGTTGATCTAAGAGAGTGAAATCGACCAACCTGTTCCGCAGTCACAGCAAGAGCCCTCTTGTGGCTCAGTGTGCCCCCAAACTAAAGGCAGAGCTGGGAAGGTGGGAAAGAGAGCCTGCATCCTACCATGGGTGCAATGGAGGGAACCCGTGCAGAACTCGCACCGGTGTAGAGGGCACAGGAAGTGGGGGAGGGATCTCCTGGCCCTCTCAAGAAGCAGCTGCTACTCAAACCAACTTGTTCCTGTTCAGAGCCCATTTGGAGTAGGGGGCATCTTGGGCAGCCTTTCACTGACCAGACCTAGGAGGCAGGGGACACTGCCTCCTTGACATCCTAGCACAGACAGTGGGCATTGGGGCACAAGGGCTACATGAATCAGGCCTCAGAGGGTGGCTGTGAAGCAGTGGGGGGGGGGCATGTATTATTTTCCTCCATCACACCAGCTCCTGGACCGGATGCAGAAAGTTCTGCACTGAGTTCTGCTAACTTACCTCCTTCCCAAAGATCTCCCTGCGATCATGTATGAGAATCCAGCCCATTCTCCAGCCAGGCACCAGCCACCGCTTGGCGAGGCCTCCACATGAGAGGATAGGCACATTGGTGCTGAGCTTTGCAAGGGACTCGTATTTGCAATCTTCAAACACCTAGTGGGGGTGGGGAGTGCAGAAGGAGGAATACCAGAGTAAGTTGTAATGGAAACACCTAAGGGGTGTGTGAAGCAGGTAAGGGGGATGCAAGTGCAGCTAGCTGTGGTTGGGGGGGGGGGAGACCAAGCCACCTCAGGCAGACCCACCCCCTCCCTGCTTTCCCAGCCATGTGTCAGAAGGTGGGAGGGGGCTTCTCCTGGGAAGAAGGGTTCGAGCTGCTGTTGTTGGACTTCCAAGGAGCCAGGGAGGCTTCTGACTCACTCACCATGTCAGCGTAGATCTCGTCAGCCAAGATGGGGACACACTGCCTGGAGGCAACTGAGCAGGAAAACAGACAGACAGACAGACAGACAGACAGACAGACAGACAGACAGAAATCTAGTCAGACTTTGTTTCCTTCTTTCTTCCCCACAGCAAGACCTGGGACACACACACACACACACACACACACCACACACCACTGTGGGATCCTCACCTGCCAGGATCTTCTGGAGGTGGCTTTTGCTGAAAACGGAGCCACAGGGGTTGGATGGGTTGTTCACAATCAGGCAAGCCGTCTTGTCATCCACCAGTGACTCCATTTGCTTCAGGTCAATTTCCCATGATTTCTCTGGCTGCAGGGAGAAGAAAAGGGAGGGAGAGGTGAGGAATGCCCCCACTTCAGGACCTCAGCCTGGTACATCTTGGTGCCCATGGACCAGGCTTCCTGCTGGGATCATGGTGGGCCAGAGGTCCTGGGCAGATGAAAAGGGATGGCGGTTGGAGCAACTGTCAACTGGTCAGGATACTGACCTCCCTTTTCTCTTCCAAGAGCCCTGCAACACCTCCCAGCCTGGGTTTGGGCCCAGTCCAAAGAAAGGGAGATGGAGAACGGGTCCCCAGGCCTGAACCCAGGTCACAGGCAGCCCTTCTTTATAGCTGAGCCTGTGGAGAGGAAGGCAGAGCCCTGCGAGAGAGTGCCTGCTTGCCTTCCTGCTTGTGCCATGCCACTCTGCAGGCAGTGGGGAGGGTATGCTGCGCCACCTCCTGCCCCAGCTTACCAAGAGGTTGTAGAATTTGACCTCGATGCCCAGGGACTGAGCCAGGGTTTTGTAGAGGGAGAAGCCGGCCGTGGCACCAGGATGTTCTGCCCGGGGTTGGCCAACACAGCCAGGGCCAGCTCAATGGCCTGACTGCAGCCGCTTGTCAGGATCACGTCCTGCAAAGGAAGAGGGAGCAGAGCAGGCAGCCGTGAGCCTGGCGGGTAGCAACCACCAGGAAAGACTAGCCCAGAAGAAGCACAGAAGGGGAGGGAGGGAGGTGGAGGGAAAGGTTTCTTCACTGGCTCTTTCTGCCAGGAGCCTGGAATGAAAGGGGGGGGTCCCTGCTAGCATACAGAAGGTCCCAGGTTGAATCCCAATGGCATCAACTTAGGCTGGGAGAGCTTCTCTGCCTGAAACCCTGAAGAGATGATGTTGCCTGTCAGTGTGGACAATACCAAGCTAGGTGGACCAGTTGTCTGACTCAGTATAAAGCAGTTTCCTGGGTTCCTAATAAAGATCCAGACCCAGGATCCTTTCTGCGCAAGCTCCAGTTCCAGTACAGTGAGTTGCGGAGGTGTTGGCCAGGTTTGGAAAAGCTAATTTTCTCAACATCCCCATCAAGCATCAGGGTCAGATGGCAATGCATGCAGCACTCAGGGTCAGTTACCTGGGCTTCTAAGGGGGCTTCCGGGCTGTTGTAGTAGCCTGCAACCACCTCCCGGCAAGACAAGTAACCTGTGTGGGGATTCCCAGAAGAGTTGGCATGTTAGTCTTTTGCAGCAAAAGCAAAATAGGGGCTGCATACATTGAAAGCGTCTCCCAGGGCTTACCTACTGAGGGGGCATAGCCATTATACTGCCCAGAATCCAGGGCCTCCTTCATGGCTTGGATGACCTCATTATCTGTTGGAAGGTTCCCAAACACAGTTGGGTCCCCTGTGGGGAAACATGAGGGGAATCCATGTTAGTTAAGGGTGGGGCATTGGCAGGAGCCCCCCTCGTGTCCCTCCATAGCCCACCTGCTTACCTATGGACAGAGAGATCAGGGGCTTCTGGTGGTTGGGCTCCACCTTCATGCTGTCCACAATGGCTCGGATGGGGTTGAAGGTCCTCTTGGACATTTCGGAGGCCCTGACGGCCCAGTGGGCCTTGCGGTTTTTCCCCTTGCCCACAGAAGGGCCCTTCCCCCTTGAGGCTGACGTGGACATCGAGGATGGAGGGCAGGGACGTCTTGCCATTCACGTGGATCAGGTAGGATTCCATCTCTGGAAAGGAAGCGCAAAGAGCAGGTGGGCCGACATCCCTGAGTACACAATCCTCTCTTCAAGGTGCCATCTGTTCAAGCCACTGTCATGGCAGAATTGGGTGGAGACATGGGCGTAGCCAAGGGGCGGAGGCAGGGGGAGCTCCCCCCCCCAGATCAAGTAAAACAATAGAACTTAACTGACCAATCATGTCGATTCTGCCCCTCCCCAACAAAAATCCTGGCTACGCCCATGGGTGGAAGCACCAGTCCTGAGCAGGCAGCTCTTAGTTCAGGAGTAGCCAAGTGAGCTGCCACATCCTCCTAGCAGGACCCTGATCAAGCCTCACAGCAGGGAAGCTGGTAAAAAGGGGGTGTAGATGTGCGGGGAGTGGGGCAAGAACTGCAGTTGGGCCAGAGGCCAACTTGGATGAGGGAAATGTTTTCCCTCTATGCCTCCTTCCCACAGTGGTAGGGACAGTATGTACTTTGCCATGTGAATGGCAAGACACCAGTGTGTGTGTGTGTGTGTGTGTGTGTGTGTGTCAGGCTTTGACCGAGTTCTTTCAAAATATACTTGTCTAGTTGTGCCTAAATGCTGGAGGTGGGAGTACACCCCCATTCTTCACTTTGGAGTTCATCTCCAGTATAAACTCACTGGGTGACCTCAGGGAAGCCATTCTCTCCCGGCCTACCTTTCAGGGTTGCTGTTAGGATGAGTGAGACAGTTATTGTTGAACCACTGTTAGAACTCAAAAAAGGGGTGTATAAATGAATTTTGGTCTACTATGAAAAATCTTGTAAAGTGTTTTAGGCTGTTTGTCTGTAAGCCACAATTTTTAATTTTTTAAAATAGTCAAATTGATAAATCATAGAAACAGATTTAAGAACAAAAGGGAATAATTTGTCAGGAGTTTCAAATGCCATTTGAGAAGCCCAAACAGTGTTGCCGGAAGCCGAGAATCATCACTGAGGGATCTTATGGGCAAGATCCAAGGGCTGATTCAGCCACTGTCCTTGTAAAACACTGATGGAAAACCTAGCAATCATTGGACCAGGAGAGAAAGAAGGGAAAGGGCCCTGCACTTGCCTTGAGAGAAATATGACTTGCATTGCCCCCTTCCCTCCCTCCGCCCCCGTTTCCCCCCAAAGAATCTGGCACAGCTGGAGAGAAGGAAGCAGCAAGGTGAGTGAGAGGCAGCTGGTGGCTCCCTGGGCAAGAAGGGCACATGAGAGCCATCTCCAATGCCAGCTGCAAAAGGCCAAGGAACCTCTTCACATTGGCTGAAAAGTCATTTCCTCTCTGTACTCCCAGAATAAAACAAAAATCATAATATGCAGTAAATTTGATTGCAGGTGTGGTGCCACCTGAGGCAATCTCTCTGCCTCCCAAGATAAATCCAACCTGCACCCTCTGCCCTGAGCCACCTCAAGTCCTGGCTCCTCTTGGAACAAGCTACACAGACATCAGCACCACTCTCCACAGACACCAGAACTCCTCGGTTCCTTGTTCCAGAGCCTCCGCTGGCCCAGGAGGCCAGGCCAGTCCCTTTGCAATTGTCCACCTCCAGGTTCTCTGTTGTGTCTGCTCAGGTCACTCCTGGTCTCTGGAGGGTGTACATGCTGGGGCAGGGGTGTCCCAGGAAAAGCACCTCGAGTTCTGCCTCAGCCACTTTGTTGCAGCCCTTCATGCGGTGCTTGTTCCCTGCACAGGACTCCATTCCAGGGACCGTGGACACCAGCTCAGACCCCGTCAGGCTTACAGGTGGCACCTCAAGGAGCCTCTTACCTATGTGGCAGCAGCTGCAGCTTTGTGTGGTGGCAAAGGTGGGCGAACGAGGCACCTCTGATGCACCTGGCAGGCCGCTCTGGCTGCTCTGGAGCTGCTGAATGGGGAGATCAGAGCCTTCCCTGGGCCCTTTTATGTGGGATAGGCGGGCAGGAGCGCAACAGGGCCCCATTGCAGATTCCCAGCCAAGAACTGGGTGTCAGCTTGGAGACCTTTAATGATTGGCTGATAGGGAGGGCTGCACTCTCCCCCTCCCTTCAGGACACACAGACACACCAACTCAGTAATAGTCTAGCTCCAAACATCTGGAGCAAACACTGCCTGCATGTTAACCCTTCGGCTGCCGTCTACACCCCCACAGCTCCCCAATCCCGTTTGTGAAGTGCGAGCACTAAATTGGGGTAGGGCCCCTCCCAGTCTGGCCTTGGCAGGTCAGGTGAGTATGCCACCCCTCCACTACTAGGGCGGGGCAGCCAGATTGCAACCCCCATTGCTGGAGAATATTGGGCCTGCGGAGGCTGGGTGCCCACAGTGGAGAGGGGTGTGTTAATTTCCTCAGTGCCTCAGTGGTCCAAGGCTTAGCCTGGCAGTCTTGGCCTGATGCAATCAGCTGCATTCATCCCATCATCTCCAGCTCCACGTTGCAAAGCACTAATGAGTCCCAAATGTTCCCCCCCACCCACATCCACGCACGCAAGCAAGCGAAGAGGAGGTGTCCCGATAGCAACAACAATCCTACCGCCCTCCTCCAACCACAGGCAGTCAGCCCCACCACACCCAGCAGCTGAAGATCAAAGGTACCTGCCTGATGGGGACCCCATTAATCTCTAGCAAAGAGGCAGATCTCATTTCTGGAGGGGTGGTGGAGAGCTAGCCTAAGCAGCTAATGGATGTGTATCTACCTCAGGCCTTGAGGGAGAGAAAGAAGTTGGTAGCTTCTGAACAGCCTGGCTCAGAAAACACCCATGAGCAAACAACACCCACCAGTCAGTATAGCTGGTCAAGGTATAGTCACTGGCATTGCAAGGCACCCTTAATTACAGGCTTTGCCCTCTCTGGCTGGCACAATAGTGTTTCTATGCCAAGGAGCCCCCCTCCCAGCTTTGCAAGTGGCACAAGGTCTCTTCTGCACCCAGAACAACACTGAGGGCAGAGAACAGGATGACTGGCAGTGCCAGGTCAACACCTGTCCCTCAAGGCCAATCTTGGGTCCCATCAGGCTCACCCTCAAGCGTCAGGCTCTGTGACCCCTTTCCCCATTGCCCGCCCTGAAGCATTGCTGGTGCCAAGATGATCTGCCCAGTTCTGCAGGCTGTAGCTGCAGCAGAGCGAGGCTGGCCTTGAGACATTTCTCCCCCACCATAAGTGCCTGGCAAGGCGCCCTGTCTCCCTCCCAGTTGATGCAAGCAATGACTGATGCAAGCAATGACTCTGCCTGTCACCTTGCAAGGCTGTCGACAGGAGCCCTTTGGTTCAACTTTGCATAACTGATAGCCTGAGTTACGTAAGGCTGGCGGTCTGCAGGTGGGGGGAGGACTGCTAAACATTTGGGACCTCACAGGTGCTGCCCAAGAAGCCTCCAGAAAGTGCTCCCCTCAGACAGGCTGGGCGGCAGGCATGCTATGGGGGTAACACCACATGAAACCTCTTTTTGTGGGGCGGAATCTATTAGCACCGTGGGAGAAAGATTTCCCCACAATGCACACATAATGCACAGCAGCTCTTCCAGTAACCCATCCCAGATGCTCCCCTTTCCTTTGGCCCCAGAAGTGTAAAGCCAGCAGCAGACTCTCTGGCACCTTCCTACCCAGGCTCCTCAGTCTCCTCCATCCTCAAAGTTCTTTTTATGCACAGCACACCCGGCAGCATCCACAAACTCCCCCCTTCGCCTTCTGCCTACCAGGAAGGCACCTACAGCTTGGCAGGGGCACTGGTGATGCTGCTGCAGGAAGCAGAAGTTGGGCAAGTGGGTGTAGCTCGTGCTGCCTCTCTGCTCTTGAAGGGGCAAATGGGCTGCAGTCTAGGGGCTCTTTGCAAGGCCTACCTTGGGGAATTCCCCCCTCCCCACCAGGCTTTCAGCCACCACAGCATCCACTAGCTGTTTAGTTCACTTTCTGGGGTCAGAGGCTTTGGGGTTCTTGGAACTTCTCAGCCCTGCTGAGTACCCTGGAGGAAACACTTCTGGCCTTGCAAATGGGTATGCTCCTGGAATGAAAAACTCTGGGGTTTGCCTCCATTGCCTCCTTCCTCCCCAAACATGAGGACTGGCTCTAGGGAGGTTCCTGCTTGCAGGCCCAGCAGCAGCCGCTCCAGTCTTTTGTTTATCAAGAGATGCCACTTCATAGACTAGGGCGGATGGTGGTGGTGGTCCCCCATTCTTCCTCTCTCCCTTTTACAGTGCTTGGGTTTCACTCTCTTTTAGTTGGATTAAGCTCCCTCTCTATCTGCCGTCAAGCTGCACCAGTAAGAGACCTTATTTCTGTCCAGCACCAAAGATCTGCACAGGGCCTCCCATGGAGGACAATGAACTCAGTGCCTTGATGGGTGGGGAAGGTTGCCATGACTTGTGTTATGAGACTCTCCACAGCAAGCCGTTGTGCAATGGGAAGGGAGGGGAAAGGAAGGCAGCAGGAACCATTTTCTCCCATTTGCGGAAAGCTTTCACCCCTCCCGCCCCCCTCCTTTGAAGCCAAGTCAATATTGGCTAATTTCATCACCAATGTTTGGTTAGTGACTTCACATTCTCATCCTCTTGCATGGCCTGTTGTGTAGCGGCCTCTGCCCTCTTCACCTCCATGGCCTTGGAGCAGCCAGGTGCCAAGCAAACAACAGGAGGGCTCTCGGATGACTTCAGGGGCGTCTTTTCACATATGTCACCCACTTTTTCAGGTGTCATTCTTGCGCAATTGCCAGGAACAGGGCAGGCACCAACCACCTCACTTTCCCAGCCACTCCTCCAGCTCCACACAGCATAACAAGAACTGTATTCCACACAGTCAGGGATAAAACTGCACAGCCGGTTGCTTGTTCCCCACATAGCCAAAATATTTCCTTAACTAAGAACCTTATGAAAAAACCAGGACAACTACTGGGTTGTCATTATCATGATCAAAGGACTGCTTCTGAAAGTTTTGCCCATCAATTCCTTGACTGACCCATCTCCCAAAACTTTGAAGGCAGAGAACCCCCCCCAAATAAACTGGAATACAGATTCTCTGTCAGAATGGACCACCCTCATATTTTGTCCATATTTCCTTTCTTCTTTGTTTAAGTTTAGGAATGGCTAGTTGGTAGCAATTTCCTCTCACTGTATGCAATTGCAGGATCATGCTGTTGATTGCAGAACAGCCAAGTGTCATTGCAGCTCTTCAAGTCTACTAATCAGAAACTTCCTTCTTGCAGGATCTACCTCTCATGCTTCCCGTTTAGGACATTTGGATCATTAGTGATTAATTTTCTCTTAATTACCATTTGGTATCGCTTCAGCTCCAAAGGCTGATCCAGTTGCCATTTTATTTATTTTAATACATTTGCACATTAACTTTACAAAAGCTAGCAAATAATAAAATATTTTAAAAGGAACATTTAGTTTAAACCATCACCACTAAATACAATAAAGCAGCAGCAACTAAATTACTAACTCACATAGAAAGTCAATAGAAGGCCAAACAAAACAAGAAATGTTTTCAAGAGCCACTTAATACATAGTAATGACTGAAGAGGCCCCCTGTATGATGGCGTCATATGTTGAACTGACAACATCATAGCAGGTAAACATCAGCAACAATGTCTGAAGCCAATTCCAGACAGGTGTTGGGAGAGGAACCTGAAACAGAATGAAAGTTAGATTTGCCATGTCATGTCAGAAATTAAATGCTGAGGACATAGGTTAACCAAAGATGGGCTAATACCTGATGCAACTAAAATCAAAGCTAGCATTGGAATGCCTTGTCCAAAGAATAAGGTTGATGTACAAAGATTTCTAGGAACGGCCAGGATCTAGGAAAGTTTATTCCAAACACGACAACAGCAATCACAACAGCACGGAAAGAGTTATTGGCTCATGATGCTGCATTTCACTGGATGGCAAACAACAAAGGAACATTCAGGCAGTTCAAGGGGCTGCTAGAAAAAGCAAAGTGTCATGATTTGAGGTCATGATCCTGAAGTTGAGGCTCCAGTACTTTGGCCACCTCATGAGAAGATAAGACTCCCTAGAAAAGACCCTGATGTTGGGAAAGATGGAGGGCACAAGGAGAAGGGGACGACAGAGGATGAGATGGTTGGACAGTGTTCTCGAAGCTACTAACATGAGTTTGGCCAAACTGTGAGAGGCAGTGAAGGATAGGCGTGCCTGGCGTGCTCTGGTCCATGGGGTCACGAAGAGTCGGACACGACTGAACGACTGAACAACAACAACAACAAACATGATTTGAAAGAACCAGCAACAGGGATCCTTCTGTGTTGCTGCAGCCGAAAGCCTTGTCTTTTGTACCTGCTCCCCTCCCCAAGCACCAGCAACCACCCTACACTGCACTTAAACATTTGGCTATTAGAAGAAGCATCCACTGCTGTTTCATCACCAAAAATGATAAGTCTGGAGGAGCAAACAAATACAAAAAAAAAATACCTAATGCTAGAGCAATATAAACACCAGCAAAAATCACAGCAAGGAGAACAAAATGAAACAGGTGTTCTAAGCAAGTACCCAATGAAAGAGCAACATTTTCACTCATCATTGGAACATGGGAAGCTGCCTGAGAGTCAGACCATTGGTCTGTCTAACTCAATACTGCATGCACTTACTGGCAGCAATGGCTCACCAAGTTTCAGGCAGGGAGGTTCTCTCCTACCCCTACCTGGTGATGCTGTAAAGCAGGCTTCCTCAACCTTAACCCTCTAGATGTTTTTGGCCTACAACTCCCAAGATCCCTAGCTAGCAGGACCAGTGGTCAGGGATGATGGGAATTGTAGTCTCAAAACATCTGGAGGGCTGAGGCTGAGGCTGAGGAAGCCTGTTGTATGGGATTGAACCTGGGACATTCTACATGCAAAGCAGATGAAAGAAGTTGGGGTGGTGTTGGTGGTAGCTGAATTCCCAGGAAGTGTGTTCCTGAACTTGATAGCCACTACCAAGTAGGTCTTCCTCACATGACCTTCCATCACCTTGAATGAATCTAAGTTAGTTATGACCATTAGCTTCAGTGGGTCTGTCAGGTGGAACTAGCATCAAATACCAACCATTATTTTTGTTTCTTCCTTCCTTACTTGCCCTGCAACCTTATAATACCAATACCAATAATACATAAATAAATATATAAAAAACAGATGGAAAAATATGATAGCTGATGGACTCAAAGGAAGCTGATGTTGTTACAATAACATTGTGCCAATTGCCTATCACGAAATCAAAACTTGTGGAATTTCAGAAAGTTCTGCAGATTCTAGGAAGTGTTGTTATGTGCAACCCAATCTCTGAGCGGTAAAGTTTCAGGGGTCCCAGCACATACCATGGGTTTGGTTTCTTTGGAATGAAGGCTGCTGTGTAGAGGCTTATGGTGTCTTTGGGATACACAATTTATTTGTACATGTGTGCAGGCAGAGCACAAGGCAGAAGGACTCTAAGCATGAGCACTCCAACAGATCTTGCTCCCCCATTAGGTTTATAGTGTCTGTAGAGATAAATCAAGTCTCTCTCTCTCCACCCCAGTTCCATGGTAAGATTGGCAGGCTTACTGCCCCTTTCACGGACATGCACCTTACTGACCCCACCTCACACTAGGGAGGTCGTGGAAATCTAAGAAGATGCCCTTTAAACAGGCGGCTGCTGCCCTCCCTTCACCTGCTTGCTACTGAAAGAGTCAGCCAACTTCACATGAAAGGACACTAAAGTGAAAGGGACCATGACTAATTAGGAGAGCATTCTGCTATAAACATGTTTGCTGATGTTTTAATGATTTTGCTCAGCCTAGAAGAAGTAATGTTAAAGCGAAACATCCCATTCATGGTGGCTGAAACGGCCGCTCGTTACACCAAACGAGAACTAATGTATCTTAAGAACCCACAGAATGAACAAAAGTATCTCCAGAGGTGGTTGTTACAGGTAGGTAGCCGTGTTGGTCTGCCATAGTCAAAACAAAACAAAATAAATAATTCCTTGCAGTAGCAGCTTAGAGACTAACTAAGTTGTTCTTGGTATGAGCTTTCGTGTGCATGCACACTTCTCTGAAGAAGTGCTACTGCAAGGAATTATTTATTTTATTTTGTTTTGTCCAGAGGTTGTGTAATCAAACACTGAAGTCAAGCAGCTTCAAATAAAATACTAGAAACCCCCATCCCCATGCACAATGCACTCATGACATTTTGTGACAATCTTGGCAGAGCTGGGAAGGGGCTTATTTGAATGCAAGAGAATATTTTATTTCATAAAGAGTTATGGAAGATGCAATGATAGGAAATGGGAATGTGTTTGTTAAGTGGCAGCCTGGAGGAATGAGCGTGGGGGGCACCAGCAGAGAATGGAGACCAAAGGCAGCCAACGCTTCCCAGAGAGTTCAGTCTGAGCAGGAGTTGCACAAATTGTTTGTTTTATGCTTCAGTATCATTTTATTCAAGTTTGGAACAGCAAATCTTACAGGGAGCTTCCCACAATGACATTGCTACAAATATGTCCTAACATCCTTTCTACGTGGCACTGCTGCCCAGTCTCCTCCCACTTCCTAAAATCAGATGCAAGGATGCCATCTATGTGGCACACAAGTAACTTCTGGCTTCGTCTTTTCAGATCCAGATAACTGCAAAATACCCTGTGCATTGGTTATACTGGTTTCTACCTTCCCTCTTACACTTTCGTGGAAAATCCCAGCAGCAATCCTTAGCAAGGCCCAGAGGGAGGGACGACACAGCTTTGTTTGTCCAGAGCATGTGATTCATAACGTAAGGTGATTGCTTTGGCTCCAGGCTGCCCTGAGGGTCCAACTAAAGTATCTCTTTCTTGTTCAAAGCCATAGGCCACCACAATTCAATACAAAAATGGTAATACAGAATACATATGAAAATGAAGGTTTCTTAACATACAGTATTACATTTAAAAAAAACACCTCGTGCTTAATTTAAGTACAACTCTCTCAGAAACAAAGGGGACATGGACCCTCCATGTAAACTTGTGCCTATATCCTACAAACATAACAGAGCAAAAGCACATCCCATTCACACACAGCCCCCTCCTTTTTTGTCTGGCTCTTAATTTTCAGAGCACATTTTGCAACCTTGATGGTAATAAATACACCACTGCCAGCTAGCAATGTATACATCCGTAGGGAAATGGGGTGGTGATGGTGTTCCAACGGGATACCGGTAATTATTTTATCACAGAATCTGTGCTCTTAAATGAAGAGGGTATTGTTGTTGTTGTTGTTGTTTTCTACATGTTGCCAGGCTGGGGGCCCCAATCCAAAACATGACCATGGTGTCAGGGTAGAGCAGCTTTATCTGTCTGCTCCCTGCTATGTTCCAATTTGGATTGGGGCCTTGGAACTCCCCCTACCCAAACACAGGGATGCAGACTGCTGGCTTGAGCATGTGTGAATGTAAATACTGTACACCAAATTAATCAAGACTATACTGGGGACAAAACAGTTAAAGCCCCATATCCCCCCCTACCCACCCAAAAGTCCTGATCAAGATTAGACCCCTGTGCTGGCAATTTGTGTAAACCCTGTTAATCATGTATCATCTGGTTGAGGCCAAAAAAGATGGAAAAGCAAAATGTCACAAAGAGGCCATTGCTGCTTTTGCTTTCTTTGGAGGAGCCATTATGGTGTGAAATGGGTCCCTTAACGAAAAGTACAACCTCTACTTCTAGCCAAGTTGTAACAGGTAAGGGGGCTGACGTTCCTGTAAACTGAGGCTGCTTTACTTCACATGTACGGCTGGAGTCTTTTCCCTTCCAGACACTAAGGGGCCCACTCAATAAAGGGTGGCAGAAAGGCCAATGGGCTTAGCCCAGCACAATAGCCAATTAGGCTTGGGTCTAGTTGAGGGACCAGATTTGAGCTGGTCTGCCATGTAAACATACCAATACCCTAGAGCAGGCCTGCTAAGACAATATGTCAAATGGAAAAGGGAGAGCCCATCTCACAGTACTGATGTAACACTTTGACAGGACTTGTGGACAAAGAGGAGCCAGCCTTACAATCTGACCTATGAAGTCAAGAAGTGTTTTCTGGAAGTGAGCATCACTTGAAAATACCACCAAATACTGCCTTTTATAACCATATGAGAATGCAAAGAACAGCTGGCAGAGCCCAGATCTGAGAAATCTCATATGTCCCAGTGGTGGCTGGTGCCCATTGGGACTGGTAGGGCATAAGGCAGGGAGACCAACAGTAGGTGGTGCCAGAGCCAATGACAGGCAGAGCCACCCCTGTAAGTAAGAAGACAGGCAGGTGGGGTTGGTAGGGTTGCACTCCATTCACCCTAATGGAGCAGCCTCCATCATTCCACTTGAACCTTCTCATTGTGCAAAGCAGACGTTCTGCCTCTAGAAATGCTGCTTAAAGTACTTCAGTCCCACAAGTCTCCAAGAGATATCTAGATGGACAAAATGCCCCTAAGCAGAAGTACAAAGAGCATTTCTTAAGATGCTGAATCAGTGACCACAAATTGTTATGGAGGAGGCCTCCATAAAATGCCAGTACCCAAAATCTAGTACACAAATGCAAAAGAACCCCTCTTCCTCCCTCATCAAAATAATTCAATAAAGGATTCAGAGCTAAGGGAGAAGCGTATCAGAGCCAAACCTCGCCAGCTTCACCTGAGTGACACCATCTGAGAAAAATGCAACCGGGGGGGGGGGGGCAGAGACGGAAGCACTGGCTGGCCACTAGGTTAGCATTTCCCCAAAGCCCTCAGAACCCAGATACCAATGGCCAACTCACACACACCTGAGCCGATGCTTGCCTCACCCTCACCATGAAGGCATCATGAAACTTCAGGCCATGGAGAGAGGTAGGCCTTTGGCATGGCAACCACTTGAAATATAAAGAAGACAGCAAGTGAAAAGTTCCTCCCATCAGGCCATAGTGGCACAATGCTCTCTGCTCTTGCCTACCCTTGAGAAACGAGGTGCCTTCAGCCAAGATAGTGGTACCTGGGGCTGAGAATCTCTCGGGAGAGCCTCTGGTTGAAATTCCAGCTGGAAAGCAGAGGAAGGTGGTGAAGGTGGCAGCCAGGTGGAGAGAACGCAGACAAGGTCTCCTCCTTGGATGGGCTTCAGTTGCTTTCTAGGGTTTGGCTCAGCTGCATTTGGTGAGAACCCCTGGGATACAGAGACTGTAACTTTTTCTGAAATCAGCTTCTGAAATCATGGGACACAGTTATATTGCCCAGATTAGCGAGTTATGTTTGTGTAAGAGAAGACAAAGAGAAAGTAAATCCCTTCCCCTTGTTACTTTTGGGTAGAGCAAATGAGCAATTGTTCCACGCTCAAAATAATGAAGGTACCAAAAGTAATTGCATTTTTTGCAGACAGACAGCCTAATCAGCGTCATAAATGAAGTCATGGGGGAGAAGAAGTCTAGCAAGTGTAACTACCCATGAGCACTGAATTAAGCCTCCATGTCCAGAGGCCAAATCTGAGCTGCTGTGGGTGGGCAACATCCTGATCCTGCTTGTGGGATTCTCAGTGATATGTGATTGGCCATTGTTGGAAACAGGATGCTGGGCTAGAGGGGCTCACCTTGGCCTGATCCACCTGCTGGGCTTCTCTGGTGTCAGGATGGACTCCAACTCCTATCAGCCTCCTCCGGCCAGCATGGCTGATGGTGACAGGGATTTTGTGGTGGGCTGTAGGTTCCCGATCCCTGCCTCCTGCTTTTACCTGAACAGGTGAATGAAGCTGCCTTGAATACAATCAGCCCAGCGGATCATCTAGCCTATACTTTAGTTGGCAGTAGCCACTACCTTCCCACAGGCTTAGGCTCTTTCTCTAGTCCTGCTCAACTGGACATGCAGAGGGTGAGCCATGCATGGATGGACAAGCATTGAGTGGCAGTGGTTCTATTCCTACCTGCCCTGTGGTTTCTGTGCAGTCCCAAGAATGAGGAAGGGCTGCAGTGGGTCCATTTCTGCAGCCCCTGATGCTCAGAATCAACACAAAGCCAGTGAGGGAAATCACCCAAGGCTGGGAAGGGCAGTGCCATCATCAGGGTGCTGAGAAGGACCTCCAATTCTCTCCTTTCCTTCTAATCCTGGATTGTTACCAGAGTCAGGTACGGTCAAGAGTGCAAAGAGACCGCTGCTTAGTGGGGCAGTGCTTGGTTGGGGCAATGGGCTAGCAGCAGAATCGGGCGGGGCGCACCTATGGGAGAAGCCCTGGCGCCCTTGGTCATCTTTTTCCACTAGCTACATCCTTAAAAAAGCCATATTGTGGTGGGACCAGGAAGGCCAGCGGCCGCCAGGACCACCGAACATCGGGCCTGGACGGGCAGCGATAGCGGCTGCTCTCCCAGTCTGTCCAGGGCCTGCCTTGGGCCTTTCCAGACCCGCGCTGACTTCCTCGACGGCTGCTAGAGAGGCGCCCCTCGGCAAGCGCCGGCAGCGAGGAGCCCCCTCTGTCGGGCGGCGGCTCCCAGGCAAGATGGGCACCTGCCGCCCACCTCCCCAGCCCGGCCAATCTCCGCCCAGGAGGCGGCGCAGCCGCGCTCACCTGGGACGCCCCACCCAGACCTTCCTGCGCGCCTCCAGGCTACGAGCCATGGCGGACGCCGGGAGGAGAGCCGGGCAGCCGCGAGACTGGCATCAGGACCGGCCGGCGGTGGTGGCGGTAGGAGAGCAGCCGTGGCCGTGGCGGCAGCAGCAGCAGCAGCAGCAGCAGCACCGCCCTGCGCACCGAGGCACCACACTGGCCTCTTTTGACGCCCCTGCCGAGGCCCGAGGCGGAGGCGGCCTTCTGGACAGACCGCTTGTCGCGCCCTGTGCACAGCCAGAGGTGAGGGCCCCGGCCCGGGTTAGATGTCCCCACTGACCCGCGATGGGGTGGGTCAGGGCGGTACGATGTCGACACGCCCCCTTCCTCTCGTGGGATGAGACGCCCGGGTTGCGATGGGGGGGGGGGTTGCGTTTGTAGCTCCTCCTCCTCCTCCTCCGCTGCTCGCAGGTGAGCTCGGTGTGGGCGAGGCCACTGGAAGCTTCCCCCGATGGGGCGGGCAAAAGGGCTGTTGCCTCGCGGGGACGGGGTGCTTGCCAGCCAGACGCTGCCACCCCCCTCTTCGCAGGCTGCCCAAAAGTAGCGAGGGGCAGCCCTGTGGCCCCACAGCTTGCTGGCAAGGGGGGCAGTGCCAGTGAGTGATTGCTGCTCAGCCGTCAAGGCAGATGGGCATGTCCCCCCCCCTCCCGCCTTGCCTGGCAGGGCCCATTCCATTCACTTGGCTTGCGCTGCTGCCCGCTCACGTCCTGAATACTCCTATGACCTTTCCCCACCTGGGCTGAACCACTTTGCTCTTTCACAATCCTCAGGCCTCTGTGGTCAGCACAAGCTCCCTCCAGGGAGTGGGATAGCACCCACTAGGCTGCCAGTCACCCGTTTCCTCCCAGCCTAAAACAGGGGTGAATAAACTTTGTCAGCCCAAGGGCCATATTCCATTCTGATCAACTTTACAGGGGCCATAGGGCCAGCGTGGGTGGGGTAGCAAATGTTAATTTATTCACACATCCCTCTCTCCCTGTGTCCCCACCAGGGGAGCAAGATAAATTATCAAAATTCAAGGGTGCATTCTTGCAGCAGGTAAAAAGCACTGCAGTGGCATGAGGTGAGTCCCAAAAGCCATGTAGAGGAACCCGGGAATCCATATTTGATGCCCGGGGTTCCCTATCCCTGGCCTAAAATTAAGGGTGAAACATGAGGGGAGCTCTTGAGGTCACTAACCCCAGGAATGAAAAGTCTTTCTTTCAATGTGGCATTGGGACAGAGGATGCCCTGGTAGAAGCAGGGAAGGAAGGATAGTCGGTGCCTGCTCAGATATGCTCCCTTAACCCCAGTAAGATTTGGGATCCAATCCACCCACAAAGCTGACCTCTATGAGTGGGCCTGGAGGGGCCAAGTGCCTTCCCTGTTTCTCCATCTTCCACAGAGGCTGAGGGCCCCACAGCACTAGAGAAATGGTGCTAACAGCACCCCTCTGTCCTTGCTTCTTCTTAGCCTGCTGCCAACAGCTCCAGCTCCTCCTCTGCATGCTGATTGTCATCTGCAGCTCAGTCTCCTACAATTCGGCAGGTGGCTACACTGGTCTTTTCAGTCTGGGAAGCATTTACTACTACCAATATGGTGGGGCCTACAGTGGCCTCAGCGGAGCTGACGGGGAGAAGGCGCAGCAGTTGGATGCCCAGTTCCACCAACTCAAGGTGCCACCGGCCCAGGTGGCCATGGCGGTTGGAGGGGCTGATGGCCTTTGCCTGCTTCCAGATTGTGGCTAGTCTCTTCCGAGTGCCCTGGCATTGCCCAGCCTGGCTGATAGCGGAGGCCATTCTGGATGTGGCCATTGCAATTGGTCTTGTGCCAGCTTTGTACTTCTACTACCACCGCCTTCATGAGATCTATGCCTCCTCTCTGTGCAAAGAGCGAGAGAACCTCTACCAGAGCAAAGGCTACAGTGGCTTTGGCTGCAGTTTGCATGGAGCAGAGATCGCTGTGGGCTTTTTTGCTGGGGTGGCCATTGTGGCCTTTGCTGTTGGCGTTGTGTTGGCTGTCCGTGGCTTCAAGATTGTCCGGAACCTCCAAGCAAAACCATCATCACACAGCTATGAACACTAGCTTGGCCTCTCTGCTGCCTGAGTTGAAGGGAGAGCAGGATGGAGCAGCATATTAAGCCAAGCTAAGCAATGCCTTTGAACCATGTACAGTGGTGGCAGTGATCACTTTCTGTCTAAACTCCTTCACAGTTCTGTAAACATTCTCCAAGCTCCTATTGCTTTCCCATGTTACATACTGATGCAAAGTCTAACAAGACTACTCCCTGCTCCTCTTTAATATAGAATGTCACCTGTAATGACAAGAAGACCAACTTGGTCCCATCACCAACCAGCACTTTCTTCCCTTCCTTTTCCTTTCAAATCATGCCTTTAGAGTGAGACCGTTGACCAGAGACTTTCAATATATGCCTTGGGGAAAAGTGCCATCTTGTTGGTACCCCCCAGAAAAAACTCCAATCATCTTATAGATAGCAAAATCTGTGTCTTTTTCCACCCACCCCTTACAGGTTTAAAATGCCAGAGAAAATGTTTTTCATTCCTTCTTCCATTCACCTCATTGAGCTGCTTCCTTGATTAGGAAGCTACGCATTTGCCTTGAAGGCAAATGCTTCTACTAGATGTTCTGTGCAGTCTTGTTTCAAATTGTTTTCATTATAGAATATAGTACTTTTGTACAACAATAAAATCACTACCTTGGTAATTCACTTTAAATGTGAATGTCAAAAGACACCACTAGAGATCTTGGACTTCTTGCTTTGGGCTTGCTGCATTTGACCGCCTCAATCTCTCCCTCTCCCTCCCTCCCTCCCTCCTCTCTCTCACACACACACACAACCTGACAGTGATGTGCAGTGATGAGGTGGAAGAGGGAACTCAGTCTCCAAGCAAAAGCCAGCTCACTTCCAAGGGGTGCATTTAACTGCATTTCCAGCAATACACACAGAACTGCAACACCTTGGAACACCTATTCCCTGAGGTCCTATTTAACTGAGCATTTAGTACCCTCGTCCTTGAAACTCTAGAGCTTTTTTGGCACATTACACCAACATTCTCTCAACAGCTCATAGAAGGCTGTCTTCCAAAGCCTGGCAGTTACTGTGGTCCCCAAAGGACAATTCTGCATATCCAAAAACATTTGTCCAATAAAACTTTCTGTAGCTTAGTCCCACGCCCACCCCTCAGAAAGGAAGGCGAGATTTGAGAAACCTTTGAAGGAAGAGCTGGGAAATGGGGGCCCTCCACATGTAGTTTGCTCATCAACCCCAGGCAACATGGCAAATGGTCAAGGATGAGGATTCTAGTACAGCAACATCTGGAAGGCCACTGCTTTAATGTGACAATTTTTTGAGCAACGCCCAACCCTCTAGGACTGCCACCCTCTGCTATGCCTACTTTAAGGGCCAGAAAGCACAATTATTGAAGGAATTTTGTTATTCAACATATTTGTACCCTGCCTCCTGCAGGCATAGAGGTATCCTGTACTCAACGTGCAACTCCTCAGTTAGACTGGGGTTTAAGTACCAGCCTGTGTTAACAAAAGCAAGTTATTCCACACAGGCTCATCCCTTCAATAAGCTGGACCTTCTCCACTGTGGGAAATGGAGGGAGAGAAGATGGGCCACTGTGTAAAAAGATCCTTTGGTTGAGGAGTGGGGATGCTCAACTCCCAGAATCCTAAACACCTAGATGGCCACAGGTTCAATTTCCTTGTTTTACCAAGTTCTAAAACCTATATCCACACCTGCACCAATGCAGGGGAACTGCCTGGTCCCCACTTCTGTCCTGTAAAGAAGGTATTGATGCTTTTAACCCTTTATTGCTCTCTTCCAAGGCTGCAGAACAAGCCCTTCTGAGTTTAAAACCCTTGCACAAGGAAATGGTTTAAGTCGGGGGTAGGGGTAGGGAACCTGTGTTGGACTAGCTCCCATCAGCCTCAGACAGCGTAGCCCGTGATAGAGGCAGCTGTAGATTTCACAGGTGGGTCATACCTCATTTCCAGCACAGTCATCAGAGCTCCTGGCTACCTCTTACAAGGAAAGGAGGTGGAGTGGTTAAGGCAGTGGTTTTGAACCAGTGTGCCGTGGCACCCCGGGGTGCCTTGAATGATGGCAAGGGGTGTCGTGAGCAACACTGGCCTCTGTCCCTCTTTCCTTCTCTCCCTCCTCTGATGCCCTCTTGCCTCTCTGCCTCCCAAAGCCTTGCACAGCTGTTTGTTGCAGCAGCTCCCCAGGTGAATGCTGCCTCTGGAGCTAGCCAGGGGGTGCTTCCCAGGCCCTTGTGGGGCAGTGTGAGGTGGCATCTCTCTTTGGGGCAGGGGGGCAGCTCAGAGATCAGAGGTGGCAGCTGCAGCTGCTCGGAGGACTCCCAAGGAGAGGGGAGAAGAGAGGAGGCTGAGGGAGCACTCCACAAGGGAGGATGTTCAAAAAGGTGAGAGGCTGCCAGTTCTGCAGGCAAGGGGTGACATAATTGGGCTTCTGAGCCCCACAGGGGTGCCACAGAAAGAATGTAGTCGGTCAAAGGAGCCGTGGACCCAAAAAGGTTGAAAACCTATGGGTTAATGGGTTGGACTAGAATCTGGGCTGAAATTTCCACTACAACCATGACTCAACTTTGGACTGTTGCTCTGAGGACATTGAGGGGGATGACACCCTTCAGTACTACTTTGAGCTCCTTGCAGGAAAGGTGACCTTACTTCAACTCTGTGTCCCCTGAAGGGATACTTGTTTGTGCAAGGCAAAAGGACTTGCCAACCCCCAACTCCCAGCTGTCTGACCTGCCATCATTAGTTGGGGGGGGGGTAGGGGGTAGGGAGGGGACAGAAGCCATCATCTTATAGGTTCAGATTGCAACAGGAAAAGAGGCCTCGGTGCTGCCATCTGCGTCTTGTCATATTCCCAACTGCTCATCCTATGAGGAAGAGGAAGCTCAAACCAAATAAATTTCTTAGTCTTTGGGGATCCCAAAGGCTCTTTTGCTGTTGTGGTGAAGAGCAGATTTCTTCTGAATCCTGTTTGGACTCCACAAGCTCCACCTCCAGCAACCCAGCTGGTGAGCTTTGCATAATGGTTGGCTGGAGAATCACAAGAATCCCATTCCCCACTGCCCTGATTTCATCCTGTCCTTTGTGAGAGCACAAAGTCCCATTCCCCACTGCCTCAATTTCACCCTGTCCTTCATGAAAGCATTGCCAGCTGGACGCACATCAAGTCTCACGGGGGGGGGGGGGGGGTGAGAGAGGCAGCTGACCACAGCTCCAGTCAACAGGACCTCAGCAGCAAATCATTTGCAAGGATAGTATATGTATAGAGGACTTCCTGTGGCTCTCGAAAGTGTTTCTGCCTGGCTCCCCCACTCCCATCACGCAACCCAACAGGGGTGCAGACCCAGCTTCTGTTTCTGTAAGGCAAACAGGCTGGCAGTGAGCTTTAGGAACTTTAGCAAATCATAGATGGGAACTCTAAAGTGTTTCCCCCTTTTTTGCTGCTCCTGGAATCCTACTCATGCCCCCCTAACCCACTGCCCTAAAAACTTCTCTTAGGGAGTTGTCATACTTTGGAATCTTTGCCTTCAAAAAGAGAAATGTCCTCTGCTCAACGTCTATGCAAGGAGCTGCAAAACCAGCTAAAAGCAGGAAAGGTCTCATTAAACCGCATGGTCTTTATTTTCAGTGCCAATATTACAGATACAACACAAACGTCCCAGGAGGAGAACGAATTCAAATGGAATCCAGGACTCTGACAGACTCAGGAAATGAAAAGGGCTGAGGGGGGGAAAGCAGCTTTGCAGTGGAGTCTTGAGATGAGTCTTTCTGCAGGCAAATGGTGCCCCCCCTTTCAATCTTTAAGCAACACACATTTCCTTTCTACCCACCTACCACAGCTGACAGCCAAGGATCAGACAAGAGGAGTTCCAAGATTTGGGGTGGGGGCACGCTGAAGAGCGACTTGCTGGAGGAAGCAGCCAGTCTCGTCCATCATGATGCTTTCTGAGAGGGGGGCACTGGCCAAAGAGGGCTTGACGTTGCTGCCTCCACCACTGAATCCTCCAAAGCAGAGCTTCTGTCCAGAACAGCAGGTCCACCTATCCATCCCCTTCTCAGACTCAAGCCACTGCCCTTGGGGTGTGCAGTCAAGCGTAGAAAAGGCCCCCCATGTCAGGGAACTCCAAGGAGAAAGGGTCACCAGCATCCTTGGAATACATTTCCAACATGAACTCTGGATGAAAAGTGCCTGAAGGTGGTAACCCGGCTAGCAAGGAGCCGAAAGAAAACTCGCTTCACTCACTCACTCGCCCATGCCCACCGGAGGAGAGAAGATGGCAGGCAGGGAGAAACAGTCGCACATGCCACAGTGCACCTCCCCTCCCCCCCTTCCAAAACAAGGGGAATGTAGCTTCTGTGGCAAGTGTGGCTCAGCAGCCAGGAGAGGAGAGTAGAGAGAGCGAGCCAGCATCTTAAGAGATATGCTTCATCAAGGTGAGCAAGGCCAGTCCTCCTGCTCTGCAGCAGCCGCTGCTCTCGTCAGCTCCCCTGGCCATGGTGCAAGTGGGGGGATTTCTGGAGTCACAGCGCTCTGCCCAGCGTTCCTTCGGCCAACCAGGTGGGGTGAGGAGGGTGGGGCCAGAGCTCACTGCCAGGACTGAGTGGGGAAGTTGTTGACTTCTGCCAGGTCCTGCAGGCTGAGCCCTTGTGATTATATGTCAGCTTGATCCGCATGCGGAGCTGTTGCTACAAACGGGATGAAACAAGGAGAGGTGAAGAAGATCTGGGCAGGAGGGGTGAGGGGATCACTCTTGCAGAAGCTGCAGTGGAACCACCTCAATTTCGTTCAGTTAATGGGTGCCAAAAGGCACAGAGTTCATTCAGCAGAGTACCACACAGCTGTTAAGATTCGGCCCGTGAAAGTTGAATGCCACCCCCCACCCACGAACAGAACAGCCACAGCTAGAGGCCTTCAGAACCAATGCATGACCTGTACCATCAAGCACTCAGAGGCTGGGCACTGCTCCCAGCCCAGCCCAGCCCAGCTGCTCCTACAGCCTCCATGCTGAACATGGCAGTAGGTCACTCACTTGCTCATTTGCTCACCTTCTGGGGGTTCAGGACTTTAATGACTTGTGTGATGGTCCCTGTGTTAAATGCTGGGATGACGCTGCTACTGGGAGACAGGAGCTGCAACTGGAATGTCTGGAAGGAGGCAAACAAAAGGAAGAAGGGGGCACACTTTCACCTGGTTTTTCTGCTGCAACTACTGCTGCTGCTGGAGGAGACAGGAGGCCCAAAGCTCAGGTTCAACTCCAAATACAGTGAAAAATGATGCACAGCACCTAGCCCTCTGCCTGTCATGAGAATGTGCTCCCTTTTCCTGCCACAGCAAGGCACTTATGACCATATCAAAGGCAAAGCACTGGTCCTAAGGGTCCATCTACAGTTTTGGAGCCAAGCCAGCTACAGAAGCTTGGAAGTCTGCCTGGAAACACTGTCTGTCCCACTGCAGCTAGGAGGCCACCAAAGCAGATGCTCCTGTCCCAAAGACCAGCCTCACCTTTGGTACCGCAGCCTGGAAAACAAAGTCTGTCATGTCCAGCTCGGTGCTGTTGGAGGCCTGTATTGTGATCACGGTGACGCTGGGGTTGGTGTTTGAGCGTTCAAAGGCAAAGTCAATCTTCAATCCATTTTTGTTGTAGGCCGTGATTGGGGGAATGCCTGTGGAGATGCAGTACTAATCAGAGTCCTGGAAGGTGCTCTCTCCAACTGGCCCTTACAAAGTCTATAGTACACATTCCCCGCCCACCTTAGCCGCTGCTCAAACAGCGAGGTTCTACAGTCCTACCAGCAGTTATGTCATTGAAGATGGGTTGCGAAGAAAGTCCGTCCAACAGAAATGAGGGTTGAGATATCTGTGGGGCAGGAGCTGGAGATCCTACAGGAGCAGTTATGAAAGAAAGGGCAGGGTTAGGCTGAAGTTCTTCAAGGCAAGGACCAGCACCAGTGCCTCCAATAAGCAAGAGATCTTGCCTAGTTTCTTCCCCGCACCCTTGAATCTCACTTCCACATGTCCAGCACCTCACCTGTTGGGTTGAGATCCCCCAGGAGATCCAGCAGCTCCCCACCAGCAGAAGCTGGTTTGTTTGGAGGGGCTGTTGAAATGATGGGAGTGATGTCATTACCTCCCAACAGGTCCAGCAAGTCGTTTGCCTGGTAGGAAACACCAAATCAGACTGTTAAAGGCACTTAGCCAAGGAAGCCATCTAGTCTCAAAACCTCCCTCAGCAACATTAGCTTCTGAAGGCTGGAGGAAGCCAGGAAAGAAAGCTGCCTCCTGCTCCTGTGGGGGCTCCACAATTGCTCCTGCAGCCAGCCGTGGGCTGCAAAGCAACAGTTCCCAAATGAGTCTTTGATGCTGTCTAAGAAAGCAGCAACCCCATGCAATGTGGCTCTCTTGTTTGCAGGAAGGGAGGAAGGAATAGCTATCTTGAGTGTTGCACTGGCAGCACTTTCTCTTACCTGGCTGGTGGGCTGGAGGCCAGAAGGGGGAGGTTTGGTCTCCAGCACGGTTGGCTCTGCCTCGCCATTGGGTTGACTGACATCTGTGGGGCCATTGGTGGTGAGTTTCTCCATAACTGGCATTCTCTCAAGCAGGGCTGACCTGCAAAGTGGCAAGGCTGTTACCTCCTGGGCTACTCACAGGCTAGGAGGAACAGGAGTTACTCCTCAGATCTGCGTGTAGAGAGGGGGCGAGCTCCCAACCAGTCAGTGTCAGAGGCAATCTATTTTTAGTCAGTTCAAGTCCTCTATTTTTGCTATGCAAATAGGTCCAGCTGAGGCAACCAGTAGCTCCCCCATTCATATGAACCAATGTAAGAGACTGTATGCTGTCTCTTCTATGGGGCTAATGGTTTGAAGCCTACAGAGGTCACTTACTAGAAATGGTTGGTTGCAATCAGCACTGACCCCTGTTCCCTGGGAGCTTTTGTGAAATGTTCACCAACAGGTGTCAAGCCAGGCAGAGGTCTCCTCCTCCTCACACTGACCAGACACCAAGAGGTCTTCACCTTCTTCATGTGTGGGGCCCACTTCTTAATTTACCACCAAATGTTTGTAAGGTGGTGATACTGATACTATCGCAACCCTGCAGGTTTCCAACCCACCAGGCTGAAGGTCAAAAGGCATGGGGACAGCAGTGTCCTCTAACACTCACCTCATGTGATCGTACTTCTTGAACAAGGCATTGTACTCCACTGCCCTCTGCTGGAGCTCCACATCAATGCTGCTGCCGTATATGGACACCACTTTCTTAATGCGGCTAGACATGTAGGAAAGAAATGGTGACAAGTGGCAGCAGGGCAGGGGCTACAGCTTAGCAGGGAGCAAGTACTTCTTCCAGCTCTGCAACTGTAGCATGTGTGTGTCTTGGCTCAGCCTTTGGGGTCCTTGGGAATCAACTATGTCTCCTTGGACTAGTGGCAATGCCTGACCTATGTAACACAGAAGTACAGCTGGGCCCCTCACCAGGCACTTCCTCCTCAGGATGAGGGAACATGGAAATATGCACATGTGGTTGATTTTTTTTTGGGGGGGGTGCTGGTTAAGATCCACAAAGTACGTGTTCATGAAACTTGCACAGCAGCAAGCAATGGGATCCAGTATCTCCTGATTATTTCAAGGACTGCATAAAGATCAAGCAGCATAGGCAGAGCCCCACCCCCTGAAAATACTCACTTGACAGTGCAAGTGAACCGAGTGGACAGCTTCATGATGGCAGTGAGGGCATAGCCTCGTGTGACAGACACAGACATGTTGGAGACTAGGACACTTTCCAATACATCAAGGACTTCATCCTCCGTGACCTGAGCAAGCCAAAAGGCAATGTAAGAAGGATGGGCCATGAGCCAGATGGGAGAAAACTTCACCAGAGGTCAAGTAGTCTTGTATCCCTTTCAGTAGGCTTACCTGGATTGGCTCCTCCTCCTCACACTGACCAGACACCAAGAGGTCTCCATACTCTCCTATACACCAGGAAGCTACTTGCACCATGGGCTGCTACAAAGAAGGAGGACAGGTGAACTCAGCAATGCATCTTCTTACCCAAAGTAACAGAGGTTCATTGACACAATGCCTCCCTTCCTCTCCCTCTCCCCTGCAATCCAACCTGCCACCAGCATCACTCTGGGGACTTACTTGGGAGTAGTCACCCATGATGGCTTTGTAGAGTCTCTGCACAGTGTAAGCATGCATCTCCATGCTGTTGGTGATTAGCTGGATAAGGTTGGGTACAGCATCGTCACGAACGTAACTCCCTGCCTGGAAAGAGGACCCAAAGAGAGGTTTACAAGCCATCCATTTGATGTTTTATTGTGCTTTTAATTCTGTCGGGAGCTGCTCAGAGTGACTGGGGTAACCCAGCCAGATGGGAGGGGTATAAATAAATTATTATTATTTGATGATGATGATGATGATGATGATGATAATAATAATAATAATAAATTATTTACCATCATCATTATCACCATCCAAGAAAGCCAGGGAGTGGTACTCAAAAGCAGATTTCTAGACAGTGCTGTAGTCAATTAGTTTTTTTATATACCACTTTTCTTAGGGTAAAGATGGCTTACATAAAAATGCAGTAAGATTTAAGGCTACAATTATCTGCACCACCATTGCATATTTGGCAAGCAACCCCCTCAATCAAACCAGCTTCCAAAAGCTACAACACTTGCAGGTCTTTGGCAAGCCCTAAGTGAGGATGAGCTACCCTTGACTTCCCTCTGGCAATCAGGCCAGAAGGAATTGTGGCAAAACCCCCACTCCTGGATGCCAATGACTTTCCCTCATGTGTCAAGGATCAATAGAGCAAGGTTTGATCAGAAGACAGTCTTTATAGAGGCTGGTCCTGGGCTGCCATTGCTTTAAAGGGTGGTCTTAACCTGAAGCACCAACACCGCAAATTGGGCCCAGAAGAACTCAGGCAGCCCCTAGAACTAATGCAGCCTCGTCCTTCATTCATTAAGTCAATAGCAGCAGCAGTAGCCTGCACTTGTAGTGTAAGCTTCCACATCATCTTCAGAGCCCCCATGCAAAATACATTGCAGCAGTCAGTCCTCAAGAGTTACAGGACTATGTAAAAATCCCCTGTCCCCACCAAACAAGAACCCCTGGGAAAGTCCACCACCTCCACCAGTGGCTCTTGGACAGAGAGAACTGACAGGCCCTAAGGCTCAGAACATCTGTTTGGGGATACAGGAGCAACAGACAGGGTCAGCACTCACCGTTGTCAAGACTCGCATGATTGTGTCTATGTGCCAGCGCTTAGAAGGAGCATATCTGAAAAAGCAGTAGATGCAAAGCTGTGAGGACATTCCTTCTCCAAATGCTCCTTTCAGTTCCCAAATGTAAGGCAGTTTTGGTTTTCCAGACAAGGATTAGTCAACTGCGTAGCCCGACTTGCTTTGGCTACACCTGCATAAATTTACTCCTAAGGTGCAATGTGCACAGGAGAGAGATGAAGCTAAATCCCTGCATTCCACCAGGGGCGAGTGCCAGGACCACTACTGCCATTTGGCTCACAGGATGATGGTATCCAGGTAGCATTACCAGAAGGACCAGCATTGGCAGAGATGGGTCCAACCTGAAAATGCTTCTCCCCAGCTGTAGC
Organism: Lacerta agilis; assembly: GCF_009819535.1. Classification (NCBI taxonomy): domain Eukaryota; kingdom Metazoa; phylum Chordata; class Lepidosauria; order Squamata; family Lacertidae; genus Lacerta; species Lacerta agilis. Next base: position 40,329,379 of record NC_046319.1, on the reverse strand, counting down.
TGTGAGCAGCAAGTGGAGTGAGCTATGGCCTCCCAAAGTTGTGACTGCAGAGCAGTTGGGGGGGGGGGTAGCAGGAGAGGAAGAGGGCCACAAATGATGAAACAAACACAAATTATTTGGATTTCTTACTTCTCTGCTGCAAGAAATATTCCCGAGGCACAGTCCGCCTTGAACTCTGGCTCACAAGAATCCAGGAAATACAGCAGTTCCTTCATCATTCCCCGGATGTTGTTCCCATTCACGAGAGCAAAGCTCAGCTCCATCGCCCGTCTGGAGAAGGGGAGAAGAAGGGATTCAGGGGAAGGGGAGAGGAAGGGATGCAGCTCTGCTGACCTGGGCCTGAGCACCACCAAGAGCCTACACATTTGCAGCCCCTTTACAGACAAGTCTCCCCATCACCCCAAGGAGCTTTCCAGAGGCCACAAACGTGCTTTGTCAGCTGCTTGAGTGTCATCATTGCGCCAGGCGCTCTGTTGATGGATCACTCTTAGGCTTCATCCTACAACAGCACTAGCCAAGCCAGAAGGCTCCCACCCCTCATCACTCCAGGGTCCCAGTATGAAACCTAAGGGGTGGCCAAGTTCAAAAACAAGTAGTAAGACAGAGCAGGAGCTTGCAAGGAGAAGCAAGCTTCTTGGTTGCAGACCCAAACCCTTTAAGCTAGAAAGTAGGTTACTTTAGGCGGGAATAAGTATTAGGGATGACAGCAAGATGACACGAGCTATATAAAATGATGCATGGTGTGGAGAAAGTGGACATGGCAATATTATTCTCCTTCTCTCACACTAGAACCAAATTGGGTTATCCAATGAAGCTGAATGTTAGATGATTCAGGATAGACAAAAGGAAGTACTTCTTCACACAGTGTATACTTAAATGATATTACTCCCGCAAGAAGCAGTGATGGTTACGAACTTGGACAGTCATAAGGCTGTTCCCTGTGGGAAAAGGGACCATGCTTTAAACAACAATGCCTCATAAATAGCTTCTGGCTCACAGTGGCAGGCAGAGGAGACAGGTGAGGGGTGACAGAGAATGAATTCTAGATGGTTGGGCCACTTGGACCCACAGTCCTAGCATACCAATCTGACTCACCGTTTGATGGAGACGTCCAGATCTTTTAGGCAGTCCACAATGGTGCTTCTGTGCCGCTGTACAGCATTGTGGTCAGTCTGCACAGTCTTCAACAAGGATGTTAAAGCCACATATCTGAAAAAGAGACCTGTTGCTTTAGACTATGGCAGCTGTTCTGTGTCACAGCACACTAGAAGGCTTTTGAAGACAGCACAGCCAGGCAGCCAAGGGAGATGGAGCAAGCAGGTTGAGTGACTTGCAAGGGCAGCCAATGCAAACCTCCAGGCAATGGATTCTAACCCTCCCATTTGTATCAGAAGTGAAGGGAAAATGAATTTCTCTCATAACCAATTCTAGCCAGGCAGCCTGCTAGACCAACAGGACGTGAAAAAAAGAGCCCAGAATTTCACATGGTGCATGTGGTTGCGGGCAACAGTGACCCAGGCAGCAGACTGACCACTTCACCTGCCACGGCTGCCCTGACCACACCTCAAAAACAGCCAATATTGCCACAAGAGACCTGGAGAAAGCTGTGCCTGTTCAAACAGAACATGTTTTCCATCCTGGACCTGTACTCTGACCTACCTGATATTTTTGTCATTATTGAGCAAGAATCGACCAAGATGTTAATGGCCAACACCTAGAAAGAGACAAGCAAAGAGACATGGGTCAGGAACATCTACTTGTTGATACTTTTCACTCTCCAGCCAAAAAACTCCCAAAGGGGATTGGATCTATGAGCAACCTCAGTGACCCAGTTTCTTCCTTGTCAGCTGGTCTGCTTCCATGCAAGAGCCCTGAGCTGCTTTCATCTGACTCAAATATCATTTAGAGGTTACCCCCCATGGGAATGCTTGGCTATGGTTGGAGAAACTGTGATGGGCCGGAAAGCTTTGTTTTGTTCAGTGTCTCTCCTAGGATCCCACAAACCCAAGATTACGTACTCGCAGGCCACTCTCAGACTTGATGTCCATGATAGTTAAGACGGTTTCGTAAAGAATGGCATTTCCCACATTTTTACTCGTTTCAGTATTTGTGGCCACCTGGAACACAAGACAGACAATCTCACTTTCTAGCTTCCTCCCTCTAGATCAATGCACCACATTCTGCCTCCCAACTATGATTTGGCAGGCTGCACCCTGCCAAATCCCCTCACCTGGGCAAGGATGTCATTCATAGCTTCACTTGAGTCATCGTCATTTCGGCCTAGAATTCTCAGCAACCGTAGGATTCGCACCTGAAAAGGACAAAGTTCTCCTTTTGAGCTACCATGGACCCAGAAGGCTCTGGTCTTGAAGTCAGTCACTGCAGGATCCCTCCATACCTGAGGGAGGAGGCGGGGGGGGGGCTTCGCCGGGGGGGGGGCTCCACTCCCTGGCCAACATTCACTCCTCTCCCTGCCCAGCATGTGCCTGGCCCCAAAGCCCTTACCTGCAGGAAGGGGTCGCTGATTCCAGAAACATCATGCTCAGGGGAATAACCAGACATGATGAGGTTCTTCAGGATGCGGACTAGCTGGGGCACAAGCTGCAGAGGACAAAGAGCCATCAACCATCTGATCTATAGCCCTGCTGTTGTACCTGACATGAAGAAGGGGTCCAAGGAGGAGTCTCTCACAGGGGAAAAGGGTATTAGATTCACCATCTGCAGGTGAGAGCTGAAGGGGCTCTCATTGCTGCTCAGCCCGACTTCATGACCTTTCCACAGCACAGAGCCAAATAAGCCTGCTGGCCCTACACAGCCATGCTGCAATATACATGAGTAGTATGGTGGGCAAATGAAGCCTCAAACTACTAACAGGAAGCAAATGGCTTTGACTTGGCTCCCACTGGCTGCCTCCAGTATCATAGATAGTGTGCCTCTGAATACCAGTTGCTGCATAATATGAATTGTGGAGCTGCTGCCTATCACATGCTTATGTGTGGGATTTCCAGTGGGGTATCTGGTTGATCATTGAGGAAAATAGGAAGATGAAACTATGTAGTTCCTCTTTGTCCTGATCCACTTACAGCCAGGCTCTAACAGTCAACCGTACAACTTCCAGAACCCAATAGGTTCTTTCCCTTGCCTGTCTCCTTTTACAACCCTACTAACCTTCTGTGGTTAGTAGAAAGCACACCAGCACAGAGATCCCCCTGCTCTTGGTGCTCACTTATGTGGCCACAAAGAGGCATGTGGGCGTGGCAGGAATAAGAGGGAAGTCTCCAAGCTTAGAATGCTGATGTGGTCCCCCAGGGGAGAGGCTCTGTTTGGACAAAGCAACCAAGCCTGACACAAAATCCCAAGTCAACTCTGAATCCACCAGAGGCCTCCACTATTTCACTCTCAGCCTATCCCCCTACTTCCGCACCATTTGCTGTTTAGAGCACAAGTTAGTAAGAACTGCAAATAAATGGGCATAATTTAAAACTGCTAAATGGATGCATTATACCTAAATAGGTTGTGTATCCAAGTCCTATTCTTGGTCCACCCACTGAAATTAACCGACTTATTTAGTCATGTCAATTAATTTCAATGGGTCTCTAGTATTGGCTACAACCCAATAATTTTAAATTGGTTAACAACTTTAACTTGGGGCCAAGACAGGATAAAGCCCCAAAGAGGATTTCCTTCTCAGTGCCTCAAGTTGAGGGGCGGAGAGCGAAAGGGCCTTTGTAAAATGAAGGACTCTGCTAAGATATGGCAGCTGGCCAAATATACAAACTTTAGACAATCTTTTAGGAAGACAGAGATCTTGCTCAATCTCATTGCAATATCTCATCGCTTGGAACCCTGCTTAGTCATGTCATGTCACCGAGGCTTCCCATACCCACCATTATTTTGCTCTAACCATGCACAAGTCATAACCAGTGATGATGGGACAAGCATGGGGGACAGAAACAGCTGTAGAGATCAGTCTTCAGCCAAGCAAAAGCAAGTAGGGAAGGAAGAGGAGTATCTCTGCCTTCAACAGCTGCCCACAGCATGAAGGCATATTGCTCTGAACAGGGGCAGTTCACTCTTCCACCTTCTCTGCTTACTACCCATCCCAGACCTTATAGAAGCCTTGTACCAAGCCAATGGAAAACACCCACCATGAACAGCACAGATGCAACCCCCCCTCACACCCCTCAAAGATCCATCCAACTGGAGCAGAGGGAGACCGTAGCAAAACTACCTCAGTTTCAGGAGGACTGTAACAGAGATCCAAGGTTGCCTTAGGTATTAGGTTTAATCAGGGCATTAATAAACTCAACTACAAACACAATTAGTCAAGCTGCAGTATTAGTGCAGTAAGCGATGGATTGGCACAAACCTCAACAGGCCCAATGAAAGCATGCATGGGGGGCATAGGGGAGGAAGAAAAAGTGAGTGACTCTTACCTTTTCATTCTAACCCACCACAGCAGGATTCCAAACAGACAAAAGGGACAGAAGGATGAAGCAGGCGTTAGGGAGAGGAGCAACAGCTCACAACATCAACCACCTCATCCACCTCCACCAGCAGCAGCGGCAAGACAAAGGGCATGAAGGGTAACCAGGACAACAACACCTGAAGCACAACTGCACTCAACTCTCCCCAGCTGGACCGACAGCTTCATCTACCTCCCTGGACGGGTCCCTTCTGTGTTGGGCAACAGTTCTCCACGCACAGCCCCAACACTGGGAGGCAGGCTGGCAAGCAAGCAGAGGTGGCCCTCTCCATGGCTAAGCAGCTGGAGAAGCAGCGGCTCCTGCTTTGCTCAAGATCTCCCTGGGTTTTGAGGAATTTTCGGCTCCCTTCCCTCAAATCATTGCTGAGGTGCTATCACTTTATAAAATGGAGAAAACAGAATATGCTCTGCAGAGTAGCAGCTGAAGTGGCCTGGCCCAAGTGCACCACCCTGCCACTCAGTTCCACAGGAAAGGTAGAAAAGGCATAAGCACAGGGGCTTCCCAGCTGCAGGGCTTCCATTCAACCAAATGGATATTTTGCGAAGGAAGGACACATGCTTCTCTCCTGCAAGGCCAACCCATCAGCGACTGGAAACTGACACCCACGTCAGTCCCTCAAAGGTAGGAGCCAAGCTGGCTCAAAACTCTGCCCAGAGGGGCACATGCAATAGGGTGACAAGTGGACAAGGACTTACCTTTCTAAAATGGGCTAGCATGTCTGGGCTTCTCTCACACATTTCCGTAAGGAGAACCACAGAGGTGTGAAGAACACCTGCCAGGAAAAGAGAAGAAGGAGCCTATGCTTTACATGGCCATCACCAAGGGCTCGCCACAGCTGAAGATGGACTATGAGGTTGCAAGATTTCAAGGCAGCAGCTTGGCAGCTTCTAACCAGCAACCTGCCCTCTGAGCCTCAGCACTTCTGGGCCAGGATCCTCTATATACAAGATAATCCTCTGTATGGAAGCCAGAAGTGGTTGTGGATGAAAAAGCAGAGAGACTTCAATCCTAGGCCAAAGCAGCCAGGCCTTTTTACTCTTCCCTATGAGAAACTGCTGATAAAAGGATAAGCTGCAAGGAACTCTTTAGGCCTCCCCAAAGGCAGCACTGAACTGAGCTCCATGGCCTGTAGAAACATGAGCAAAGCTTGGTGGCAAAGGGAGCCTCAAACACCTCTCTCTCCTTCAACCCCACAGCCAAAACACAAGTGAGGCAGATGCTGCAGAGTAGGCAGAAGCTGGCTCTCCCCATTGCCCATGTTAATGCCTCCTTCATGCCAACAATACACACTGCAGCAGGCTGGAACTCACTAGCTCACAAGATACCTCAAAGTGCCAAGCCCATATGGCTTGCAGTCCACTGCTAGATACAAACCATGATGGCTTCATACTGTTACTACTTCAGAGGGGCTATGCCTCTAAATACCAGTTGCTAGGAACACAATGTTGTGCTCTTGTCCTGCTTGTGGCACCAGGCTGGCCACTGGGAGAACACGATACTAGAATAGGTGAGGTTTTGTTCTGACCGAGCAGTCAAGAGTCTCCTTCCATTAACCCCACTCCCTCCCTGTCTGAGCTTGACTGCACTCCCTGTTATGGAATCTGGCTTCCTTCACTCCCCTGACCAAAAGTACCTCAGTGGAAGGTGTCCCAAGTGCAATCCCTGCCACCATTAGGTAGGACTGGGAAAGCTCCCTGTTTCAAACCCAACTGCCAGCCAGTCACCTGAGATAGGTGGCCCAATGGCCCAACTCAGTGCAAGGTAGCTTCCACTGTTCCAAGGGAAGGAGGGAACAAGCAACTCAGAGTCCACCAGAACTGAGTTTCAGAGCACAGAAACACAGAAAGTATGCTTGGCTCCTGGCCTTGATGCACACGGCATTTATCTACATGAGGATTTTTATCCCATTCCAAACTGCCCAAGCTTTCTTATCACAGCCCTTCAGGTCCTCATATTTCTCTAGTCCACCCCAAAAATACATAGTGCCTTGGCATTCCCTTGCCACAGCAGGCCTTACCATGATTCTTCTCATTCAGCAGGTTCTTTGTGGCTGGCAGGAACATTTCCATAAGCTCAGGCACCTTCCTGATGACGTGAACAGCACACAGGGCTGCCTATGGAAGAATTGGGGGGTGGGGGTGGGGGTGGAAGGGGGAGTGGTCAGCAGATGTGCAGGCACAGAGACCCCTAAGGGGGATCCCTCTTGAGAGAGAAACACTATGTACTTTATTTGCATTTTAACTCTAGTCCTGCTAAGTCTTAATTGTGGGCACAAAGAGACCACCCACTGCTAAAGGCCAGTCAAAAACTCCTTGCAAAGATCTGGGCAGTGCGACTTCCAGCTGACATTTGAGAGGAAGCAAACCACAATCTTAATGTAAGAAAAGGGAAGAGCTTACAGTTCAACAGAGCTAGAGGACTCCCCCTCCTTTTGGGGAGGGGGTCTCCCCTAAAGTTGTACCTTTGTCCAATAAATAAATACCTTTTTCCTCAAGTAAGAATTAGAGGTTTTCAGGAGCTTCTCCACCTCCCCGGCTAGGTCACGACACATTTCAGAGGAGCCCATGCAGCCCAGGGTGCAGAGTGCCAGGCCTTGCACATACTGTGTGCTGTGATTAAGGTCACTGGAAGAGAGAGAAAGCAGCAATGCAAGGAATGGCTGGGATAAGGCACTCCCAGATACAAAGCAGTCAGCCTCAAGCTGACAGCGTGTCAGATAACCCTGGGGATAGCAATGGGCTAGAATGCTTTCCAAGGTTTAAAGAACAACCAACTAACACTTGTCTCAGTCAATGACAACACAAATGTGTCCACCACACTAACTCATGTGATCAAATGCCCCACAAGTTCAGTGGCATCTCTACTACACCAGAAAAAATGACTTAAGTGTCTATTGAAGTCATATTACAGACACTCTTGCCCAGATGCCTTCCATAGCTCTACAGATCCAGGTCCAGAGACACACAGCAACAAGGAAGAGAGCTATGTGCAGCATGGTGGTGCATCTTAACTGCTCCCAAAGAAGGTAGCTTCAGCTCTACAAGGCAAGCAGCTTATTACCTGCCTTCCCAAACCTTCATCACCACTTTCTGGCTGCGATCCTCAGAGGAGGATGCATGACCAAGGTGTGCTGAACTTCAAGGCTCAACAAGAATATTCCAAGCCCTGACAGCAGGTCCACCTTTGCAGAATGGCTCTCTATTCCCACCCTAAAAATGAAAAGGCCTTACTTCTTGATGCAGTTGGTCATGAGAAGGTGGACGTCCTGCCTCTCATCCAGCAGCAACATGGCTCCAAGGTAACCAATGCGCTTGTCCGTGAATTTCTGAGAGGCAATCAGTTTGAGGCACTCCAACTGCAAGAGGGGGCAGAGAAGCCAGAGGGAGTGACTCTCCCCAATGCTTCCAACATTTTTGTCACACTCACCATGGCAACTGTGCTACCACACCCTGGTGATTGATCAGCCTTACTACCAACTCCCTCCATGACTCTTAGGCTGGAAAGAAGACTGATAGTTGTTGGGTTGCTTCACTATCAAGGTGTCCAGCACATCTTACCTCCAAGCACCAAGCTGGCAAGCTGCTCTCCTGCACTCCCCCCCCCCGAGGAGAGACCAGCATGACGCTTCCTTGGCAGTGGCTGCTGCCGGCTGGAGGCACCCTGAGCAGTGACCAAATAAGTGGCCTTTCTTGCAGGGGACAGGGGATGGGTTGGCAGCAGGTGCTGGGTGGAGGTGCTCAGGGCACCTCTGTCCAGCAGTGCCTTAGCCAGGAATCAGGAGGCTCCCACTTGCTTTTCCTGCAGGAAAGACAGTGGTGGGTGTTAGAAACCTGGTGACAACAATTTTTGGCTTGGGTTGTGAGGGATGCCAGATGAGAAAGGTAGAAAGAAAAGAAAAACTGCAGCTGTGGACAACTGTGTAATGAAACCTGAGGGTTCGACCAGGGCTCAGCACAATTACTACAATGCACAGACACACCATTACTTAAATCCCCTTCAATACATGGGTTCAGCCATGAGAATGAAATGGATCCTAGAACTGAGCACTTCTGTGGTAGCTAAATGCCTCACAGGAACTGAAATATTCTATGTCATTTTAAAATCAAGGTTTGAATTTCTCACAATCCTTGCTAAAGCAAGTCCCAATTAGCCTTGGGGCTGTCTGTAGGAAGAATGTGGTGCTGGTCTAAGTTTGCCTGTCATTAAGGCTGGTGGGGAAATGATAGCAGGGTAATGCTTCACTCACAGTCTCTTCAGCACCACAGCATGAATCTACACAGGATCTGTCCAGTCTTTACAGCTGCAGAAGAGCAATGGCAAAGCTTGCTTTTTAAAGAATCCATTCGTTCTGCTTTTTCAATCCAGTTATTCCCAATCACGCAGCACCCAGCTGAGGCTAAAGTTTCAGTTGGTTAGAGCATGGTGCTGGTAACACCAAGGTCACAGGTTTGTATCTCCATATGGGATAGCTGCATATTCCTGCACTGCAGGGAGTTGGATGAGATGATCCTCGGGGTCCTTTCCAACTCTATAATTCTATGAAACTCCTGTATGAGGTCTTGCAGAAAACACATTTGCTGAAGAGGGCAATTATGCCAAGAGCTTGTGGCCCACCTCCTAGGCCTTCCTGGTGTTCTGAACGAAACTCTCCATCATGGTATGCCAGGAAGACAAGGCACAGCAGCAGCAGCACTTCAGGCTTGGACAGAGAGGAGAAAAGTTTCTACCTGTACCCAGCCTGTTCAAATGCCTGCCGCTTCCTACATGCAGAGCTCAGTTCAGTAAACCTGATCTGGGTGAACTGCTCCATTGATCTAGCTGAGCAGAGGAGGAGCAACTTTGACACCGATATATCCCCATTCAGCTGGAGCAGAGAAACACAGCCCTGCTTTTCCCATGGCCCACTCTTTCAGGTCTTTTTACTGGTGACTTGGGCTCAGAAGGCCTTTTGCTGGTCTGGTTGAAGAAGAAGAAGAAAGAAGAAGAAGAAGAAGAAGAAAAGAAGAAGACAAGAAGAAGGAAGAAGAAGAAGAAGAAGAAGAAGAAGAGTTTGGATTTGATATCCCGCTTTTCACTACCCAAAGGAGTCTCAAGCGGCTCCTAACATTCTCCTTCCCTTCCTCCCCCACAACACTCTGTGAGGAGAGTGGGACTGAGAGACTTCAAAGAAGTGTGACTAGCCCAAGGTCACCCAGCAGCTGCATGTGGAGGAGCGGAGACACGAACCCGGTTCCCAGATTACAAGTCTACCGCTCTTAACCACTACACCACACTGGCCCTTCCTTTCCAGTTCTCAAATGAATGGCCCAGACGAAACATGGCAAGGCAGCAGCAAGAACACAGCCACACCTTCCCTACCCTAGCAGAGCTGCCCATTGTCCCTTTGCCAGCCTTGGTTCTCCTAGCCTTGTGCCCTTGCACAGAGCCCAGAGGATGGAATGGCCCAATGGTTTTAATTCCCAACAGAGGGCTGATGCACTATGACCAGGCCATGCAGTATGGCTGCAGAGCTCCATCATGAAACCTCTGGTCATCACATGCAGAACCAACACCTGGAAACTAAGACCTCTCATAAGTCTTCCTGTGAACCTTCTATCACACCACCACACCCAGTCAATTTACAAGCAATTTAGAAAGCAAAATTAAATGCCATGAGATGAACCCCCTGGCCACAAACAGAGTAGAACAGCTCTTGGGAAAATTTAAGGAATGGCTTAGACGCTTTAAAGATCACAAAATATATCCTTTGCTACAATAAGATGGAATAAAACCATGAGTATTGTGACATGCTCCTCCTTAGGTTTCTGTGAGGCACATCAAAATATTTCTCTTCCACAAAGGATTTCCAGCCCAAAGAAGCACTTGAGTTAGTAATACGCAGCAAGATTATGACAACTGTGCAGTTTCCTACAGGTGCAACTCTGAAGGTACTTTGTCAGAATGATGAGCCTCCCACTAAACATCCAAAGCTAGGAATTTGCAAAAGAGCTGCTGCCGCTGCTGCCACTACCAATGAAAAGAAGAGGGCCTACCTGTCCAAAGTGTGCAGGGTAGCCCAACCTGTGCATGTAGAGCAACTTGGCCACATTCCGGCAGCGGTAGGTGTTGTCCTCTTCCGGAAAGACGATCGGATGGCAGCACATTCTTTTTGGATCATCTCCCTTTCTTCTGCCTGGGTCCGTGCTGTCCGGATGGTCCGGATCAGCTCCCGGAGTCTGATGGGGGCTGCATCCTCTGAGAAAAAAGGTAATTGCGGGGGGGGGGGGGAGAGATAGTGAGCAGGGAATTAAACCTCGGCAGTTAAGTCTTTAAAAAGTACCCCATGAGAACTGTAGAGAGTGGCTGGTAGGGTCTCCTAGCTGCCCGTGGTTATACTGACAAACTCTCTATGGTTCAATCCACGGTGTTTATCCAAAGTCAGCAGTCTCTGCCACAGCTGGGACTCCAGAATATTTCAGCCTCAAAAGTCTGTCTTCCCTGCCAAGTGGCTTAAGCTATCTGTAGTAAGGAAAAAGATATGGCTCTGTTGCCAAGGTATGTAATGATGTATTCGCTGCAGCTCTGTCACCACTACTGCATGGCCGAATGGGTGGCAGACTAAGGCTGGTGATGAAAAGACTGCATGTGCTCTTTACAACACATACAGCTCACCTCTCGTGGCAAACCCAAGAAACTCTTTCTTCCTGTGGCTGGTCCCTAATCACCAGGAATTTCTGCCTAAATTTGCATACCAGCACATATAGGAGCCTCCTCCCTCCTTCTGCCATCCCCAAATAAGGCAAAAGTCCTAGATTAATCAACGACTCTCCCTACATGACCTTCCTGAGCTTTGGATTAAGCCTTGCTTGTGAAAACAAACCCGAGGTTGAAGCAAACCAAATTATGCAGCCATAGAAGTATCTGAATCTGCCGGCCCCAAGGTGAAGGCTTATTTACAGGATCTAGCAAACCGCAGGAACACCTCTGGCTCAAACCCAAATATTCTACTTCACTCTGGATTTGCTTTTCAACTAAAGGAAACTCCCATTATATTTCAAAGCAGCCTTTGGCCCCAATGAATGGGTCACTCTCTGCTACCCTGGTCTGTTTATCTGCCAATCTGAAATAAATTATCCACAAGTCAGGAGGAAAAAAGTATTATTTTCAAGGCCCAGCATACACTGCTACATAATACTAATATGTATATTACTTCTAGAAATGAGAATGGTCATTCTGATACAGTGGTGCCCCGCTAGACGAAAAACTCGCTAGACGAAGGCATTCGTCTAGCGGAAGGCTGCCCCGCAAGACGAAAAAGTCTATGGGGCTGCCTCGCAAGACGAATTTTTTTTCGTCTAGCGAAAACCGTTGTTTGCATTGGTGCTTCGCTAGACGCAAAAATCGCTAGACGAAAATACTCGCAGAACGAATTATTTTCGTCTAGCGAGGCACCACTGTATTGTACAGTTGTATCTTGGTTCTCAAATGCCTCGTGACTCAAACGTTTTGGCTCCCGAACACCACAAATACAGAAGTGTTCCGATTTACGAACTTTTTTGGAAGCCAAACATCCAACGTGGCTTCTGCAGCTTCCAATTGAGTGCAGGAAGCTCCTGCAACCAATCAGAAGCCGTGCCTCAGTTTTTGAACATTTTCAGAAGTCAAACAGACTTCCGGAACAGATTCCGTTCGAGAACCAATGTACGACTGTATTGTTCTTTGTAATTTAAAATGCATGTGTCTGTATATACATCTCACACATAGTAAATCATATCCAAGTTCACTGTTACCATGATGTAATAATACAGAGTGGACACATTTTTAGACCAGTCAAACACGCAAACCTAAGTTTCAATTAGCACAGCTGAACATGGGCAAGAAAGCGTCATTAACATTGTGAAGACAATTTTCATGCCTACGTGACATCTTACTCCTGATTACTTGATAGAGACAATCAGGGTTTCATTCAAGTCCTTTTCGCCCAGACAGCTCTGCCCCTTTCAGGCTCTTCAGTATGGCTGTTTCTCAGGCCTTTTCAAAGCAAGGACAGCAGAGCCTGAGTAGGACAGTTCCAGAAGGGTGGGACATCCCATTCCCCACTTTCCCAGTACAGCCTTAAGCAGACTACTTCCAGTATACTCCCAGCCCAGTGGTTGACTAAAAACGGAGCCCAGCACTCAATGGACACCAGCACTGCTGCTGTGCTGCTTCTCACATGTGACCGAACCCAGAGCTGATTCCAAATGCACTTGCAGGCCCAACAGGCAGCCACTGAGCCCAAACAACAAAACCCAAGAAAAGTCTATGCTATTATTTAAAACCATGGGACGAATCTAGGTAGCACAACTCAAGGCCTCTTCTAAAGGTGCTTCATCAGTACAAGTCACATTATAACGGGCTGTGGCTCTCTTTTAGTTGAGCATTCGAACTGTGACTACACCAGTCCATTCAGAGATTACACTTGTTAAGAGTTGTGCAATAAATAACGGACAAAAATTCTAAACTACACAGCTCTAGACTGAGCATTCAGCATCTGTAGCTGCCTACATTTTGGACTGATGCATTTCATAAAAACTACAAAATGTGGTTAGATGTTCAAAGAAGCTACAGAAACCACTGCAAGTCCTCTCTTATTGCTTGTGAAATCCACTTGTGCCAGCCCATTAGTTTCCCAAGCTGATTTTGTAAGGGCCTCCTCACATCCAACTTCCAGTGTAATTACAGAGCCATCACTTTCAAAAGAAGGTGGCTGTCAAGTAGGAGAAACAAAGCAAGGGTGCATGCCTTTCAGGTCATGCTGCTGCTGCTAGCTACAGAGCTGGAACAGGACCTCACAAATCATGCCAATACAACCTCTTGCAGATGGATGGAGGAGACCTATTACTACACACACCAGCCCCAGAAGGTTTTAAAGCGAGAGCTGGATGGCCACCATCTTCCAAGGTAGGCTGAATAGTCCTACCTGTCAAGGAGACTGTAGTCAGCAGGTCGGTGAAACACATGGTCTCTGATGAACCTTTCACTAATGAAGGCAGCCCTGTATCGGGAAGTTTTAAATGCTTGACATCTTATGTTTTTATATGTGCTGGAAACCCAGCCAGATGGGTGGGGCATTATTATTATTTGAAAACTTCAGCATTAATTTTTTTCCCTTTAACATTGATTTCCCACTTTTCCATCCCAAAACAGAATGTTCAAACCACTGAACCACCATCATAAATCCTAATACCAATAAAACAGCACAACTCACTCTAATGCAGCAGCAATATAAAAATCCAAGGCACACATAGAGGGAAAACATCTAAAAAATGCATGACTCAAGCCATACTGTTCTGACCTGTTGCCTGAAGAGAAAAGGAGGCCATCAGCTGAGTCCATGGAGAAGAGTCTCATAACCAAGGAGCCTCCACCATCACCAAGAAAGCCTAACCGCATATGTCCACATGCCATAGGTGGGGCCCAGAGCAGGGCTTCCCTCCAGCAGCATCTGCAGCAAGAAGGCAGTCACCTACAAAGGAGCTGATTCCATGGAGTTCCAAACCATCCAGGGAGGGACTGACTCTAGGTCAAGTTTTCTTGAACTCTAATAATGTGCTCTCAAGCCCATTCTTGGGATCAAATGGCTGTTTTCATTCCTGCTAGCAGAAATAGTTCCCTTATCCTGGTCCTGTTAGGGGGTGATTTTGCATTTATCCAACCAACCTCATTCTGTTAACTATATTTCTGGACTTTGCTTCCAAATCAACATGCAAACACGATTTCCCTTCTCCAAAAGCCTCCCTTTCTGCTACTGAGAACAAACATGCTTCCCAAGACACTCCTCTAGCAATGCCCCCTACAACACAACATAAAGTCCACAAGAAGTCTGCAGCCTCCCTTCACAGATGGTCCATGTGCTGGCTACAGGTAGAGGACTCTGTTCAGGCAGAGAGATCCCATCAGAGCTCTCTGTAGCCACCAGTCTCCAAACTGGAGGCTTCTCATTAAGGGAATATTTATGGTTATGTATTCTTTCATTCCACAATTTACATTTGCCACCAACATAGGGACATAGTAAATTGCCTTCTGTTTGTGTCAGACCACTGGTCCATCAAGCTCAGAACAGTCCACACTGACTAGCAGTTGTTCTCCAGGCTTTCAGGTAGGGGGTCTCTCCCAGCCCTACCTGGAGACTGACCCTGGCACCTTCTACTTGCAAAGCTGGTGCTTCACTACTGAGCCAAAGTCCTTCCCCATGCCATTATTCATTCTTGCATATTATTAGATGATTTATGTCCTTCCACAGAGTATCCAAGGTGGTTTACGGAAAATAAACCACAGCACAAACTGCAGGTGTTCCAGGATACTGGAGACTGACCAGACTTCCAGGTCTGATCTTCTGGTGACAGAGAAGCAGAATTATTTCCCTTTTCTCAAGTGCTGACCAGGGTAGACCCATGCCTGCTAGGGAGTCTTGTTCCATCTCGTGCCTTCCAACCCACTTATTGCCAAACCTGTGTGGATTCCTTAGGAAAGGAAGCTGTTGCCATAATTACACAGGAGGATCCTGGTGGATCAGAGCAAGCACACGGCCCACAGTGAGCCAGCTCCTTCCATGTTTCACGAGCCAGCTTCAGTTTACATCCAAAGCTCTGCTAAATGAACAAACCCACTCCCAGTTAAGAAGACAGCTCTCAGGCTGCTTCTAGGATCCAGAAGTACTCATGATCTAACTTCTACTAAGACACTTGGGAAGAGTTTCTTAGCGAGCCACAACCTTCCAGAGTAGCCAACATACCACAAGTGCCTTTATGTCTATGACATTTTAAAAATAATCTCTGGTAAACAGATGTTTAGTAAGAAACGCTCTGATAGCTATCTGTCTAATGTGGCATTCACTCACCAGGATGGAATTTCTGGTTACCTATGACTACCAAGTGAGTTGTTACATGCAAGGCTGTCCTAAAGCTCATCTTGCAATACTAAAGTTGACCCCACCTCTCTTCAGGTACTCCAAGGAATGAGTCACAAGATAAACCAAATATAAGAACTCTGTCAAAGTAGCAACACTCTTAACGGAACTTTCACAATGAGGGTGGGCCCTGATACATAGCAGGATGAAGCAGCACACGTCAGGCAGCATAATGGGGGTGGCCAAAGCTAGAGGAAGGCTGTACTGCTGCTTGAATCGTACAGGGTTAGCCCTACAGAACAGAAATTTGGGGTCTACCTCAGGCAGCAAGAGGTCTCAAGACAGCACTGTTCAGATTGCAAACAGTTTCTGATTGTAGGCCCCCCAAAAATCTCAGAAGATGCCCAAGCTGAAGAAACAATAAAAAACAGGTCTTTGGTTCAAAAACACCTGCAGCTACTCCTAAAATTCAACTCGGCCATAAAATGGTCAACATGCAAGCCAACACACAAAGTAAAGTTTATTAACTATGTTTGGGAGGAGATACACAGAATGCAAATCACTACCTCAATGCAGGTACACCCTGAATTAACAGCCAGACATTGCTAACAGAAACAGTGACAGTGCAACCATACTACTGGAAAGAAAGTGTTCTACAAATACAAAAAACACCCAGAATAAGCTCACAGCAGTGTTAGAAACTATGATATGTAAGTTAGGTGACAAAAGGGCTCCTTAAACCAAGGTTACAGTCACCAAAACGGAATATCTAGTTGCCATTTGAGGGTAAGACAGCTCTAAAGTCTTATTTTTCAAATGATAGACTAATTGTGATTGATTATCAGTGAAACACCTGTCTAGTTCAGATGACTACCTTGAAATAGGTTAAGAACTTTGAAAATTAAAGAAGAAAAGTGACTTGATGCAGGGAAGTCCACATACATATTGGCCTATTCCTACGTCTTTTTCTTAATGGTGACACTGACCATTCATAACATAGGAATGTTATTCACAACTGTGAGAAGGTCAGTGGGGTGGGGTAAGTGAAGACAAACTACAATAATTAACTAACATTGCTCCTGCTCAGGCTGCACAGAAAAAGCATTTTGGTTCCTGAAATTCATTCTTTTTGTGCAGATAAAATATAACTAATAGAATTCTACAGGGTGTGTGAAAACAGTCAAGAGTCAATGATCCCCAGGCATACACCTCCAGATGGTGGGTATGTCAGGTGCCCTCCTAGCATCTTCACTTGGTTGTGAGTAGTCAATAATTTTGGACACTGGCCCATAGCCAACAGAATTTCAACAAAGGTTAAGACCACTGCATTCAGACAAAAGACAAACATACTCCAGCTGCAATGCTATCTAAAAGCAGATCTTCCATCTCATGATGTATCTTTGAACTACACCAAACTTAGTCAATGTAACAATTCTGTCCAATCCTCACAATTTCTTTCAAGAGACACAGAGGATTTTCAGCATACACTAGTTAGACATTTTATACAGGAGAGGCCCTCTGCCAGACAGGTTCTGTTAATCGTTAGTGATAAGGTAGCACCATCATTCCACATGATGCTTTGCAGAGAATGGCATCAATGTGAGCTTACAGTTTCTAAATTTTAAATGGCAGATGAAGGAGAAATGTGAGCAAATACTCCATGTTGCAACAATGAAGGTGAAACCAAAGGCATTAAACTACAGGCTTCAAAGTGAAAATGTGTTTTGAGGAAGTGTTTGAAGAGGAGAAGAGAAAGAGATATAGAGTGTCACAAAGGGTTTCTTGCAAGGAGTTCCAGTCTAGGGGACAGAAAACTGGGCAATCAAGCTGAAGCAACTAAGGATATGGGCAGGAATATCCATATTAAATAAAGTTAAGTTTCAGAAGGTCTCAGATGTTGAGTAACTCTCCTCCAACTGTTACTCATCTACAAGAGTACTGCTAGATAACTCCTTCACAATCATTAACCTCAGCAGGAAAGCAACTTAACTCATTTGTAAGACCCTTATAAATTCTTAGAATCAAGTGGAATAAAACTTTTGTTAAATAAAAATAAACAAATATTTCCCTCTCGACAGGAGGGCAAGAAAAGCAACTGCAATGCCTTCTTCAGATCAAGTTGACAGGTGAGGCAGCTGGCTGGACTGTCCTCTCACTTGCCCGCACCCACCCCTGGTCTTGGCCTTTCTTTTCCTTTCCCCAGCGCTCACTGAACAGCCATTCTTTGCAAAGCGTCGGAATCCACATCCAACAGCCTTGAGCCTTTTCTAGTGTCGACCCTGCCGTAATCGGGAGTGACTCAGTCTCAGGGCCTGTCAAGGGGCGAGCCGTGTCTCTTTCTTCAGGCCTCGGGTATGAGCCGATCCGATCGCCGGAAGCCCGGGCGAGGTGTACGGGGGTGAACTCCGGCGCGGCGCACGGAGGAGACTCTCCTCGTCTACAACAGAAGAGGCCACGGGCACTTCCGAAGACGCCGACAGCAAAGACAGAACTAGCCGGGCGAGGAGAAAAACGCCTCGAACAGCGGGAGGGAAGTCATGACCTAAGGAGCACTGCCTAGGCTGCCTTTTGCTCGGGACGCGGCGGCGCGGAGAAGGGAAGCGGACGGAGAAACAGCCACCTCTTGCTCGGGATGGCGAAGGGCCGCTCCGGCAGGGGCAGCAGCGCCGCCAGGCCTCACGAGCCAGCTGGCGAGTCAGACAGCAGCAACGCTCGCGGAACACGGCAGCGCGCTCCCTTCTTGCGTTAGGAACCTGCGCCTCTCCCCTTAGCCAGCCGACCCACCCACCGACCGGAAAGCGGCCAGGCCCTCGGCGGCCAAGGCTCAGTCAGTCCCGGGAGGCGGGGCGGGAGGTGGTGGCGGCTGGGCCTTGCCCCGGGCAGTGGCGGCGGGCCCAGGATCCTACCGCCAAATTAGAAGCAGCAGCAGTAGCACCTACCCTGCCTGGCAGCGCCCCTCCTCTCTCCCCGCGCGGCACTCACCGGGCCGGATCCCTACGGCGAAGGCGGCGGCGGCAGAAGCTAGAGCCTGGCATCCAAAATGGCGGCGGCGCGGCCTCAGCACCGATACCGCAGGCGGAGGAATCTGAAGACCGGGACTCACTGACTGCCCTCTCTCAGAGCACGGCGCGGCGATAGTCTGCTGCATCCATTAACGTTGCTGCGTCCTCCGTCGTCGCCGGTCGGTGCGTTTCGTGGCCAGGCAGAATGCTCGGTGCGTGGAACCGCGGTAACTGGCCCCAGAACTCGTTTCCTCCGCGGAAGTATCTGTAGCGGTGTCACACGATTAGCGGTGAGACTGCGCCGTGGCAGGTAGTGATGACGTCAGACGCCTGCCTAGTCACCGCTGCGGCTGTGCTCACGACCTGCGTCCGGCCGGGTCGTATTAGCGAACAGTAAAGTTCCGTCCTGGATACGGAACTTGCCCACAGCCCGAGAGGCGAAGCGCCTGCCGTCCTTCGAGAAAAAAACCAGCTGGCAGGGCGACTGAAGCGTCTTCGCCAATTGCGAAGTGCCGGGGGCTAGCATGACAGTAGCGGGGCCAAGACCGCACAGAGCACGTGCTTTCCTTGCAAGCTCAATCTTAAACAAGTTTACTCGGAAATATATCCCAGTGCATTGCACGGAGCTCGTGTCCTGTTTCTGAGGCCGCAGAGAGACGAAGAAGCTTGCTGGCAACGCCTTGTTTGAACGTGGAGAGCCTCTCGGCTCAACCTCCTCTGATTTCCGTGAAACAGTTTTCGCTAATGTGGCCGATACATCCATTTCAGCTCTGGCCTCTCTTAGGGCTCTACAGTTCCGCGGCTAGTATTAAGGTTTGGGGGCTAGAAAGCTTCGCCACGGGATATATATTGGTATTTTCAATCGTTATCTCTGATAGTCAACGGCGGCGGCGGCTTCATGCACTGCTTCCGCCTTCCATTAGGGCATCTGGCTAATCCCTGGGAAACAGATGGGGAAACTGTAGGAAGCTGTCTTAAATTGAGTCAGTCTCTTGGTCTACCTAGCTCAGTATTGCTTACACTGGCGGTCAACAGCTTTTCACGGTTTTAGGCAGGATTCCTCACTCTGGCCTACCTAAGTCTGGTCCTGTCTGCACGCAAAAGCACATGCAGCCCTTCCCTTCCCTCCTCCACTTTCCCTAGTTCTAACGGAGAAGCAGGGTTCTTCCTAGGACAGTGGCTTTTTTTTTTAGTTGCAAATCGATGGGCGACAGGAGCCCCACGGAGAGCATTCCTCTTTTTCTCACATACACAAAGAAGAAATAATTACAGTAATCAACTCAACATCGAGTGACAGCTCTATCCCATCTACATAGCATCAGCAAGCTATTCCTGTCCCGGCCAATATAAGGCCAAGGCCACTTTTATGCTTGAAGGTTGGAAAGTGCTTCGAGAATTGTTGCCCTTGTAAAAGGAACCCGTGCCCTGCAGAGTCTGTGACTGAAGCGGCCTGGCTCTTTGTGGGTTTGGAGACACTTATTGGCTGCCTACCCACACAGAGACCGGTTCCTCGCCAGGATAGCGTGAGGCTCCTATTAAAGGTCTCTCCTCTCTGCTTCCCCTTCCTTGATTTGCTTAGCGTGAATTTCACTGTGGCCATAATTTACGCATCTTCTCGGTTTAAGGCCTGGAATAGCCAGCCAAGAAGCAGCGCCAGCTTATTCGCTCCTTTCCAATCCCAGTTTGATATCAGCAAGGCCCCGTGGGGGCGCTTCGTTTTTCCTGCCGCAGAGGCACGAGGCTGGCGGCTTCATCATCTTAATAAAGACGCAAACCACACAGTGGAGACACCGCTTCAAGTGCACAAGCATCGCTTATTATTTCTCAAGCCAGACCTCAGTAGTCCTTACAACAACCCTACAGGTAGGCCAGTTATGGCACGGCGGAGTAGAGCTCCGGGGGATGCCAGGGCGCGCCGTCACGTGCAGAGGGGAAGGGCAGGTGCGTTTGTCGCTATAGCGATGCCGCCGCCGCTTCTTCGGCTGTCGTTATGGCAACCGCAGGCGGCGATACGTCATCGCTGTGCGCTGTGCGCGCGCCGTCCTAACGTCATGAGCCTCGGCAGTTCCGGCGCGCCGTGCAAGGCGGCGGCAGCGGCGGCGGAGAAGAAAGAGGGCGGGGTCAGGCCCGGGGTGGCTGCGGAGTCGGCAGGCAGAGGGATGGCAGTCAGCCGTGGAGGCGGCGGCGGCGGGTGAGCGACAGGAGTGTCCGGTGCCCCCTATTCCCCGCCGGGCGGAAGGCGCCCGCCTGCCCCCCCACCCGGCTGACCCCTGTGCTCTTCTCTGTGTCTTTGCAGGTGATCCCGCCCGGAGACCCCCTGGAGGTGGAGGAGGCGACAGCAGCAGCCCACCTTGCAGCTTCCCGAAGCGAGCGCCATGAGAGCGGCCCAGGAGCGGGGCCAGGAATTCCTCCCCCCCAAGAAGCGCGACCTGCCGGTGGCTGCCAGCAACGAAGAGCCGGGGCGGGCGGCTGAATCGGGTCTGGTGGGCGGTGGTGGCGGAGAGACCTCTGTGGAATGGTCCCAGGGCTCAGTGACAGGCAGGCAGAGCCAGGCACCTTCATGCTACACCGAGGCTGGTGGCAGCTCCGACACAGTGACCAGTCTTACCGTGGACCAGTACGGCTTATTGTACAAAGTGGCGATGCCCCCGGCCACCTTCTCACCCGTGGTGAATGTCAGCCCGCTGCCTCCAGCCTTCAGTATGACCTCGCAGCTGATCCCGCACCCTGGTATCCCCTACTCGCCTATCCATTACACTCAACTTCCTCCTGCTCCCTTGCAGTTTGTGGGATCACACTACTCTGTACCCTATGCTGCCGCTGTGCCTCCTGGCTTCCTGCCCAGCCACCTTCTGTCCTCTTCAGCCAGCCTTGCTGCTTCTCATATCCCACACTTTGTGCCCTATGCACCTCTCCTGGCTGAAGACTCTGCTTCTCCACAGGCATCCCACAGCTTTGGCAAGACCAGTGCCTCAGTTTTGCCTTCAGGCCCTATGCAGCCCCATGTTGGAGGTCAGCCACTGGATGTTACACAGGGCCGAATTCCAGTCTATTATCAGATGTCCCGTCTGCCAGCAGGCTATTCAACATTTGAAGCTTCTGTTGCTGGCTCAAACACTGAGCAGCCTCTGCAGGAGAGTCAGCTAGATCCTAAAGTCACAGCAAATGGGGTGCAAAGGTCTGCCGTGGGGGCGAAGGAAAGTGAAGCTGAAGGGCAGTGGCCAAGGACAACGGTAGAGTGCAGCACTGAAGGTACCTTCTTGACAAGCAGTCAGATTTTGAGAACAGAGATCTCTGTGCCATCTCAGCGGAGCACCCCAGATACAGACCTGGAGGTGCAGAGGGTGGTTGGAGTGTTTGCTTCCCAGGACTACCCTATTTGTTCCGCTCAGCAGAAGGATGGTTTGAGCCCACTCAACCTTTCCCATCGTAATCCCCCTGAGCAGAAGGCAGAGTCAATGAGGAACCCAGTGGAACTTGTGGTGGCTGCTACTGCTGAGAAAAGCCACTTTCGGAGACTGTCGGCAAAGTCCCCTGAGGAGCAGCTCCGCCATCGGCAAACACTGAAAGGCATTACAATGGCCAATGGTCGGCCAGTCTCAGGGTCCCTCCATCCTGGGGCTCAGGATGGCCTGGGATGTGCAAGTCCTGAGGGAACAGCCCATGAGGGACTACCTGACACGGAATGTGCCCATTCCCAGAGCCACTTACCCTCCCACTTCATGAAAGGAGCCATCATCCAGCTGGCCACAGGAGAGCTAAAGAGGGTGGAGGACCTGCAGACCCAGGACTTTGTGCGCAGTGCAGAGGTGAGTGGTGGCCTCAAGATTGACTCCAGCACTGTGGTGGACATCCAAGAGAGTCCCTGGCAGGGTTTCGTGACGCTGCATTTTGTGGTGGGGGAGCAGCAGAGCAAAGTGAGCATCGATGTGCCCCCTGAGCACCCTTTCTTTGTGTATGGACAGGGCTGGTCCTCATGCAGTCCAGAGAGGACGAATCGGCTCTTTTCACTCTCCTGCCACAGGCTGCAGGTGGGAGATGTTTGCATCTCCATCAGTTTACAGAGTCTGAATGGGAGGCTTGTGCCCCAGGCAAGCCCCCAGAGTGCTACCCGAGAGAGACCTGGGCGGGGTGGGGAGAATCTCCAGGAGCTGCAGAAAAACCCATTGGAGAAGGGTGGGGTGGCAGTGGGCTCCCCCCAGGAATCCACCCACCATGATCCTATTTCTCTGCATGGTTGGGCAGGCCCCAGCTTCCAAAGGTCTGGGGAGGAGCCCCGGCCACCACTCCTCCGCCCTTCATTCATTCCCCAGGAGGTCAAGTTGTCCATTGAGGGCCGTTCAAATGCAGGGAAGTGAAGCTCCAGTGGTGGGCAAACTTGTGTGCCACGCTTAACTGGGTTCCTTCCAGTTTGGCCACTGCTCAGATGCTCGGCCCTTCCCCCAGTTGTGTGCCTAGAATCATTCCACTGACAGAGGCTCCTTCTCTCCACCCCCTGTAGGGGAGGTCTGAGCCTGGGTAGGGTAGATTGGGGTCAGCCAAGGGGAGACTGAAGGAAGCAGTGACTGCGCTTCTTCTGTGAGGAGAGGAGCAAGGGGTCAACATCTCCCACCACCTCACTCAAGCACTTTATTGGACACTTGCTCACACAAAGCAGGAGGGTGCTTTTACCGGGGCAAGGGAGCAGTGAGGGAGTTTGCCAGGTTTCTTCTGCTCGGGTCCCAAGTTAAGAATTTTTTGTCTGGGTCTCCCAGCAGCCCCTCTCCAGGCACCAAGTCAAGGGAGCCTGAACTTCTCCTCAGGGAGGTAGTATTTGTATGCAATTTCCTCACATGTGTTAGATTGAAAGGAAATGGTTAATAGTTTGTTCAATTGCAAACCTTCCAATGTGTTGCCTCACAGCTTTGCAGCCAGGTAGAACTCGAATCCCATAGGTGGGAATGGTGTATGTGTACGTGTGAGAGGATGTTCTAGCTCTGGCTTCTTCAGCTATCTCCATCCTGCTCTTAAGTCCCCACCTCCTTCTTCTAGAAAGGCTGCATCCACTTCTGTTGCAGATGCCTCAGAAGTTCACAGCTAAGCCAGGGCTGAGTGGCCTGGGCTGACTAAGGCTTGTCACAGTTGTGGGTGCCTCAAGTTACAGCCAGCTCCTTTGAAAAGCGCAAGGCAGTTTGTATATAAGAGCATGCTAGTGCACATACAGACACTCCTGCTTTTCCTTGGGGTGATTAAAGCATTTCCTGTTGAGAGTTTGGAGAGGGGACATTCTGGCCACTGTAACCAGCTTGAATAGCCCCCACTACATGTGTAAGATTTCTTTGGATATTAGAAAAATGTATTCAGGTTCTTCTGATAAAGGTGAAAATTGCTCTTCTGTGTGCACTGGTGACTCAAACAGAATGAAAGAAGTTAAAATGTGCAAGTGGTTAACAGTTTTTGAGCCGAGAAAGCTGTAGAACTTCTTGGGTTCAAGACGCTGGCTGAGTACCCTCTCCTGCATTGGTGCCCTCAACTCGGCAGGGGTGAGCTCTAGGGCTCTGAATCATAGCCGTGACTCTGCATCAGTGCCATCCAAGTCCCACTCCAGAATAGCAGCCAGAAAGCTCCTCCCACCACTCCAAATGGGCAGTCTTGGCTTGTTTCCCTTGGATGTTTTGTCTACAGTTGTTGCTTTTAGGCCATTGCCTACAGGCATTCCTGGCTCACAACGGCAACTGCTTTCCTGTCTGACCAGCCACCTTATCCACTCCAAGCCCTCTCTATATGAAAGGTGGAAGACTTTGCTGTTCTCCTCTGGAAGGCCCGGCACTTTGCACTATTCCGAGCCAGCTTTCCCCGCAAACCACCCTCTGCCTTCCTTCCTTGCTCTTGGGCTCCCCTGGATTGTGAGCTTACTAGACCAGCGCTCATTTCCATGTAAATGTTGGCCTAGGTTTCTCCTTTGTCCTTCAGCTCCCCTGCCACCAGGGACGAGATGTCTGCTTCATGCCATTAGGGCAGAGTGCCCTTCTACTCCCAGGGCTTCATGGGAGCTGGATCACTTGCACAGCATCACAGCAGAAGAGCCTGATTGGCCACCTTTCATTGGCACCAACTCTGGCCCTCCATGGCTGTTGAGGTTCAGTTCCCCTCAGATCATCTGGACCGCCCAGCACCCATGCCACTGTTGCCACCCTGGGCCAGTGCTGTTTCTGGACAGCTTGCTGCACAGCCATTAGGGCCCAGGACCGAGCTAGGAATAGAGCTGCAAAATATGGAAGTGTCTTTGGGCACTACTCCACCTGGGGCCGCTGGAGAGTTGGGAGAACCAGCTTCCTAGAGCAATAAGCTATTTCTCTCTTGTGACACTACAGCACGACCCCTTTCCAAGCCCTAGTAAATATTTGGGAAGGGCTCCCTAATATGCAATACAGTGGGACTGGCAGCTGCACAGCTGTGTCCATTTGGCCATTCCATGGGGTAGGATGGGGACTGCTAAATGACACATTTCAGTGTAGGGTGCCAAACTTGGGGGTGATGAACTGGGGTCCTGCTTTTCAGCAGGGCACCAACCAGATGCCCTTTCCAGCTAAAAGGTTTCCCATCCCTTCTTGCCAGCTGTTTCTGTAGCCCTTGCCTGCAAGAGCAAACATACGCTTATGTTAAGTCCCACCTCTGCCCAGAAACGCTGAGTGATGGCCTGACCCAGTGGCTTGTTGCAGAGAAAGTTCCTCTGCTATATCTCAAGATGTACTGAGGAAGAAAACAAACAGAGTCAGCCTGCCACCCTTCAATCCCTTGCATAGCACCTTAGTTGGGGTGGGTCACCTTCCTGTATGCAGCTGGCAAGGGGCGAGTGTGTAGCAGCCCTACAACTAACACCAGTCGTCTTCACTCCGAAACCCACTGCATCGTATCTCTAAAGCCTTAGGACTAGCCGAGTGCCCAGCCCCCTTTCTCCTACCTGATCTTTAATGAAGCATTACCAGTCTAAGGAGGATAATCTATTTTGTTGTGCTTTTTTGTACCTGTTTTAAATAAATCAATTTGTACTGTATATTTGTATTTTGGGTGAGATCCTTTTTCCTGTTTTACCATTTAAAGTCTCTGTACACACAGATTGTATTTTTATTGTTAATGCTCTTATGAATACTGCATTTAACTTGTTGACTTATGTAAACAGTATATATACATATATCTATATCTATATATATATATATCTATATAATTATAAGCCAATAGCTTTTCCTTTGATGTGTCTGTGTCTTACTTGTCTCCTGGAGAAAATTTTGGCAGAAACACCAACGCTCATAAAGGAAACTTCCTTAAATTCATATGATGATCACTAAAGCCCCAATTAGCACTCTTCACACTGACACAATTAGCTCTGTTCTGTTGTGTAAAAAATTTTTAACAGGCTGCACATAGGTTTTATGATTTAAGGTTAATGGGACAGAACAGACTTGGCTAACAAGATAGAGATAACTTCTCTCTTGGGCAGCCAAGTCTCTCCCTTTCACCTAGTTTGCAAGTTGGGCAAGAGACGACACAGGCTGCTGACCAAGAAAAGAAATACACTCTTCAGTAGGGTCTTCCTCTAGCCTTTGTTTAGAAGTCTGCCCTTCACTGGTGCTCCCTGAGAGAAACTGCCTTCTTCCACCACCATCTCTCTTAAGCACAAAGGCAAGAAGAGCAACAGCACTCAAATCTAGGTGCTTTTCCCCTCCTCAACCTGTAGCCCCCCCAGAATGTAAAATTCTTCCACAAACCTCCCATTTGGTGATGCTGTACCTAAGTCTAGCAGCCACTATGATTAGGCCTGATACACCCCTGTGGGTAACTTGTGAGGCTCCAAGCCGTATTATATACCTCCCTCTTTAGGACTCCACCTTCTTTGCTAGTCCCCACTTAAGAGCTCCAGCATGATGTAGTGAGGGGCAGGCTACAACACTGCAAAGTTCCAGCTGGATCTTGCCCAGCAAGGAAACAAGCTAGGCAAGGCAGAAGCAGCAGCTGCCTCTCAAGCTGCTGCAGTGAATCGGCCAAGCCCACGAGGCACAGACTGAGGACATGTACAATTAATTTATTTCTGATCACAGCCAGTGCGCCCGCCCCTTCCTCCCTCCCTGCCCCCCTCAGACTGTTGTCACACTCCAGTTCCATGCTTCACTGGTGGAGCAAGTGGGGCCTCAGCAGACAAGAGCAGGTCCTCCTTTTTACCCTCCTCAGTGCAGGGCACTGGGACTCGGCTCCTCAAAGGCCATTTTACCAAGCAGCTGCCCCTCAAGCTCTAGCCCACCCACTGGCAGTGGGAAGTAGTTCATCTCAGCTGCCAATGCAGCCATGGCCGAGGGGTCCTGGCCAAACTGAGCCCGCAGCATCATGTCCATTTTCTCCAGCCGCCGCTTTAGCCTCTTGGCTTCACGCTCCCGGATGAGCCGAGCCTGCCGCTTCTCAGGGGTCTCGTTGGCCCGCTTGAGGCGCATCGCTTCACGGTCCCGCTGCAGGCGGCGCGCACGCTGCTCGTCCGTCTCTTGCATACGCTGCAGCCGCTTGGCCTCTCGATCCCTCATGCGCCTCACCTCCCGCTCCTCCGGCGTCTCGTTGTCTCGACGGCTCTTCTTAGCTGTGCGCTCTCGCTCCAGGCGCTGCAGCCGCACCTCCAGGGGCTCATTCTGCCTTCGCAAGGCCCATTTGCGAACCCCTGGAGCTTGAGCTTCCAGAAGCTTGCGGTAGGCCACACAGCTGTTGCACACCAGGAGGATGCCAGCAGGATACACTGTGGGGCTGACAGCAGCAGCAGCAGCACCACCACCACTTGCTTTTTCCTCGGCACCAGAAGAAGCCTCAGGGAGGGGAATGGGCAGGGCATCTCCACACAGCACCTCTGACACCTTCTCACTGTGAAAGTCAAAGAGTAGAAATGACGGGTGGTCGCCACAGATCTTAAGAAGCCATTGTGTAGGCTTGCAAGCTTTAGCTGCAACCCTCCCCCTCCCTCTGGCCATGCTTACAAGCCACCCCACCCACATGAATGCTGGCCTGGAGAATGCTTCTGGCTGGGGGTCACCTATTCCAGCTGCCTCCAGAAATTACCAGGTATAACCTCTGGCTTCCATTGAACCTCTAAACAGGGCCCCTCCAGGACTTCCAAAATGCGGCCTGTGCCAAGTTATCCCAGTCCCACCAAGTCAGAGATGCCCACTTCTCACCTGTTGAAAGTAGCATGGCTGGTGAAGCGAGCCCCACACACCGCACAGTTGGACAGCTGGTCCTCGGAGTGGATGAGGAGGTGCCTGCCCAAGGAGCCCGGGGAGCTGAGTGCTCGGCCACAGACGGGACACAGGTAGCTCTTGGCACTGACCACAGCTGCCGTGTGCTGCAAACGAGGCCGGGCTGTGAGGCAAGGGCTCCGCCGCCCTGTCCCCCTCTCAGCTGTCCCTATGAGGGCTGGCAGCCAAGGCCATGCCACGGAAGAGCTCCCTCTTCTGTTAGGGAAAGAAGGAGAGAGACCCGCAAGGCCTTCCCTGGGATGTGGTGCAAACCCACCAGGGGGGATGATTCAAATTGCATCCAATGCCAATAGCCCCTGCCCCCATCCCCACCCTTTCCCAGTCCAGTCCAGGAATACTAATTTCAGCCTGGAGGGAAAGGGGGAGCCAGGGCAGGGATGGTTTAGCCTTGCGTGATGGTCTCATCAAAGCCCCCTCTAAGTACCTGATAGACGTGAGTGACAAGCTGCTCCCTGCTTCCACACTCTAGCTGGCAGAGGGGACAACGGGAGAGTCCCATCAGGGTATCTGGGCTGGCATTTAAACCCATCTGCAAGCAAGGAAAGGCAGGCTAAGGAAAAAGCAGACTCATGCCTGGTATTCTGCCACACGCATACACATACCCCTTCCCCCCAATTGATGCTGCCCCAGACCCTTTAAGACCATGTTGAGGGATTCTCTGCAATATATGATTAGCCCTGCACAATCAGTTTGAGGGTCTACCTAGTTGTATATTGTCTTTCTAACACACAGAGGCCAACCAAATGACTCTTCTGGGAAGCCCAGAATGAGATGACAACAGCTCTATCACTCCCCTTGCCTCCATTTCCATTAGGGAACTCTAATGCCAAAAAGTCCAGACCCAATCACTTGAGCCTGCTGTAGTGATCACTTGGACACATCAATGGACCAGGCCCAGGAATCCCAGATTGGGCTATACAGTCTTCTTTCTCCATGCTAGGGCCATCCAAGAGTCTGCTATTGCTATTCTCCCTTCCACCGAGTAACCACAGCAGCGTTGCACTTTTGCTTTAGTATGTGTTGACTATGGCCAATGTGATGCACTTGCCTCATGGCCTCGAGTGACCTGCTTGCTGCAGCCCAGCTGCTCAGTAAGTTCCAGTTCCTTTTTCACTGTCGCTGATGCTCCATCCTCCTCAGAAGCATGGGAGGAGACCTCATCTTGTGTTGTCTCATCCCCCTCGCTATCACCTGGAATACAGAACAGCTTTAGACCTCTGCCACAGACCAGCTGACAGGATTCCAAAGCAGCATGCAGGTATTTGGTCTCTCCCAGGTGTCCCAGAGCTGCCCTCCTGTACCAGATGGGGAAACTCACTGTTGCTGCTGCTGCTACTGCTGCTGCTGGAGTCCTTTTCTTGTGGCAGGGGTGGCAGCTGCTGCATGAGTGGTGACTGGGCTCCAAGCAGCCCAGGGAAGTCTCTTCTCATCATGGCCTGACGCGTGTGCTCTTCTAACCCAGCAAAGACTTGCTCCCCTGGAAGTACAATGGGGGAGGAAGAAGCCGCATTAGCCCATTGGCCTTCCCAAGCCCAATCATTCCTTGCCCCCTCCTCAGATGCCCAGTGATGGTCTCCCCTACCTGAAGATGGCCCAGAATGGGACTAATGCCTGGGCTCCATTCCCCAAAACAGCTTTCCCCAAACCCTTCCTGCAAAGCAACGGTGGCCTGACCAATCCGTCCCTTCGCATCCTTTCCAACATGACCTGGAAATACAAATGTCTTCAGCAGCATTAAGCACACAGGGAGGGCTCTTTCCTGCCCTGGCTCTGCCCCAGCATTTTTATGTGCTCCCCCACCCCCGGGGCCCAGATTTTGGAAGAGCTTGTCCTGCCATACAGGTTCTCCTCCTTCAGGGATAAAGCTGTTACATGTGTGTAAAAGATGCTTTAGTGTAGGCATGGGCAAACCCACTTATCTACTTTTGCAAGCCAAATTTGTGGTGGGAGACATTATGTGGATTTTGTGGTCCAGGTTTAGTTATCTGCTTTAGTTCCTCCTTGATACGTTTTCTCTTGTGCAAAGTGGGCAGTGCTTGCCTGAAATTGCCAGACTCTTTCCTGGGCCTTTGCTATTTCAATTCTGATCCTAAAGCTATCATGGTGCCTGGAAGTCCCCTGTTCCTCATTGTGCAAGGGAGACTAGCCAGCCATTCCCAACTAGTACTGAGAAGCTGTTCTTTTGCAGAAGAAACATCAGTGGGTACGGTGGCCCAATGAGAGACAGAATGTCACTAGAATGGCGGTGAGGAGTTCTGAGCCCCCAGAGTGCCTAAGGAGCCCTTAGGCTCCAAGAGGTACATGGACATGTCTCAGCTCAGCCAACAAATCATCGATGCTGGGCAGGGAGTCCCCATCAGGGCTATGGGAGAAGAATGCAGCAAACAGCGGGAGGGGAGGGCTGCCCCCCCCCATCATTTTGCGAATGAGGATGCCTCGCTTGAGCGGGGGAAGGGGGGGGAGGTGGAAGTGACAACAGCCCCCCTCCCCTTATTACTCACAGTGGACTTTATTGGGGGTGGTCTGTTTCCGACGGGACATGGTTCCCCCCCCCCCGGGGGGGCGCACCTGCGGAGAGAAGAGCCCTGTCACCATGCGGGGGATGACCAGGGTAGGCGAGCGGGGGGCGTTTAGAGATAAGCCGCCACCCCGCGTTCGAAAGGAGGCTGCCGCCGCCTCAACCCTTACCTGACTCCGTCGCCCGGCCTGGGCTCGCCCAGCAGCGCTGCAGGAGGACAAAGGGCCGCCCGGGCTGGCAGACAGACAGACAGAGGAAGATGGCGGCACGGCGGGAGCGCCCGGCTCGTGCACGGCGGGACCGACGGACAGACAGACGGACGGGGGCGCGCTGCGCTGGAGCCCTTCCCTCCCCTCCGAGCGGAGCGCGCCTCCTGCCTGGCAGCAGGGGCGCCGATCCTGAGGCCGTCGCAGGCGCTCAGCCGGGAGGGGGTCCCGCAGCCATCAGGCCGGCGCCTTCGGGGGCTTCACGCACCCAGACCAGCCAGCGGGGCCAGAGATGAGTCCTTCGGCGCTCTCCACGGGCCCGGCTACCGAGGAGGAGGAGCAGGAGCAGGAGCAGCTGCTGCTGCTGCAACCCGCCTCCCTTGCCCTGAGTCGCCTCCTTCCACGGGGCCGCTTCTCCTCTTGTCAGAGCGGGGCCGCCGCGGAGCTAGTGGCGGGGCTGCTGCCGTCCCCGCCTCTTTTCAATCCACGAGCAGGGAGACCCGATTGACGCCCCCGCCATGCCCTGCAAGGCGCCCGGCCATTCACGCGAGCGCCCCTCCAGCGGGAGGGCTCCTGTCTGCCGCGCGACGCCCCCGGGGAAGGGAAGCAGCTCGGAGGGAGGGGGGCAGTGGGCGGGGCCGCCGCCTCTTCCTCCTCCTTCTCCGACGTTGTACCCGACGAGGCCGGAACTCTCCATCCGCGGTTGAGGGTATGGAGGGACCTCAATGAAGGTAACGCTCGCTTTAGGAAGTACGATTTTTATTGAGGTCCCTCTTGCTCCGGAGAGATCCCTCCGCCCGTAAAGTAGTTCCGTACAAACACAAAGCGCCCCGTGCGTCGCTGCACTGTATCTTGGAGAAGCCGCGTCGCATACAGAGGGCCGAACGCTGCTAAGAACTACGACTATTGCTTCTGCTACTGTCGCTTTCCCGCACCTCCTCCTCCTGCAAAGCAGAGAGAAGAGACGTATCCCTCCGCCTGCCCAGCTGAGGCTGGACCCGTGAAGCCGCCGACGCCACCTTCGCTGCCTGGCGGGACAGACGGAGACAAAAAGCCTTTCCCCCCCCCCGCCCCCGGGTAAGGCCGCCACGGCTGACCGCCCTCGCTCGGCTCTGCGTTTTTCGTGGAGCGGGGCCCGCCGCCCTCACAAGCCTCCCCCGCCTTCCTGCTCGCCTTTCGCCCGAGGAACGGGCCGAGGCAGGGAAGGGCCCCGGGAAAGGCGAGAGAGGCCCGGAGGGGCCGCCGCCTGAAGCTGCCTTCGGCCAGCCGGTGGCGGGAGGCGCGGGCGAAGAAGCGGTGCTTCCTGGTCCGCGGCTGGCGGCCCTGGCCGCTCGCCTTCCCTTCCGGCTCTTGCTCCTGCCGCTAGCCGGGAATGGCTCCTCCTTGGGGCCTGTAGCACATCGAAATTGGCTGTCCGGGCCACGGGTCGGGCGGCACTGGTGTTTCTTCTTTGGGGTCTCTGAACCCGGATCGGGGAGCTGCCTGTGTCTAGCCGAAAGCGAAGTCGTTGCCGGAAGAGGAGTTGGGAATTGCCTTCGTGCCTCTGTAGTTCGACTACCTGCAAACTCCCCCTCCCTCTTGGAGCAAATCCACCTCCAGCTCCCACATAGGTGGGAGCTGAGCTCTCTACCGTTTCCAGTGCTGAAAAGCGGGGCAGGTTTTTCCTCCAGGGATTGAAACTGGTTAAAGAGATCCAAGGTTGTGAGCTGCCCCTTGTGCTGTATATGGTTGGGCCTGGCTGATCAAATCATGTACAAAAGAAAGAAAAAAACCCAGAAACCAGTAGCTTGCACAGATGAAAGTGCTTTACAGACATGCACAAAGCATTTCTTAAGTGGATAAAGAGGTTTTTGGCTATTACTATTACACACACTTGAGTCTGTATGGACTCTGTTTAAAAATGACCGGCATTCATAGTCTATTCAAACATTAATTCTTGCTGTAAACTAAAATTCACATTAAAATTACTTATATTTGCTTTATTATATAAGTATTTGCAGCAGAGATAAAAACATTACAGCTCACAACCTTTCCACATTCAAAGCAATCCAGATCCTGAGATCAGCATTTGAGACCATTCACTGTCTGCCCCTCCAAAAGATGTTTGGCAGGTAACAACAAGAGACCAGATACCCCCCCTGCTTCAATTGTGAAATGTTCCAGCACCATGCAAAAAATAAATTAAAAAATAAAATAATTGTCCAGTAGCACCTTAGAGACCACCTAAGTTTGTTCTGGGTATAAGCTTTCGTGTGCATGCATACTTCTTCAGATACCTACAAAAGCTTATACCCAGAACAAACCTGGTTGGTGCTACTGGACAAGGTGCTACTGGACAATTTTTTAATTTATTTCGACTGCATCAGACCAACACGGCTACCTACCTGAATCTAGAACCATGCAAAAAAATTATTCTCAGCATTTTGACAGCACTGATGATTGAGATTTTTGGTGTCCCGCTTGTGTAGAGCAGGGATTATTGTGTTTAGATTAATTTTTGAACACTCTTGGTGTTTTATATTTGTATCACTTTATTGAATTTTAAATGTATTTTGTATTCTAAATAACTCTGGAATGGCTCTGAATGTGCAAAGCAATATATAAATATTATAAGTAGAATATATCTACACAGGAAACTGCTAGCTGCCTGCCTTAAACACACGTGACAGTAGACTTTTTCTCTCTTGTATTCTTGGAAGGAATTCCACACCATGTTGGGCTCTGGGTTCAAGGCCGAGCGCTTGCGAGTCAACCTACGTCTTGTCATCAATCGCCTCAAACTGCTGGAGAAAAAGAAAAGTGAGTGGACTTTCCTACCTAATTCCTTGACCTCATCACCACAGTAGTAATTCAGGAGGTTTCTGGTAGTCGTGGTGTCCCACAACACCATGTGCAGGCTATAAATTAAGAGATGCTTAATTTATAGCCTGCACATGTTGTTTCAGTGTATCTGAAGAAGTGTGCGTGCACACAAAAGCTTATACCACTCAGTTGGTCTCTAAGGTGCTACATTATAATTTTTAAATTCTTTTGGAAGGATTCTTTTAAAGACTTTATTAGATCATATAACTTTTTTGAAGACTTGATTCTTTTAAGGGAGTTTTTAGGTTTTTAAGAAGAGTCTTTTTAACTAACGTTTAAAAGAATTGTTTTAATTTATTTTGACATGTCAGAGTGTAAGTGTGGAATTGCTTGTGTGTGTACTGTACTTCAAAGATGCTGAGAATTGTGGTCATTGGGATAGGGGTGGGGATTCTGTGAAGAGTTCTCAGGTTTGTGGACTTGTGTCCAGTGCTAGCCCCACTATACTCATTGAATGGACATGGTTACTTAATTTCAATAGCTCTACTGTGAGTATAACTTAGTTGGAGACAACCCACAGTTCTTCTTGGTGGAGCCCCTCTCTTTGCATACACAAACAGCGCAGGCAGGGCCAGGGCAGGCTTGTGGGCCTCCCCTGCTGCCCCATGATGAACCCTTTTTTCCAGCCGAGCTAGCCCAGAAGGCACGGAAGGAAATTGCTGACTACCTGTCTGCTGGCAAAGATGAGCGGGCTCGCATCCGTGTGGAGCACATCATCCGGGAGGACTACTTGGTGGAGGCCATGGAGATCCTGGAGCTCTACTGTGACTTGCTTCTGGCACGCTTTGGCCTCATACAATCTATGAAGTAAGGTCTTGGCATATGGGGAAGAGGGTGCTGGGTGCCTGCCATGTGTCCCCTCCCCTTGGTCTGCTAGGTCTGGGACTTCTTTGTCCTCTTTGTCTCTTGCAACTACTTGCTCACCCGTGCCTTGCTTTGTGTCCCTTCAGGGAGCTGGACTCCGGCCTGGCAGAAGCTGTCTCCACCCTCATCTGGGCAGCCCCCCGACTGCAAGCGGAGGTGGCTGAGCTGAAAATGGTGAGTAGTGCCAGTTGTGTCTTGGCAGAGCAGCAAGGGACACTGGGTTTGCTGCTCAGCCTGGACATCTGGGGGCAGCAGTTGGGGAAACACTTTGGTCTATCCTCACAGGATGCTCTGAGAACTTGGTGACTTTCTTGGTTGAGCTGGGAGTTTAGGTTGGCTCCAGTCTCCAAACCCCTAAACCTTTTTTCCAGGGGTGCTGCCATAGTTGCTGTGCCCTGTCTTAAATAGAGGGGAGTCAGTGGTGCCTGGACCTTCTTTTGAGTGTGCCATTTCCATACTAGGTTGCTGACCAGCTGTGTGCCAAGTACAGCAAAGAGTATGGCAAGCTGTGCCGGAGCAACCAGATTGGGACCGTCAATGACAGGGTGAGTGGAATGGGAAGGGCATCATGGGGGTGAGATGGCGGTAAGGCTGTCAGGTGCTACTAACCACAATGGCTACTTCTTCCTCTGCTGTCAGAGGTGGTCTGCTCCTGAAGTCAGTTGCTGGGAATTGCAGGTGAAGGAGAGCACTGCTGCTGCTCCACCCAGGGGCTTCTTGTTGGGGCATCTGCTTCTTGTTGGGGCATCTGTTTGGGCGCTGTGAGGACAGGATGCTGGGCTAGACAGGCTGATGGCCTGATCCAGCAGGCTGTTCTTATGGGAGGGAACAATATCAGTGCTTCATAAAGATGAGTTGTTTGCAGCAGGAGGTCCTGTCCGTGGTGCTTCACCAGGTGAGGTAGAAACGTATCTTTTTCCTGACTTGGGTATCTCTTAGCTAAGTGTTCTTGACCTGCCCAGCTCAGTGAAGGGCTCACTCTTCCCTCCCTCCCTTCCAGCTGATGCACAAGTTGAGCGTAGAGGCACCTCCCAAAATCCTAGTGGAGAGGTACCTGATTGAGATCGCAAAGAACTACAACGTGCCCTATGAGCCAGACTCTGTTGTCATGGTGAGTGACTGGGAGGCGGTTCCACTCTCAATTCCCTCATTAGCAGCTCCCTTTCCCACATGTGACATAAGCTTCTTCCTCTTCCCAGGCTGAGGCTCCCACAGGCGTGGAAGCTGACCTGATTGACGTGGGATTCGTGGATGATACTAAGAAAGGTGGCCGTGGAGGTGGCGGTGGCGGTGGTTTCATGACCCCAATGGCTGGTCCTGATGGAGTTGTGCCAATGCCCATGCCCATGCCCATGCCGTCTCCAGCTCCCCCTTTTTCATACCCACCTCCAAAGGGGCCAGTAAGTCCTATGTCTTGCTTGAAACAGGAGGGGAGCCTGTAAAGTTGGGCTTGGGGGTGGTAGTTTGGGGGGGGGGAAGGAAAGGATAGCAATCTACTGTGGTGAGTTAGCATCTGAGCACACCTCACTACCTGCTGTGTGAACAGGGTTTTCCAGCTGTTCTGGCAGGTATTGCCTATCTGATTCTGCCATTAGAAAGGGGTGCTGGTCTGACTTAACAATTTCTCCCTTTAAGGAGCACTTCAACGGGCTACCGGTGGGCACCTACCAGCCTTTCACCAGCCTTCACCCACCTCAGATTCCAGCAACACCTCCAACATATGAGTCTGTAAGTACTGCTGATGAAAAACAAAAGCTGAATTGCTAGGAGGGCAAGTCCTCTTTGCTGTCCCTAGTCCAGTGCTGGGTATTGGCAGGCCTTCCCACTTGAACTGACTGAGGAGTTGCCATCCACTGGATTTGGGCTTGCAGCAACTTCATGTACCTTTGATTTGATTTTGATTTATTGTATTTCTATGCTGCTTTTCATTCAAATGATCTCAAAGCAGCTTACAAACAATAAATAGCCATAACATAATGAAACATAATAGCATGTCGCGAATACAGCATACATCAAATAAAATAATTAACAAATTATCAGTAAAACAGTGGCAATCTATAAAAAACTTAACAAAACAGCAACTAAAAAATAAGCTAAACCTCACAATTATAGCAAGTCATGTGATTAACAAATCAATGCGACATTTAGAATCTATAAAACAATATTAAAAACATTAACAAAATAGCAACTAAAAATATAAGCCAAGCACTAAGTTCATTCACACAGTCTCTGCACCCCCATGACTCATAATTTTTCACTCTGTTCAGTTCATTAAAATACACATAAATGTACATAATGCCAGATGTTGCACTGGCTGGGGTCCTCGAGTAGCGGGCCATGGTGGAGATGATGGGGCTCTCAGGTCTACCACCAGCCGTAAGGTGGATGTTGACTGCCTAGGCACTGGTGAGGAGAAACTTGTCCACATCACTTTCAACAATCAGGAGTCCCATTCCCTCTTGAGGAAGTCCAAGACAAGCCTGTCCCTCTGGAGCAGCAAGTGGCAACTGCACTTGGTATAGAGGCCGACCAGGAGGTCCAGCAGTGGCCCTGCAGCCTGTCCACCAGGAGCTGCTCCAGCTTCTTCAGCCGCACCTTGGTTGACATTGTGGTGGAGGAGGAGGCGGCCACTGAGGGGAGCGAGCAGGGCAGCTACTTAAGTCTACCAGGCAGGATGGAGGGGCTGTGATAAAGATGCCGAGGGAGCCTCAGCATGATCTCAGCAGCCTGGATGAGCTTGCAGGCAGTGACTCAGAGGTCACCTTGGTCTCAGAGTCCAGGCTGCTGCCCATGGAAGGCATGAGCAGAGGACATTGGCAATCAGGGGTGGAGGATGAGATGTGGGGGTGGGCTGAGCAGCTAGAGAGTGTGGAAATGGGGATGCATCCACCTTCATGCCCTTAGCTGTTGCTCTCCAGACTTCTGTGGTTGCTGGTGGTGGTGGTTCATGTCAGGTTGAAGGTGAGGCCACCAGCGATGGTGAAGAGCTACTGCACCGTCAGGCCATCCTTGGGGGACATAACCAGGGTCAGCCATGCTGAGTGGCTCCCCCTCACCTATGGTGCCACCAGGCCAGGCTCACCACCACTGCTTCCTCCTCCTCCAGATCCCTCATTTCATCCTTCCTTCTGCTGTCTGGCAAGGCTGCGTGAAGAAGATGGGAACACCAGATATGGTGCTTCTGCTGTGCGTGTAGGCCTCTGGGGAGTGTCAGGTGGTGATTCTGTGTGGGGCGCTCCATGCAAAGCCAGCTTTTTTCTGTTTCAGATTGATGACATGGGTGCTGACAAGGAATTGCCATCCCCACAGGTGACCGGTGAGTGCAGGGCCGGGCCAGAGGGGGGGGCGGGCTGTGGAGCTGGCAAGACAGTGAGGAGGGAGGGAGGTGGTGATGTCAGGGGAAAGCTGGTGCTTGTGTTTATTGTTGGTCCCCTTCATTCTTGTGTTCGCTCTTGAGTTGCTGAGGTAAGCATGTGCCCGTGTGTGTGTGTCTGTGTGTGTCTGTGTTGGGGCAGAGACTGGGACTCTTCATGGCAGAGAGCTTGGGCCCCTGTAGCAACTGGTAGGAGCTGCAAGGCTCAACTGAAGTGCAGCAAGTGCTCGCTTCAGCAGCACATATACTAACTGTAGTACAGCAAAAAGAATGGTCCTACCCCTGCCCCTACTGCTGTTAGGTAGACTACTGTTTTCACTGCCTTGGGCCTGCCCACTGGTTGTAACCAGTCACTCTTGTCTGCTGCAGGACCAGCCCCAAAGCCACAGCCGAGGGGGAGGCCACCAGCTGCAGTTCCTAGTTCGGGTGATAATTTTGTGCTGCCAGAGTTGCCATCTGTGCCAGACACACTGCCTGCCGCTTCTGCTGGTGCCAACACTTCCGCCTCAGAAGACATTGACTTCGATGACCTCTCTCGAAGATTTGAGGAACTGAAGAAGAAAACTTAAAAAGAGCCCCTGAACAGGGGGCCGATGAGCCTGAATTGCTGCCTCCTCCCCCCCTCTTAGCACGACCAAGTGCTCGTTCCTCTTCCTCCACTTGGCCTTTCTTCCTTCTGTACTTACACCAAATGCCACTGCTTTTCTGACATTCTGCTCCAGGAGTGGGGGACTGCACAGCCTCTTTGAGATGGGAGCAGGAACAATCCTCTGAATGCATTGCTCTGCAGTCTGCAGCCGGGCATTAGAGGGGAAAGGGAGTGATGTAGGTGGCCTCTTCATTTGGACAGACAGTGGTGTAGGGACACCAACCTGAAGATTCTGGGCAACGTAGTTGGACAGAAGCGCCCCCCCCCCCTTCCAGGCATGTGCTGTGGAAGGGGAGCTGCTCTGGGCCCCTGATAGCTTTGTTTTGCCTGCCGCGTTCTCAGGGAGCCCTCCGGGGCCATTATGACTTTCCTTTGGGGAGGTATGCTGTGGGGCACAGGAGTTGACCAGTCTACACTCCTCGTGGCTCAGTGGTCCTCCTGCCTCTGGCTTGCAGAGCAGCAGGCACATTTTCCTAGCTTTGAGTGAGCCCAGTTCTGCCTTAACGTGGCTCTGCATCAGGCTGGGTTCAGGGCCATTGCTTGACGTGTGCCATCACTCCTGGTTCTCTAGCCTCTTCCCTTGCCTATAGGGCAAAGCCATGGGTGGTGGTGGTGGCGACAGCAGCAGCAACACATCCAGCAACTTATGCTGCTCTTACAGACCAGCTGCAGTGCCAGCAGCCAACCTCAGCTCTCCCATGTAACACTCTGTATGTAACTCTTTCATGTGGCTTTTCTGGGACAATTTGATTGGTTTGTATCTTCTCTATTAATTCTAAATAAAGTTGAGGAATAGCCTTGACTGGGTCTGTCTCAAGTGAAACATAATATTTCCTGGCTTCTGGCAGTGGTGGAGGGAGGAAGCAAAGGAGGCATGGTATGTTTACAACATGGAGGCGCAGCTACTACCAGTTCTTATCATGGAGAGAATGGCTGTTGCTTCAGACTGACAGTGACACTTCCAGTCAAACAAGAAGTAATATTTATTGAGGGAAGGGGAAATATTGGCTAAAAGGAGCATGCAAATGTGTTGCCTTTACTTTGGCTTCACAGTTATATTTTGGGACAAGTCCTGTCAGTTTGAATCGCACACCTGAGGATCTGCAGTGCAGCCCACAACCACCTCCCACAGGCAAATTTATGAGGCTCCCTTTAGACTTGCTTAGCACAAGACATTGTGGGTGGTGGCAGCAGTGGCAGCTTCAGAAGAGCAGGCCACCTGTCCTGCAGGGCACGGGGAAGTCCCTGGGTGCTGAAGCAGCTGTCCTCCTCTGCAGTGATGTGATAGAACTGTCAAGCCATCATTCTTGAGAAATTAGCCCTTGTAGGATTTATGCTGACCTTTACAGGTTGGAGTAGGGGGATGAGTACTTTCTGCTTGGGCCAGGCCGAAGGGTCCCCTCTCGATGATTAAGGTAAGGACTGCTTAAGGATCCTTGCATCTTAGAGGTTGGCTGCCTTTAAGGAAAGGCAGGATTGGATTCCTTTCATGGATTTGATATCTCCCATTGGGCAAACAGCCCTCTGGGTGGGGAGGGACGATAGTCACTCTTCCTCCCCACCCACCCTTCTATCTCCTCCCTCTGGTGTCACCTTGAAACAGTGTATCCTTTATGCATCTCAACAGACCCACCTTTGTCATGTAAGTTCTTCAAATCTGTGACTGGGTTGGGGAGTGTAATCTAGAGTTCCCTGTTTGTCTCCTCAGAGGTTAAGCCCTGCAATAGGTAAAGAGTTCCTCAGCGACATTAAAAATAAATTGATTTGTAAGGTTTAATTGATGTGCACCACTGAGTATTTGGGATTGGCTATAAATAAGAACAGCCCTCCTTTGCCCTGCCTCTTTGGGCAGAGAAGAAACTGGCTCCTGCTGTTTAGGGACTTGACTGGACTTTGGGCTAGTAAGATCGGTTTTGCTCTTCAACCTGCAGGGCAGCAGCAGGGGATTTCTGGGCAGTCAGATTTGTTCTGCCTTGGCCGGTCCCAACAACTCAAAGGCGTGTCAGGGAAAAAGGAAGTAGGATGTAGGCATGAGGTAATGTTGAGTCAAGATCACATGGTAAATTAGCTGAAGAGCGGGAGGGGTAGTTTAAAAGTGGGAGAAAAGCCATACAGATTTTATTGCCAGCCCAGCTGACCTCTGATATTCTTAAAGATAGCATGTACATTAGTGATACTTTGAAAATGGTGACCCTTCCCATTTTAGAATAGAAAAGAGCTGTACAAATGGGGAGGTGGGATGATGCCACTTCAGTCCTGAGGCTCCTTTCAGGAAGCTGCTGGGAAGGGCGGCTGTTTCTTGATTCCAAACAAGATGGAAATCTTCAATTGAATCAGCTGCAACATGGATTCCTCCTTGCTGGCCTGTTGTGATGAGAGATGCCTTATATGTGAACTCAGATCCTGAGGGGTGGCTGCGGCACAAGCAG
Organism: Lacerta agilis; assembly: GCF_009819535.1. Lineage (NCBI taxonomy): Eukaryota > Metazoa > Chordata > Lepidosauria > Squamata > Lacertidae > Lacerta > Lacerta agilis. The sequence continues at coordinate 40,288,847 of NC_046319.1, read as the reverse complement.
CTTCTTGTGAAGGCTTAATTGCTTGAAGCTTAGCTCGTGGCTGGTGAAGAGCAGCACCAGCCGCTTGGGGTTACACCTACCTTGGCAGCCTTCATCTCCCGACTGAAGGTCGTCAAAAGGGCAGAGACAAACAGGTTGATGATCACGAACACCATGGAGATGACGCTGGTTACAATCAGTACAGCGCCAAACACGGGGTCCACAGCAGTGACCTAAGCATGAAGAGTAGTTATGTCCTGTGTCTACATATGCACACAGCAGAGAGCTGTTGGCCGTGCTGTGCTTTGCAGAGCACAGGGAAGCATGGCATTCTAGACCCAGAAAGCTGAAATCCATGCAGGTCTCTCTGGGTGCTGAGCAGGGACCTGAATGGGGCTGGGGGTCTGCTGCTATCAGTGGTGTCCTGGAAGGGCAGCCTAGCAGAGTGCCTCTGCCTAAAGTGGGGCTGCATGGCACTCACCTCTTCATAATTAAAGATTCCAATGAGAAGCCCTATGATGGTCACAGCTGAGTCAAAGAAGGTCTTGTAGTCCTCTACGCTCCATCCAAACATGAGGTTGCACTGATGGCAAGAGAGCAAAGGTGATGTAGGAGGAGGGGTATAAGGACACAGGAAGAGTGTGTGTGTGTGTCATGTGCTCTTCCCTCCGCCCTTGGTTGGTTTCCCTGCAGTTGGCAGGCCTCTTCTTACCACAATGGCGTAACCCACAAGTAGCACCAGAAGTGTGAGCAGGAAGCCCAGGACCTCATCCCAGGCTTTCTGCAGCGTCTGTGTGATGAGGTGCATTCTGGGATTTAGGCGCAGGAGGTTCCACAGCTTGATGGTTGTTAAGGCCACCAGAAAAGCAATGAGGTATGTCAGAGCAGAGTCAACTTCCACCATCTCATAGAAGCTGATGAACCTGCCAGAGGTATGGAGGGAGTTTTGCTTTAGGGTGTGTGAAAGCCGCCTCTGCTGAGTGGGGGTCTGCCTCTGCCCCTTGTTTCAGATGGTGGACACTCACCTGTTGCGGTCTTGGCGATGCTGCTTCAGGATGCCTTCTGCCAGCATGCGCCTCTTCACATAAAGGCCAATAGCTGCCACACTTATGAGGATGGTGCTGGCATCCAGCAGGTTTCTCTTGCTGCTGAAGTACTTCCACTTCTGCTGCTTCAACTGCCGGCCCTGCTGGCCCCATGGAAGAAGCAGGCTTGACTCAGGCAGCCACATGTTGGGGGGGTGCAAGTGGAAGGAGCAGTGGTGGTGAGATGCTCTTTCTCTGGCAATACAGCAACCTCCACACACCACCACCCCCTAAAACAAGGGTGGGATGACACTCCTGCGGCACTCCAGGTGTTGCTGGAATCCAAATGCCCAACTGTTCTAGGCACCCAATGGCCAATGGTCAGGAATGATGGGAGCCTAGCAGCACCCAGAGGGCTCCTGCAGGTTCCACATCTCAGTCTCCCCTGAGTTGGTGCTGGCTGATACCTCCCACTAACCCTAGGCGCCTTGAGAGTGCTGGCTAAAGCTGATGGAAGTTGTAGTCCAGCAATATCAGGAGGGTGCTAGGCTAAGGAAACTAAGCTGCCTCACAGAGGCCCCACTCACCTGCACAAAGATGTAGTATAGTATGAGCAGGAGAAAGGTGATCTGGGCACAGATAAATTGGAGGACGAGCTGGAGGTCAGGATAGAGGCGGAGAATTTGCAGCTCCGATTTGCTGAACAAGGCCCCTGCCACAGAAACAGGCACAGAGTCAAGCATGGAGGCTACAAGCAAGGCTGGCTCCCAGGGAGAGAACGCCTTTTCTCCATTTCCCTCCCCAACAGCCCCAGGACAGCCACCCTGCCTCTGAGGCCCATTGCAGGGCTAGGCCCCCTTTGTCTCTACTACATGCTCTTGCCTATCCCATTGGCCTCCAAGATCAGTGTGACTGCGCAGAAGAGGTTGACATTTGCATTGTAGACTACAAACTCAACGAAGACGACTCGCGTGCTTCTGTCCAGCCAGTTGTTCCGTTCCAGATAGCGAAGGGTTCTGGTGGGGAATGGTGAAGAAAAAAAAGTTGAGTTGTGTGTCCACCTTGCAGTGGGAGAGAATTCTAAGGGCTATGCCTAAGTCTACTGGCGGCAGGGGAAGAGAAAGAAGCACAACTCTAGTTTACTACTGCATGCCCTGCCCTATGACCTTTAGTCCATCCTTGATCAGTTCTCCCCCAAGTACCACCTGCCAGACTCCAGCTAGCAATGCCATATTCACTACTGTTAACCAGGATTGTGGGTCTTTAGCTTTCACCTGCCTCTTCCACAGCTTCACCAGATCAGGAGATAGTGGGCAGAGACTGAGATACACCTACCCAGAAAGAGCCCCTGGAGCTTTCGGGACCTGATGCCTGTTCTGCAGCTCCCTCAGTCCACATACCTTGTGGCGTAGCTTTTGTTTCTGCCAAGGTTTGCCAGGTAGCCGCTTCCCGGATAGAGAGCAAACTTCCCCCAGATGGGGTACTCTTGCAGGGTGCTCTCGTTCTGGAAGACCCAGGCACTCGCCTGACCTCTCCCACCTGCAGCAGGAGGCCCCCAGCTGGCTGTGGGACCCTGCTTTCCCTCTTGGAGTGGGAGAAAAGCTGGCCCTGGCTTTGGCGGGGCTCCTGTGGCTCGGATCTGCCGTAGCCGCACACTGCCCACAAGGAAAGAGTTTCCATCCATGGTCAAACCTGGGAGATCGAGAGAGGGGGGAAATGCGCTGCTTAGAAACAAAACACACAGACGCACACCTGTTTGTACAGATGTGAAAAGCTGGGTAAATTTCTGGTTTCGGCTTTAGCAACACTGAAAAAGCCTAAATAGGACGTGGTTTTTATATTTTATACAGCATGTGCCACTGGGGCTGCTGCCTGGCAATGGCTTAAGGGCCACTGCCAGCACACCTTCCCTCACTTGAGGCTGCTGCCTTGAGCCTTCCTCCCAATCCTTCCCATTGCAGTGAGTGAGCAGCAAAAAGACTTCCAAACAGCGGCCCTGAGCAAGGGAAGGCACACTGTTTCAATTTATTCAGTCATTCATTTTGTGGTGACCCGCATAAAAGCAGTCTCACACAAGTACAAGTGCCTGTGTACAGAAGGATGTCTCTTTGATCTCTGCTCCTTGTGCTGCTCACCTTTAGAATTGCCATGGAGGCTAGGCAGCAGAATCACCCTGGTCCACCTGTAAAACTCCTCTGGGGTAAGGATGTCTTCCAGGTAGGATGTGAAGGTCTTCTGGAGGGCGTTGTTAAAGTAGAACTCATTGGGGCTTCTCTCAGTATAGCTGAGGACCATCAGCACAGCCAGGAAAACAAGCTGCACTGGGTGTCAGAAAAGGGAAGTGGATTGAAACAGTTTGTCCTGTTGGATTTTGCATCCCTACAGCCAGAAGACGTGGAGAGAAACAACCACACAGGCCACAATATAACCCCTTCTAGGTCTAAGCAACCCGCCTGCTTACAGGTAGATCAGGGGCGTAATTAGCTGCTCCAGCACCCGGAGCGGCGGGAGTGGGGTGTGCCGCACCGCCCATGGGGGCACCGCGGTGATCTGCCCGGGGGCGTCGTGGTGGTGAGCTGCCCATGGAGTCCACCTGGCAGATGCAAGCCCCACGCTGCTGTTTCGGGCAGCGCAGGGCCCCGAGCCACCACATCACTCCCAGGAGAAACGCATGGCTCGGGCGCGCTGCAGGCCAGGCCCCATGGTAAGTGCCGCCCTCCCACGGTGTGCCATTTTGTCACCCCCTCAGGGATGACACCCGGGGCGACCGCACGTCCCGCACCCCGCTTTCTACGCCCCTGGGTATGATGTTCCTGGCTGGTAGTTTAAAGGTTGCAAATTACATCTGAATATTTGTCCTGAGCAGATTCTGCACCCACTGAGTTATGTATACATTGTGGTTTATAGCAGTGGTTCCCAATTAGCTAATTACTGAGGACCCCCTATTTTTCAAAAGCCAAGCCATGGACCCCCCTACTTTTGAAAATTTTGATAACTCTATGGTTAGCAATTTTTTGATGAAAATGTGAGGTAAGCCCAATGTTCTGACATGGTATGTGGCAGTTTCTTCCTATGTTCCTAGAGGCGACTGCCGCTCCCACCATTCTGACCTTGACCTTGGTATCATTCTCTGTCTTGCTTGCTTCCTTAACCACTGACACATATGACTGTGAATGCTGAGCATATTTCACCCCTGCTTGGTGCAGGAAGTGTTGCACAACCCATCCACGCCCTTACTGGCCTTCACGCCTGGTCTCACCTGCAATCTCTCTGATCAAGGAGTACAACTTCTTGTCTTTCAAGGCTCGTTCCTTTGGCCGCACCATTGGCTGGAGGGCAGGGGGTCTGTAAGCTGGGTCCGCCCAGTCTCTCCGCCCATAAGCTTCCAGCTGTAGGCCCCTTGCTGGAGGGAGAGGGAAGCTGGAGTCAGTCCCAAGCAAGAGGAAAAAGGCCCCCTTTGGTCAGAGGCTGCTCAGGCAGATGCCCTATTGAGCACTGCAGATGGGGAAGGGGGGAGGGGGGGTTGGAGAGCTTGAATTACCTGTGACAAGGCCCAGGGCCCACCAGAGCTGCTGCTCCTGCCCCTTGTCCTTCCACAACTCCCTCTTGTGCAGCAGTGAGAAGAGGAAGGTCAGAGCCAACACCTGGGAAGGAGGGAGAACAAGGCAGGTGTCTGGGGCCCCTCTTAGCAGAATATGCAAGAGGGGCCCCACCACAAATGGAATGGTTAGTAACATTACACACATTACCAGTGCAAATGAACGAGCCTTAAACCCAGAGTCTGGACTTATGTGGGGTCTGAGGATCCTTGCAGACCTCTGACCCTGCTGTGTTGCTGCAGAATCACAGAACACCAAAGACATTTGTAGAGGCAGAGAGAAGATGCTGGCACTGGCAAGGGTGTGGGGAGAGGTTAGCTGCACCCCAGAGAGGGCCAGGTTACCTTCAGAGGCTGCACCACGAAGATGTTCTGTAGCACTGAGAGCAGGATGTTGATGGCCCAGCGCCCAGCCTCGTCCCTGCTCATTTCTAGGCTGTAGAGCACTGTGAAGAAGGCCGAAACCAGGCTGATGCTCCCCACTGTGAGCCAACAGGTGAAGCTGAATCTCCCGGGGAGACAGTGGGAGAACTGCGGCCTCTCCTTGTCAGGGTCTTCAAGTGGGAAACTGCTGAGCTCGCTCCTGGGCCCGGTGGGCCTGAGACACAGAGACAGGAGAACAAATGGCACCTCAGCCTTTAGGAATACCAGTGGAGGGAGGGAACTGTGCAGTGGGGAGGGCAGAAACTGTGCAGTGGGGAGGGCAGAAAAAGCAATAGGCAATTAAGAAAAAGACCATTACAGTCATACCTCAGGTTAAGAATGCTGCGGGTTGCACGTTTTCGGGTTGCGGACCGCGCTGAACCCGGAAGTACCAGAACGGGTTACTTCTGGGTTTCAGCACTCGTGCAGAAACACAAAATGATGTCATGCGCAGAAGCGCCAAATCGCATCACGAATGTGCGCAGACACGACGCTTCAGGCTGCGAACGCTGCGGGTTGCGAACATGCCTCCCGCACGGATCACATTCGCAACCAGAGGTATGACTGTATTGGGTGGGCTGGGGAAACTGGCTGGCTTTGAGTCTTAGTGTGACACAGGACCAGACGCAGAGTCCTCTGAAGATGAACCAGATACCCTATAGATCCAGGGGCCCTCCAGGTTAGTACCTGATGAAAAACCCCTGGAACTGTCAGAACAGGAGGTGGAACAGCTCCCCCTGCCAGTCTATGGAATCAGAGGCACCAGTCCGTGAGGAAGCAGTCAGTGGCTGTGGTTGATTGTAGTTTAGGAGACGAGTATATAAAGCCTTCCTAGTGAGCCTTCTAGTTGCAGGAAATAACACAGGTCTCTGGTGCCTTATTTCCTGATTCTCATCACCCTGCCTTGCCTGAACTCGACTGCGGTGGTGACCTTGGACTGTTGCCTCCCTTTGTTTCTGGGTCACATTTGATCAGACTCTACATGCCTGGCTTGCTTGGACTCTGCTGCATATGCGACCCCCATCCTCACTGGTGAGTCCTTGTGGGGGGGGGGGCTTCTATCTCTTGTAACTGGGACCTGCCTCCTTGCCCAGCCCCTGAAGGCATTCCCTGGAGTGTGAAGACATCTGGTTAGTTTCTTCCTGCAAGCTATTTCATGGAAGGAACTTTGACCTTAGCTAGGTGTGTTTCTTTGTATACATACGTAGGGTGTGTAGATGCCGCAGAGTTTCACAGTGGCTTACAAACTCGGATCTTGTTCCCCAAGCATGATTTTGGGTTTGGAGCAATCTCAGCAAAATTTTACCAGGAAATGGGGCCAAGAGAGTGGGGAAGAGATAGATGAGGGGAGCTTCCGGGTGGGGGCTACCTGCCAGGCCCCTCGGTGCTGGGCCAGGGCTGGGCCTGCTGCTGCTCTAGGTGCTGCTGGACTCTCCGTAGTTTGTCCACTGCATGCAGATAGTCATAGGGTTTAGGGAAGCTGCACAAATCCAGGCTGCAGAGCTGAGTCCCCAAGTCATTCAGCACATGGCTCAGGTAGCTGTGGAGGTTGAAGCGCCTCTCTGGAAACAAGCACAAAGAGACATCACTCTCACCCTCCAGAGCCTTAATTCCCCCTCTTCCTTCCAATTGAGTCAAGGGTCGTTCAGCTCCCCAAAGGTGCAAGCTGGTACACAGAGCATGAAGAAGGGTGGCACACTCTGTCTGAGAGGAAGGGAGTGGTGTTTGCATCTGTTGCCAAGCCAAGCTACTCTTACCCTGAGGGGGACCTTCCAGGTCCTTCTGGTGCTGGAGGTAGGACTCTATGAGGTCACACAGAGCAGCCACAAGCTCCGGTACTTGCTCAGAAGTCCCAGGGAACTTGTCCATGGCTCTGCACTGGCAGAGGCCATTCTTGTAGAGGAAGCCCAGGGTCTCCTCCAGCTCCTGCAAAGGAGAGAGCAGGGCAAGAGAGCCAAACACCCATCAGGGCAGGTGCTGGTGCTGGGAGACTGACCGCTCAGGACCTCTTGCTTTCCCCCTACTGAACTCTCTTACAGACTTTGCCCATTTCAAGTTATCTTGTTTGGGGGTGACCATGCCAGTTTGCAAGGACCTCAAGGAAGCTCCAGCTATTCTCTTATATCAAGGGTCACCCAAAGGGAGCCCATTTCTGCACCCTAGGGAAATTATGTATTAAATCTGCACCAAAGGGCTGACTGAACACAATTCAACTCGGTGTGTCTGCAGTTTAATTGACTACAGAGTTTTTGAGTTAGGAAAGGCATTGTAAAGTGAGTGGAGAGAGTAAGATAACGGGGTGCACACACTGCATTTCAGCAAGCAAAGAGCTCTGTACGGTTTTTATCTTCTCTGTATTATGTGCTGTCAAAGCGAGCATGAGCTCTGTATGGTTTTATTTCCTGGTTGACAGCTAGCCTGGCACCTATTGGCACCATGGCTCAAGCTTCCTGTACTTGACAGGGGACTCTGTGCGCCTGGCGTGCTATCAGTGGGTCACACGCCTATGCACCAGCAAACAATTACAAGGCAGACCGTGATTTGCGCTGTGTCCCAGGTGCTGACTGGAGGGACTTGTGAGGAGGGGGATCTCACCTGCTTGACTCGTGTGATGGGCATCACCTGTTTGGGGGGCATCACAGTCTGCAGGAGTTCAGTGCTGGCTGGCGGAGGTTTTGGGGCTGGGGGCTGGACCAGCTGGAAGATGTGGCTGATCAGCAGATTCACCGGCATTAGGAAGACAGCTGTTTCCATACTCACCAGCAGCTCGTGCCAAGTCATCATAAAAGGCCCTGTCTCGGGGGCACAGGCAGGAGAGAGGAGGGGCAAGCAGAGACCTTCAGTCAGGAGGAGGGGGTGACCAAAATGATCACTGCTGTGGCTGAGGCAGTTTCGATGCAAAAAATGGTGGGCAGGGTCCATAGGGGGACTCCCCGCTCCATTGTGAAGCTTAGAAACCCCAGTGCTACTTAGAGACACACAAGCCCTATGCATGGAAGGTGGAGCATGGGGACAGGAGCAAAAATACAGGCCTCTTTAGGGCTCTGCCTTGGGGACTGTGAGCTATGGCAAGTGGTGGGAAGCCAGCCTCTTCCCTACCCCACCCATCCACCCACCTGCCCCCAGCCCAGCCCCACCAGCATCATGTTGGGGCGGGGGTCAAGGAGAGGCACTGGCTATGCCAGTCTCCAGCTGGCAGCCGACTCACCAGCCTCAGGGCTTCTGGACCCTCCCTCTTTTCTCCAGAACATGATGTTGATGAGGAAGGTGCAGCAGAGGAGGGCCAGGCAGCAGGAGAGCCTCTGCACACGAGTGAAGGGGCTCCAGGGTGAGCAGGTCATCACCGACAGCCACAGGTGCTCCTGGGTCAATTTGTCCACCAGCCCTGACCAGAACTGGTACCTGGTGAAGTGCGATAAGGGATGTATTTGGTGGGGGCTGAGCCAGAGAGGGTCAAGGGCCCGGAGCAGGGTGGGACCTTTCCTGTTGCACCTAATTTCTGAATGGAGAGGAGCTGGAAGCTGCATCACACTCTCCGACCTGGAAGGAAGACCCAACTCCAAGATGGATGGGAGAGAAAGGCCCTCTCTGTGCCTTTCTTCACTGGGTATCACATGCACCATGTCTGAGAGTTGTCATTCCAAGCAGATTCTGGGACAAAGCCTGCTGTTCCCTGACTTTTATTTTTTGTTGTCTGCATATTGCTTTTTCACACAGGTGTTCTCAGCATAATTCAGTCAAAGGCAAGGTACCTGTTGGGCAGATAAGGGCAGAAACACATTCCAGAGATGCCACAAACTGTCAGTGGCAGGAGGTGGGTGGGTGGGGCTCATATTTACCTGAAGGACAGGAGATCCCTCTCGGAGGCAGCAGCAAAGACTTTATCCACATGGCCGTCATCCAGGTCAGCTGCCAGCCAACAGTCACACAGGAAATGCCACTTCTTCTTGGCAGGCAGGTCACAGACAACCAGCCGCCTCACAAACCTGCAGGAGGCTCAGGCCTTTCAGTCGTTTGCCCACACATGGGTGGCACTGCCAAGCAGTCATGCGGTGCCCATTAGCTGCAGCCAAGGGATCTGCCCCCACTCCCCCATCACTCGAGAGCTGCAGGTCAAAGGGAAGCAGTTGGGATCTATTCCTTCTGCCCTCATCACCTTGCCGAAACAGAGAGCTGCATGTAGCTTCCTTCAAGCACAAGGGAAGCTTTGCTCCAAGTTAACCTATACATAAAGCGTTCTTTGCCCAGCAGCTTTGGGAAAGGACTGGAGATGGAAGGGTATCCCCTCCCTGGTGTATCCTTTATGTTTGTGGGTTCGGACCAAAAGTGGGTCATAATGCATTATCTGACATGACAATGTGGCCTCTGGAGCCAAAGTTGGCCTTTAACATGGTGAGCATGAACCTTGGGTGGGACAAGACATGCCACAGTTCCATCGTCCCCCTGGAATGTCCAGCTGTCCTGCAGCTAGTTTTGCTACAGTTGGACAGGGACCTTATTAATTTCTTCAGCATAGGCTTGAAAGGAGGTATCTTTGAGGACCTGGGAATTCTGCATGTGTCCAGGTCCTGGCAGAACAACCCCATGGCATGGGAGGACTAGGCATGCCAGCTGCAGTGTCCCTTCACCTACTAGCATCTGATAAGGTCTGGTGCTGCCAACGGACTCTCCCACGCCAGTCGTAGGCTTCCAACCTCCTGCTTGCTTGGCATCCCAGTTGCTGTCTGGTTCGCTCTAACCCCACCCTCTTGGCCTCCACCCTCAGTCCTCACTGGGCCATGGACTTACCAGCTGGGGTTGGGCCCAGTGTTGTCGTGCCAGAGGCGGATGGCGTGGAGGTTGCCCAGGGGCTTCTGTGTGGCAAGGAGGAAGGCATCCCGCCCACCTTGCTCAAAGGAGAGCCCCTGGGGGTCCTGTAGCAGGTGTGGCTCACTCCGGCCCTCTGCCCCATAGAGGGTCAGGATAACCTCAAGCCAAGGAGGGAGATGGGGTTAATCAAGCAAAGGGAAAAGAGGGCGGGTGCTGGGTGGGGGTTTATGGATTGTTTCCTTTCCTCAGTTCCTTGCCCAAGCAGGGAGCGCATGAAGGATGTCATCAAAGACATAGGCTTTTGCATGCAGCCAGCCACACAGAAGCCTGCACCCGCACACCCACTCCCCGATAGGGAGAGATTTGCCAGACTCAGCCCAGATTCTGTGGGCAGGTGCCTGAGGTCATGGAACTTGATGGGCAGCACTTGTACCATCAACAGTACAAAGTGGGCCTGCAGGGAAGTGAGACCTTCCCCTACCTTAGCAGAAGTCCCAGCCCCTCGGCGGTAGCCTGTGAAGACTTGCACCAGATAAGGGAAGCAGGCAGTGGCCTCATTATCTGCTAGGATTGTGACCTTCACCTGGAAGGGGGAGAGACACACACACGGGGTGGGTGGCCCTAGAAATGGCAAAGCCCCACTTCAGCAAGTCAGCTTTTCCAGGCTGTCTGGCTCTCAGCTGTTTGCTGGATAAATATATCGTACCCTAAACCAGGGGTCCCCAAACTAAGGCCCGGGGGCTGGATGCGGCCCAATCGCCTTCTAAATCCGGCCTGTGGATGTTCTGGGAATCAGCATGTTTTTACATGAGTATAATGTGTCCTTTTATTTAAAATGCATCTCTGGGTTATTTGTGGGGCCTGCCTGGTGTATTTACATGAGTAGAATGTGTGCTTTTATTTAAAATGCATCTCTGGGTTATTTGTGGGGCATAGGAATTCGTTCATATTTTTTTCCAAAATATAGTCCGGCCCCGCACAAGGTCTGAGGGATGGTGCACCGGCCCCCTGCTGGAAAATTTTGCTGACCCCTGCCCTAAACAGACGGTGTAAAATGTCTTCTCTAATGACCTGTTTGCATTTCCAACGAAAAACCTTCATTTTTCCTCATTTCAGCACATCAGACAAGAAGGGCCTGAATGAGTGCAGATGGGGGGTGTCTCTGGCCTGCAAATGCTAATAACCCCAAACAACCATCGTAAATCTTTTGCTTGCCCTTTTCCCTCACCTTCTTAACATCCGTTCTCTGTCTCCATCGAGCCCAAACAAGGGCAGCTCCATAGCCCAGCAACAAGCTGCTTAGCAAGGCCAGCCCAGAAGGGTTCTGGCCCACAGTGCTCAGGAGCTTTGCAGTGTTGTGAAGGTCAATCAGGTGTGGCAGGACCAAGGCGATGCACCCAAAGAAGGTGAGGTGGTTGCACAAGCACTGGGTGCTGTGGATGGTGCTTTGGGAGCCCACCTGGGAGGGAGGCACTGATGCATTAGAAACCAACACAGGAGGACGAGATCCCAAAAGTTGTGCTCCATTTGGTTCCCCATGACATTCTGCCCCACGTTATTTTTCTCCCAGCATGGAAGCAAAGGCTTGCTTGCCTGCCCTACAGCCCTCTGGCCTGGTTGACCCTACTGCATACCCGACATCCATCACTTCTCCAGGCCTGATGCTGGCTGGACCAGTAGTAGCATCCAGAGATGATGGTGTGAATGGAGAGGTTCCAGGGGCCCTGAGAGAGGGGAGCCACCTCTGCAGAGATGTAGTAAGTGCCCAGGCCGTGATGCTGCAGCTCCTCTGGAGGAATCACCCATGTGTAGGCACCCTCTGAAGCAAGAGCAGTGATTCAAAGAGAGCAAGGAGGGACCACACCCACTGATCTCACCCACAAATTCCCCCCACTGGGGGACACAGCCCTGCCTTGCCCCAGCTCCTCAAGCCCCTCCCTCCCTAACTCTGTGCCTACTCCCTTGTGGACAGATTTAAATCAAAGTGGTTTGGTCAATTATGTAAATGAAGAAACGGGCTGATTTAACTAAGCGATTTAAATCAAATTTCCCATTGATGTTTCCTACAGTGCAAATCTGACCACTACACCATGTTAATTTGCAATTAAATGAATTTAATTGGCAGTTAAATAATTGAAACACAGCTAATTCAATCTGTATACTTTTGCAACTTTCCCTTTTTATTTATAGAGGTAAATTGTTCCCATATAGCAGGCTTCCTCAAACTTGGCCCTCCATATGTTTTTAGCCTACAACTCCCATGAACCCTAGCTAGCAGGACCAGTGGTCAGGGATGATGGGAATTGTAGTCTCAAAACATCTGGGGGCCAAGTTTGAGGAAGCCTGCCATATAGGTTATGTCTTATGGCTGAAACCCAGAACAGTTGATGAAGTTAACACCTCAACGCTATGCCCACTTACCCCAGAGTTACCTCACTGAACTCCAGTGAGACTTACTTTTAAGGGGATACATGCAGCATTGTGTTGTACGTATGAGCATAAGAAGAACCTGCTGCATCAGGCCAAAATGGCCATTCTAGTCCAGCACTATTCTCCTAGAGGTCAATCAGATGCTCCAATAGGAAGTCCCAAAGCAGCACCTGCCCTCTAGCTTCCTTCTAACAAGTCCTTACCCTCTTGCCATCCGCTGCTGGGCAGGGTGGTGTTGAGGAGGCTGCTGTTCTTGTTGGGCTCAGGTTGGAGGCCCAGGTGCAAGGTGATCTGGACCACTGTGCTGGATTCCACCGATACTAGCAGGGCATCCTCTACTGATGTGATGTTTACCACAATGTCAAAGTTCCTGACGTTGCCAGTCAAGTGAGTGTGAGGGGCCTCAGCACCAGCCTCATCACTGAGCCCAATCTGGAAGCAGACAGAATGGCCATGGTCAGCCCTGAAGTGCCCCCCACTGTTCCTTGAGCACATACTGTCTCCCATCAGGCCATACAGCACAAAGTGCTTATCTCTGATCCAGCGCTGGACCTTGGACAGCGCTGCTTCTCCATGCCACTTGGGTGCAGAGAGAAGAGTCCCCCCCTATCTAGCCAAGAAGTGCACCCATCAGTGATGAATGAGGCTGGCACGTTCTGTGGGTGCAAATGTCCCACTGGACACACCACAGCTGTGCCACAATCATGCTACGGAATGGTGCCACACTTGCAAGTATATTTCAGTCCTGAGCACACCTGAGGCCTTCTCGTGAGGGGGCTGCACTTGGTAAGAAAAACCCAGGAAAGAGGGGAGCACTTAGATCTCTGTGCAGCTGACAACAGGCTGGAAAAAGGACTCATAAAAATGACTCCCTTCTCCCTGCCTGCCTCCTCCCTCACCCTCCAGCAGCACTCCCAGATCAGTCCCACTGAGAAAGACTTTGGGGGAGGGGTGAGAGAGATAATATGGGGGGAGGGGAAGGTGAGAGGGAAAAGGAAACTCTTGGCACGCCCTGCAAGGAATGAGGCTCCATTTCCAAGCATCAACTCCTTCAGAGCATTCAGAAATGAGATTTTGCCTGGGAAAGTTATATTCATCCTCCTTTGCTGTCAAAAGGATAACATGACCCGTTTTAGAAAAACAAAACAGTGAAAGGATCTTGGCACCGCTGTCGCTAAGAACATTTGGGTGCAGATTTGGACTAATATTGCAAAGGAAAATTAATCAAGAAATATTCAGAGAATTTAAATAAAAATCCATGTAATTCTCACCTTTTATAGAGGCAATATCTATAGGTGGGTTTCTCGAGTTGCCCAATGATAAAATAAAAATTTAAAAATATGGCATGGAGGATTCCTACTGATCCTGGTTGATATCCAGTGTTAGATTGAAATTAATGAACTTGACTAATTGAAGGTCGTTGATTGCAATGGGTCTACTCTGAGTGTAACTTAGTTGAATGTTAGCAGTTTATTGGCATCCTTGTGTGGGTCCATCAGGTCTGAACATGGAAAGTCATTTCTCAGCGGCAGAAACAATCAGAATGTGTTCTGGGGAGAAAGGACCAGCTTCCTCTTTGTGGGGGATGGATGCCACGCTCAGGAGTCCTGATGAGAGAACTTCCCAGTACAGTATCCATTCTCACCTCTATTTCCTCTGCAAGATTGTGGACACCAATGGACTCCTCGCTGGCCATGAGAGCGATACTTGCCATCCTTTTGATCGGCTTCCCATCCAGGTGCCAGAAAGGGTTGAATGCAAAGGAGGCCACCTAGAGTGAAGATGAGAGCAAGAGTGAGCTGTGGGGGTGCCATCTGCTCTACCTCCACGCCCTGCCAGCCCTGCACTATGTCCCCCTACAAGGACCCAGTGGGCAGCAAGCCATTACCACCTTACCTGGACTTGTACTTGGGGGTGCTGGCTCAGAACTGGCTCCAGAGCAGAGCTGGATGGGAAGGTTACGTTCAGGCCCCTAGGCTGATGCAGGTGGAAGGAGGCATGGGACAGGGAGGCTTTGTCACACCTGGTAGGGAGTGGGGAGAGGGGTTACTGTTGAAAGTTTGAGTGCAACTCCATTTTCAGAAGAGAGGTATTGCGTAGGTTAGGATAGATAGAACAGAGTTCAAGACCTCCAGACTCCCAGACTACCTTTGTGTCCTTAATCTCTTCAGCTCACCTCTCTATCTCTTTTGATATTCTCAGGCTGCACTCTGTTTCACAACTTCCTGCTCCTCTCACATTTCTCTCTCCAAGAAGAATTATCCTCTGAGATAAGATAGGAGCCAGCATGGCTACCATGCTCTAGTACAGACTTGTTAGGCTAGAACTTGGAACTTTTCTATCCAACTATGTGGTTAGAGTGTGAGACATGGACGTGGGAGACCAGGGTTCAAATCCCCTCTCAGCCATGAAACCCAATGGGTGACTTTGGGCCAGTCACTATCTCTCAGCCCCAACCTACTTCGCAGGGTTGTTGTGAGAATAAAATGGAGAAAAGGAGAAGTCTGTGAGCCATCCTGAGCTCTTTGGAGAAAAAGTGGGTATAAATGTAGTAATAATTTTTAAAATCATGTAATAGACTCCTTTATTATTTATCTTAACTACAAACATCTCTGTGTGAGAGACTGTAACTCATAAAAGTCTGTTCCCTAACCAAGGTGCATTCTCTGAACAATGTCTTACTCTGCGTACCAAAAGGATTCCAATAGGTAATTGGCAACCAAACATTTCATTCAGTTGCCCAGTTGCCCTGAGCAAGCCCCCCCCCACACTTTTTCAGTGCCTAGGAGAGAGGAGACTGGTACCTGCTGAGGGTGGTGCTGAGCACAGGAGACACCACAGTTACTGTGGATTCCTCCATGGTGGAGCTTCCCAACAGGAGCCCCGTCTGGATCAGAGGAAGGGCTTCCAATGCTGTTTCCAGGACCTTAGGTTCCTGCTGCAGAAAGGCCAGGTGTGGTCAGGAGCTGGGCAGAGCCAGGGTGGGGAGCTGGGGAGCTCAGTTCCCTTCCCATGGGCTCGGGGGCAATGGGAAGGCCTGGACAAAAGGGGGTGCCTTCAGAATGAGACCCAGCCATGCAGCAGGCCTGAGCTGGCAACCCCATCCTTCTGCTGGCCTGGGAAAGCGTGAAGGAGGAAGGAGCAGGTCAGAATAATCTCCTCCACCTGACCCCTGCAGGTCCTCTTTCTTCCCCACCTGTTGTGGGCCGAAGCTGGGTGTCTGGCTGCCCAAGGCTTGGAGGAGGTTGCTGAGGGCCTGGAAAAGAGCCTGGGATGCGAGGTCTAGGCAGGAGGCATTGCTGGCAGGGTGTTCCTTTGGTAGCTGAGAGCTCAGGGAAAGGAGTGCCTGGCTGGCAGAGGCCTGTAGGAACAAGGCAGGGCTGGTGCATCTGGCGGGGCTGATTTGGGGGTACAAGGGTGAGGCTGGCTGTGCCAAGTGGCAGGCTTGCCTCTGTACATAGCCTTGGTAGAGCCTGGCTCAACCAAGGACTGGGAGAATAGGCCGCAGGGAACAGACCTTTAGAGCAGGGGTGGCACCCACCCACCCTACCTCCCTGCAATGTACCAGTACCTGGGCATCGTCTGAGAGCAGAGCATGGAAATTTGTCAAATCCTCCAGCATCCGGGCTGCCCGCTCCAGTGCCATAGGGTGGTCTGGGGTCTGTACAGCCTGGCTGAACTGGTGCAGCACCTTCTCTAGGGCCTGTGGGACAGACCCTGAGTGAGAGGGGCTGGGGGAGAAGGGGGTCTGGTTGCCCTATTACGCTGTCAGTGAGCCTGCAAGTAGAGCTTATCGCTAAATCTCTTAACTCTGGGAAAGCTACCCTATGGGGGAAGACCAGAGAAGGCAGCTAGGCTGGAGGGAGCCACACATTCCCCCCCCCGCTCCCCAGCACACTTGCCCCCCCTTCCTGCTGTGGGCAAAACCAGTCTGGAAATCCCTCATTAAGTGACTTTGGATCCCTGGGAAATCACATACGAGTCACGCTCATATTTGATCTGCACCTTGGTTTTTCCAGGTGCAAAGGAAGAATCCTGCAACGCCCCCCCCCCTTCTCTGCCTCCTGGCATCTCCGGAGCAGGGTGTGGGGTATGGGACAGAGAGAGAGGAGAGCCTGTCTGGACAAGGTGCCACCAGGGTGGGGGGCAGGTGCCAGCCCAGGTATTTCCCTACCTTCCCCTGGTCCTCAGGGGGGAAGTCTCTAGGGCTGAAGATGAAGGGGTCTGGGCTGGGGTTGGACTCGTGGCTTTTGGTACCCCCCGAGGTGGTTTTGCCGGTGGGCAGCGGCTGAATGCTGGGCTCTGGGGCTGAGGTCTGAGAGTTGGGGCGGGTCCGGCTGCTGTTGCTGGCTGGCCACGTGCTGGATGACGACTTGGGGCTGCTCGGCGAATAGTGGGGAGTGCCGGGTTCTGGCCTGGTCCCAGGGAATAGCTGAATGTCAGCGGTGGTCGGCTGGCGAAGGGTGCTGCTTCCTGAAGGAGCACTGGGCGGCGGAGGGGTCGCGGCGGAGGGCTGGGCGCTCAGAGGAGCAGTCGCCGTCGGCTCTTCGGTGAGGATAGGCGTCGCCTCCGTCGGGCCGCACGTCAAATGCTGGCAGGTCGTTTTCTGGGAGACAGGGAGAGAGAGTCACCAGGGCCGGCTGCTCGGCGGTGCGCTGCAGTCAGCCCAGGGGGCGCTGCGCAGCGACGGCGGCCTAGAGAGCCATAGCCCGTTCCTGTTGTACGGCTGCGCAGGCAGCTGCTTTGGCGGGAACTTACCACCCAGGGCGTGGAAGTCTCTCGGTGCGTCCTTGGGGGGCCTGTAGCGGGCAGAGAGCAGAAGGAGTTGAGCTCGGGAGGATTCATGGAAGGGGCGCTTCCGGGGCGGCAGGGGCCGGTTCTAGGACCTGCGACGGCCC
Organism: Lacerta agilis; assembly: GCF_009819535.1. Classification (NCBI taxonomy): domain Eukaryota; kingdom Metazoa; phylum Chordata; class Lepidosauria; order Squamata; family Lacertidae; genus Lacerta; species Lacerta agilis. The sequence continues at coordinate 40,271,685 of NC_046319.1, read as the reverse complement.
AGCCCAGCCGCCTCGGGAGAGCCTGTCCCTGCCCCTGCCTCCGGGGTTGCAGCCACCGAAAGGGCGTGCTTGGTGGGGGGGGGGGCGTCCAGAGAGTCTCATCCTCAGCCCAGCCACGAGGTCCTTCTCGCTCTTTGAAGCTGGAAGCCCCATGGAGAAGAGCGAGAGCCCCCTGCCCAACCCCCGTGGGTGCGGAATGAGGGCACGAACTCCCACCCCGGGGGGGCGGGCAGACCCACGCACCAGACTGGCAGATGAAAAAGTGCTTCTTGTCACACTTCTCCCTCCTGGTATAGAACTGGTCCCCATTCCGGACGAGGACTTTGCAGCGGTCTGCGGAGAGTAGGCGCCGCCGTCAGACGCGGGTATCCCTCTTCGCCGCCACCCCACACTCAGCACCAGCCCGCCAGTTGTTTGCCTTTGGGGAATTTTTTTAGGATAAGGCTTTCCGGTTGAGGCCGCCCTGGGTGCCTCCTGCAGGGCTCCGCTCCCTCTCCAGACTAGAGTCTCCCAATGGTGGCAAGTGGTTTAAGGGGAAGCTTTGAATAGGGTGAGTGCCTGGTAGCAAACCCTCGGACAGCCTTGCATTATTATTATTTTTAACCCTCCCCTCCCCACTCCTTGACTGCCTGTCACAGACTGCAGAACTGAGCCATCAGCAGCGGGGCTTGGCATAGGAGGAGGGTTGCCACTCTGAATGTCCTTGAAACGCCCAAGGGCGGGGTCCCTCGACCGAGGGAAGGGTCTGCGGGGCCTGGATGGGCCCTTGAAGTGAGAAGCTTGACTGCCCCGCCTCGGTCCCCACGAGGAGACGGTGGTCCCACCTTGTTGTAGGGTGGTGGTCTTGCCCTGAGGGGTTTGGCGTCTGGGCGAGTCAGAGATGCTGAGTGGGGAATAAAATCGAAAATTCTTTCTAGTAGCACCTTAGAGACCAACTGAGTTTGGAATAACACACATCCCGGGAGAGTATACTGGGCTTGGCTGCTTGCTGCCCCTCTTCTGGGACCCCTTCCACGGTGCTGCTGTTGGGCCTCTGCGCCCCTGCCCCGCTCTCACCTTTGCCAGCGTGGCTCACTTCCTGGAGCGCCTCTGCTGCAGCCCCGATCCAGGTCTTGCTCCCGTCGACCAAGCGATCGCGCAGGGCGTCCTGGATCTGCTGGTTCCACGTCTGGAGGAGCCGGCCGCGGAATTGATTGCACAAAAGCACTGCACCAAAGGCCGGTTTTGACTGCCGGAGCAACCGATAGCAGTCCTCTCCTGCTACGGGCAGACAGGCGAGCTCCGACTCCTCCGAATAGACCTGTGCGGCCCAGAGCCAGAGCCACATCCCTATAGGAAGCCCCATGCCGCTCCCTCTTTGGAGCAAGCTGGCCCGGGGCCACCCTTTAATAGTCTAAACTGCCCCCGCCGCCCCCCCCCCACCGTGCACGCTCAGCCCACGAACTGAGAAAGCAGCTGGGGGAGCTGCTGAAAAAAGGAGCAGAGCAGCCCCACACCCAGAGGCTGAACAGGTGCAGCACCTGGCGCTCCAGCTGGAGATGGGCCCTCTTGTTTGCAAAGAAGAGGATGCCATTGTCTGCAGCCAGGCGGGGAAGAAATGAGGGACAACTGCATTGTCTGCTGAATAAAAGGCACGTTGGCAGGCAAATGTTGAGAGCCTAGGAGGCCTATCCCATTCCTCTTGCTCCAGAGAATAGTATAATAACCAAGGGGTTTGGGTGACAAAAAATGGGATTTCAAGGGGTTTGGGAGTGGGGCAGACAGGAAGGTGGCAGACTTCCCTTCATTAGAGTTTTCTAAGTAGAGGTGAAGAGACCCTCCAAGGGAGGTTGTGCTAGTGGGATTTCTCAGGAGGTAGATGACCCTCACTGGTCCCTTCCAACACTACAGTTCCATGATTCTTCTGGACAAGTACTGACAAGTCTCCAGCCAGCCACATGAGGTTTTACCATTTACTGCATGTCACTGCCAGGTGGCCACCATGGGGCTTGAAGTGGGAGTGGGTGTCTGGATCTGTGCCTGTCCTGGGCCTGGCTGGGCCCCTGAGCAGTCGATCATGGTTGCTCAGAGAGTGAAAGAGAGCTTCCACCGACACCAATGACCTGTAGCCTGCCATTTATTCAGTGTGGGCTGTGCCTAGTGTTGAATCTCTTTGCAGGGTAGCACACAGCTTGGAAGCTGACATCACATAGACTTGTTGCTGGGGAGAGGCTTGCCTTCATTACAATCACACACAGAGTACTTAAAATTGGAAGGTAATAAAGCTCCATTTATTATAAGAAATATATACTTGGATAGAAAAGAGTTCCTAGTTTTAGCTAATTAATCTTGAAGCTACAAGGGAGTCATGTTTGCTGTTTACTCTCAGCAGAGATACATCCATAGATGTCCTCTCTCCTTCAGCTTCAGCAGGAAGAGGGGGAAGCAGGAAGTTTGGTCACTGTCAGGAACCCTAAGAATATCAGTCTAATATTAAAGGAAAGGTCATCACAGAGATCAAAGGGCAGTTATACAATCTTGGAGGTTCCCTTCTCTATCCACTTTAACCTCATGCAAACCCTCAGCAAGCTGAGTTGCATCCCAACTCTTTCAACACTCGGTGGGTTCAGGGTTGGCTCCATTGGCAGGTTACAGAATAGGGCTGCACTGTCCCCCTCCCATGCTGTGCCCTCCCGTTCCTCCAGAGAGATGGTCCTGGCCTTTGTACAGGTGTGGGTGTCATCTTGTTGGAGAGGCTGATTGGAGGTCTTGGGCACATGGCGTGGCAAAAGCCAAGGTGGCCTTGCAGAAAGATGCCCTCCCATCACTGGAGGGAGCACAGCCTGCAATCACAGAGGTCGAAGATGTGGGTCAGGATGGGGCCCTAGGGCTGCTTCCCAGCATATTTTCTGCTCCCTTGGCCCCAGTCCTGGAGCTGCAGTGTCCCTTAGGATGGTCAAGTTAACCTAATGTGTCTGCTCTAGTCTGAATGGCAGTGGTGTTTCAAGGCCATGAGCAAAGAGAGAGTACTTGAGAGCTTTTTGATAGGAAGTGCCAGGAGTTAGGAAGGGAGGGGGCCTTCTGCCTGCAAAGCAGCTGCTCTGCCACTGGGTGGTGACTCCTCTCCACTCCCACTGTGCCTCCCCAATCTTCTTCCCTTCCACAGGGGACAGTCCCAGTCCTGCCCTTGCAGGGGCTCCAGTTCAATGTGTTTCCTTCCTGTTTAGCAAGCCCAGGAGATGCCTAGTGTAGCCACTCAGCATCCTCTGCCTCTCCCAAAGTGGGCCCTGGGCTACCTGCTCTTGGCAACCAGAGGTGCCCACACACCAGCAACTGGATTCCTCCACCAAGCCTGCATCCCTTGCCCAGCCACCCAAAGCAGCAGAGGAATGGTCCAGGTGGGCTCCTAGTCATGCCAAGCCAAAGTGGAGAGGCATGATTCTTCTCTGTGTGTGCATAACCTTCGCTTACGGGAGGTGGAAGAGGGAACTGACGTAGTACTGAAAACCCTTCCTCTTGCCTGGCCCCCGTACTGAAAGGAATTTTTTGAATTTGAGTTTGTTTTCTGCAGTTGGTGCAGGGCATTCTCGGTGCCACCTTTGCCCTTCTCTACTTGGAGGCAGTCTCCAGGCCTCTGCACTCTCTAGGGAAGCCCCTTTCCCCTTCCCTCCAATTCATCCTGCCTTTCCACTTCTGCAAGCCTCCTTCCCTTTACCGGTCTTCCAGGTCCAGGGCTGCCTCATCTTCATCTTCTGCTTTCTTCAGTATCAGGGCACAGAAGATGGCAAAGCTTATCACCTGCAGTGGGTTTCATGGGAGAAGAGGGATGGGCAGGATCCACAGCCATTTTGCCCTCCCCATCCATAAAACAGAGGGAGCATCTGTAGGCTTCCCTTTCTCCAGATGAGCCAAGCCCCTCACTTTGCACCAAAACACCACAACAAACTGGTGTATGTGTGAGGGTGCTTTGGTTAAATTCTACCCCACCCCCTTGAAATTCGTGGGAGGAAGAGAGGAGATGCAGTGGGTGTTTACAGTGCTCCAATGCCAGACACCTGTCCCAGGCAGGCAGGTGGCAGGCACATACATGAGATGAGGAAGAAGTATGTGCACCATGATTTCTGCTGCTGCTGCTGAGATGTCCCCTCCCCTACGGGTTGCCAGTTGAGGAATATCACAGACCCTGAGATTTCAGGGTCCAAACCTGAGACCTAGGGGCTGCCCCTGGTGGTGTCAGGGGCACAGACCCTGGTATAGTCACAAGGGTCCTAGAGACAGAGGTTAATTAGGAGAAGAGTGGAGGTAGTCCCCCAGAGTGTCTATGCTATAATTTGCATCCAACTCCTGCTAGTCCAAAGTGTGTATGCTCTATACACAGTCTTCTGTGTGTGTACACACACACACACACACACAGAGAGAGAGAGAGAGAGAGAGAGAGAGACCATTGGAACTCTCACCCATCTAATGATTCAAGCCCTTCACCTGCCACCCGGAAGGTACTAGGCAAACCTGGAGACATTCAGATCAGACTTAGAGGTCTGGCAACCCAACCTCCCATGAGAAGGCGCCCAGGAATGTTGGGTTTGCTCAGCCTGGCTGGGAAGTACCTTGAGGGGCTGCAGGACGAAGAGAGCCTGTCCCATGGAGATGGCAGTGGAGATGAGCCAGCGTTCGGTGCTCTCCTTGCCATAGCGGAAGCCATAGAGCAAGGCGAAGAAGGTGGCCACTGCGCTGAGGGAGACCAGCAGGGCCCACCCCACCCAGGCGCCCCACCAGGGCAAGTGCCACCTTCGGCTGTGGAGAAGCAAGAGGAAGGCATGAGGAGGAGGCTCTGCAGGGTAGTCTTCCCTGCCTACTCACGGAGCCTGTCTGAGCTACCTACATGGAGTGAGACCGGATGGGGCTTGCTAGCTCGAGACTCCTGGCCATCTCCTCCACGCGCTGCTGCAGAGCCAGAGGGTGCTTGGCTGTCAGGACTCCTAGTTCCAGCTCCCCCAGGAGACGGGAGATGTGCCGCAGCTTCAGGAGGAGGTAGCGGTTGCAGTAGGTCTGGTGCAGCGTATCAGGGCTGGGCACCACACTAGAGATCTTGGGCTCCCTCCCTGCAAGCAGAAGCCACAGCGTCACCATCCTCTGGGGGTCTAGCAGGGCCTGCCCAAGGCAGGTAGGTAGGCAGGCATGGCTGGGCTCTCACCTGCTGCCTCCTCTTCCTCCCTAGGATCAGGGTGGATAAAACGAGCCAGCCACTGCAGAAGCTCCTCAAGGTCCATGTCAGGATGCAGCAGCTGTTGGCTCTGCTTGCTGGCTTTGCTCAGCGTCTCCACTGCCCCACGCAGGCTCTAGGGAGGGAAAGACAAGCACGGGTAGAAGGGAGAGTGGCAGGCACTGGGGCACAAATGCACCCAACAGGCTGAGGGTAAGGTGGACAAAGCTGGGCACAAGGAGATGTAGCAGGTGGGAGAAGTGCTGTGGGAGATTTGCATATTTTTCCAAGTTAGCATGTGAAGGGGTTAAGACCATAGGGTCACATTATTGATAGACAGACTCAGACCATAGAAATGTAATTGGTAGAGACGGTTCTGTGTGAGGCCATTTTCCCTCCTCTCTTGTACTTGAAGAATCAAAATATTTCCTGTTCCTTCCCTCCCTCTTTTCTCTTCAACCAGCGATGGAGCAGACATATATCCTATTGCTCCAGCATTGGCCACATGCCTCAAGCTGTTCATACTGCAAATATAAGCATTTTGCCTGCATTTATTTTACTGCTGTTGCTGCTGAGAACAATTGCATGACTATGAGTAAGTAAACATATTTTAAACTTCTCAGTCTGTGTCTGGTTCTTTGTTAAGCGGCAACCAGCTTGCTTTGTGGCTGGACTTAATTTAATGAATGCTTCACAGCCTTTTCCTATGCTTTCTGTTTTTCTGCTGAGGATGAGACTTTGAACTCTACTCAGCCCCATGTTTTAAACGAAGTGATAAGCTGACCTCTTTGTATGTTCATCCCACAAATGTGGGCACCCAGAGGGATAAATTGCCATTAACATAGCCTCTCCTACCTATTAAAAGCCATCCCATAAGTGCCACAGAGAAAACTCTCTGGCAAGCCAGTGCTTGCTGTATCTGCAAATGCAAAAATGTCTCCCTGGGACCAAGTTCACTGGTGCAAGAAGGATCCTGGGGGACGTGGGGCTTGGGGGAGAGGTAGCTGGGGATGGGGTGGGGGTTCTTCCCTACTGCCAACTCAACCTTGGCCTTATTCCAAGGGGAGGCACAATGGGAAAAATGTCCTGGCCCTCATCATGGGTCCTGGACAGCTCTTGTCCCTACCTCATGCACAGTGTCCAGGGTTGTTGGGCTGGCAGGGGCACTGGGCACAGCCATTGTCAGGCCGGGCCTTGCGTGGCTCCTGCGTGGTTCAGCGTGGCGGAAGATGAATACAAGGAGCAAGTTGACAGGGAAGGTAATCAAGGCACTCTCCACACTGACCATGATGTCCTTCCAGGAGAGGGAGAAGCAGCTGCCTGTGGAGCAACAGGGGGAGGGGAGTGCCTGCAAGTGGACGTACCAGCCACCACTCTTTGTGCCCCAGGGACGCTGGAAGGAGGCACCAACTGCTACCTGCACAATCAGAAGCAGGATACCTCCAGATTCAGGGGATGGGGGATCAAATGTAGAAGAGGAGCCTTGCTAGTGGACTTCCCAGGAGGCAACTGGGTGGCCATTGTGTGAGAAGCATGACGCTAGGCTAGACCCCACCCACAGTTGGCCTGATCCAGCTGCACCCAGGGTCTTCCAAAGTCCTAATACATGAACCTCCCTTCTGCTAGTCCAAAAGATATGACTGTTGTGGCAGGAGGGACTTTCCTCCACTGGCAGGAGTTGGAGCAGAGAAGTTGCACAGCCCCTTTTTCCATGCCAGTGGCCCTTGGGAGATGTCCCATGTGGCACATCCCTTACCGACACGCAGGAGCTCGGGTGACTCGTGCGGCACCTCCCAGAACATGAGACTGACAAGGGCAGAGCAGAGGAGGAGGCAGAAGCCGCAGGAGAGGCCCTGGACCCGCGTGACGGGCCGCCCATGGCCTGTCCGGGTCAGCAGCACTGTCAGCACTGTGTGCTCCTCCCGAAGACCGCTCAGGGTCCTTTGCCGGAAGATGGGCCTGCAGAGAGAGCGGTAGGTGGGTGGGTGGGTGGGAGCAGGACTCAAGGCCAGGCTATGGGAGAGCCAGAGGAGGAAGACAACAGCTGGAGTATCTAGCTCTGCCTGGGAGGAGGCAGTTCAGGGACCCCTGCTAAGTTCATGCACGGTGGGCAGGTGGGGGCTGAGGACACCCAAACAGACTCCCCTGTCTCTTGGTAAGCCTACCAGAATGCTGTTGGCTGGTGCTGTGGAGCTGCCAGGAAATGCTGGGCAGTGCTGTGTGGGGCCCCTGCTGCTGGGACGAGCCACGGCTGGCAAGAGAAATGGAACCTCCTACTTTGCTGCAGGTCTCGCACTGTGATGTGAGCGATATGCCTGAAGGAAGGGGATGGGTAGTGAGTGCCAGGCATGAGAATGGTGCTCCTAGTGCCCCACTTGGAAGAAAGTCCTGCCAGGCAGAGGCAAGAGGCTTCCCTGCTGGATGAGTGCCAGGTGTGCTGACCGCTCCCCAGCCCCCCTCCTCTCGGATGCCTGAGGATACCACCTCTGCTCCGTACAGAGAAAGGGAGAATTCTGGCATGTCCAGCAGAGGCAGGCTGGCACCCCAGAGCCAAGCCATGGGAGGTGGGCAGTGTCCTCATGCCGGCACATTGTCTCCAAGTGGGATGTCACCTGCCCACCCTACTTCTGGGCAGACTGACCAGGGCAGCTGTGGGGTGGAGTGGGGCTCCTGCCACAACCAAATGCTCTGGAGCTCTCCCAGTGGGTATGGCTCCCGTAGGAGGAAGAAGCTGGCATCCAGGGGCAGGCGCCGAGGCTTGCTGACACCAGACGATCCCTGGAGGCAGATGCAGACCTGCTGGAGATGAAAGGGCTGGGTGAGCTCTGGGGCAAAGACCAGGCACCCCACTCCACCCCCTCCATCACTCAGGGCAGACCACTCACACAGGGGCTGCCTCCGGGGACCTTCTGCTGCCCATGTAGGCAGATCTGGAGCAGGTAGCCATACTGGGCACAGGGATCATCATCGGACAGGAGGGCTGGCCCTGCCTGGGAGAGGGAGAGGGGTGTGAGGGGTGGTGTTTCTAGGGTCATCCTCTGCCACGGAGCAGCGCAGGAGAGCAGAGAGTGCTGAGGCCCCATACATACAGTTGTCCTTCCCAGTTGGCCACAGTGAAGGCCAGAATAAGGGGATCTCTTTTGCTTGTGAAGTGATGTGCAAACCTTAAATCCATATGGAACATTTCGTTAAAACAGAGTTAGCTGCATCTCACTCAGCTGTATGTTTATAGAGAGCAAAATGCAGTCATGACCATTTGTAGCAAAATAAGAAGCCTTTGGGGTGGGGTGGGGGGGGTGAGGAGATCAAAGTCCTTTGCGTGGGAGAGCAGCTGGAGTGGAGACCCTCCAAGAGTTCATTCTCCAAATGGTGGCTGTTGCTGCATGGCCAGCCCTTCTGGGAGCATCACCACCTAAGAGCTGTCAAGGGCATGTCTTGTGCAGGAGCCTGTGAGTTTGTGCTGCTCGCTGTCAGCCCCCCCCCCCCCATACCTCTGGCCCTCTCACCCCCCAGCAACTTACCTGGGGCAGGGGGCGTGTGTCCAACCAGCGGGCCCAGGCCACCCCCACCAAGTAGAGGGCATAGACGACTCCCAGGACCACAACCAGGACTGGATTCTTGTTCACCTGGCCAAAGTACTCTGCTGTGCGCACTACGTCCAGCTGGACTGGCACCACCCAGAAGCTGCTGCCAAAGAAGGAGAGGTGGGTGCAGAGGCAGTGGCTTTCCACCAGGCTGCTGCTCTCTCCTACCTGCAAACAGGGTGGGGATTAAGGGCGCTTCTGGGCAGCAGATCGCCTTGGATATTTCTCACAAAACAGAGATCCAGATGCTTTAAATAAGGAAGCAGGTAGTCTTGTCTTGAAATGGGATATAAGTGTTTTTAAGGACCAGAGGCAGCTATTCTGATTCTTCCCTGCCTCTGGCAGTAGGGGACACAAGGTACCCAGATTCCCTTTGTTTCTTGAATGCCAAGACTCACCTTGCAGCCTGCCTCTTGCCACTGGGCATCAGGCAGGTGCCGGGAGACGCACTGGATCCCATAGGTGCTGACATGTAAGGTGGCAGGACCCTGGCTGGCAGAGAGGTTCAGTGGCACCACCAGGAACTGAAGGGCTCCTCTCAGGTCACGAAGAACTTCCTCCTTCACTAGCCAAGTGTAGCCATCTGCAGGAGATGGGGTGGGGGAGGGGGGCAAAACAAAAGGGAAACCATTTTAGGAAGAGGTCCTCACACTCCCAAGGCCGAAAGTGGAAGCAGAAGCCAGCTCTTCTGTCCCCTTGCTATACCCAGGCCGACGTTGGGCGCAATGGGCTCCCGGAGTTGCTCGCTTGGCTGCAGGAATAGCTCCAGAGGTCCCACAGAGTCCTGGTGAGCGTGGATCATCAGGGATCCCCCTGTCCATGTCACGTTCACAGTCAGAAGGAGGGCCTCCCCCGGAGAGAGGAAGGCAGCTGACTCGGTAGGGGCTGTGGGCACAACCCGGGGCAGGAAAATCTGGGATGGGAAAAGAGAGCACGGTGTCACAGTGACATGAGCAGCTGCCTCAGGCTCGCACCCTGAGCAGAGGCAGCCTCACTGATGGAGGTGAGCTGCGGCAGGAGAGAGGGAAGGATGATGACAGAGAAACCAGACCCTGTAGGCTCTCCAAGGCAAAGCGGCTGGCCTATCTGGTGACTAATCCAGCTTATCTCCACACCATGAGATCCTGCCATGAGAAGGGATCCTGGAGGGCTGTCCTTGCCCTTTGGAGATGCTCAACAGCCCACCCACTTACAGGGAGGAAGGCTCCACTCAGCCCAAAGTCTCTAGGCAGGACATACCTGGACAGGGGTGCTCAGGTTGCTAACACTGATATGGCTGCCATCAGAAAGGAGGTTCAGTTCAGCTACAGCTCCTGTGACCCCTTGCCCAGAGCTTGGGGGAAAAGGGTTGCCCAGGAAGCTCACCATCTAAAGAGAGAGGGAGAGAAGAAGAAAGGGCAGCGCCACTGCTGAGGGGGCCTGCCCCACCAGCCATGCCTGCTTGGCCACATGGTCACACTCGGCAGGATGCCTGGCCGCTCCTCCCCGCCTCCTCACGCTCTGCTCCCCATTTTTGGGAACATGGCTGCTTACTGTCGGAAGCATTGGGTAGGTAGATTGGGTAGGGCTAAGTCAGGGGGCCTTGGTTGCAGGGGTGTTGGCAAGGGGGGTGTCATGAAATGTTTGGAGTCCAACCCAGAAGCATGAGGCTCCAGAAGAGGGAGGGAGGGAAGGCTGATCTGAAGGAGCCAAGTCACTTCTGAGTGCTGGGCCCCTGTGCATTCCCACAGCACAGCAAGGGACTCCTTGCCTGGGCGCTCTCTGCCTTCCTCCTCCTCCTGGGGTAGCAGCAGATGGCAGAGGAGAGTTTCCATTTCATGGAAAGGTAAGGTCCCTGTGCCCAGTCCAAAGGAGATGGCCAGCCACACACTCCTGCTCCCTCTGACCTGCACATCCACTGGGATATTCTGTTGGATGACAACGCCCAGTGCAGACTGTTCTGGCAAAATGACTCTGGCTGCCCATGGGTTGTCAGGGAAGGAGAACGCCATATTGCCCAGCCTGGAAGAGTTCACCCTGAGCCAGGGAGACAAAGAGAGTTAGGGTTGGAGCCAGGGCACAGCAGATGATGCCTGGGACCAGGGTGCCCCAGGAGAGTTGCCAATCTGCAGGACAGCCAGGCAAATGTAAGCCAGCTGCCACGATGAGGGAAGGGCAGATGGCTACCTCATGGCCTTTTCTCTTGGACACTTCCTGCCAAGATCTTTCTCCCTTCCCTTCCCAGGCCAGTCAAGCTTCCTACCTTCCTCGTCACCCTGTGGCTGCAAGCCTGGTAGCTTACCTGTGTGCGTAGATGCTGATGAGAGGTGTCTCCATGGTGATGACATCACTGCCGGCCCCCAGTTCCTGAAGAGCTTGCTCCAGCTTGTGAAGGATCTGCATCAGGGTGCCAGTCAGGGCCTCATGCTGCTGGAGGGAGAAGTGGGCAGTTACTGGGGACTCAATCTCCATCCAAGATGGGGCACTATGGGATGAAGGGACCCATGCACCTGCCTGTCCCTCCCCATCAGGGCACACTGGAGTGTGTGGCATATCCTCACCTGGATGTTGACGTTCGGTGAGCAGGGGCCCAGAATGACCTGCAGGAGCCGGCTGGTGCCATGGACTGCCAGGAGGCTGAGGAGATGCCAGTGTGGGGAGGCTGGAGGCCTCCTTTTCAGCAGGTCCTCACTGACAGCCTGAAGAAACCCCACCTCCTCTTCCTGGCACGCAAAGGCACATGATGTTAATGTTCCTCCATGCCCATACATTGCTCAAGACCCTTAGCACTAATGGGAGTCCTTCGACTCCTTCCATGAGATGTTCCCCATCACCTCTCTTGGAGGAAGGAGCTTCTCAGGACTTGGCCTGACTCTTTCTTCAAGTTCCCCATGGGAGCTACACCGCCATTGGAATTGGGGCTCAGTCCCTTCTGGGGCATCCGCCCTCCCCATGGGCCCAATCATACCAGCTCAGAGGCACTCCAGGCACCATTGTTCACTGGCAGTGTCATTCGCTGGAGCAGCTCCTGCAGGCAGAATCAGGAGTTTGGGCTCAAATGCTGGCAGGCAAAGGCGGACCCCTGAATAAGGGGTTCCTGGCCTACATAAGGCCTGTGCTAATCACCAGAAGAGAGGTTGGCTGTCTTGAGCCAGAGGAAGGTTGGTGGCTCTGCTGTAGGCCTCAATGGGCCAGGGCTGAAGGGGGTCCCCTCCCCAGATATTCCCTCCCAGTGAGGCAATTTTACCTGCTGCCAGGTCCTGGGAACAACATCCTGCAAGGCCTCCCAGATTGCTGATGTCTCTGGAGGCAAAAGGAGAAGTATTAGCGAGATCGGGGTCCCCCTACACAGAAACAGGCATTTTGGCCTCCATAAACACAAACCCTCCTTGCGGTGGGCCTGTGTCAACAACAAGCTGCTTCCGTTCAGGGGAAAGCCACTGCCCTGACCCACAAAAGGATCAGCCTCATGATAAGGGATCCGTTGGCTACTAGTTATATTCCCGGTTTTACATTATTACAGTTGCTTATTTTCATCCTGAGCATTACTTCAGGCCCTTTCCATTGAAGAGGTAGAACATGGTAAAAAATGTTTATCTGAAATAAAACTTGTTAAAAACAATTAATCACAGGTGCCTTGCCCCTTGGGCACAGCTTAAACAAATACCATTGGTAAATGTTGGAGTTGTAACTGTACAGGCAGATTGAAAGCATATATTTTGGTTGTGCCGACATTTGCAATCTTTTTGAAAAGTTGGTCTATGTGAATTTAAATAAAATACCCCTTTCAGCCTCACAAATATTATTTTAGGGCATTTGAAGGGTTTGTTAAAATGAGCAGAATGACCCAAGATGATCAGCCTCTCACAATTGCTAATAATTGCAGATGACCTACTCTTCAATGCATTATTTCAGAAATCAATAAATTCCCACATCACCTAGGTACTTCTGCTTATCACCCAGATGCCGCCGCATGAGCCTTTGTGGCCTCCGCCCCATGGAGGTCAGATCCTGGTGGCAGACAGAAAAAAAAGAGTGGGACAGAGCAGTACTACTGTGCCAGGTAGGATATGTCACCCAATAGGCTATCTTGGAAGGGGCAGGGCAAAGGGTTCCCTGTTAGGAGCTTGCCCAGGAATTATGCCCAGAGGAATTGTCTGGAGGGTGGCTAAGAGGTAGCAGACAGGCTGTTTTTATTGCCCCCCATCCTCTGCCTTGGTGCATCCGCTGGAGTTTGGTTTCAGGCAGCAGGAGGAAAAGCCTATTTGCTTTGGACTTGGAGGGAAGAGAACTGGCCACCATCACCTACCAGCTGAGCCTTCTGTTTTTGCCAAGCCCTGGAGCTGTTGGCACTCCTGGCCGCTTTGATTGGGCATTCACCTCCCTCCACAGGACCTGCAAAAAGGACCATCCTGAAAGGGAGCCCCTCCTAGGTCAGGAGGAGCAATCTCTGTCCTCAGGGGTGGGGTGAGGGTGTCACGGTCCCACCCTGGCATCCCAGCTGGTCTCTCACCAAATTCGCAGATGAAAGGATGCCTCTGGCGGCACGTGGGCCCGGTGGCCTCCTGCAGCAGGCCCAGGTTGGAGAGGAAGGTGCAGGTGGGGGGCTGATGGTGAGCCCCATGCAGATGAGGCTGGGCTCCTGGGCAAAGACACAAGAGGCCGCCATGGGCAATGGTGGCAAGCTGGGCAGGGCAAGGTGAGGGCCTCACCCCCTTGTAAGATCTGACCACAGTAGGCAATGTGGTGAGGTATGCCCTTGACAGAGCAGATGAAAATAAGCAGAATTCTCCACTACAAGCAAAAGAACCAGCTCTCTGCAGCGCAGTGCCCCCCATCTCCACACCCTGCCCCTCAATGTGGCTCCCCAAATCCCAGCCTTTAACCACAGCCGGCAGCTGTGTAAAGGGACCTGGCCTGTGTGACAGAAACCAGGATGCACTCTCCACCCTCTGGAGTAGAAACCACTCCCCGCCTCTGCCCAGCCCTCTCTGGTGCCCCCACAGGACTGACTTACCTGCCACCGCAGACTTGGTTGGGCCCTTGGAGACCCACCAACCCCCAGAGGGCCCTCTCAGCTGCCTCCTCCTCCTCCTCAGAGCACCACACATCCCTGTCTCCTCACAAGGGACCTTTGCCAAGTGCCCTCCCCATCGACCGCAGGCAGCCTGGGCATCCTCAAAGGCCAGTTTTCCCTGGGCAAGCTGGTAGCAATGTCCCTGGTGCTCCCTTGGCACAGCCTCAGGTGTGGTGACAGGCACAGTAGTCCTGCACAGGGCCCAGAGCAGCAGGGCTAAGCCGGGAGCTGCCTGTGGCCTCAGCGCCATCTCAGTCTGGCAGGATAGGCAAGATGGTCCCAGCAGGGCTTTGCTTGCTCCTCTGGCTGGAAGCCCACATGAAACACAAGAGAAGGAAGAAGCCAAGCCCTCCCGGTGTCTCTGTTTGCCCATGGAAATCAAGGGGGCAGCTGGGCAGCTTCCACAAACACTGGGCAGGGAAATTTGACTCTAGGAGGAAGAGGAGGATGACAAAGCTTGTGGGCCAAGATTGTGGTGGGGAGGGCACATAGGAATAGCTCACACCTGCAATCTTTTTGGAAATAGGCTCCAGTGAAATTTGACATCATTTTTCGTCATCTTAAACAAGAGTGTGAACACCATCACCAGAGAAAGCTTCTCTACTTTATTCTCTCTTTAAAATTATGTATACCAGCCTTGCCCAAGCCGGTACCCTTTGGACTACAACTCCCCTAGTCCCCAGCTGGCACAACCTTGTTATACTAGAGCTGATGGGAGTTGTAGCCCAAAGCATCTTCAGGGCACCAGCTGGGAAAGGGCTGATGATGTGTGTCAAATGTGACCTTGGAGTCCCAGGCTGTTTTGCATTATTGCACATTGTTTCCCTTTAAAAATATAGTCCAAACACACAAAAAGCCTTTATGGGGAGAAACTCCTGCTTTCAGCCTCATATATTGAATGTGCTTCTTTGATCACAGTGGTTAGATAGTGAAACTCAAGATCTCCACCAGCACACAGGAACATTATCTTTTGAATGTTTTTAACAGTCTCCTATTGTTTGACTTTAATTTTAATTAACCACTTAGATATTTTATTACAATCAAGTGGCATGTGGGTTTTGTTAAATAATTACCGGTAAAGTTACCCTCAAAAGTATCAGTTACAGGTGGGTAGCCGTGTTGGTCTGCCATAGTCAAAACAAAATAAAAAATTCTTTCCAGTAGCACCTTAGAGACCAACTAAGTTTGTTCTTGGTATGAGCTTTCGTGTGCATGCACACTTCTTCAGATACTGTACACTGAAACAGAAGTCTGTTTTCCTATTGATTAGTATAAAATAATGTCCTCCAAAATGTTGAGGTCGATCTGATACAAATTGCTCCTGCTTCTCTCACTGTGCTGCCATGTTCTCCTCCTCTTCACTCCCAGGTTTATTGCTCTCGCATTGGCTCCCCAGTCTCACATTTGCAGGAAGGGAAGGCTAGGAATGCTTCTGGCTGGGGAAGTGTGGTTTGCAAAACAACAGAACCTGTGACAACAACAGGCTGGAGCTGGAGGCAGGTAAATTTCTTTTGACTGTGCTCACCTTGCTTTTAGTAAACAAGGTTTTTATTCCCCGCCCCCCTTCAAAAACCTGGCAAACCTGATCAACCAGAGAAAAGAGTAGAAGGAAAGAATTGAGTACAAACACCATTAATAGTTCAAGATGGGAAGGGTATAAATAATAAAATTATTGTTAATAATAATAATAATAATTACCTGTGTCCAGAATGAGACCTCTTCCAGGCTGTTACTGTTTTGTGCATGGGATTCGATATATTCCTGGCAAATTCAGGTGGTACAAGTGGATTGGGCCCTCTTAAACAAGAAAGCTGCTTCCAAATAAAAAGGGATTTTTGTTGGGGCAATGCCCTGGAGAGTGTGGTATAAAAAAAATGCTTGATAAGGTATCATACAACCTCCCACAAACAAATCAGGAAGAATGTTCAATAAACAGGTTGTCTACCGAAATCAACCTGTTGCTGTTCCTTTCTCTTCATTAGTTATTCTCCATCCTCCCTGAGGTCTGGAAAACCGAGGCCCGTTGTGAACTGGGCAATTTGTTTTGATTTTTGAGATACGAGTTTTCTGATATACCACATTTGCACAAAACAGTGGGTTTTTTAAAAAGTGAGTGTGTTGCCTCAGGCCCATGGAGGCAGTTTGCCAATGGAAGTACAGGACTTAGTAACAGAGGGTATTAATAGAGGGTATCCAGCAAAACATCACCAGTTTTTTTTAATATAATAATAATAATAATAATAATAATAATAATAATAATAATAATAATAATAATAATAATAAATCGTCCACACAATGTTGGCCTTTTTCCCCCTTACAGAATTTTCTTTATATCCTTTACTGCATTATCTGTATATTGGGGAAATCCAAATTAAAGCAGCTGTGGGTAGGATGCAGGCTGCCATTTGGATGAGGACAATGTGTGGGTGCACTGAATCCACTTTATGCTGCTGTGTGTACATAGCCCACGAGAGGGTGCTGAAGAGCAGGACTAGGAACCGGGTGATGACTCCTCTCGCAATCCAGCAAAGGCTTGAGGGTAACCCGTTTAGCCTTGGCTCTGACCAACAGATGAATGGCATCATGGTTGGTTCCCCACCCCCACCCCCCTTGAATCTAGTCTGGTCGTAGGTATGAAGGGAGTAATGGCCAGAGACCTGCTTGGACAGGCATTCTTATTATTATTATTTGACTTATGTTTTAATGTATTTTAAATATTTTGTTGGAAGCCGCCCAGAGTGGCTGGGGAAACCCAGCCAGATGGGCGGGATAGATACAAACAAACAAACAAACAAAAACAACAACTATTATTATTATTATTATTATTATTATTATTATTATTATTATTATTGGCAGACACTTCCTATAACGTTCAGGGCTTAGCTCAGGGATGGGAAAATGTGCACTCCAGATTTTTAGTATTTATTTCAAGTTTTTATGTTCTGCTCTTCACTAAAATAACCCCAGAGCAGGGTGTAGGAAAATACTAAAAATTACACAAAGTCAATAAAAAGGTTAAAACATCATCAACAACAATACAAGTCGCATCATGGATCCAGTGGGTAGGGATGCCCACCTTCTTCATTGTGAGAACATGATGCTGGACTGTTCACATACTGGCGGTTGCTGTTGGGCTGCAGTTCGGCACAACTAACAGATCTTTCAAAAAGTCTTTGGGGAAAGTTGTCGCATTGTTATGCTTCCAAAAGGCTGTAATGAAAGTGGAACAGCCATTTAAACATGGTGAAACATCTCACGTGTAGAACTCTTTCACCTTGGGCACCAGAACGGGTTGGTTAAACTGGTTTTATTACATGAATCACAAACACTATACTTGGCCAGGGCAGGTACCCTCAGGGAACAGAGCACATGGGTGGAACACCAATAAATTACCTGTTCTGCATTTAAAATAAACACCTGCTGTCATCCGCTTAAAGAGATCCTAACTGTCCTCTTACTACACAAGCAAAATATCCGTTTAAAATTTAATGTGAGCTTTGCATTTCCATCACCTTGCGGAGTTCCAGAAATAGCTTGCTTGCAGCATTGTAATACAGTATCTAGTCCTGTTGGAAAAGTGTAAATGTTGTTTTTTTAAAAAATGTGCAGTTGCAAATCATGAAAACTTCAAATGCTGCAGTTTGAAATTACTTTTTAATTAATGTTTGAAAGGTTGTTGTATTTCCCTTTCTGGGGGCTGCATGTTCTGTTTGCAGATAACAAAGATAGCAGAGGTGTTGCCTTCCTTCCTTTATGCTATAAAATCTTTGGATCCAGGTGGCACTGGGGAAGGGTGAGGTACCGAGAGGGGTAAATGCCCACCAACGGAACTGCTTGCCCACCATGCATAAATTAGAAAGACAGAATGTGAAAAGGGCTTGTTTCTACTCCAGAAGATGGTCATCTGCCAGACCAAGCTCACCCTCTGAGAGATCCACTTGCCTCTTCCCCCCCCCACCCTGCTGTCTGAGGCAGCTGCCTCACTCTGCCCCAATTGCACCACCTTATCACTTATAAATTTATCTGTGTCAAGTTGAGCTCTTGTACTACAGAATTTTCCATTATACCACTATCTATCAAGGTAAAGGAGACACATTATTACCAGTTCATGTTCTGCAGAAAAAGATTTGGAGAGAGCAGCTGTAGCTATTGGCAGCAAATAAGGTGCTGGATCCAGACAGTCGTAAGAGCAGGCCCATTGGACTCAATGGGACATACTGGATCCAACAACTTTGACAGGATGTCAGCTGTTGCTTGTAAAAACTTCTGCAGTAGGAATGGAGTGAAAAGACAACTTCCCTTCTTTTTAAACAATGTGTCTCATTCTAAGTGTTATTTATTTGTGTGTCAATCACACTCCTCTCCCCACTGTTTTATAATTTTCCATTTGGCAGGCTCTGGCATAAGTATGTGTTTTTCCTCATTCTTCCTCCAGTGAGCTATGGAATGGGGAGTTTCAGTTGAGGCCCAAGAGAGATCTGTGGAATTCCCTCCCACTTCATATTCTTTGACAGCCACTGAGGGAAAGGGGTAGGAGGAAGACAACAGTGGTGGGGTGGTGGTGGGCTCCATATTGGGTCTTATCAGGCTAGCCAGGAACGAGTAAGTCACACACATCCCAAGCCTTTATTTCCCAGGACTCCCAACTAGGAGTTGGGTGGAAACTCTGTTCTCATAAAGGCAGTGGCATTCTCAGAAAAAAATATCAGTTTCTCTCTTTTTTCTTTACTTTTCTTTCTAATAGTAACTGAATAATTATGTGGGATTGTGCAGCACTGGCCCAACAGCACAGCCCATTCAAGTGGTGGCATTGCTTACACTAGGACAGCCTTTGCCAACCTGTCGCTCTCCAGATGTTTCAAACTTCAGCTCCCAGGAACCCCAGGCAGTATGGTCATATGATGCTGGAGCTTATGAGAGCCATGTCCACAACATCTGGTGGCATCCGGTGGTGAAGCCTGCTTGAGGCTAATAGGGTGGCCAGCTGTCAATGCCTGGGTGTACTTGCTTGAGACAGACATGGGATGGTGCTTTCTGTCAGCTCTGATCTGAGAGCTTCCCAGAGCCACCTGGTGAAACAGTTCTGGAAGAGGTGGCCCATCACAATACAGTCAGTCAGTTGTTATGTATTCATGGGAGACAGTTTTGAACTCATACACTAAACTACTTAGGAGCAGGAACATGTCACCTGTGGTTCAGGAAATTAGGATCCAGTAGTCCAATCCCATGGATGTTTGCCTCAAAGTCAATATAACTGTGTTCAGTGAGGTTTGCTTCCACTTACCCAGTAATTCTGCCGAGGATTGCTGCGGACGTGATATAAATAAGGACAATAATGTAAAACAACTTTTTTTCAATCCATAAAATTCTTGCACCACCACGCCTGTTTTGCCTCCAATCTCCAAATGGAAAAATATAAAAAATATTAATTTGTTTATCTGAAAACTTTGTTTCCACCATCTGATCAGGTGCCTTTGGTGACAATTAACACACATGAATATGACATTCTTTCCCTCAAATAAGTGGCACGCACACACAATCCGGTTGCTAATTGTGTTATTCTCTATCCAGCATGGTCAGCAGTGAGATAGCTGTCAGCATCCTACTACCTCCTGGCACCTCTAAAAAGAAAGCAGGGAAGGTGGGAGAAGAGTCACCAGGTTGATGTCCGCTCACTCGCCTTCTGTCATGGTGTCATCATCATTCCCAGCCAAGAAAGTCTCTTGTTTTGTTGTGCCAAAAATGGGCCAGGAAGAAACAAATTACAGTCATGTTTTTACTTGTTGTCTTGGCTACATGATTTATGAGCCTCAGTGCAGCGATTAGAGATGAAAGAAAACATTCCAGGCCCAGGACCCACACATCGCTGAGGTCTTGTGTGCCTGGCCTTCTGCAGGAGTTACTGTAAAAGCAGGCGGGGGGCGGGGGTCATAGGAAGTGACCCCACCCTCCCAAAAGGAAAATTACAAGGGGCACACTGGTGAGCACATACACTGGGTGCCAAGTGCCTCGTGGCTGCTGCTGTATGAAACTATCCCAGCCAGGAGAGAATCAAGAACATTTTCTAGGCCCTACTGTGGGTAACAGCTATGCAATTATTGGCATCAATAAAGGCAACATGGGAGAGAGTAAGCTACCTGCATACATAGATACATAGTTTTATTTGCATGCTGCCTTTCCACAGTTCAAACCATGCTCAAGGCAGTTTACAACATGAATATGTAATTACAACATAACAAAAGTCATTAATAAACAAAACATTTAAAAAAACTGTACACAGAACAGAACCAAACAGAACAACGTCCACATAAACCACAACAAGATCTAAAATAAAGATACGAAAAACCCAGCCCAATAATATTTTGTGAAGCCTCAGCTTTTGTAGCTGGAGTCAGTCAGGGGCCCACCCTCCCAGGCCAGGTGGAAAGAAAGTCTGCAAAGGAGGGATCAGGACTCACAGCCAAGATGGAGGAGCTTGCATGTGGAGGAACGAGAAAGTGGGCTTAAAGGTCTAGCCTGCTTTTTCGGATGTAAAGCACCACATATATTGCCACAAGAGAGAAGATTCTTCTGTATGACGAAGTTGACGATGGTCATGATCCTCAGCCCAAATGCCAAATTCCATTGATCCTTCTCTGTCATAAGACTGCATGCTTAACTGTGAAAAAGAAGGAAGGGCAGGAACATAGTTAAGGTTGCTGCAGAGAGTGGTTGGTTTAATAGCTGTGGTCTAAAAAGCAGAGGGAAATAAACTCTACTTAAGGAGTAAGAACATCTAAGAGAGAGAGAGAGAGAGATTTTTGAGGAGTAAATATCAGAGTGATAAAGGTCAGCAGCATTATCATCAGAAAGAAAAATAGCCTGCCATTTCTTCTCCTTACCTGGCTCAGTCAACCACTTCTCCCTTATGTCCACTTACTCATGACAGAAATTTGTTGCATTTGAAGGGCCCTGAGCACATGTACTGTATAGGGTATTGCTGATGTAATGGTTTCCAGCAGGATCATGCCCCAGAACCACTCTTATTAGTAATAAGCCACTATTTATTTGGCATGTCAGAGGAAGTTTCTGCTTTCTGCCAGAGCATTCCACAGGAACAATGGACAGTAACTGGCTTGAGGAAAGGTTTGATCTACTCCATAAGACATCAAAACAGATGATAAAAGTGTAACTCTGGAAGGTGGTAAAAGGACTTAAGCAAGAGCAACTACCTCTCATTAGCAAATCTATGTAGAGGAAAAGTCAAAATTGCAAATAAGGTAGACCTCCCTGGTGTAATTATTTAGGCATAATTCTCTTTTCCAGCCTTCCCCCAATTGGTGTCCTCCAGATGTTTTGTACTATAGCTCCCACCACCCCCAGCTAGTACAGATTTAAGTTGTGCTTCAAAACATCTGGAGGGTGCCTGGTTGGGGGAAATTGTTCTGTTGCATCCTACTCAGGGGCTTAATGAGTTCATGTCTGGTTTTTACAGCTGCTGCTATCATCTGCTCTATAAGTACAATTGGATTTTTGGTTACCACTGACATGAGCCAAGTTGTTAACCTCCATGTTTTCTATGGTCAAGCCGCTGTGCATTTCAACTGGGTAATTATTGTGGGAGTTATTTGCAGTCAAAGCTTTAACAATGCATACCTATGCTAATTAGTAAATGAAGGGGTTAAAGACCACAGAGCTGTAAATTCATAGAGAAGGGACAGATAGCTCACACCCCCTCACATTTGGGAAGAAGTATTGTCTGTTTCTTGTTCCTCTCCTTCTTCTGTTGAACCATGTAAGCTGAGCAGATGTTTGAGACTTGGACTCCAGACTTAGGCCGCGTGTTTGAGATTAGTGTTTGCCTTTTGTAATCAATAATATACTGCCTGTGTTGTTTCTGCTGTTGTACTGAACAATGCATGAGTGAGACCTGTGTTTACTGTAAGTAAAGCATTTAAACTTACTAAAGTTTGTGGTCTATACACTCCGAGAAAGCTAGAGGCAGAAGAGAACTGTAAGCACTTAACACTTGGACATTTAAAGGTCTAATAACCTACATTTCCCACACTTTGCAAATGCTGCATAGATGTGAGTTTTAAACTCTTCTGGGGGCTGTTTTGGCTACAGAGTGCGTAGAGTCCCATGTTTGTTTCTTTTTATTCTAAGCAGTTGGCTGTTTTTTCTTTGTAGTTCCCCCCACACATGGGACTTCAGGAATAACTAGCATTCCCCAGTTATTTCCCAACAATTATGATCTCGATGGGCTTGTTCGTTTGAAAGCCCTGGTCTCCCATTCCTATAGGTAGTTTTCAAGATCCAAGTCCAATCTGTGGTAAAGCACAAGATTGAGTAGGACAACCATAAATTACATTTCACTCTGCTTGAATTTGCGAAAGGAATGTGGAACTGGTAAGGCATTTTGTCTGGCTGGCCCTTGGTGGGGCTGAAACTCCCATGATCTCAAAGCAGCACCTACTATTATGTAGCCATCACAGTAAGTATCAACACTGCAGATATTAGGTACAGGGTATGTGGAAGGCTTTCAGCAGAGGAGAAGGAGTAATATTCATGAAGATCTAAGAGCTAATTTTCAGATATGTTTGGAAATAGAAGGATTGGTGCCTTTGAGATGTAGCACTCATACCTGGGCCCATGTGAATGTTTATAACTATAGTATGGAAGTGAGAGCTGGACCATAAAGAAGGCTGATCGCCGAAGAATTGATGCTTTTGAATTATGGAGCTGGAGGAGACTCTTGAGAGTCCCATGGACTGCAAAAAGATCAAACATAACCATCCTTAAAGAAATCAGCCCTGAGTGCTCACTGGAAGAGCAGATCCTGAAGTTGAGGCTCCAATACTTTGGCCACCTCATGAGAAGAGAAGACTCCCTGGAAAAGACCCTGATGTTGGGAAAGATGGAGGGCACAAGGAGAAGGGGACGACAGAGGATGAGATGGTTGGACAGTGTTCTCAAAGCGACTGGCATGAGTTTGGCCAAACTGCGGGAGGCAGTGGAGGATGGGGTGCCTGGCATGCTCTGGTCCGCAGGGTCACGAAGAGTCGGACACAATTGAATGACTGAACAACAACAATTCAACACAGAATTGGTGAGTTAGGCAGAAATATTATTGCTCCCCCAAATAATCTCATAATATGGTTTGAAAGACAAGGGGACACATTCATCCCCTGCTCACTCCCCCCACCCCTTGGAGGGCTTTCCAGAAGCTGCAGATAACAACACTCAGGTCATCTTTCAGCAAATAAGCGAATTGTTGTAATGAAGGGAATAGAACTACCCTACCTACATTTTTGTTTTTATGACTGCAGATAAGCTGGAGCCACCATGCAGATATGGAAGCATCGTGACTGTGCGTCTCTGGCCTGTTGTTATCTCAGCCCATTCCAACCCTCTGCAACTTGATGGTAAATAAATGAAGAGGCTGTTGGGCTGCCCTCCAGCTCATGTGGTTTAACTTGCTTAACTGGAAAATAAAGAGAAATGCACATTTCCTGTGAAAATGATGGCTTTCCACACTCCCCTCAACCTGAAAATATTTCCCGTGACTGAATAAACAGAGGACAGGAAGGCAAGGCTGTCATAGGGGGATAATCAGGCAAAAAGAGAAACACACACCTCATAATTCATACAACTTTTGTATCTGAATGTGGTGGGGCCCCTTTCCCATCCATCTCCCTTGTCAATGAGAGCAGGTGAAGAACTAGAGATCACGTCTCAAATACTCAGCATATTGGCAAAGTCATGTAATGTTACTCTGAAAGCTGATGCATGTACTTGGATCAATCACTTTCTTGCCCTCATACGCCAAGGTCCATTTGTGCAGTGAGTGCTCAATTCAGCTGAACCAAATGCCAAAGCCCAGAAAGCTTTTGAAATGTAGTTGCACTTTGTTGGTGAGGTTTAAATGAATGTGTGATCTTAGTTCAAACATTTCACTGCTCAGAGACCCATGTATACATGGGGGAAACAGTGACATGCACAACTCCTTGGCTTGTATCAGCTTTAAAAGTTTGTCAGGCTTCTCAGGATACAGGTTCAAGCATTTAGATCTGCCCCACACCTTCAATTTTATTTTATTTTTATTTTAAATCCAAAATAGATTAAACTGGGACATGCAGCAACTGTTTCAGTGTGGAGTGTTACTGCCCAGAGTTCTAGTTTCTCTATTTAATTCACCTTCCTCAACCTCTGTCTTCCTGTTCCAACCCCCACCAACTTGCACTCCATCTCAGTCCTGATAGGGCTGTTTCTGGGGTCCACCCCGCGTTCCCCGCTTTTTGTTTCTCCCAGCTGATCAGTTCCTGTTGTGCTGGTGCTACTGTTTTGACTGCATAAGAAACCAGCACCACAGCCTAAAGACTGAAAACAGAGGGTATGGTTGTGGTGTTGTATGAGGATAAATGTACAGAAGAATCATTAACAGTGTAAAAATATTTGGCAAGTGAGTCACATTTATTTCAATCAGTATTGATCCTAAGAAAGCATGCCTAGGTTTGTAACTAAGTTTAAAGAAAATCCAATTCAATTAGCAAGATATATTCTAACTGTAAGTAATTTTGTAAACTGCTTAGAGATTTCCTTACAATCAATTGGTATATGAATTTTGTTACATAAGTAAAATAAATAAATGTATTTAGGACTGACAGTCATTTCAACACCATATGTTGAAAGTACTCTCACAGCACTTTTAACTGTTATGGCTCCCACCAAAGAATCCTTGAAACCAGTTTGTTAAGTGTTCTGGGAATTATGGCTCTGTGAGGGGTGTCCTACTAAAACCAAGAAATCATTTTGAAACAGGTTTGTTCTAATGTGTTTTTGAAATGCTTGTTGATTAGTGTTTTCTAAGTTATGTATGAAGATCTGTTGTGTGTCCCAATATAGTGGAGGTGGCATCTACATAGAACACTTACATTCAGTTGCATAGCCTTTGGTACCTGGTGCCTTCTAGGTGTTTTGGATGACATCTCTGGCTGTGATGGGAGCTGTAGTCCAAAATAACTGGAGGGCACCAGGTTGATGAAATCAGCAATAGCAAGTGTTGCACTCTTCCAAGCTCTTTAGAATTATTGAAGACTGAGGGTTCTTCTGAAAACTCTTAGGTGGACTCCTGGACTGGTGCTCCCTTCAAATCCCAGGTAAGGCACAGGTGGAAAGATATAACTTATTTTATATGCTTTTGCTTTTATGATTTTTAAAAATTGTTTTGAGTAGCCTATATATTAGTGTATCAGCTTCTCGGACTTAAGTGTACTGTATGTGTATATAATTTATATTGAAGTGTGGGAAGATATCATACATACACCCCAAACAATCAATCCATCATTTCCATGCAGGTAAGAAACCAATTACAGTAATATGCTATCTGCCTGTCCACGCTGATGCCATTCCTCTCAAAAGTCCCGTATGAAGCACATTCTAGTCGTCCGTATTTACTAAGAGAAAAACATGCCTTCTTTCCCACCCCCGTCGGCCGCCTCCTGAAAGTAGACTATTTCATTGGCTGACAAAGTAAGCGGCGCGTCGTTCCGATTGGCCTCTGAGAACTATGCCCTCCTTCACCTCATCCTACCCCCCGCCTTTCCACCTGGCTGGTGAGTGGGAGTGGCCTAAGGTACGGCGGCTGCGAAAGCCCAAGAATCCCCTTCGGTCGAGGCGGGCGAGTCTGAATGGGGTCGATGAAGGAGCACGGTAGCGGCGGGGACGCGCCGGAGACGCGCGAAAGGGGGCCCGTCTTCACCCTGGACGAAGTGGCGAAGCGAAACACCGACAAGGAGACCTGGCTAGTCATCAGCGGGCGCGTCTATGACGTGACCCGCTTCCTCAGCGAGGTGGCTATGCTAATTTATGCAAACGAGCCCCCCACCCTCAGGAGGGGGCTGTTTTCCGTGATACGGGAGCGGGGGCTTGTGGGTGGATCCATTCCTGCCCAGGGACTTCCTGGGAGCAAGGAGGGAGATGCGGGGCCTTGCAGAGGTCATGAAGGCCCTAAACCAGGCCTGGAGGGGCCCAAAGGGAAGACCCCAGCTGGCCTCTGCCGGACGGGGTGAGGGGGCTGGAAAAGGCTAGCTTGCAGGCTAAACATGGCGGGGTGGTGATGGTTGGGATGGCTAGGCCCCCGACGGAGCCTCTTCCAGCCTCCTGGACTTTCAACTGCAAGCAGCCTGTACGTTGGGAAAGGCAGAACACAACGTCATAATGTCCCGGCTAACTTCCTCCAGCTCCTGACAGACACAGGGCATTGCTTTGCCATAGCATCTCCTGTCTTCCTTCTAAGACTGTGGGCAGGTTCACCCCCTCCCCACAACTTCAGTGGGCTGAGTTTCCTCAGTTATCCTTTGAAAGGGTTAAAAATGTATATATAAAAAATAGCAATACACAAACAGAGAGTAAATCTAGTCAGCCAGAGTCAATTGGAGGACCCACATGGGGGGAATGGGGGTAAAACAAATGTTTTGCATGTAGGAGGCATGCAGATTCAGTCCACAGCATTTCCATTTTAAAGGGTGGTACACTCTTGCCTGAGATGTTGGTCAGCCAGTGTGAGGGGGAAAGGGCTGGGAAAAGCCTTGGAGACCCACTGCATGTCACTTTAGATAAAGGGGAGAGCAGGAAATTATCTGAGGCCCTGTAAGTATTTTCAGGCTCCCAACTCCCCATCAACCCTAATGGCCTAATTATCCCATTGGCTGGGATAATAGGAACTCATTTATTTACTTCTTTATTGCATTTATATCTCACTTTTTTTCTGCATGGAGCTCAAGGTGGCTTACATGGTTCTCCTGCTCCTCATTTAATCCCCACAACACCCCTGTGAGGTAGGTTAGGCTGAATGAATGGCCCAATGTCACCCAGGGAGCTTCATAGCCAAGTGAAAATTTGAACCCTGGTTTCCCATGACCTAGTTCAACACACCAACAACTATGTTACACTGGCAGTCCAACAATATCTAGGAAGGCTGCAAGTGTCCCCTCCCCTTGAAGCAGAAAGTACTAGGCTAGTTGACCCAGTGGGTTGACCACATGGCAGCTTTGTAGGCACACACAACTGCTTATTGACTACTCTAAATGAGAACAGGATAGGAACAAATGCTTGTTAAGGGTTTGCAAAATTCAGCTTACCCTCTGTGTGAACATACCTTATGTTACAGCCTCTATTAAAATTTAGGATCTCACAGGGTTGATGTGAACATTTATATGAAAAGGATTTTCAACTATTTGGAGCACTAAAATGCTTATAGAAATAATTGTTAACTACTAGCAGCCTTGTACCTGGAATTGCTCAGGAATTCTAAGAAGTCAAAACATCAGTGCAGTTTTGAAAGACTCAGTTCAGTGTGCCATCTTGATTTCAAATGGCTTCCCATTGCACCCAAACAAAGATAAAAGATGCCTCCTTGATCTCAGGAACCATTGTGCAAAATTTGGTTACAGTGTCTTAAGAGGTGTCCAAATGCATAGCAAACAGACAAACCATTTTCCAAAATACCTAATAGATGCCAGTACTTTAAAAAGCAAGGTAAGTTTTGCAGTAAGTGGCCACTGTATTGGAAACATCCATATTTCAGTGCCTGGTATCTAACATATAATATTGTCTTGAGTCTGATTAATTCCTCAACTGCTTATAAGCTAATTCCCAATTCTGGCTACTCAGTGACTTTGAAGTTGCTGTTTACTTCCCAGCAGTACTGATTAAGAGGGGTAGGGGTGGAATTATTTGTGTGCACACACACACACACATTCACTTTCCTCTTTCCCCTTCCCAGCAGTCCACAGTGTCTTAAGACAAGACAAAACAAGAAAAAGTCTTAAGCTTCTGGTAAATGCACATCCACACCATAGTCTGAATCAGATCTAGATTGCAATACCATCTGCAAAAAGAGTAGTCTGGAGACTGAGGACTGTGGGTGGTCTAAATTACTGTTTATTTCACTTAAGTTTCTAGACCTCTTTTCATTGCCTATCCAGAGCAGTTAACAATCACTACATAAAAGCAATGCAAGACAATAAAACTATATTAAAGTAATTAGTGCTTCATTTTTAAAAAATCTATAGCTAATCACAGAGATAAAAGGAAATTTCATGAAAACATCGTAAATTTGTAAAAGAGCCTCATAGGTTTGTCCTAATATGAAATGCCTTTAGGCCAATTTCTAGCTACTTACATGCTTTGGCCTCTTTGATAATGTAGTCTAATGGATTGAGGCCGCCACTGAGAAGACCCCGCTGTGTCTTTACACTTGTGTGCCTGTGTGTGCGTTTAACCAAGGCCTCTTTTTCCTGTTTTGAAAGGATGGATGAGCTCACAAGGAAAGAGAAGTGTTTTCTGTGGGTCTTATGTTGAAGCTGTAGATAGTACCTTTCAGACTCCTAGTTAGTTCAGTAGTTCCCAAACATCTTCCCCCATGGACTGCTTGAAAATTGCTGTAGTCTTGGAGGACCACTTATTGATCTTTCTGCCTATTTTAGCGATTGTACTGCAATGTTCTTCAACCTGAAGCTCCTTGTGCTTTCTTGCTGCATGATACATGAGTGAGATTGTGGTTCAGCCTGAAGTGCTACCACAGGCTTGTTGCGTAAAGCAGAGGAGGCCTGTTTGCAAAGAGATAATTGTGTTCTGCTCCTGGGGCTCCAGCAGCTTGTCGGTCAACGGGCCAGATGCTGATTTAGTCCTTGAAGCCTGCCAATTCAGCAGGGATTACATAAAGCCAATTCTGTTTTGTAATGTTGCAGCAAATATTACATATTAAAGAATGAGACATTAGACTCTCATGTGATAGAAGCACATTGGCATGAGGGAGACCCGGAGCTCCAGAAAGCTAGGAATTGAATTCCTGGGTAGCTCAGGAGCTGCCTGCGAACACCAGCTGGGTACCCATAATGTATTTCAAGGGAGGGTGCACA
Organism: Lacerta agilis; assembly: GCF_009819535.1. Taxonomy (NCBI): domain Eukaryota; kingdom Metazoa; phylum Chordata; class Lepidosauria; order Squamata; family Lacertidae; genus Lacerta; species Lacerta agilis. Next base: position 40,242,960 of record NC_046319.1, on the reverse strand, counting down.
GGAGTGCTTGCTCTTGTGTGCCAGATTCTGGGCCCTCACTATGTCTCCTGCTCCAAATGCAAGTTGCTATGAGACTTTGGAAGATTTAAAATCAAACATCTGAATAGCATTAGCTCCAGCAAAGAGCTGTGGGTTCCTATTCTTGCCTAGGGTGGGCACATATTTGCTAGGTACTTTCCAACTTGTTTTGGCATTCTGTTCTCTACTGTCTGCTTGATCACTTGGAGAAAAATTTTCTGGATGTAAATGGCCTTTTGGCTGTGGATGAATTCAACTTCTCAAACTGACTGTATATCAGATCATCTATCTTATTGATCCAGCTTTTCTAAGTGACATGGAATGCCAAAACTGTTCTTTAAGGAGAAACTTAAACCAGAAGATACCAAGAACTTAAGGCAGCATGACACACGCTAGCCTAATTCAAAAGCTACCTTTGTATTTGTCTTCTCTCTCCTCCTCTCTGGTAGTATGGAAACCAGATTCAATGCCTGAGAGATTAGTTAGGGCTGAATACTATCCATTCTCAAATAAGCTTTGCTTAGCTTCTTTCCATGCCCATCCTTAACTTTGCAGTTCATAAAGACAAAGGAAAGTCGTCAATTGCTGGTGGCTTAAATCAAGCCCTTTTTGCTTGTTGTCCATTTCTAAGGCCTTAAGTGTCCACACCTCTTGTGTCATTCTGGGGAGAAATGTGAGCTGCCAAAGGGGGAAGCTGATGACGTCAATCAGAGATTACTCTCATCACCTCTGCCCCCTGCCTCACCCTTGGAGGCTTCTTCTTCTTTTTCTTTTTTCTTTTACCCTGGGAGCAAAATCCACCCCAGGGATCCTTCCAGCACATTGAAGGTGTGCCTGGGCATGTTTTGACTGCATTGTACTCTCTGACCTGAGATTCTGTATGTGGCTCCTGCTCTGTCAAAAGTCAGTGGCATCTACAACCCAAGGGAGAGGTGGCAGGAGTCTATTGGAAGCAAAACGCAGATAGTGTAGGAAGCTTCTCCTTTTAGCACATTGGGCAATTGACCACCTAGCCTCACACTGTTTATTCCAGCTGCAAGTATCTGTCCACTATTATTGCTGTTATTTAGATTTCTTCCTTGCCCTTCACCATAAGGTCCCAGGATGGGTTGCAGCAATGTAAAATATAGTTAAAAACAACTTTGAATCAGAAGTATAGGGTGGGCCCTAAAACATTTATTTATTGAATTTATGTATCTTCCTTCTAAGGGTGCCCAGGGAGACAAACATACGCACAAGTGATAAAAGACCAAATATCATTTTGAGTACAAATGCAGACATATAGATAGATCAACAATCAGATGTTGAAGGTCTGTATAAAGAGGTACATTTTCAACAATGACAAAAGCTGTATAATGAAGGCAGACACATCTATGTGAGGAGGGAGTTCAATAGCTATAGGCTGTCCTAGAGAATGCTCTCTTCCGGCTTGCCACTATCCATGTTGGGATCAGGTAAAGGGTTTTTGTTTTAACCAAAGATGCCAGCAGGGATTGAACCTGGGACTTTGCATGTAAAACATGTTCATTCCTTGCATCTGTGGAACCAGAAAGCACCGTAGTAATCACAGTGATTCTAGCTTCGCTCATCCTGGCAGCCCTGCATCCCACTCTTTAACTCACCCTTTGCCAACCTGGTGGTTCCCACAGTTGTTCTGGACCAGAGCAGATGGGTGTCCTTGGGTGGAAAAATGGCTGTTAATATCAGAGGTACAGTTTTAAAAAAATCAGTCTGGTCTTAAGTGGTGCTGAAAAACATTGCATTTGTTTTCTTTTATTATTTTATCTTACATTTATATCAAAGAATACTCAAGGCTGCCCATGGTTAAAATACAAATACAGTACTGTAAATCTAGGGACCCAGGTGGCGCTGTGGGTTAAACCACAGAGCCTAGGGCTTGCTGATCAGAAGGTCGGCGGTTCGAATCCCTGCCACGGGGTTGAGCTCCCGTTGCTCGGTCCCAGCTCCTGCCCACCTAGCAGTTTGAAAGCACGCCAAAGTGCAAGTAGATAAATAGGTACCGCTCCAGCGGGAAGGTAAACGGTGTTTCCGTGTGCTGCTCTGGTTCGCCAGAAGCGGCTTTGTCATGCTGGCCACATGACCCGGAAGCTGTCTGCGGACAAACGCCGGCTCCCTCGGCCTATAGAGCGAGATGAGTGCGCAACCCCAGAGTCGGACACGACTGGACCTGATGGTCGGGGTCCCTTTACCTTTACCTTTACTGTAAATCTCCAGGTACTGGATGTGTGTTTAAGGGACCAACATTAATGCATTTCTTGACCATGGATAGGAGAAATAAAATCCCTGGACCTCTTGTTTTCCAGTACTAGGCTTCCAGGTGCTTGGATGGCCAGGGCCTTAATTTTTCAAGCATGTTTAAGGAAGCTGGATGGAATTATTGAGGCTTCCCATAGTGGAGATGGGACATTAAGGCTGCAATCCAACTACACTTACCTGAGAGCAAGTCCAATTGAATTCATAAGGACTTACTTTTGAGTAAAGTATAGGATTCAACCAAGTGCAATCCTTTGCATGTCTACTTGGATATTATTCCCACTGAGTTCAGTGGGACATGCCTTGGGTTGTCAGTTGTGTATATACTGAGGAAGAGAAGCCAGTGTGTTTTTCTTGCTGCTTTTCTTTTTCATAGTTCCTTTGTTGTTGTTCTTTGCAGCATCCAGGTGGAGAGGAGGTTCTGCTTGAACAAGCTGGTAGAGATGCCACTGAGAACTTTGAAGATGTTGGCCACTCTTTGGATGCCCGAGAGATGCTTGACCAATACCTTATAGGAGAGGTTCATCCGGTGAGGTCCTAGTATGGGGAAAAATTGGGAATGTTTGTAGCTTTTATTTAATAAGAATATCCACCTTTGGGTACAGGCTGTGGAGCTCCAGAGAGAAGGTGAGGCACAAACTATTATTTGCCTCCTTTGTCAAAGAGCTTGTTGTGGGTTTGGGTGGGGGAACTGACTAATGTAGCAGCATGTGCTCTCAAATGACTTGAACTCAGCCTTTGCTCGCCTCCTGTCCTCCAGTTTTGGACGACAACTCCCATAAGCCCCAGCCAGCACAACTGTGTTGGAGTAGATAGTATGGCCATGCAAGCTGGAGCTGATGGGAGTTGTCATCCAAAACAACTAGAGAATACCAGGTTGGCAAGGCAGCTCTAATGTCCTGGTTTTATTAAATAAGAACTTTGCTCCCAGTTCATTTCTGGGAGTGAGAAGTGAAGGATGCCAGGCACCTCAGGTGGCTTGGGCTCTTTCTTGCCTGCCAGAAATATTTTTTTCCAGGAGCTTAACATCCTTTCTCTTCTTTCTCTTCCTTTCCTTTTCTCAACAGTGTGACCGTAATCCTAATGCCTCCAAGGTAAGTCAGTATCCTGGTGATCTCCTCTACCTCCCTTCATTCTAGCATGGAAAAGGTTTTGGGGCACTTGAAAAGGTGCAGTGAGAATGGGCATGTTGTGTTAGTGGAATGCACCTACTCCTCGGTGAGCAGAGCTCACCTCACTTTGACTTCAGCAGTGGCAAAAGGGCTGAACATAGTTAGGGTGCTGCAATGAGAGCTGCCCTGTTGCACTTGGAGTGTTTGGTTGGTTTCTGCCCTTAATTGGTCAGAGTGGGAATGGGGGTGCTGCCCGTGGGCATTTTCATCTAGAGAGCCCAAGGCCACTGGTGTTCTGGCTGCAGGTCTTGTGTTCTGCCTCTCACGTCCTCTCTTTCTACCTTGGGGCTTCAGTTCAATGAAGAACTCTCTTTCTGCAGTGGTTCTGTGCCATGCTGCCTTCAAATTTGACTGTAAAATTGTCTGTAGCACAGTACGGGCAGATCAATAGCTATCTGTGTTCAGAGGTGATATTCCTCAGAGTACAAGTTGCCGGGGAAGTTGAATAAGAATTGACTGCTGGTCTTACATAGGGTTGTTCTTAGGTCTTTAAAGGATGTGGAATGAAAATGTGCATATGCTAATTTATATGTGTAGGTGTCTCTGGGCAGTGTGTGTGTGTTTGTGTTTGTGTGTGTTAAGTTTTTTAAATGACTGATAGGAAAGGAAGCAGAAGATTTGGGGCCTGGTGCTCAGTCCCTCTGGGCTACCAACTCCCTTGCCCTCCCTTGGGAATTTCTTGATGGGACATATGGTTGGCCACTGTAGGAAATAGTCTGCTGGGCTAGAGGAGCCCCCTTCGGCCTGATCCAGCAGTAGCCCCAGGGCTCTTCTTATTTAACTCACAAGATAATAAGTTCTGGGTTAAAGGTCCTGGGTTTCAGGACTGTTTAGCTTTGCTGGAGGAGAGAGGATTTCCTTGTTCTGCACACAACAACTTTCAATCATAGCTGGTTGAGTGGGTGGGGCTGAAAGCACTCTAGGTATGGAACACATCGGAATACTTGAGCAGCCCCTTTCCAGCAAGTCTTCCTGGAAGCTGACCTGGCAAACTCTGTATTGGCTATTGCAGTTGTTGGGAGAATTCTGAGCCTGTCATTGAAGAGCAGTTCCCACGATTGGAGAGGAGCAGTGGGAGCCATCCGCTGGCTATGTAAACACAGCCACTGTGGGTTGCTCCAGGCCCACTGTGTGGTGCCCAGCAGTTCAATCATTTACGACGAAAGGATTATAACATTTCTCCTACCTAACTCGAAGCCCATTCTGTGTATTATCCTCTCTCTCGTCGTGCTGCCTGACTTGTGTCAACAAAGGCTTGGGGTGAGCATGAGGTCCCAGCCAACAACTTGTTGAATTTGTCCTGAGAACTTAAACATTTGATTCTGTGCTACACTTTGCCCAGAGATGTGCCCCTCTGCTACCAGGGAGCGACCTCAGGTTATTCACAGAAGACCTAAGTAGCTTCTCTGCTGCCTTGCTTCTTGGTCCAGAGTTGGAAATGACTTTATATGGGAAACACCCACTCCCTGTCCTTCATGTTTTGTGTTAGTGTCTTGGGAAGCTGTAAAGTCAATACCTTTCTGTGATTTATGATACCTGGGCGAGAAAAAGAGTCTTCACAATGTTTTCCCTACAAACATAAAAACACATTGCAGTAGTTTCATTTATAGAACCACCCAGATTTAAAATTTCAGAGTGACTGGTGCACAAGGAAATATGTGGGGCGTGTGTGTGTGTGTGTGTGTGTGTGTTAGCTAGATGAGCATGGCTAGTTTGGTTACTGCAGTTTGATGCAAGCCAACATGACAGTTACTGGGTTTTCTACGTATAGGTCCCCATTTTAAAAAAACAAAAACAGGACAGGAAAAAACCAAAATACTACAGGCATGCAAACAAGCTTGTCCTTTTTTTCATAAGAAGAATGCCAGGCAAACTTTTGTGGCAGGAACATTGCAAAGAAAGAAAAAAAGCGAGTCCCACTTAAATCTTGTCCAGGTGTCACTCCTTTCTGACAAGTGAGGTTTTTTTTTCCCTGAGGAGAGGCATGGAGTACTGTGGGTGGCCTCAGCCCTATCCCTGGAGCAAAGCCCTGGTTGGCCCATCTGAAGAAATATGCCCAGGCATACCCTATTACCGTATTTGGAAATTACTTCTGTCTGCTCTGCAGTGTCTAATGGCTTACTTGAATCAATTACTAAAAGAAGGGTTTAGACACTGAGGAAGAAGCTGATGACATTTCTGGTCCTCTGCCTTTACACTGATTCCCCTACCTACACTTTACATGCCCTGAAAGGGAGTCCTGTTTTCCCCTTTCAGGATCCTGATGGCATGGTTTGCATCATAATTTTCTGGACTGTTTACATAGGAGACCATGGTCCTTTTGTAGCAGAGCCAACAAATGAGTGCTAGCCCTTTGCACATATGTCATATTTAAATGGCCCCTGTGTTTTCTGTGTCCTTTGCCTCTGCAGAACTTGAGGTACCCCCTCCCCACTCTGCTCCTCAAGCCTGTCTTTGAGACTGTTTTGTGTCTTTGCTTCCTCTGCCAGGCCTAACCAAAGGGGTTGCTTTTGCTTGCTCACCGCCTTGTCTTCCTCCCTAGCTGCTTCTTCAGTGTTGGGTTTCTGCATACTCAGCAAAAGCAACTTGTCTCAAAAGCTAATGATATCTTCTGTAGGAGAAAACTCAATGGGTTTAGTAGTGTTTACTCCTGCTTTTTCCTTTTTAAAAAATAAATAAAATTATCATGGGTAAAGAAGGAAAATGGTCCCTCCACCTGGGGACCAATGCAGGCATTGCCTCTTCCAGTGGTAAGGAGACATGGAGGAAGGACCGTAAAAGCCTGCTTTGCATGCAAGAATCCCAGGTTCAGTCTCTGGCATCTCCAGATAGGGCTGGAAAAGACACACACACGTTGCCTGAAACCCTGTAGAACTACCACCAGTCAGTTTGTACAGTACTGAACTAGAGGGACCAGTGGTCTGTTTAAGTACAAGACAACAACTTTCCTACCTATCCCTGAGTGCAGGGGCCTGAACAGCTTGGATTTTTGGGAAGCAGCAAGGATTTCATGTGCATGATGCTCCTAAGGTGATAACTTACAAAAGTGATGCTGTAACTACAAAGAGAACAACTGAACTACCAGTGTGGTGTAGTGGTTAAGAGTGGTAGACTCGTAATCTGGTGAACCGAGTTCACATCTCTGCATGCAGCTGCTAGGTGACCTTGGGCTAGTCACACTTCTTTGAAGTCTCTCAGCCCCACCCACCTCACAGAGTGTTTGTTGTGGGGGAGGAAGGGAAAGGAGAATGTTAGCCGCTTTGAGACTCCTTTGGGTAGTGATAAAGCAGAGTATCAAATCCAAACTCTTCTTCTTCTTCTATGATTAGTTTTTGGGGAGTCCTAATGCTGCAAATAGAAGCAGTCCTTCTGAAGTTGTTGAGGATCTTTTGCAGAACAGTTATTTGCAAGAATTGGGCAAAAGTTTCAATTGACTGACAATTAGAAAGGGCTGTGAGATTGTCTGGGTAGCTTAATCTACCAAGTACTTTGCTGGGATGGGAACCATGGCCATAGTAGCAACCTTGCTTTGCTCTCTGTATGGAATGACTATGGGCTGATGAGGTGGCCATAGGGTGCTTGTTAAAGTGTGTTCATCTGGATTTTTAGATGATGAAACAAGCGTTTCAGGTTTTCAGGATAGAGTTGGGCAGCTATGCAAGCCAGTGAAGCTGGTCTCAGAAAAGCCTTTGCTAAAGAAGTGAGTCTTCTGGAGGGACTCAAGAGAAGGGAGTAGCCTTTGCAAATAGAGAGTGGGAGTTTGATACAGGCATAGATAGTGGCATTGGCAGGAGCTGGGACAGAGCAATGGGAGCTCACCCCCTTGCGCAGGTTCGAACCACTGACCTTCTGATTGGCAAGCCAGAGATGCTCAGTGGTTTAGACCACAGCACCACCCACTCAAAAGTATGCTATACTTGAAAGTATGCTATGCTCGAAAGCATACCAGTGTGAGTAGATAAATAGGTACCGCTACGATGGGCAGGTAAACACCATTTCCGTGCACTCTGGCACTCGTCATGGTGTCCCATTGCGCCAGAAGCCATTTAATCAAGCTGGCCACGTGACCCGGAAGGCTGTCTGTGGAAAACGATGGCTCTCTTAGTGTGAAGCAAGATGAGCACCACACCCCATAGTAGCCTTTGACTGGACTTAACCATCCAGAGGTCCTTTACCTCCCCCCCCCCCCGATAGTGGCATGGCAGGAGGTGGCTTGGTGTGGGGAGAAAGGAACAAAAAGAGATAAGACGGCCCACAAGAAATCAGCTCATACAAAATGGGCAGGCTAGGAATATGATGAAGGGGAGGGAGAGAGATTGGGGTAGAGAGAGGGGGCTTTTACAATTGCAACATGGATCCATTGGAGAGGGCCTTCAATACTGAAGGCTATAGTGCTTTCTTCACAGAAAGCCTTTGATTGGATTGACTTGATAGAGACTTGAATCTCTTCTTAATACTTCTCTGTTTGTGCTGTCTCTCCCTCTGCTGATGTCATTGTCTGTCATGAGTAGCCACCAAAAAATGTGGCTATTTCTAAATTGCCCTTACTGGAACAGCACCCTTCCCGCTCATGGATTGGGTTTCTTTGGTGGTGCGGCAAGTTTCTGTTTGCGAAAGGCTTTTCTTGGTTTCCAAAGCAGACCTCTCTGACTTACAGGGGCACCTCATACGGTCTGCTGCATTGTCCTTCCAGCTTCATGTCTCAGCCTGTGGAATTCAGCTCAGTGTTGTTGGTCCTTAAGTCTCTTAGCATCTCTTCTCAACTTTCCACAAGGTTCTTAGCTTTTCACCACAAATGCAACTGTCTTATTTCCACTGCCTCTGAAATATAGCATTGCTTAATCTGTAGGTTGAATGCAATTAGTGGATTTCTCTTGGGCATCTCTTTTTGCACTTTATGTTGGGCTATTTTATAGGGGGGAAATGATGGGAAGACTCTTGGTCATATAGTCCCCCTGAAAGTAGTCATCCATAATTTCTGTACTGAACAATCTCTTTGCTCAACAGAAGTAGGGCAACTCATAGAGGCAGGTAAAAATTCCTTGTTCTGGTAGTAGTACTTCCATCTTTGATATCTGCTCTGATATTCTGTATTTCAGCCTTCCACATCCTGATGTCATCTAGATATTTTGGACTACAACCCACATCATCGCTAGCTAGCACAGTTGATTGCTGTATGCTGTAATACTGAGGGGGGGGGGAAGGATTCTCCCACTCTTCTTGTAGCCTTCCCCTTTTCAATAACCTTTGCATGTAGAAACAAACAGCAGTCATATAACCTACCACATAGTACAATACTGCAAGCAAATTGCTTCTGTGCTTGGTGTCTTAGACTCAAAACATTTTTCATGGTCAGTGTATTTATTTGCACTGCCACAGGCCATTGTAATTTTAACAAGTTAAAAACAAGGTTCTGTTTCTGTTTCTGTAGAAACTTAATAAGTTCAGACAGAATTGGGCATGTTTATTGAAGATAGGTATAACAAGACACATTCTTGACATGATCCAAAATATTTATTAGAGATGACATAATATATACTGTTATTTTTAATGTAATACTTGCAATTTCTTTATTTTTTACTTAACTTTTCTTTGTAAATACATATGGTTTTCTAAAGGTGAATACAAATTATAAATAAATTAAGAACAAGTATTTGATAGTCACTTCTGGCAATACAATCCCTCTTGGCTTGTGCCTGCATCCTCCAAGGGGAATTGGATAAGATTCTTCTCTCCCCTGGGCTTTTTTTTTTTTTTTTGCACCATCCCAGTTTCTTATCTTTGCTACAAGAAGCAAAGAAGTCTCCTGTCCTGGATCTGCTAAACATGAGGTACAAGAGAGAATGCCAGCCAATCTTTGAGGTCAAGTTGCTTGCATTGGATGCACAGAAAGGCTACCTGAACTTGGTAAAGCAAAGAAGTTACATTCTTTCAGCAAGCACCCTTTAGCATTGCTGCTCAGAGCTCAAGCGACAGATTGGAGACACATGGGATGGGTGCCAAAGGAAGGCTTAGGGCTGGCGCTGGCGCTGGGAGTGTTAAATGGAATCTCATTAAGGAGTTATGTGCATGTTTAACAATTGGCTTCTCTTCACGCTTGGCTAGGAGATTTGGCCGGTGAACAGCACTGCTTTAGACAGCCCTTTTCACAATGATGCTGCTGTCACTTGGCATTTGCAGCTTTGCAATAAGGGAACTATTCACATCTTAAAGGCAAAGGCACCTTTTTGTAACTTCCCTCCATTGCATGGAGAGGCAATTGCTCAGGCTGGCTTTTCATGATGTCTCATTTTGAATTGAGACCAAGTGTTGTGCTTGTAATGAAGAGTGCGTGTGTGGCTGCTGGGTGTGAGGCTAAGCCAGTGTGTGGAATGTGTCTTAAGGACACCAAGCTGTGTGCTTTGCATAGAGTTGCTGTTAAGACATGTCTGGATGGTGAACAGTGGGGAACTCAAAATTCAGGCCAACAAGCAAGGGCAAAAAAGCAGCACGACATATGGCTTGTATTGTTATAGGAAGTCTCTGCTTGGTGACTGAGCCTTGTAGTCGTGGAGAGGAACCTTATTGATCACTGCAGCAAATAAGAAAGCAAAGGAACACACAGCAACTGGCAAAGAGTGATTGTCTAAGACAGGCTTACCCAACTTTCGGCCCTCCAGATGTTTTGGCCTACAACTCCCATGATCCCTAGCTAACAGGACCAGTGGTCAGGGATGATGGGAATTGTACTCCAAAACATCTGGAGGGCCAAAGGTTGGGGATGCCTGAAGAGTTTCCCTATGAAAAGTGCCCAAGTACTTCTAAGACGTGGAAGAGGGAGTGAAGAGAAACTAAATGTGTGCCCAGACATAGTTGTTGGGAAGAATGGAACACCTTGAGAGAGTAAATAAATAAATAAATAGGTGAAGAATCAGGGCAGAGAATGAAGATCCAGAAAACAGATCCTCCCATTCGTTCCCTCTTCCAGGGTCATCTCAATGCTATTACCCACCTTTGCTCAAATTGGACTGGTCATATGTCACAGTAAGCAATAAACCATGGTATATTGTAAATGAGCAGAAAGCTGGCGCAGGCTGCTCATTCACTCCCACTTTACTCCAACCTGGCTAGCACAGAAAGAAAGAAACCAGAAGGCTTGGCATTACAGTACATGCAAACTGAGGCATGTGGTTTGTTTAGAAAGGGGGGGGGGACCCTAAGTCAAGCCTGGTGGTTTATTTGTCCAGCCAGGCCATGCTAAATATTCATAGCAAGCCATAACCCATAGGTTGTCATGACATGTGAACCAGACCATTTCATAGCATATAATTTCAGCTTGCATGTTTTATAAAATGTACACAAAATGTGTGTTTGTTTTGTCTTCTCAGGTTCCAAACAAGTCTCCCTCGAAAGAATCAAGGTATGGTATTCTGCTCTGCCAACAGAGTAAACAAACAAGCTTTCTCCAAGTCAGCCTGGTTTCTAAATAGATCTATGGTTCTTCAACATTTGTATGGATCAGCCTCCTGCACCAGCATCTTAATCATGCATCATTCTAGGCTTTGTTGTTACATACTATGATCTGTGGAATGACCGTCTAAATTAGTCAAGGAGAGGTGGGCATGTTGTTGAGTTGCAGTCTAATTTAATGAAGTCCTATTTTATTTTTACATATCTGTAAATGAGATAAATCTACCCACCTTTGACTGAGGCCAGTTCCTAATCTTGTGCCATCTTTGCTGCTCCCGTGTTATATGAGATTCCTCACTTAGCCATGATAATGTATTTAACTGGTAGCCCCATGCAGGCTGAAACTAGTAGAAAGTTCTGATGCAACCATACTTATTGGGTAGGAATGAACTGCCTTAGGATTTTATCTGTACCTATAAATGAATGGATAGAATTGTTAAGACTTTGCTCACAGAACTATGACAGAAAAAGATTCTAGAAAAGAGCTCTCCTGTTTTAAGTGCATATAACATAAATGTAACTTTATACCCCCCTCTTCCCTTTTTCCTCAGTTTCTGGACAGTCTGGCTGATCCCTGTTTTGGGGGCCATAGTCTTGGGATTGATGTATCGCTACTACGTGATGGATGGGAAATCCTCCTGATTTGACCTTGCTGAACCTTTAGGACTGGAAACCATGCCTTGCCACTGAAAATGGTGGGGTTTTACTAAATTCTGATGAACACCTAGATGTTGTCCTTCACTTGTATCAGTCAGTCCAGCAGCCCTGGTGTCTGCAAAGCCAAGCGGGAATTTGGTGGGGCCCACTGTTATCTTTCTTGTAACTGCAGAAACAGCAACTTCCTGCCATTCCATGGTATGGCATTTCTGTCACCATTGACCATGAGTCACTTTTCATCCAGCAGCTTCTGGTTCATCGTGATGGTGCCTCTGACCCATGCCAGCCTGTCCCATTAAGTACCAGCAGAATGAGATGACATGCTGTCAACATTCCTCTTTAGCAGGAGATCAGCAAGAGAAATGGCTCCACCAGCACAGCGCAGACTGGGAACGGTGGCACACCTGCCTCTTCTCGGATGTTTTCCTTCAGCTTCTTTCCGTACATGGTTTTTGAAACGGTTAAATGGGTACATTTTTGTTTCAGTCTTCTGGTTTACATAGTCCTAACTGTCTGCCTTTTTAATCTGCCTGATCTGTAATAAAGGACTCTCCAATTACTCTGGTCAGTGGCCTTATTTTCCTGACTGATTCTACTACCTCTGGCAAAGCTGGAACTGGCCATCGCTCGCCTGCCCTTCTGCTTCTGCTCTTAATGCCCTATTTGAGCGTAGAACTCCAAGAAGCTGGTGTGGTACAAAGCTAGTGGCCCTTTTGCCAACTTTGTACCAGAAAAGCTTGCTATGTTCTAAATGCAAGCAAGTTGGTATCAACACTTAAGGGAGAGAAGGAAGCTGAAGGAAATTGTGCCTCTAGGGTTGAAACAAGAGATGAGGATACCTTTTAGGTTTGTGCTTTTTCATTTGCTCTGAGGCCTGAAACAATGCAAGCAAGCAGCACAAGACAGGCAATGTGCTGGGATAATTCCCTTCCTTCTCACATACACCCCCTAATTTTGCCTTAAGTTTGACTCTAGTATGTTAAGGGGAAGGACAGCCATGAAGCTAAAGATATCCACTAAGATAGTTTTGATGTTGCCTTTCTTCATGGGAGGTCAAGAACTATAGCTTCTTAAAGGAAATTTTGGCATCATAAGTAACATCTAGTGTAAAACTAGTGGCTTGTCTTGAGATTGTAGTTTTCTATTGGATAACTTTGGGGGTTTAGAGTAGTTCATTTATGGCTCTGAACCCCTCAGGCCTAAGCACTGAATAAACCCAGTTCTTAGTATAATCTTCAGTTACATATCTTGACAGTTTGAAATTGACCCTCCAGGGTTTTTCTCTTGTCTGTTACTAGGCTGTCCACAGTCCTGACTGGTTTGACTGTTTGCTGAGATCAAGGCTGTTTTTGCTAAGGTCAGGTGACTTACACTGTTTTGTAAAGAGTCTCGTAAACAGATATGCATAATCATGTTTCTTTAAAATTAGTTTTCTAGCAATGTTTGGTCAACAGTTTTTTGCCTACATATGTATCTGAGAGAACATAAAAACCTTAAAAACATCAATGCAAAAAGAAGAAAAAATGCAGCCAGCAGTTAAATCGGTTGTATGGGTGATTCTCTGAAGACTGGCTGACAGGCTTGTGTCTGTTCTTGTGTCTGTTGAATTTAGATGATAAGGGAGCAATATATATGCATGTATCTCAGTTCTCCCTCGCTGTAAATCCAAGGTTCAGATCTTGTTGTCTTGGAAACTAATCTGTCTGGAATAGCAGTTATGATGGTAAACACCCAAGAAGCTGTCTGGTTCTGAGGAGGGGGTTGGAGTGCACACATACTACATGTTCAGGGTTCCTTTATTAAAACCCCTGAGCCTGTGTTAAAAGTTGTCATTGACTATGTTAGTTGAACTTGCTGTTGCACCAGCATCTTAGAAATTAATTTTTTCATTTCCCAAAGGTTGATCCTGAAGACAATTATAAATCTGGTTGAATTTCTGCAGGCTGACCTGCCTGGTTTCTATCCACAATACATTTTTTAAAAACATGATTTTTATTGATTTTTCAAGGAAGGAAACCCCAAAACAAAAATACAGGAACACCAGAGAACCCGAAAAAGAGAAAAAACAATTGAGACAGAGGAAAAACCTGTCACATAGCAATATAAATGACCACAACAGAATATATATATGAATCATAGAATTGTAGAGTTGGAAGGGACCCTGAGGGTTGTTTAGTCCAATCCCCTGCAATGCTGGAATCACAACACGTGGTCCCCCATCCTATTTGAAACCATACTGGATGCTGCTCAGCTTTGCAAATGTGCTAGCAGTTTTATTGTTGCACCACTATTGTTAAAAAGTGTTGCAGTGTGAAGTTCTCTTGTTCAGGTTTCTACTCATTCCCTTCCATTACTCCAAAGAGCCAACCAGCATTCTGTGCCCCCACAGCATGCTCAGGTCTCACTAAGCTCTTCTGGGGGCTTTCTCCCCCTTTATTTATATTTTTTATAAACGGGTTTTGTGTTGTTTTATACATCCCCCCCACTTTGCATTTCTGCATATTTTAGGATTACCCCACACCTGCTGGTACTTCCCCTTGGATGGTGCTATTCTGCCTACAAAATGTCTGGTGGCTGGATAATGAATTCACTAGTAGTCTATATAAATGGAGCCCCCACAAAAAGGTGTGTAAGTGTGGAGCCTTCAGACCCCTCCTTTCCAAGGCAGGAAGTTGTCCAAAGTGAGGCAGTGAGAGTGTGAAGGAACAGTTGCCTGGTGTCAGCTGGGAAGGGAGGAAGGGAAGTGGCAGGTGCCTTCATATTTGTGGTTCTCTTCTGTTCTCTATTCTATTCCATCTCCCACTTAACTTTCTCTCAGCAAAACCAACAAAAGAGTGTTGTGCTGCCTTAAAGGCTAGCTGTTTTGTTGTGGCGGAAGCTTTTATGAACAATAACCCACTCTACTTCCCACTTCAGTGTGGCCCTTGCTGCTTTTATTACATGTGTGATGGCACCAAGAGAACTGAACTGAAATTAGGCAGAGGTTGCCAATTTATTGCCCTCCAGATGTTTTGGACTAGAAGTCAAATCAGTCCCAGCCCATATGCCCAATGGTCAGGGATGATGGGAATTGCAGTCCAGAACACCTGAAAGAGTGTAATGTTGGCTACCCCTGGAATACAGGGTGATTATAATGGTTGGTGAAATTTGGGTTTTGGTTCCCATTGCAATTCCCCTGTAACACTTCATTTTTTTTCTCATTAGCCACCAGCCCTGTCTGACTTGAGCGCTGTTGGGACACCATGGGGGAAGCCTATTTCAGGGAAGAAGATTGAGCTCCTTTCCCTTCTGACCCTGTTTTGTTGAAGGGGGGAGGGGAGGGCCACAGCTCAGGGGAGAAGCATGCATCCCTGATGGCATCTGGAGGTTGGGCTAGGAAAGTCCCATCTGAAACCATGGACAGCAGCTGCAAGTTGGTGTAAGGATAGTACTTAGCAAGGCGGACCAAAAGATTTGATTTTGGATAAGACAGCTTCCTGTGCTTGGTCTTGTTGTTGCTATGCTATGGAGTAGTTAGTGGGCAGTCCTCAAGAAGTGACTACTCAAGTCAGCCCTGTTACTTAAAGGAAAACAAATGGTGCAAAGCAAGCTTGGCACCATCCTCAGTACTGGGTGGTTTTGTTTCTCTCTCCCAACTGCCCTGGGGGCAAGTTCTGTGGTGTCCTATCTCAAAGATGCTATCATGGTGCTGAAAAGGGATAACTAAAATGATGAGGGAGTTTGAGCTCCTCCCTTATTAATTAAATTTGTATACCGCCCTTCACCTGAAGATAAAACAACATAAAAATACAAAATGAGAACACTAAATGCATAATAAAGCCCAAAACCTAACCCAACAAACACATTTAAAAGGCCTTAGAACCTTAATCAGCCAGAGGCCTACTTGCAGAAAAACGTAAAGATAAGTAATGAAGGTGCTAACTAGGAGAGCGTCCCTGGGAAGAGCATCCCACAAAGTGGGAGCCACCGCAGAAAAGGCCCTTTCTGTTACCACCTTCCAGACCTCTCCTGGAGGAGGCACTCCTTAAGGTATTGTGCTCCTAATACATTTTGGGCTTCATAGGGAAAAACCAGCACTTTGAGTTGGGTCTGGAAACCTAACTGACAGAGCAGGCGGGCCAGGATCGGGATGCCGCCGACCAAGTTCGCAAGCAACAGCTCAGCCTCTTCTTCCCCTCCCATGAGGGTACGAAGCGGCAGGAGGAGAAGCCCCTCTGGACACCACTTTGTCCCCTCGAGGAGAAAGAAGTGGCGCCGGCAGCAGTCTGGCGGCCCTGACTACCGAAAGCGTAGTTTGCCTGGGGTGTGGGAGCGTCTTCGTTCCCCGCCTTGCGCAAGACGAGAGGGCTCTGCTCGTCTGCTCTGGGGGGCAAGAACAGCCCCTCTCGTGGGTCTTGAAGCGGGAGGGCGGCAGCAGGGCACAGTGTGCGCCTCCCCCTTCCGCCCCGGTGTTGGTGCCAAGTGGCCATTAATTCGCAGGCCCGGCCTGGACTGCGCAATAGATACCTGTTGTCGGGGAGGAGGGAAGAGCGCCACGCGGCTGAGCTCCTCCCCCCGGGGGAGACCGATGGTCCCCAGCTCCGCACGCGGCCGAGCAGAGGAGCGCGCGAGCCCCCGAGCAGCTGAGACGCCCTTCTGCCCGTCCGTCGAGCAGGCTGGACTCGCGCAGGCGCCCCTGGCACGACGTGGCCGCCATGCGCTCCATGCTGGCCGACGAGAGCGCCTTCTGCGCTGCGCCGCTGCACGCCTGGCCTTGGAGCGCCTTCGGAGGGAGAGTCGCCGCCGCCCCCCCAGGTAAGCCGGCCCAGGGCTGGAGCGAGCAAGCCACGGAAAGAGCCTCGCTCGAGGCCTCTGGGCTCCGGGCGACCGGCCCTTCCACCAAGGCAGCGCCTGCCTTTGCTTTGCGGCGCCCGAAAGACGTCGGAAGTCAGGCTGCTGGGTTCAAGCTAACCCAGTCTTGTCCACGCTCCCCGGCAGCGGTTAACTTCTCCAGACTTCCGGGCACCGGCGAAAGTCTTCCCCAGTCCGGTCTGGATGGAGCCGGGGACCGCCGCGGTCCTTCCTCAGAACAGTTTTTTTCCCAAGAAGAGCGCTTCCTGCTGGCAGAAGCGCTACTGCCCCCGAAGGAACGGCTCTGGGCCGCGGGAGTTGCAGGGCGCTCCGTGCCCCTGGCCCACCTTGTAGCTGTCCCGACGAGGCCCGCTCCCTCGAGTTTCCTTGGCTCAGCGCCGCTCCCACCCTCTCGCAAGCCCTAGTTCTTTGGAGAGAGCTATAAAAGGAGACTCCTCGGGGGGTTCCTGCTCTTCATTCAGAACCCATGTCTGGGCGGCGGGGTCATTCAGATGCCTTCCTCGGATACTCCTTCGCCGAGCCACCCAAGGGGGCTCGACGTGACGCCTTTGCTCAGGCACCTAGCTTCTTGCTGGGCTAATTTAATGCGGGGTTAAAGAATAGGAGGGAAGTTGAGCAACGAGCAAAACCTGGCTAGAGTCACCCTTAATAAAAGTTCTTTGCAGTTATAAGGTTGTCTAGGACTAACTTTAGATTCAACCCCCCTCCAAATCAAAAACATGTATCCATGAATGTCAGTTTTTTCTTTTAGCAAGGGGTTGCAGGTATATTTTAAAGTGCAGCAGCTCATCCATGAAGTGCCCTACGCCTACCCCAGCCACACACTATCCTCAACAAGAGTCCAAAAATGCAGGCAGTTGTGTAAAGACGCCCTTCTTTACAAAATCTAAGGAAGATTAACTTGTAGCACATGACAACTGCTGTCCAATGCATATCTACCTGGACGTCAGTTTCATTGAATTTGGTTCTGACTGCATGAGCCTTAACAAGAGATCTTCAGCCAGCAACTTTAAGCTTTTAATTAGAAATGCAATCTTGCAAAGGAGTGCTACAGTCCCACATGTCCACAAGAGATTTGGTAGTTATAGCAACAGCATTTGATGGGAGTGGGGTCTGTGGTCCACCCCATTCTGTTGTATTCTGAGTGTCACTCTCCACACCCCAGCAATCTAATAGTTTACCAGGGAGAGGGTTGCAGGTTGGTGTTCTCTTTCATGCTAGCAAAACTGAACATTTTCCTGATATGTAGAGGAGGGAAATTCCAAGCCCTAACATTGTTTAAAATTTAGATGTAGCCAATGGCCTGTGGAGCACCAAGTAGTTTCAGAGTCAGGTTACCTGTTCAGGGGTGATTTTATCCACAGTGGAGTGACTGACATGCATGGATTTCAGACCATTTTTATAGTTGAATATTAGGTCTTACAAAGCACATGTGGATAGTTCTTGAAGTTCTGTTATCATTTTTAACATGGCTGTAGCTAAACTTCGGAGAGTCATGGGGTAGAACAGATTTAATTTCGGGTCTCATCATTTGATTAATTAATGGAGCTTGATAGGACTGAGCTGTGAGTAATTGGAATGCAAAAGTTATATGATGTAATTTTTTAACATGTGTTTATTTTTGGTTGGTTGGGAGGGACTGTCACAAACAAATGAGAGTGAGAACAGGCAGCGGGTGTGTTGAGCTGAAAACCTTCTCTTTCTGCTACAGGTAGGTAGCCGTGTTGGTCTGCCATAGTCAAAACAAAATAAAAAATAAAAAATTCCTTCCAGTAGCACCTTACGAGACCAACTAAATTTGTTCTTGGTATGAGCTTTCGTGTGCATGCACACTTCTTCAGATACATTTCTGCATTATTCAGGGCTTCTGAAATATTCCATCTTAGCTGCTATGTAACAACCAACAAAACCCCTAACTGAAACAAATTGCAGAATTAATTGAGACAATCTGGCACCTTATTTTATAATACCAGAATATATCCAGGAACAACAAAGGCTGTAATAAGGGAGTACTATATAAATCTGCTTCCTATCTAATCCCTTGCCTCCAAAATACATACAGTGGTACCTCGGGTTACAGAAGCTTCAGGTTACATACACTTCAGGTTACAGACTCCGCTAACCCAGAAATAGTACCTTGGGTTAAGAACTTTGCTTCAGGATGAGAACAGAAATCGCGCGGTGGTGGCGCAGCAGCAGCGGGAGGCCCCATTAGCTAAAGTGGTACCTTAGGTTAAGAACAGTTCCAGGTTAAGAACGGACCCCCAGAACGAATTAATTTCTTAACCCGAGTTACCACTGTATTTCTCTCCTCTCTGTTCCATCGCCTGAATGCATTCTGTCGACCTTCAGAGCTTTTTCAAATAAAGGCAATGTCCTCAAACTCTTCTGTACGTGTCTGTTTGTATTCAACATTTTTTTGGGATGCGTGTGTGTGTGCGCATTGTGGCAACTTTCTTGATTCCTTAAGAGAAACAGGGACACTTTTTATTATGACAAAGGTCCCTGTGCACTTCAACTTTGTATTTATTGCTAATCTGTTAAGTCATGGCTAGGAACAGCTGGTGCTATAACCTCAGACACAAGTACTAAGAAGTGTGTGAGCTCATGCAAAATATATTGGGAAGAGCTAGCGAGGCCTGGCATTTCCCTGTTTTGATGCTCAGGTTCAAAGACAGCCACTATGGTGCAAGGACTGAGTGTAGAACTTTAGAGTGAGAAGACCTGGGTGCAAATCCTGGTTCAACCAGAAAGCTCACTCTCTGTCTAACCTACTTTGAGAGGGCCATTGTGAAAAGGGGATTGAAACTATGTGGCTGTGGTGTCAGCATTGTTTGTCTGCATATGCAACTCAAGGTCAGTTTCCTGGGGTGGCAGAGATTTTTTTTAGAGAGGGCAGCAGTGAGCTAATGCAGAGTCCAAGAGGTACATTCCAGAATTTGTTGCAACAAAGTTGGGACACAGCCCTTGAATCATGTGTTACACCCCAGCATCCTCTTGCTTGGTCAGTCTCACAGGGCTATAGCAAAGATGAATGCTTGCAAAGGTGTTTCTCAAGTAAGTAAGTAAGTAAGTAAGTAAGTAAGTAAGTAAGTAGCAGCAACAACAACAAGAACTTGAAGAACTTTACCTTATGGGATGGCATACAAATATTGTTACTAAGTAAATAATATCACATAGCTCAGTTTGTTAGAGCATGGTGCTGATAATGCCAAGATTGCAGGTTTGATCCACATAGGGGACGGCTGCATATTCCCGCATTGCAGGGGGTTGGACTAGATGATCCTTAGGGTCCTTTCACGCTCTACAATTGTATGATTATTTAATAAAAAATAAAAGTTATTTTAATACAGGGTTGGTAGTTCACAAAGTTAAATGGACAGTACCTGTCCCAATTAGCTTATGGTTTAAGGCAGAGGTTCCCTTGACCAACTACATTCTTTCTGTGGCACACCTGTGGGGCTCAGGAGCCCAGTTATGTCACCCCTAGCCTACTGAGCTAACAGCACCTCACCCTTTTTCAAACACCCTCCCTTGTGGAGTGTTCCCTCAGCCTCCTTGAGTTCTCTGGGGCGCCACTGCTGCTGCCCCTGGTCCCTGAGCTAAAAGAGAGGTGCTTCCTCACAGTGCCTCACAGAGGCCTGGGAAGCGCCCCCTGACCAGCCCCAGGGGCACCATTCACCTGGGGAGCTTGTAGCCAGGGCTGCTGCAACAAACACAAGCCTTTGGGAGGCAGGGACCCAAGAGGGCATTAGAGGATGGAGGGAAGGAAAGAGGGACACAGGCCCATAGCACACCTGATCATCATTCAAGGCACCCCAGGGTGCCACAGCACACTGGTTGAAAACCACTGGTTTAAGGCATCCTTCACCCAGGTATGCAAGAGAAGAAGAAGAAGAAGAGTTTTGATTTGATATCCCGCTTTTCACTACCCGAAGCAGTCTCAAAGCGGTTAACATTCTCCTTTTCTTTCCTCCCCCACAACAAACACTCTGTGAGGTGAGTGGGGCTGAGAGACTTCAGAGAAGTGTGACTAGCCCAAGGTCACCCAGCAGCTGCATGTGGAGGAGCGGAGACACGAACCTGGTTCCCCAGATTACGAGTCTACCACTCTTAACCACTACACCACACATTAACACAGTTCAAGGACACCTTCCAGCTGGTCAAAAGCACCTAAAGAAGAAACTGAGCACAGCTGGAGGGGGCTGTGGCTTGGGTGCTGTCCAAAGAGCCAGATTGGGGGGGGGGGTTGCATTTGGCCTCAAGGCCTGAGCTTCCCCACTTCTGATGCAGATGCAGGCATCTATTCAGAGGGGATATGGTTCTATAGGAAGGGGGCTATCCCAGAGAAGTTCCTCCTTCTGACCACCTCTGCAAATCACCACATGACCAGGAGGGTCTTATCCAACAATCCTAGTGAGTAGGCAGGTTTGTATGGGAAAGAGGCGTTCCTCCAAATAAAGCTGTCCACTGAGGAAACCCTCCCTGCCTTGTGGGAGGACTTTCTTTGTGCAAGGGGCATATTGCACTAGCCTTGTGCAAGCAATTCCAGTCAGTGGGGAGGAGAGGAGGCCAAAGGCCCCAGTGTGGCTCATTTACTGCCTGCTTTTATATTGACTGGTGTGTCTGTTGCCACTTAAGGATTTTATTATATGCTTTCCATGTCAGAACCAGGAACCAGGAACCCACAACTAGGGGTGTAAAAAGCAGTAAATGAGATCTTTAAAAGACTGTTGCTGGTGTTGGTGTTGGTGGTGGGGACCCATCTTTATGGTATTACAAAACTTTTAAAGGCCTGCTTCAATAAAACACTGTTTAAAGGCAGATGATAACGCTGTTGTAAGGAGAATATTGCCCTTGGTTATGAAAATGGTATGCATTTCCACAGCTACTGTATAATGGACTGAGGCCAGCTGAAATGAATATACAGGGGGGCCAGAGGTGATGGGACGGTGGCAGCTGTGGAGCATTACCTAGATGTACTGGAACATCAGAGAAAAGTCCCAGGGATATAGAAAAAGAGAGAGCAAGAAAATACAGCTATTTGAGGGTTTTATAAGCCACAGACAGGATACAGAGCAAGGAAAGCGAAACTAGGGGAGATATAGTTGGGTTATAAGCAGAGATAAAGGTTAGTAAGCCCAGTGGCAAGCCAGGAGAGCAAAAAGGAGAAGACGAAGTGTAGGCAAGGAAACCACTACCATTGAGAAAACCTTAGGAGCTGTAGGTAGGAAAAGCTATACTAAGAAAAGCAGGCTAGCAAACAGGTCCTGAGATGATAAGGGTGCCTAAGCTCAACTGGTGAAAGTCCCACCAGGTGGTCCCTAACAAAAAGAGACAACCTTCAGCTCCAAGGATCATGGGGACCTTAAGGAATACAATTATGACAGCAGTCTTTCTAAACCTGATACCCTCCACATGTTTTGGACTACAACTCCCATCAGCCTGTCCATGCTGGCTGGGACTTGGTAGTCCAAAGCATTGGGAGGGCACAAGTTTTGGGAAAGCTGGTCCAAGCTGTTCTAGGAAAATAGGGAAGGGAAATAGGGACTTAGGGTGGGGATAAGTGGGTGGCAAGACAGAAGGAGGGTGAGAGAATGGGAGAGAAGCACTTCTGGGCACTTGAAAGGTATAGCACTAGCATCAGTTTTTGTACTTGACTGATTCAAAATTTAATTACATAAATTATTTCCTGGCTAGTGTGACACAGCCGGTGGTGGAGCTTCATGCTCCGGCACCGGGGGGGGGGGGCGGAGAGCAGGGGGGCGGGGCTGGTGCGCATCCCGGGGGCATGGTGCGCCATCCACGGGCGTGGCATGTCGCTTGTGGGGACATGGCATGCAGCGCAGATGGGGGGGCAGCTGTGATGTCATCCTACTGGGATTGCGCTGCTGGGGGCGGTGCGCTCCTGCCACACTCCTCTTCCTCCGCCACTGGACACACCCACCACAGCTGTGGCAAAGGCACTTCCACATGTTGCACCTCAAAGTTAGAAACTGTAGCAGAGCTTTCAGTGTGGGTGCCACTGTTCTGTGGAACAGACTTTTTGTTGAGAGGCAACAGGTGCTCACTATCTGCACTTTCCAGAAACTGGTGATATTTTTATGCTGACAAGCCTTCGCACCTGGATGAATACACCTCTGCTACAAGTGTCCATTTTGTATTTTTTTTTTAAATTTTTTTTGTTTTATTCTGTATATTACCAAGATATTTGTTTCATATATACCCTAAAATATGGAAGGCAATATAATAATGATAACAACAACAACAACAACAAATGGGAATAGTTCTGGTAGGCTGAATTTGGATTCCCTTGGTCTGAGGTTCCCCACACCTGCTTAAGTCCTCCCTCAGTGAGGGTTAAAAGACTGCTAAGGATCGTAAAATGGAAGCAGCATTTTGTATAAATGCATCTCTATTCCTGGGAGGCTCTTGACTGCTCATCACAAAAGAACTGACACCCCACTCTTCATGTCAAGTTCTAGCAATAGAGAATGCACAGCACTGTAGTAGGTGATCTCCATAGATGTAGGGTGTATACCGGTATATAACACTGTACACAGAACTATAGCAGCAGCTCTTTGGGTTCTGCACAAAGGCATTGTTAGCTTTGTTTCACAAGTCCACCACTGTCCTTCCTCTAAGGATGCCACGAGGGGAAAAGGCGGCAACACAACAAAGGCCTGCCAAGCTTAGCAACAAGTCAGGAAGTGCCAGCATGGCCTGGGGTCACCGGAGCAGTTGACAGATGCACATTATTTTCCAATTACTATTGGAAAATAATCAACTGCCTCGCTCCAGCTACTGGTATATTAAGGAAACACCTGCTTATTCTCTCTCCCCACAATTTGATTAAAATAACGACTGGCTTAAATAGTTAATTGGCTCATCCCAATTAATTTCCTGCCTTTTGTATAACATGCATGTACTATTTCCATCATAAGGCAGACATTCAAGTTGCTCTTGGTTTTATCTTATATGTACTTGCTAATAATTATACCAATAGGATTGTAATGTTTTTGAAAAGCAATTAAAATGGAACAGAGGAAACTTTTCCTATTCTGAATCAGGCCATTGGTCCGTCTGGTTTAGTAATGTTTACACCAGGTGTGGGGTACCTTTGGCCTCCAGATGTTGCTGAACTATCAGCCTCAGTGAGTATGGCACATTTCCCTTACCTGCTTAACAATTTAGAATAATTTGAGGTTTTTAATGATAAAAAGTGATGTCTAACAGTCCAGTCCTAATCCTCATAAGCAGGTTGAATTGAAATGGTTGTTTGGAGCAGGGTTAGAAACATACAAGACTGGAATCCTTCATGGGAATGTCACTAATCTAAGACAATGTAAAATATGCCACAACAAAGATTAAAATGGCATTAAAAATGGACTCTAAACAGCTTTCAGAAGTAATGTCAGCAGTGTTAGAATGGCATCAAGTTGTTTTATTGTGCGTGCTGTAGCATTTGTTGCTTTCTCTCAGTTACAGACACAAATTGAGTTTTTGTGTGTACAGTATGTCTAAGCTTAAGAACAAGTGATTGAGGACGAAGAGGAAAGTTGGGGGGAAATGCAGCCTCCCAAAGTGCGGAGGAGGCTGAGAAAAAGGGCAACAAAAATGAAAAGCCTTCTGAATGAAGGCAGATTGGAAAGATTGGATTTGTTTCTTTTAGAAAGAACAAGCGGGGTGGAGAGAAGAATGGCATGATTATCTCCTACAATCATGGGAACATTTGCAGAAAATGAATAATGGCAAAATTCACAACTGATAAGAAGAAATATTTTCCCTGTGGTACTTAACTGGAATGCAGTAGATTCATGGCTGTGTTGGGTGTAATTGAGGCCAAGGATTTGGTGAGGAAAAAGTAGATTCCAGAATGGCAAGAATCAAGACAGCTAGGAGACTTAACACATTCACATTTTGGATGGTTTGCATACCCACACGAACTTTTTCTGTACTCTGGAACTGAACTAGAAGTGCAGGAAATTAGGCAAAGGAGGTGCCTCTTGTCACACACAGAAAGTATGTGTGTGCACATGTGACTCAACCATACAGAGTATGTGGTTTGTAGTCATCTCCTGTCTGCGGTTTAAACAGACGAGGGCTGGCATAGCTGACGTCATTTGGGAAGTTGGATTGCACATTCCCCCTAACTTTCTCCAGAAGCCACTTCCTTCACCCGACAAGTGGTGGTGCTCATGATAGGAAACCTGTCTATATCCCTATTCTTAGCCAGACCTGATTTAATAATACTTGCATACCAAAGTAAACAATAGTATACAGTTGTTTTTCAGTGTTTACACTATTTTTATTTCTTTAAAAGAATTTACATACTGCTTATTTCAAAAATCTTTGAGCAGTTTACTGTCTAAAACAAGCAATATATTAAAACAAAACCACAACCTGAAACCAGTTAATCTGAAATATAAAAATACAGAAAGCATATAAAGAGAAAATAAAACAGAAATCCAGAAGATTCAGACATGTAGAACAGGGTCAAAAACATAAAAAAAAAAAATCGCTGGTGATGGTGGAAGAGAAGTGACTCTGGCTTCAGAATATGGAGTCAACAACCGTCATGTTGTTTGCCTGCATGAAATGTTACTCAAACCCAACATGACAACTTCCACCTTCTTGTTGGCTCGCCTGCATTTTTCAAAGTATCACCTGTTTTCAGTTGGGCCTCCCTATACATAAAGATCTTTAGTGAAGGCCATTCTCCAAGTTATCTCTGCTGCGGTGTGACGGGTGGCTCTTGAGGAAAGGGCCCTCTCAGTGGTGGAGCCCTAGTTGCTGAAGGTCTCTCCAGAGAGGTTCACCTGTGACTCATCTGGATGTCAGTTTAGCACCAAATACCTATTCCACGACCTTCTAATGTTAGTCTATTTTATGTCTGCTGATGATTTTATGTTTTTGTTTTATTGTTTTTGCTGCCTTCTCTAAGTTATTTTAGGTTATAGTATTCTGATCCTTGACTGTAGTCCATTCAAGGGCAAGGTAAGCTAATATGTAATCAATATGTTTCTATTACTCCTTTACATAGGCAACACACTGAGGAGATTTACCTATCTTTCCCCACTGTCAACTAGTTGGGGAGAGGCCCCCTTAATTATCCTATGGCTTCCGTGGTACAAGACGGAACAGGAAACTCATAATTGTACATTCTGATTCTCAAGGGGTTGCCTATTGAGAGTCTGGGGTTTCTGTCTCTGCACCTTTTCCCTCTAGTGCTTGCATTTCACCTCATATCATCTTAGTCTCCATGTTTCCTTATAGGGTACACCTTTGCATACACAAGGGCAGAGGCTGAAGCCCCAGGGTTGTTGTTTTTTATATATAAATAAATTCTAAGGACCTGAGATTCAGAAGGCAGGGGCAGGCAGAAGCCACTCTATGAACACATTGCACTACTGTATAAGGCCATCAAAGCCCAGTGCAGCAACAGATCTCCATGGTTTCGAACGGGAGTGGACTTTCCCAGTAACTTGCAACTTGAGATTATTATTTTTAACTGAGACTTCAGCCTCTGTCCTTGTGCATGCAAAGGTGGTGCTGCCTGCCACGGAGCAACCTTCCTTCACCGAAAACAGGCTTGTGGCACCTTAAAGATAGTTAGTAGAGCACAAATGGTCAGACAGTACAGCCTGCAAAAGCTTCTGCCATAATAAATGTGATAAAGAACAACGCAAGGCACGTCTCCTTAGGAACTGGGTCCCTCACGGTTCACTGGGGCTCACACCTTTGCAAGGGTGCTTAAAGTCAAAGTTAGCACAGGAACCTCGGTGTTTGGTGGCAGGGGAGGAGGAGGCGGTGGCGTAGCTGTTTACCCCCTGCAGCCTGGAAAAGGGCAATATCCTTATGAAAACTGACGCAGAAGTTGACCTCTTAATTCTTCCTCTCCTTAAATATTTCTGTCCCCATCTTTTGGTCAGTAGATGCGAAATAAATACAATGCATCAGTGCTCCGGCGACGACACAGCCTACGGCTCCTCACTCTTCCTAAGAGACTCTTCTTTGCTCTTCCCCCGAGCTGAAAAGGAAGCTGTACAGCCACCTCCCTCCACTCTAACAAAGAGGCCTCTCTCTCGCGAATATCCCCTGTAGCGCAGGCGCAGAAAGCACCCTCGAATCGACTGCGTGAGGCCCCCGTCCGTACAAGAACTGGCACATGCGCATTAAAGCCGCCTCTGGTTCGTTTACCCGAGCGGTTCGCATGCGTCGATGGCTTGAGGGCGCTTGTTTGCCGAGGACGGCGCAAACGCGCACAACGTCCATTTTGCGTCGCTTGTTGCCGCTGCCCTGCCGCCTACCCTCCCCGCCCGCGGTCTGAAGCATTGCGCATGCGCCTCCTTTTCCCGTTGGTTTTTGTGTTTTCCCCTCTTTCACCGTCGCCGTGGCTCGAGAGCCGGGCGACGCATGCGCAGTGTTAACGGAGAGGGGGCGGTCCTGCTGGGCGACAGGCACCGAATTCCTGTCAGGAGCGGCGGTGGCTGAAGAAGAGCCCGGCTCGCGCCTCCTCTGTCCCTGGGCCCGCCTCCCGCCGCCACAGCACAGCCCCCTCCGCTCCCCTTTCCTGTGGTCGGCAGCCGCTGCGGCGTCCATCCGTCCGTGCCCCCCACCGCCGCCACCTCCCCCCGTCCCGCCCCCCCCACCGCCGCCACCTCCCCCCGGCCGGGCCGCGGAGCTGCGATGCCCTCGGACTTCATCTCTCTCCTCAGCGCCGACCTCGACCTCGAGTCCCCCAAGTCCCTCTACTCCAAGGGTGAGTCTCTGGTGGGCCTCAGGGGGGCGGCGGGAGGAAAAGAGCGCCGCCGCGTTGCGTCGACGACTCTGGACTCCGGAGCGGCCTCCTCGCTCGCTCGATCACCGTCTTTTCTCAGGAATTTGTCCTGACCCTGTGGGTCGTGTGCGAGAAGGAGGCCGCTTGGGAGGGACAGGGAGGGGCTACTGTCTCCCCCCCCCACCTGCCCGACCAAGGTGAGGAAGGGGCGCAGTCGCCGTTAATAAGGTCACTTTTCGGGCGGGGGCGGGGCTGCGCTCTACACGTGCCCCCTACTTTCATTAGCTGTCTATCAATTGCCAGATTAGCATCCTTCTTTTTGGCGGCGGTGGTGGTGGTTCACAAGTAAGGTCCCAAACCTTGTTTCGTTGAACCGAGAGAGTGTTTCTAAATAGGGACTTTTATTCTTCAGAATTTCTCATCTGCTTCCGTTCCTTCCCACCATCAATAGGTCTGTTTACTAGCCTGTTACGTTTCTATCCTACCTTTCTTTCAAGGAGCTCAAGGCAACCTACATGGCCTTCCCCTCTCCATTTTATCCTTTCAACTGCCCCAAAGATGCTTGAAGAGTTTCATGGCTGAATGCAGCCTCTCCTTGTTCCTACTTCTGTAGATGAACAAATTGTGAAAAACAAATGATCATGAGGCTGTCGCAGCCAGCTGTGGTATTGGGCCCAGTGCACCATGCCACAGAGAGTTGGCCTGAAAATGCATTGGTTAAGTGGGGAAGCCGTGTATGTTGGCCTCCTAGGAGGAAAGAGATCCTGGTAACTCCTTGGTTCATCTTCTGAGGGAGCTTCAACAGGGAGAAAACACGAAGCAAACATTGAAGTAAGGCTAGCAACCCTGTAAAATAGTTTGCCCTCAAAATAATGGCCAGGGTCAACTAGCTTGCTACACCGCTCTCCCTTTCTTTACACTTATCACACAAGAGACACAAAGAGAGAATTCAAAGGAAAACAGTAGTGTACTTACGGAAGTCCAGCAAGTTGTTTTAACATGGTATGAGAAAAAGATATTATGTTAAAGTTCAGCTTGTACAACCAGATCATGACTTGTTAAAAATGTAAAAATATTGCAGTTGCCTCAAAGCAAGCATTATAAATTCCCAAAACAGAGGGTTGATTCAACTCAGTTTCTCATTTTCTACACAAAATGCAGGAGTTCTTTCCATTCATGCCCCCAAGGAAAATAGGTCAGACTCTCCAATGGTCTTGTGAAATCTGGAGCGACAAAATAGGTTTGTTGGGTATTCAGACCAATGTTTCAGGTTTACTCGGTATATTTCTTCACAGCATTTCTTGCACTGTTAGACAAATATCTGAATGGGCCCCCAAGGCTAAAATAAATCAATGTAATGAAAATATGGAGCCAGGGCAACCATTTGCCCACTTGTATTCCTATAGGTCTTGCTGTTACAATGGGTTTTTGTCCACTTAAATCAGGGGTCAGCAACTTTTTTCATCCGTGAGCCAAAAAAATATGAACGAATTCCTATGCCCCACAAATAACCCAGAGATGCATTTTAAATAAAAGCACACATTCTACTCATGTAAAAACACCAGACAGGCCCCACAAACAACCCAGAGATGCATTTTAAATAAAAGGACACATTCTACTCATGTAAAAACATGCTGATTCCCAGACCATCCGCGGGCCGGATTGAGAAGGTAAGTGGGCCACATCTGGCCCACGGGCCTTAGGTTGCCTACCCCTGACTTAAATGTTCACTTAAATTGTAGATTTTCAACCTGTGATTTTACACTTTTTTGTTACGTTTTCACAGTAGGGCAGGTCTGTGGTTCTTAAAATATGTGCAAGGGTTTGAGCAGTTGCTGAGGTAGTCTGAGTGGGAATACAAAAGTTCTAATAATCCCTGCTTTCAGAGAAATGCAGCAGCTGCGTGAGTTATTGATTGACTTTTGCATTGAAGGAAAAAGAAGCATGACAAGTCTTTGAATGAAGTGTTTATTAAGCTTTCCTTGGCTTCCTCAGCAGGATGGGATTTCTCCTATTGACTAGTAGAGAAGTAGGAACTATAGTTGGGCTTCCCTTGGCCTTTTCAATATTTGGAGGTTGTAGTGTGTTGGATGTGTCAACTACTCCTTTAACCAGGGCTGGCCTTGAAGATTCATTTCTGTGTGGATGACAGTGAACACAGCAATTGTTAACTTGTGGAAGAACGCTAGGGCCCAGGGTCAGCAGATGCAGGTTTTTTTTTGCGCTCCCCGCTTTTTGGTAATGTGATAAACTAGAGGCGTATTATTGAGGGGGATAGAAGGAAATTCCTGGAAATATGGCCTAGTTAGTAATACTGACTTTTGTTGTCAAAATATGTCAAAAGTCTGTGTAAAATTTAGATTAGGAAAGGTATATAAAGCCTTTGATTATAACCAGTGCTTATTTTGTTTTCAATTTTGGTTCAAGGCATAAACAAAAAAATTGGTTAAGGCTGGAAAAGAAAGGATTGAACAGGCTGAAAGTGCTCAGACGAGGATGATTTCTTGTGAAAAACTAGTTTTGGACAGACAGTGGTAAAATACTAATCCTGTCTCTCCTCCTCCCAGACCAAACAGATATCTTTTTAACAGTATAATAAAATCCTATACATTTCCCATTGAAAGTAAGTCCCATCATGTTCAATTAAGCTTACTCCCAAGGAAGTAGGTATAGAACTGCAGCTCAAAGTAGTGAAGTTGGCAGTAGATTAGTGCACACTATCTAACTCTAGCCAATATGTTAACATTTTTATATACCTATTCAGAAACTAAAGAATAGGTTTGTTCTTTACTATGACAAAATAGGTATTTATTTATTTATTTCAGAGTTTTAATATCCACCTTCTTCCAGAGCAGAGCTCAGGGCAGCTTGCAACACAAAATACAGTATAAACATGAATATAGGAAAATTATGCAAGACAAAACCATTCTAAAAATAACACTAAAGCTTCAAGTACAGTACAACTAACACAAACCTCATCAAGTTCTAAAGACAAATGGGTATGTTTTTACCTGCTGTTTCAAAGTAGCTGATGTGAAGGATTGTTGTATCTCTACAATTCTATGATCTCAGTTGAGAAGGGTTCCATAAATCATAGAATGTAGAGTTGGTAGGGACCCTGAGGGTCAACTAGTCCAACCTCCTGCAATGCAGGAATCTTTTGCTTAGCGTGGGGCTCGAACCCACATCCCACCAGGGGCTGTTTTTTTTTAAGGGGGAACTCACAGGAACTCAGTTCCGGCAGCTCTCTGGTGGGCACCATTGTCATTCCAAGAGAAAAGGAGAGGTGTTCATGGTGAGTTTTGGCACCTCTTTTTCTAGAAAAATAGCACTGGTTGGGACCATAAACAGAGACTCTACACCAGACCTTAATGCCTGGTGCTATTTAGCACTACTGTCTCAGTGTTACTGGTTTTACCAAAGATTAGAAGTAACATTGTATACAACCTACTATGGCTCAAAACTGCAGAGTAGTCACTCAAAATAAAGTGAACTTTGACATCAAAGATAATTTAGCAACATTGGAAGCATATGAATCTATTATCTCAAACTATTTAGAAGGAGAAACTTTAAATCCTATTTGCAGACTGTAAAGTGATGGAAATTATTTATGAAGCAGATGACTGATTTTCAGTGACTTAAATTTACATAGGACCCAGGTGGCGCTGTGGGTTAAACCACTGAGCCTAGGGCTTGCTGATCAGAAGGTCGGCAGTTCGAATCCCTGCCACGGGGTGAGCTCCCGTTGCTCGGTCCCAGCTCCTGCCCACCTAGCAGTTCGAAAGCATGTCAAAGTGCAAGTAGATAAATAGGGACCGCTCCAGCGGGAAGGTAAACGGTGTTTCCGTGCGCTGCCCTGGTTCGCCAGAAGCAGCTTTGTCATGCTGGCCACATGATCCGGAAGCTGTCTACGGACAAACGCCGGCTCCCTCGGCCTATAGAGCGAGATGAGCGCCGCAACCCCAGAGTCGGACACGACTGGACCTGATGGTCAGGGGTCCCTTTACCCTTTACCTTTAACCCTTCATAAAGAGCCTTGTTATTTACAGTACTGTACTTTATTTGCCTATTTTGAGGCATTTTAGAATGTTCTCTTCCTTTTTTTCTTTTTAAAAGTGTGCTGATTTATAATCAGTGATTATAAATGTCAGAGGTGTTTCTTTTATTTTAAACCTGTTGTAGCCTAAGCAGTTATTTTTCAATTCTTGTTGGCTAGACCAGCGTTTTTCGATGGTGGTCCCCTTCCAACCTTGTTTCCTTCCTGTGCCCCCTCAATAAGTTAAAAAATAATAATAATCACTACAAATATGATGTTCTGCCCCCCCCCAACAAATCCTACTGGTAGAAAGGTAGCTATTTAAATGTTTTGTTTGTGAATAGAACATGTTTTATTTATAATTTTTTACAAAATACAATTACATAAAATGATAGGAACATAATGAAATGTTGTTGAAGGAGAAAAACATAGAATCATAGAGCTGGAAGGGACCCCAAGGGTCATCTTTCTAGTACAACTCCATGCAATGTAGGAATCTCCGCTAAAGCATCCATGACAGATGGCCATCCAACCTCTGCTTAGAAACCTCCAAGGAAGGAGAGTCCAGAACATCCCAAGGGAGATCCATCTTCCATGTATTACAAAAGTAAACAACACTTATTTGACCCCAGTTATTTGACACAGAGGGGGAAACCTATAGATAGTTCAAAAGGAACACAAGGAGTGCTGTATATATGGGAGAATTTAAAAAAGCAAGTGGTCCTCACTGACCTGGTGCAAAAATATCTTGTTATCCAGAGGGCCCCCGGGTGCCTAGATAGCACCCTATAGTCCCCCACACCCTTACCAGGGAGTAAGGCCCACTGAACTCAGTGTGGCTTTCTTCTGAGTAGACACTTAGTTATTTACTAGATGCAAGTCAGTAGCACCAGATGACCCCACTCAGCTAGGCGCTGGGGTGGATTTCACCCTGCATCTTGCAGAGCCGTGCCAATACTGCCGACGGGCCCTGTACTCCTCAGCAACATCTGAAGGCCCTGATCCACTAGGCGCTGGGGTGGATTGCACCCTGCACCTTGCAGAGTCAGGCCCAGACTGCCACTGGGCCCAGCACTGGCAGCAGCAACAATCGGCTCTGGCTCACCCAGTCCTACCCATTGCCACTCCATCACTGCAGTTATCTGACCTGCGGGTTCTGGATCATGGGTTCTACTGGTCTAAATGGGAGCCTCAGCGATCACCCTCTCCCGCTGGAAACAAACCAGGACACACACGTGGCAAAAAGGAGCGTTAGGCCCTGGTGGGGCACCCCCATACCTGCTTGTGATTAGCCAAGCAGATAGCCAGCCAATCAGATTTTAAAAAATAATGATTTCCACCCTTTCACTTCTCACTTCCCTCTGTGGCCCCCTAGCTTCATGCTGTGGCCCCATTTATGTGATTTTCACCTGTGCCCCCCCCTGGAATATCCTGGGGTGTCCCAGGGGGCCATATAGCCCCCAGTTGGGAAAAACTGGGCTAGACTGTTTTCAGTTAGCAAACATAATATTCTTACACGTTACTATTTCTTCATTGTACTGTCTTCATTAGCAGCCATTTCACCTGCACCCAGCAAGTGAAAAGTGCCACAGCCAACTTGTTATACTTGGCCCCTCCCATTTTAGAACTGTCTCCTGTAATATGTAATAATCGTTCTAAATTTGCTTATTTTTCTCCTCTCTTCCAATTATTTTTGTTATCATGTCTGTTAATTATAAACCTATAGGCAGAGCCTATGCCTTTTGATTTTTGTATAGTGTCTAGAATTTTAGGTGCTTTTAAATAAGAATTGTAATAAAACACAGGATTCTGAATATACATGAATTATTATTTTCACTGATCAATCATTTAACTACAGTAAACAGGTTTCTGAGTCCATGCAGCAGCTTTTGTATTAGCCTTGAGGTAATAAAAGTTACTGATTTCAAATCTTGAAAGGAGTATGACAGCTGCCTTACAAGGTGGATGGCAGGCTTCCCTCTCCCCTGCAGTAACACCATAAATCAGAGTAATCTCTCCTTACTTGTAAAGTTTAAACTGTTATAATTTTGGAAGAGTTGTAACATCTTCATTACTTTTATACAGAATATTTATGTTGATTAGCAGGGGTGATGGGTACTTGCAAAGACCCATAGAAACAAATACCTTTATCTGTATATGTATACTGTTATATACAGTACTAGCTGGCCCGACCATGCATTGCTGTGGCTGATTTGGTGAAATGGGAAAGGGAGGTGCAGTGCAAAAGTGGAAGTGTATGCTTACCGACACTTTTTCTTGTTGAAGTTGAGGATGCGTTGTTTCCTTACTGGCTCTGCAGATGCTTTGGGTGCCGCCATAAATGGCGGTCATTTCGTTTCTGGGTGTCCAGACTCTCCTCTCAGTGGAGACGGAGTCCCAGAAATGACCGGAGTTTTTTTTGGCGGCCAACTTCGCAAGCGCTATGGCCATCTTGTTAGTGGAGGTGTCGTCGGAAACTGCTTCTTACCCGGCTGGCTCTACAGCCGCTACTACCGCCGCCGCAAATGACGGTAAGTTTCGAGAGCCAGTGTGGTGTAGTGGTTAAGAGTGGTAGACTCGTTATCTGGGGAACCGGGTTCGCGTCTCCACTCCTCCACATGCAGCTGCTGGGTGACCTTGGGCTAGTCACACTTCTCTGAAGTCTCTCAGCCCCACTCACCTCACAGAGTGTTTGTTGTGGGGGAGGAAGGGAAAGGAGAATGTTAGCCGCTTTGAGACTCCTTCGGGTAGTGAAAAGCGGGATATCAAATCCAAACTCTTCTTCTTCTTCTTCCGCCTGCCCTGGCTGTTTTGTAAGTGGAGGCGGCGGCGAAAACTTGAAAGGTTTGAGAGTGCCGTTTCCGCCCGCCCTGGCTCTGTAGGTGGCTGAGGTAACACCGCAGATGGCGGAAGCGACGTTTCATCTCGCTTTTCCTGCCCAATGGAGCCATGGCCGCCAGCCGCACAAACGGTTGTTCCTGCCTGCGTGGGTCTACAGCTGCCGCTGGAGGCAGCAGTGGCGTTTGTGAGCGGCGTGCCCCTCTATTGGCTGGAGGTAGTGACGAGACGTTTTTAGGTGTTTATGCTGTGTTCGTCCACTGGAGGGCGCTGTATTTTTTGGCACAAAATCCAATTTTTACCTGGGTTAGGTGTATTATTTTTGCAATCTAACTAAGTAAGATCCTTCCCATATGCCCATGGAACGTTGTGTCCAAATTTGAATGGAATCGGTCAAGCGGTTGCGGAGAAAGGTGGTACAGCACAGACACCCACCTTTTACGATTTTATATATATAGATGTACAGGAATACAAGTTTTCATAATGTATTTTGGGGGTCTCTGGGGAAATTTAAAGAAGAAAACTTAACAAAAAAAGAAAAAGAAAGACCTGTTCATTCTTGTAATTGTTTATAATTGTAGCTCCCATGCAAGTACTTCACAATTTTTCCTTAATTATAATAGTAGAAGTCAAGAGAGAGTGAGTGCTAACATTTTCTTGATCTTGTTTATCCTCTTAGTCAACTTTGACATATTTGGTATATTGAACTGAATTCATTGCAGGCTGTAGCTAGCATATTGTAGCTTCTCCTATATTCTAAATTGCTTACAGGGTGTGTTAAGGATGATTACATTTGAGAGGTCTATAGATCTTGCCTCTGCTGTTTTGGTTGAATCTAGTTGTAACTGAGTTGTATTGTCCTGTGTGGGAGCTGGATTTCTCTCTCACAAAGTTTGCCTGGAGTGAATAAATACTTAAGGACAGTTGGGATCAGTTTTCTATCCCACATAGATTCCTTACTTTCTGTTTGAAGTAGACTCATTGAAATTAATGGAAAATAATATCAATTAATTTGTGTGGGTCTCTGAGTAGAACTAGCATTGCCTACAACCCCTTGGTTCTTTAAAAAGTAAAAAGCCTAGCTGATGGAAATAGATAAAGAAACTTGGTTGTAAATATTGCTGGAAGTTCAGGTGACCAAGAAACATATAAAACTCATCAGCCAAAAAACAAACAACTGTTTTGGGAGATGCATGGTATAAGGTTTACTGACTGAAGTGCTAACCAAATCTTGTATCAAGATAAACTCCATCCAGAGTGTAAACTTCAGATTATGAGCCGTTATTCTGTTGCAGCGAAAACAGACTCCCGTAGTACCTTAAAGATTTAGCAGATTTATTTATGAAAGCTTATGCAATAATACATTTATTAGTCTTACTTAAAGTGCTACAGGTCTCTTCTTTTTCTGACCTGTTCATGCAATTCCTCCAAGCTTGCTGGCAGACCCGTCTCTACCCTGTGGCACAAGTGGTGCGGGGAACCAGGGCGCCAAGGTCTGAAGGGCACCAAGCTGAGTGTCTGGGAAGGAGAGTTGGAGTCCGGGGAGAGCAGAGCCTTTCCGAATGAGGAGTGGGCTGGCAAGCTTCTCCCCATCCCCAGTGCACCGCTGAGGGGGGAGGAGGAGGAGGAGGAGGAGGAGGAGGAGAGTTCCACCACCCACCCACCTCCCTGCGCAGCTGGAGGACCCTGCTAGGGAAAGAGGCCACGCTTCCCAAACTTCCTGCCCACATTTCTCAACATCTGGCTGCCGAGCGCGGGCCAAGTGTGAGGAGCGAGGAGAGAGCCGCCTCAGGAGCAGGTGAAATCCGGGACCCAGCGCTGCCAGCATGGAGGAAGGTGCTGGGTTTGCAGCCCCAGCACGTTTGGATCAGCTGTGCGGCCCCCATTGATAGGAGGGAGGGAGGGAGGGAAGGCAGTATCAGGATCAACATCAGCTGCGTGGTTCTCTTTGTGGGGGGGGGCAGAGAAATGGCGCTCTGGTTTGGGGGTGGGTGGGGGAGAAGCGTCGCCCGGGAGAGCTCCGCAGCCCAGCTGGTTTGAGGGGGGAGAGAGAGAGAGCGGGGGGGGGGGAGAAAGGGCTGGGCTTGGAGAGAGCTGGGCACCCACCCTGCACCCACCCCTGCACCGTCACTGGAATAAGCCAGCACCGGCCTGCCCACCCTCACTGCAACCCATCCCTACCCTGCCCCCTCAGGGGAAGCAGCCAGCGCCTGCCTGCCCACCCACCCTTCCTCTGTAGGGCTTTTGGCATGGCGCCTCCTCCGAGGAGACCAAGGAGACACCAGAGTCGTCGGAGAGTGGCGGACCCCGCTGCTGGGTGCCCCTGCTCCCTCAACTCAGAATCCGGCGCATGCGCGAAAGAACCATGGGGATGCTGCGGAGTTGAGGGAGCAGGGGCGCCCAGCAGCGGGTCCGCCGCTCTCCACCAACTCTGGGAAACGGGGGTGGGGGGGCGCCAGAGGGATCTTCTCACCTCAGCGCCGGATATGCTTAAGACGGCCCTGCTTGCTGGTGCTTTTTTTTCTTTGCATACTATTGCTTTTCACATACAACAGTCAAAGTTAATTCCACAGCAAATAGTAGTTCTTGTAACATTGGTTGATTTTTTTTTTTAAAAAACCCAATAGTTTTAAAAATAAATACTACACCACTGTATCCATGGCCATCATTAGCCAGTTAAAAGTCTTGACATAACAGGAAAGTTACATTGATAAACTTGTTATCGTAGACTGTGTTTACTACAGAACAGGAGACTGTAACCTGGCAAGGACTGAGCAGTAGTAAATGCTATTAATAGGCATCTGTGCTGACAAGCACAAATTGCTGAATCTGGCGAGGACCTATGGTTGTATCCAACTAAATCCTACTCAGGAGTACACCCATTGAAATTAATGAACCAAATTTGTTGTGCCAATTAACTTCAAGGATCTACTCTGAGTAGTGTTGGATACCTGTCCTGGTATTTATGAGAATTTTCGCTTCTCCTCTGTTCCAGCATCCATAATGGTGAAGAAAAAACTGGTGTGCTGGAATTGCTAGAGAGCAAAAGGGTCTTGGGTAGGGTTCTAGTGGTTGCTTAATAGATGCTTTCAAGTGGCACTGGACTTCTTGTTCTCTCAAGTTTAAAACTGGCAACTGAAATGCCTCCGAGAGTTGCTGTCTGGCTGTTCCATTATTAACCCAACCCAAAGGCAAAAAAGTGGTTGGGGAGAAGCATTTGTGTCTTTGTAGGGACCAAATATGAACATATTTCTCATTCATAGGGGGAGCAGACTTGGGCTTTAGTGGCCTCGCTTCGCTGAATAGGGCTCTAGGCCCTAGAGACCATATAACAAGACCATATAACATCAGTCCTGAAATAGCTACATTGGCTCCCAGTACGTTTCCAAGCACAGTATACCTGAAGGAGCGTCTCCGCCCCATCATTCAGCCCAGACACTGAGGTCCAGTGCCGAGGGCCTTCTGGTGATTCCCTCACTGTGAGAAGTGAGGTTACAGGGAACCAGGCAGAAGGCCTTCTCAGTAGTGGTGCCCACCCTGTGAACGCCCCATCAGATGTCAAAGAAATAAACAACTATCTGA
Organism: Lacerta agilis; assembly: GCF_009819535.1. Taxonomy (NCBI): domain Eukaryota; kingdom Metazoa; phylum Chordata; class Lepidosauria; order Squamata; family Lacertidae; genus Lacerta; species Lacerta agilis. The sequence goes on along the minus strand of NC_046319.1, from coordinate 40,205,303 downwards.
CTTTAGAAGACCATCTGAAGCAGCCCTGTTTAGGGAAGTTTTTAATGTTGATGTTTTATCGTGTTTTTTAATATTCTGTTGAGAGCTGCTCAGAGTGGCTGGGGAAACCCAGCCAGATGGGTGGTGTATAAATAATAAAAAATATTATTGTTGTTGTTATTGTTGTCGTTGTTGTTGTTGTTATGGCATGCATGCTGCTTCTCCATTTCCCTCTTACTTTGGTTCCATTTTTTATCCCAGCTGTTATTGCTAGCTATTTTTTTACAGAATTTAAAATGATTTTCAAACAATTGGATTCTATACACAGTAGCAGCAAAGCCTCAGTTGTAATACTAGGTAGGGTACTTCCAATATTCACAGCTGAGTAAAAATAATTGTGCATGGTGCAGTGAAGAACTATAGAAATGTGTCAAGGGCTAGGAATTCTAGAATGAAAAAATTTGAGGTTATGAGTCTCTTCAGCATATCATAAGATGGGGTAAAGGTTAATCCCTTTTAGGTTTTAAAAGCCTCCATTGATTTACTGCTTTTCTGCTGCATGTGCCTTTTCATGTGCCTAGTATGTATTTGGTTGGAACAGTATAGCACATTCCAGTGTTAGCTTTGTTTGTTCCAACTAACACTCTTGAGTAAACATTCAAGTATCTGTAAAAAACCTTATACATACTAGGGTGTGTTAATAGTAAACCATGTCTTCCTACATAAGCACGGAAAGAAAGTTAAGTTTCTGCATGATAACTTGGGTTTGTTGGCTTGAAAAGAATGGATTCAATGCTTTCAAATTACTAATAAATTCAAGATATAAGAATGGAGATTCTGACTTTCTGACAGTAAGAGCTGTTTGACAGTGGAACAGACTCATACAAGAGGTGGTGGACTCCCCTTGGATGGCCATCTGTCATATATTATCTAATTGAGATTCCTGCACTGCAGGGGGTTGGACTAGATGGCCCTCGGAGACCCTTCCAGCTCTACAATTCTGTGATTCTAAAATTGGTTTAACATCTACATACAGCAAAGCTCTCATAGTTGGTGTGATGGGCATTCATGCAGGCAGCAAGTTGTCATTATGTTTGAGCCAGCTGTCTTGCTTTCCATAAATACAGAGAAAGGAAATTACCCTCTGAATACCTTAATCTTGTTCAGAATGGTTTGCTTACTTTGAACATAGGCCTTGTTTTTCTGCAGTATGGCCCTCATAGTAATCAAAATTACAGATGAAGTTTATAATAAGAATGAGAGAAGGTATATTTCAGGTGTGGGGAACATTTGGCTCTCCAAATGTTGCTGAACTTGATGGGGCTGATGGGAGTTGTAGTTTAGTAATATTTGGAGGACCAAAGGCTCCCCATTCCTGGAATTGGTGAATCAGATAAGAGTATGCTTGTAGGGACAGCATGCATTTCTTGGCTCTGAAGTTCTGCTTATGTTTCCAAACCAAGTAGAGGGGTCAAGTTCAGAAGGAGAATTTACATGTAATTCAATAATGGCAAAAGGAAGAAGGGATAGTGCTAGAAACTCAGATATTAGCTGGGCACCAAATGACACCTTAAATATAGGTTGCAGCCACCACAAGCAAATGTCTGCTTGACGGGGTTGGACTAGATGACCCTTGGTGTCCCTTCCAGTGCTACAAATCTACGATTCTTTGATCTCAATTCATTGCTTGCTCTTAAAACAGTTCATTTATCCCAGTATGCAAGAAGGAGAAACTCACACTGTAGAAATGGAAATAGTATTAACAATGGATTAAGGCAGAGGTTTTTAACTGTGGTTTGTGAGTTCCATTTGGGTGGAACGGCTGTAGCACAGTCAAATACATCTGTACTCAGACCTGTACTTACTTCCCTTGATGTGATGATGGAGGACTGTGTGCGAGTCAGCTGGCTCAATGGAGATGTCAATCAGCAACCTGGCATCCAGAAATCTCCACGTAGTCGCAATTGGACCCGCACCAATAGCAAAGCACACATTAAGGGAGACCTCTGTGGTACGGTATGTTCCAAAAGAAATGAATAGGAAAACAGACAATTTGGTAGTGGTGATACGAGGAAGAAAGCTGCCTAGGTATCAAGATGATACATATGTAAAGTTGTATTTTAGGGATGATTGTGTTATTAGGGGAAATATTTAAACAACATTGATTGGGATCCAGAGAATATTTTAACCATGAAAAATGCCTAGAAGGCATTTTGACTGCTTTCGACATTTTCCTCCATTTCAAAAGAGTGGTTTGCTCTATAGCATGGTAGCCTTCTGACAGAGAAGCAGAAGCCCACAGCCATATTGGTTGCATGTGCTCAGTTGTGCAATTCTTTGCATTCTGGCTGTTGTGTTTTGCTCTGATAGCTGACTTGCTCTACTGTTCTCAGCACAAGAGATGTGTACAGATGTTGACCAGATGGTAGATATTTGGCTTTTACTTAAAGGGATAGAATCATTCTAAACCCTTTCAGTAACTGAAGGTATGTATGATGTGAAAAATATGATTTAAGAAGGAAATAGTGCTCCTTTAGTTTCAGGTATAACAAAGGTGGATAACAAAGCCCATTTGGAAAGTATGCTAGCTAAGAAGGTGACAATACAATTCAGATTCACTGGTGTGCTTGATAGTTGGAAGTTCTGATTTTCTCTTTTCTTAGAACAAAGTCCTATACCTAGAAGCTAATGTGCTTATTTCAGCAAGCAATACAGTAGTAAATTGCTAGATTATATGTAGAATGTTGGCAGTTATTCTTGGCTGTCATAATCTTTTAGAAAGCTAATGCGCATCAGGCATGCAACTGGTATGTTTTCCAGTGCAGTTGCCAGTCATGTTGAGACCCAAGCTTGTAGTGGACAAGAATGTTGTATCTTTGCAGGGCAGAAACTGTTGGCAGAATAAGTGTTCCAAAACAATTGCCTTCAGCATTCCAAAGCAAAAATCAGCAAAGATTCCTGGGCAAAAGATGTGATGGTTCTGCCAATTTTATGTATTTATTTATTTCTATACTGCTTGACAAAGGTCCGTATAGTTAAAGCTATGGTTTTCCCAGTAGTAATCTACGGAAGTGAGAGCTGGACCATAAAGAAGGCTGATCGCCGAAGAATTGATGCTTTTGAATTATGGTGCTGGAGGAGACTCTTGAGAGTCCATGGACTGCAAGAAGATCAAACCTATCCATTCTTAAAGAAATCAGCCCTGAGTGCTCACTGGAAGGGCAGATCCTGAAGTTGAGGCTCCAGTACTTTGGCCACCTCATGAGAAGAGAAGACTCCCTGGAAAAGACCCTGATGTTGGGAAAGATGGAGGGCACAAGGAGAAGGGGACGACAGAGGATGAGAATGGTTGGACAGTGTTCTCGAAGCAACTAACATGAGTTTGGCCAAACTGCGAGAGGCAGTGAAGGACAGGGGTGCCTGGCGTGCTCTGGTCCATGGGGTCACGAAGAGTCGGACACGACTGAACGACTGAACAACAACAACAACATACTGCTTGATTGTAAATAGAACCTCTAAGTGATTTAGAAAAAAAACAAAAACAAAAAAAACATTAAAATGGACAATAAAATAAACACCTGAACTATTGGCTATTGACATACACCTTGTGGCATGAAGTACTTTCTTAACATTAATCTTGGAATTAGGTAATTATTGTCCACAAGGGATCCACAAATTGTGACTTGGCTAAGGAGCCAGCCATTATTTGTAGCTACTTCTACTCCCGTCCCCTCCCCTCCCCTGAGTACTCCAGTATGTGCTGAGGGCATGGGACCAGGGGGCGTAGCAAGGGGGCGGGGGTGGTTTTGCCCTGGGTTCCAGGGGAGGGGGGGTGACACTTTGGCCGCCCCCATACCCTGCCCTACCGGGCAGGCCCCGCATGGGGGCCTGCCCGCCGTTCCCCCCTTCCAGCGGCTTTTTTTCGGCGCAAGGGGCTGGCCAGCGAGGAGGGGGCATCACACTTGTCGCTGGCATGGCACCCCCTCCTCGCTGGCCCCCCCTCACGCAGAAAAAAAGCTGCTGGGAGGGGGGAATAAAAGCACTGTCCACTGATCCAGGGGTGAAAGTAGGCTTTACTTCACTCGGGTCAAAGGCCTAGTTTGGCAACCCCCCATACAAACACACACAGGCTGGGAGCCTCAATGATGCCCCCCTGGAAGCTTCACCTGAGGCAAAAAACATGGCTAGCTCCCCCCCCCCCCCGCACTACGGCTCTGCACTGATGTACCCCCCTTCTTCCTCTGCTCACAGCCCTCCTTCCAGCTGCAGCAGGTTTCTTTTCTGTGCTGACGAGAACATTTGGACACTGGGTGTAAGCTGTGGGTGGTGTGTAAGGCTGGGCAAAGTAGCCACAATTTTATTGCTGCACCCTTTAAGGCAAGTGTTCTTCCATCAGTGCATGGCCATTTTCTTTGTTTGTGCTTGAGATACTTTGAATTGTAAAGTCTGCTTGGAACCCTATTTTGCCTTCTGCAAGCAAAATGTTAACTTGTAACAACAAACGTATTGAAATAAGCTATCTACCGGTAAAGTAAGCCTTTTTCTTACAAGGAAATTTGGGGGGCCCAAGTTGAAAGGTGGATTAGTTTTAAAGAGGCTGTTATATCACTGTTTAAAAAGAGATCTAAGTGAAGTTATTTTCTCTAAGCCACACACATTTTAATGGGGGAGATTTCTGTGCCTACACAAGGGCAGATTTGAGAATATTTAGGGTGCTCTGGCAAGGAGATAATGCTCACATTCATTCCCCTGCAAGGAGTAACATTTCACCTTGTTTGCATGCCTCAAGAGTTAGGGTTAGCAGAGTACGTATCTTCTAACTCTGTACTACAGTACTAGTCATAGTGCCAACTGCAGTTCAAAGGCTACAGCTAGAGTCTGTTGCCCAGTGTTGCCTTGTGTGGGCTGCATTCCATTGCTTCCCTCCTGGATTCTAAAACCTGAATAAAGGGCCTGTCCTTGTATGGAAAGTTATTACTAATGCTAGATGAGACTCCTTGGAGAAGGTAATGAAAACTAAATTGATGATTCATTCCAATTTTAATCCAAGCCAGGAATGTTTTCAGGGGTTTGTAGCATTCTTTCTCCTTTTGAGGTTGGATTTTACAATTCTGTGAAGTTACTCTGTGAACCCATCTCAGGAGAACTTCATTGGCATTTTGATTTGGGAGGCAGGCAGCATGGAATACCCTCCTCTTTGTCTCATGCAAATCCCCTATCCTTGTGGTTGGTGTTTAGGAGCATTATTATCCAGGTTGTTTGAGGCTAAAAACTTGCCATTTGTACAATAATACAAAACCATGTAACAGATGTTAAATGGGATGTATTTGGGCATCTGTTTTGTGTTAGTTTATAATGTATAGTTGAGGCAAAATGAATGAAAATAGCCAGAACTTAGTGATCTGTGTAATAAAAAAAATACAGTGCATTATTTGAATCAGAAAAATGGATTGTCTGGATCAGAAACATATATTATCTCTGTTAAAGTAAATTAGTTGCTGGTTGGCATGAATATTGAGGACTGCTTTTATGAAAAACATGGATTTATATGAGACAGAACATAGTAAAAAAGGAAAATTGAGTCAGTTATAAGAGTTGAGTTGATTGTTAAGGGTCAAATTCTAACCATTCAGTAGAAATGAAAATCATTGTGCTTCTTACTGGAAAAATCTGAACAGGAACCAGCAAGGAGCTTGTGTACTGCTTATATTTCCTTCCTAGACAATCTTTGTAATACTTTCCATATAGGTTTTGTTCCATTACTCTTGCACTACCCAATATTAGTCTCTAGTGGCTCATAAATTTTATATAGTTTGGAGCAGGGATGCAAAGGGTGATTGTGTGATAGTGTTCATGTACACACCAAAAGCTGGTTTGTGATTTGTCAGGGTACAATTGGTGCTCGTTCAGATGCTTGTCCAAAGCCTTAAAAGCCATGTAAAATTTGGTGAATGCAATTGGTTGGCATACATTGCCATAATTGTGATGGAAAGTTAGTATCTATGGAATTTCTTACAAATGCCAAATATTTGATTTAGTCTTTTACTGAAATTCTGTGTAGGTTGCTAGACTCTTTCAGTGGCTTTGGACGCTTATCTCTGGTACTGGTAATACAACCTTTTATTTCTGTCATAGATTTGAGGCATACCAACATAGCATGATTTCTAGCATTCCTGCTATTTTTGGTAGCAAGATATAGGAACATTTGTTTGTTTTCTTAAGACTTTTTTTTCCTTTCATTTTAGAATCTGTCTATGACCTTCTCCCAAGGAGCTGCAGTTACCACCTTCCAGAGAACTCTCTGTAGCATCCATGAGTCAAACAAGTGGTGGTGAGGCAGGTTCGCCCCCTCCGGGGTGTAGTTGCTGCTGGTAAGTACTCCACTTGAGTAAAATTAAGGTCGTAATGCATATTAATATTGTTGTCAGCATGAGCAGTGCTGGAAAAGTGCAGTCTTAAAAACCCCCACAAGACTAACTTAGACTTAGAAGTAGGGCAAAATTTTATTGCACATTTCCTCTTTTGCCTCTATGGTGGTGCTGGACTCCTCAATATTCTATTTGGATGTAGTAGTTGCCAGTTTAGAACTAATGGGAGTGTTTGAATGGGCCAGAGATGCTGCCTTGCAAACCAGGACAGAATGAAATCTGCAGCAGTGTTTTGGGTTTGTGCTTCTACTTTCATTTCCCCACCACCACATGGCTTGTTGAAACCGTGAATGATCGCTACATGACTTCTGTTTGGTCCTGAAGTGTTTAGATGACGTGTGAAGGGATAGTTGATACCTGCTAAATGTAGGTATGTTTGAATCCAGTTACCAAAATATTTTTTAAACTTAAGTTATCACCCATTCAGCCTCATACAGTTTGTTCTTTTAAAATAAAAGTCCTTTTGCGGATCATTTTCTCCTGTTAGGTGAATGACAACTGTTTTTGTTATGCATGGGCAACCTGAATTGGCAGTTGGCATTCAAATTCTTTTTCATCTGGAATGCCTCCAACTTATAATACCCTCATTATGGATGTGCTCCAGGGTTTTCCTCACATGGGCCAAGATTGCTTGACTGACCATGTAATATTTGTAATAGAACATCATGTGTCTGGCCTAGTCTAGCCTTCTCCATAAGGATGTTTATTATCAGAGCATAGCTGGATCTAAGCAATGTGTTAAGTGCATTCAATTTAGATAGGAGTGCCTTCTTTAGTATGTTCAACACTGAAAATGAGCCTCTTGGTTTTGGTAGTACAAGGCTTAAGTCTAGGGTAAAACTTTACAGCACTGCTCAATGCTGATATATTTGAATACTTTCCCCAATGAAATCTGTGGATTAATTGTGTATTGGGGAGATTGGTAATTAGATCCAAGACTGCTTTAGTTAACAATCATCCAGTATAGCTTCATTCGGCACTTCAGAAGGTAATTCAGTCAAAAGAGAACAACAGTTGCAAGATATTTTGAAAACTGCTAGCACTTTAAATCCACAGAAATACTTTACTGTTGATTTTCATATTTTGAGATCATTTTCAAGCATCTGATGTAGCTGATGAGAAGACACTATGTGTCTGTTACTTCTAGGCATTAGTTGTCTGACAGTCAATCCACTTCCTTTCAAAAACTGAACCTATGGGAGTTCATATTAACAAAAACTAAAAAAAAAAACTAGCATATTCCACAATATGGTATTTATATAGGGGACCATATTAATTGAATCAGAATACTTTTTCAATATTGTTTTCTATCTCTTGCTATAGTATTAAATGTTTAATTGATTAAATGTTTCTCTGACTGAAAAAACTTTAACAACTAAAGCCAAATAAATACAATTACTGTGTCAGCATCCTACAGTTTGTTCCATAGGGGTGGTTCACACTTAAGTTTTCATCATAGAGACTGCCCCTAGATTTGTAGTTTAAAAGTTTTAAGTGAGTGACTTGGTCTATTTTAAAACAGTTATTATAGTTGCAGCGCAGTGCTGAATGTAGATACAGTAGGCTCCAACTTCAGATAATTATAGAGAGGACAATCAAATTGCTGTAAAGGCTAACTCAGAAATTGCAGCCTTAACATGCTGGGAAGAAAATCAGTCAAGATAAGCAGAGATGGATACTGAAGAGAGACAGAGACAAATAGCCGTGATAACAATATGAAGCTTGCCAATATTTCTTTTGAATTCACATGGTGCATACCCTCTTAACATTTCTCCAATGAAAATAGGGACGCCCCATTCCATAATGATAATTTTACTATTTATACCGCACACATCTTACTGGGTTGCCCCAGCCACTCCAGTCAGCTTTCAACTATATAAAAATATAATAAAACATAAAAACATTTTTAAAAATCTTCCCTATACAGGATTGCCTTCAGATGGCTCAGGAGTCAAACAACTCCATACCCTACATTCTCTCAATGAAAATAGGGATGTCCTAAGGAAAAGCGGGACATTCTGGGATCAAATCAGAAACAGGGACAGCTTCTCTAAATCAGGGACGTCCCTGGAAAATAGGGACACTTGGAGGGGGCTGCATGGTGGGTTTTCAGTTCTGCCAGCCCCAATAATTAAAAAATATATTGAAGGAAACTACCTTGTGTGCAGGTAGGAGCAATATTAATCAAACATGTATGGATCGTGGAAGTGAGAGTTCTGCTACTTCTGGATATGGAGAACTGAGGAGAAAGCCCTCAGAGGAGTAAGCCTTCACAAATACATGAATGCTTACAAGAAATCTTGTTGAATAGGTCACTCAGCTTAAAGCCCACAGACCAATGCGGGTATTATGGTGTATCTCTTTTTTCTCAGCAGCATGTATCTGCCATTTGGGGATTGACTCAATACCATAGACCCAAAGAGGATCCTGAGTCCCAGCTGAAACTTTGGGCCAGAGCATTCATGTGACTCTGCTCCTTTTCTTATACCGGCAAGGCAAAAGGCACAACAAAAGAATATATTGTAGTCATTGGCTATAGTTAGTTTTAGGAGGACCTAGCATTCAAAACTCTGGAATTCTGGGTGGTCTTCATAGTCTTTCATTAGAAACCATTTATCAGGAGGGGGCTAATTCTTCCCAGGAGTTTCTTCCTAGTTCAGAGTGTGGGCCAAACCCTCTTCCTTTGAAGAAGCAGTTGACTTGGCTTTTACAGCTGGGTGTACTAAGCTTCCCCAAAACGGGATGCAGAGGTCACGCTGCTTGACCCTGAATGATGCCAGAGTTCTTTAACTGTTACTTGTAGATGAAGAGGGGAACATAAGCAGGCACCACATTAACATTCAAGGTATTGTGCTCTCTGTACAGGAGCTGTTGTGCCTGACCTTCTCTTCTGCAGAAATAATGATAGAGATTATAGAGTTGGAAGGGACTGCAAGGGTCACCTAGTCCAACCTCCTGCAGTGCAGGAATAGTTTGCCCACCTGGACCCTTGAACCCACAACCATAAGATTAGGAGTCTCATGCTCTACCGACTGAACCATCCCAGTTTTCAAAGGGCAGTATAGCTCAGGGACTTTGGGAAGATGGGAGTTATGCTGGTGGGGGTTGTGGAGAGGGTTTGAGATTGAAATCAGTTATAAAATGGGACAAAGCATCACTTTCATCACTCATTCTAGTCCTTTCATCAGCAGACAAGGATAGCTTCCAATCGGCCACATTGTCAAGTGGCTGGGAGGGGGAAGGTGACCTTGGACAATCTAGAACTGCGGGAGCCCATTCCTTTTATGTCCGAAAAACAAAACTCTTATTGTTTGTGCAAATCTGTTGTATCTACTCTATTTAAGCCTGATGGGACAGTTTTGTGCTTTTTTATAATCAGTAAGAATCTAAAAGCAACTCTTTTTAAAGCTGGTTGCAGTTTCTTCATGAAGACCCAAGCAAATATTCTGTGTTTTGTGGCTACATGTAGAGCTCCCTCCCCTTTATTTAAGCTTTCTGACACAGTTGCCATTACTGGTGCCAAGTGACTAGATTAAGAGGAGAGAGCTGGTAAAAAGTATTTTCCTCATTTAAGACTTACTTCATTTGTTCTCTGCTTCCCTAGCCACAGGGTGACACAATATCTGGCTGCAAATCAGATTGCCCCAGGTTTTCTTTCAGGTGCTTGATCTGAGGTTCTGGGACACATAAGCAGTTACTAAAGATTTTCCTGCAGTTAACTTCAGATTTCTGGAGGAACAGGATTGGCTGATTTCAGTATGAGGGCCTGCAGCAACAGACTGCTAGTTCTGCTATTACTGTTTGGCTTCCAATTTTCAAATCGTCCTAAACGATTTTAAAACTGAGTCTTGGGTAATTGGTCCTTTTAAGAGCACATTTGATTATTTTAACATAAAAGGTGTGTTTCATATTCATCAATCCATACATGAGGGTGGTTTCTTTGTAAATTAACCAGCTATGAATTCTTAATTTTAACATAGTTCTGAGCTTAGTTTCTGAACTTTCATGATGAACTATACAGTATATAGTTAAGTTGGGAAGAGTTGTCTATCTCTTAGAAGGCAGATACGTCCTTGATAACACCTCTCTGTGTGTGTGTGGAGAGAGTGAGTGAGAGCTTATCCTTTCTGTGCAGCCAGTTTATTTCTAAGTGTCTCTTGCCAGAAGGTGCAAACAGTGTTTCTTAGCAGGATACTAGCATTTAATGTGTTTGCTAAGTAGGAAGAAGCAGTGCTTCAAGAATGCGTCTAAGAAATGACCAGTCTCAAAGTGGTCGCTTTTCACTCCAACATATATCTGCCAACCTCCCTTTCACAGTTTATATTAAACTTTATAGCATCACAACAAATGTCTTAAAACAGGGGTCAGCAACTTTTCAGCAGGGGCCGGTCCACTGTCCCTCAGACCTTGTGGGAAGCCGGACTATATTTGAAAAAAGAAATAAGAAAGAATTCCTATGCCCCACAAATACCCAGAGATGCATTTTAAATAAAAGTACACATTCTACTCATGTAAGTACACCAGGCAGGCCCCACAAATAACCCAGAGATGCATTTTAAAATAAAAGGACACACTAGACTCATGTAAAAACATGCTAATTCCCAGAATGTCCATGGGCCAGATTTAGAAGGCGATAGGGCCGGATCTGTCCCCTGGGTCTTAGTTTGCCTACCCCTGTCTTAAAAACACCATGCACATCTCTCTTGAATGAAGGGCCATGACCTTCAGAAGGTGGGAAAAGGTCAAGTGCCTTGTTTTTAATAATTTTGAAAAAAATATGCAGCAATAAGTGCTCCTTTAATTTATTTGTACCATTGGTGTAGTCTAAGGCGGTACCAAAATTTATTTTTAATTTTCGCAAGGAAGGCACTTTAAACTAGAAATATTAGGGGCACGTAGTTGCTCAGAACTGAGTATAAAAACACATCTTAGGTCATTTTGACTATATTTCAGTCCATAATAGCAAAGGGTTCATTTGTCTTTTGTAGCTACTCTTTATAAAGCCTTGATCTTATACTTTCACTTTTGACATGGTTAATGTGACATGAGGCTTAATTTGCATGATAATGTGCATTATACCTCAGAGTACAATATAATTCTGATGAAGTTTCAAATTCACATAGGTTAAAAACTGGCAAGATTCTTACATATCAGTGGAAAGAGCAGGAGATAAATCACATTTTTTAAGATAGTGATTTATGTTGTGTGTGTATTTGGCAAAAAGGAGACTAGAAGGGATTCTTATCTGTCTTCTAAAGGCAGGTTGTGTTGTTTGACATTGTGCTGTGTGATCTAACTATACAGCATCAATAGTTTTAGACACACACTGGCACACATATGACTCCAGAGAGGCATAGCAGAGTTCATTGTCTAGTTAGCTTTTTGAGACTTTGGTGGCTGCTTTAGGGATGTACAATTTAAGCTTAGTCATGTTCTTCACCATACACTGCACAAGGACCCTTGCTACATACATTATACCTGCTTTCTTCTTTGCACTAAATCCAGTAAAAGTAAATATGTGGTTTGCCAGTGCCTACCTCTTTTTATCCAGTTAAAACTCTTTTTTCTTCTTCTCATAGAATTATAGAATTGTAGAGTTGGAAGGGACCACAAGGGTCATCTGGTCCAACCTGCTGTAATGCAGGAATCTTTTGCCTAACATGGTGCTCAAACCCATGACCCTGAGATCAAGAGTCTCATGCTTTACTGAGGTTTTTTCTTGACTGATCAGTTATATTTGCTCTTGAACAAAACACATTTGTTTTAACAGGATAGATTTGGGGTGAGTTTGTTAGCTGTCAGTCTAATGTTTCCACTGAGCAGTAGTTGCAGGGTTTTGCTTATGGTTATGGTAAGAACACTTGTGAGATTATCATGTGCCCCTTACCAGCTTCATAGAAATGATGACTAGTGTGAAAAATTTACCAAACTATTATCACATATTGTAAAGACTGACCAGAAAGGACAGTCATTTCCTTTCTGGAGAAATGTTAAGTTTATTGATCAAGACAATGCAGCACTTCCTTGTGTCTGGGCAGGATAAATAAGTATGAGGGCCCGGAATTCATGCTTGCTGGTTGATTGCATCTGATTGTCGCTCTTGAGTGGCAGACCACCTAGTCTGAATTGGTGAACATGAATCACCCAACAAATGTTCCAGGTAAGAAATAACCACTTGTGCATTCTGTAATATGGAGTGTCAAAGATAGATTTCCCGTCTGTCAAAGCAGACTGAATCCTGTTTTCAATTGTGGTAAATAATACTTGTTTTGGCATGTGAATGTAATGGGGAATTTTAAATTGTTTGGGGTTTAATGTAAGTAACCAACCTACTTTGAATCTGACTTGAACTTTTAAGTAAATTGGATTGGCTTTTATGATATTTGCTGGGATGCTAGCTGTTTTCTCTATTAATACACTTAACTTGCATTCTAGCTCCGCCATTCAGAGACAGGCATCGTGTGGTGGGTTGTGTGACAGTGTCTGTCAATAGTGAAGACAATAGTACCAGAGACACTTAACCCATCCAATCTCACCCAGGGTATAGGTCGGTCTTGTTTCAGACTTCTTCATAAGTCTTTCCTTTCTTTTTCTTTTGTTTTGTTATAAATAGTGGATTGACTGAAGTTAAACTCTTAATAAAGTTTTGATTTTACATCAATAAATGAAGCTGAAGAAAGTAAGCAGCCAAGTTGACACAGAAGGTGTCGGAAGCAGTTTGCAGCCACTTGTCCCGGTTCATACCCTCTGCCTTTGACAACACAATGGCTCGTGTCCTTCTGTCTTTACTCCAAAACTGTCTGCTCTGAATTCACTGGTCCTGCAAAATTAACCCACAGAAAGATGTGAGCAATATTGGAAGTGGAGACTGCCAAGAATAGAAAATGCAAGGTTCATAAATGACATTTGTGTAGGGATAGGCTCTGGGGATTGAGTCTATCAAAATGCCATGGGTTCACCCTGTGTTGTTGATGCTTATTGTTTTCATTCTGTTTTCTGAACAGCAAATAGCATGGCAAGTGTGCCAGTTTCTGGAAAGCAGTGAGTTCTTCCACCAGCTGCTTGTACATAATAGTGGTTCATATACAGGTGGCATCCAAGGCCTTAGCTTTTTGATCTCTCATGTTCTCCACTTTGGAAGGTGACTTTGCATTGCAGGGTAGCTTGCCTGTTAGTTTTCTCATCACTTGAATTGATGTTTAGTCTTCTTGAAAAGCCTTGTAGCCCTGAAGGGCTTATGTTAAGAGAATACCTGAGGGCAAGAAATGGCTTCCTTTAAGCTCTGCCTAAAGATAGCAAATCTCTCTGAAACTAGCAGTGAGCTGATGGAGGACAGAGAATTTTAAAAGGGCTTAAAATCTTAGAGTCTTAGTCTCCCAAGGTTGTATAAAGCTATTGTAGCTTTAGCTAGTAACCCAAGCTGCCCATAACCTCTTGATTCTCAGCTCCTAGATCTTATTCTGAGGAGAGGAGAGGCTTAAAAAAACTGCCTCACTGCCATAAAAACAAAATGCTTATTTAGGTTAAAAGCTACTAGTACCTGGAAAGCAAGGGGTCTTTGCAAACTGACATGAGCTGTCACTTGTAGCACAGAGCAGGGGTGGCCATTACTTGCAATGCACTGCACAGGCTTGCTTTGTGTCCTTTGTTTCTAAGACAGAACTGAAGCAGATGCCGATAAGGGTGCAGGAGCTTGTTGTTCTTTCTTGAACTACGTATTTATTTCATCTTTGACTGTTGATGTTATTGGAGCTCAAAGGGCTTTTAACTTCCAGTGTGATCTGTCCTATTTGGATCTTGGATGAGTTAATTATAAAATGACTTGCACAGATACTGTGTATTGTAGTTTTTGTTGCCATGCCTCTGGAGACTGTCATAAAACATTCTTGGCATGTGATTGTAATTCTAAAATGGCTTTAAAATGTAACTGAAACTGAACCTTGTTAGACTGTAATCTTGTATTTAACAAAATGCAGTAAAAATATCCAACCCTCCCCAAACATTGAGTTTGTGCTTATTGAGCTGTGTCTCTTGGGTCCTAGAAAGTAAATCCTATTCTAGAAGTAAAAGGAAAATGCTTAAAGTGGGAGGACTGTGTTTCTGGGTTAAGGTTGCAAAGTGGGAATATGAGGGGTTACTTTCTGGTGACCACCTTCCTAGAGAAAGCCAATTTCCTTATGTCTTGGACTTGGCTAACTCTTAATGGCTGGCACTCTTATTGCCATGACTTGGGCTCAGTTGAAAGGACATTTTTGTTAATAATGAAAAGGGTTTGAGACTGCTTTAGTATGGAGTGATCAGTCAAGGGATTGCCATTACTTTTTCAGATTGAATTTAACACCACATCCAAATTATGTATACACTACCTGAAAAAATAACATTTATCTCACTGATGTGTAATGCATCAATCATTTCCTGAGCCTTTTCAGCTACAAAAGTAAAGAGGTCCACCTGCCTAACTTCAAATGCAATAGTAGGATGTTGGGCCTGGGTTATATTAATATTGGTATAAAGTCATATAATTAGTTCTTTTTCATTGGTGTGACTAAATTTGGCTATTTTTAAGCTTTAAAGCTTCTAGTTTATAACTTGGCACAGATGTGATTAAGTAAACCAAACAATTATTTGGTTGCAGTCCACATGACTGATTCACAGGGGTAGCAAAAAAGTAGGGTCCTGGTAGTCTGTGTTTTTCAAATTATCTGCAAAACTATACTAATTGGAGAATTTCCTTTTAAGGAAGTTACTATTTATTTAACACAGGTTTCAAGCTTTTTAACTTGGTGCTAATACTTTGCTTGATAAAATTAGCATACCTTGGCTTTCTTAGTAGCATTTTATTTATATGAATTCCCTCTTCAGGCTGCTAATCCTGCCTGCCATAACTACCCCAGTGTCTACTGGTGTGAAAGTTCCAAACTCTTCCATTTTAGATAGGAACATTTTTATCCACACTATTCACAGATCAGCATAATGGGCTGGTGCCAAACACACAGCTGAAGTGTGTAAGCTCTCTGCACCTTAAATCAAAGATGAGGCAGCCTCCCTACTAATGCCTGAGCCTTGTATGATCATCTTTGTTTGGGGAAGAATCCAGAGATGGTCATATTCTGCATGGAGTTTCTTTTCGGGGTGGGGTGCTACTAGAGCGGGGGAAAGGATTGTCTGCAGCGATGCAAGTTTAGAGCATTCTTTCTGCATGTTTTACAGTGCATGCAGTACATCTGATACATGCTAGCCGCATTTTTGCATTTCTCGGTGGGTGACCGTTTAAAAGCAAATGAAAGTTAGTGCTATTTTAAACAAAACTAGGTAAAAAAATAATGTCCCATAGCAAACTTTTTCAACTCAAAGTGGCTGCAAATCAGCAATTATATATAGTCACTGAAATTAGCAAACTTTACATCTTTCTAAGAAAAGCATTGCATTAATGCATGATACAAAAAGGACTTGGAAAATGTTTTTTTTTATAATTAAAATGCAGTTCTGAGTGACTGAAATTTCCAATTTCAGCCACTGCATTTGCCAAGGAACAAGCTGGAAAATGGAACTGGTATCTGTCAGTGGCTCCAGATTATTCCAGAGATTGGCTGGAGAATGGGGGGGGGGGGTAGTACTAAGGGAAGAGTGCACTGTTACCTAACTGATAGATTCACATCTGAAACCTTCATAACTAAAACTAAACAGAAGATTGATCTGTTTTGCTTTAGTCTATATTTATTGGGCTTCTTAATGCAATACTAACATTTTCAGTATGTCAGTTATGTTTTTTTCTGTACCTTAAGTATACTATTGCATATTGAATGCATTTAAAAGAAAGGGAACCTGCAACAATCTTAATTCCTTTTTCTGACCCTTTCAGTTTATACACAGAAATTCTGTTCATTGAGTCATCAGAAGCCACCTTCCTTTTTATAGTTAACAGAAGTTTTACCAATCTTGTTTGCTCCCTTCAGCAGGTAGTGCTATCAACTTAATACAGCTATTTATTTAGCTAATTATTCTGGAATAGAGAGATGTCTTAAGCTGGTGGGCCATTTTTTTATTTAGTAGCATTCTCAGATACATGCAGAGAGCTGCAGCCCACAATCTCCTTAGCACAGAGCAATTACTTTGACTTCAGGACACTGCTGAGAAATGAAGGCTTTGTGGCCAGTTAAATATATTTATCTATGCATTCTTCTTGCCTAACCTGCTTTTAAGAAGCCCTAGTCGCAAACACATACCAGTAACTAATTCTTAGGCCAGCACCTGCCCTGGTAGTTATTTAGCCATCAACCCTAATAATGTTCCTTTTGCTGAGACATGGGTTGCTACTTATGCCATCAGTAATGCTGGGTGGCTTTAATTTGTTTTATATTTTTATGGACTTGAACTAACACATAGGGAGGTGACTTGATCATGCCTCTTCCATTTTCTTACCAGCATGCTCTGATTTCAAATCTCAGCTGATTAATTTTTAAAAGCCATAAATGGTGATTGGTACCAGTTCCATTTTGTTGCAGTTATGTTATTTTTGTATTTCATTTCTCATTTAATAGTTAATATCTGGAATAATGAGCAGCTCTCTTCTCATTTATTTTCTCATATTTTTATTCCAGGATTTGCCTCTGAAGCAGGGAGTGTCTGCATTAAAAATGACCTGTAGTTCTCTGCTTCATAGGTTAGAAACTTATTTTAATACTTTGTGGCTAAGCACAGTCCCACCTTTTTCAAAAATTTCAGATGCTGGTTGATTGGCATGGAATGTGGCCTAAAAGCATTGACACATGTCTTGCATTGGGGTTCCTATCATTTTAGATAAAATGGCTTAAACTCATAGTCCAGCTGAGGCAATAAAAGCGCCCTTGTTTGCTTGCAGCCTTTTTATGACTTAAAGAAAATTTAAAGAAAAAAAGTCTGATTGCCACATGCACAAAAATGGAAGTATCATTTGGACACTTTTCAGAATACTTCTGTGTTGCTTAAGCCTTATATCACTTGAAGTGTTTAAATTCAAAAACAAGCCAAATTCCAAAACATTCATTTGGGGGAAAAATCAGTTCACTAATCACATTACTTCAAAGGGACTGCTATAGCCAGCACAGTTGGGATCATGTACCCTGTATTTACTTCTGAATTGTACACCGCAGATGCTTCTTCAGCTCCCTCCTCTTCCTCCATGGGCGGTGCTTGCAGCTCCTTTACCACCTCTTCCAGTCCCACCATTTACTCTACCTCAGTCACTGACAGCAAAGCTATGCAAGTGGAGAGCTGCTCCTCAGCCATGGGGGTAAGTAACCGAGGGGTAAGTGACAAGCAGTTAACCAATAACACAGCCCAGCAGCAGCAGCAACAGTCCACACCGAAGAGGCACACAGTCCTGTACATCACACCACCACCAGAGGACTTGCTGGACAACAGCCGGATGTCCTGCCAGGATGAGGGGTGCGGATTGGAATCTGAGCAAAGCTGCAGTATGTGGATGGAGGATTCCCCCTCCAACTTCAGTAACATGAGCACCAGTTCCTACAATGATAACACTGAGGTGCCACGTAAATCACGTAAACGAAATCCAAAGCAGAGACCGGGGATCAAACGGCGAGATTGTGAAGAGTCAACCATGGATATCTTTGATGCTGACAGTGCCAAAGCGCCTCATTATGTCCTTTCTCAGCTCAGCACGGACAGCAAAAGCAACTCGAAAGCAGGAAATGGGTTGGTATCTGCCTTTAAGTTCTATCAACATATGTTTAAAAAACAAGCTAAAAGCATTACCTTGACTTTTCCCTAGTGTTCAGCTCAGGTTCACACTGAGAAATACAGGAGAGGTGATAATCTGGAACTAAGTTCAATGGTTTCTTATGCTAAAATGCAAGGTTTACATATGAATATATATTCTAGTCTGATTTAGCAACTATTGAACTAATCTGTCCTGGAACTGTTGTCTAGCTATTCCCTGTGGAAACTGATTAGTGAATAGGAAGCTTTTCAATAAAAGCATTTTAAAAAATGTAATCCCTGAAGCTGAGATCGGCTCCTCCATGTCTTCCTCAACAGTACCATTCAAAGCTATTTATAAGGAATCTGCACTTCGCCTACTTCTGTTTCACTCTCTCCATCAATTAAAGACAGCTGATTTTGATCTTATTATATTAACACTTACTAAAATGTTAAAATATACTGAACCAAATTTGTGTTCCATGTCACTTCAGTTATGTATTTGATTTTTCAGAAATAAATCTCTAATCCTGTTTTGCTGTGTGCTTCTCGGTTGTGTGTGTGTGTGTGTGTTGCTGTTGTTTTGTCTGTAGTCATGCCTGGGTGGGTGGTTCTCATCTTTTCCACTTCACACTTTTCACTTAATTGCATCTCAATTTAGAAATAGTGGCTTGGATCCAAAGGTCCTGCTGCATGAGCAGAATACAATTCCACTCATAAGGTTGTGTGTGTCACCGTTTCTCTCCATCTGCAACCTCAGTGTCAGTTTAAAACAGGCTACAGAAGGATAGGGTACCTTCAGACTAGAGAGGTGAGTGCAGTTACCTGAAGAAACACCCCCCCCCCCGAGCTCATACAGGGGAATATTGGGATCCAAGTGATTGCCCACTGGTTTCCAGTACTGTTTATTTTTGTAGCTCATAATAAACAGTGGGATTATTTTATTTTCTGTATGTGTTTGTGGTATGTTCACAAAGCTATCCTTAGGTTGGTGAATATTGTGCAGATAGGAAACACCTTCCCATCTGTAGGAAAATCACCTTCAGTTTGTGTACCCTTTGTTGATCCAGTTCCATACTTAAAATATAACTTTGTAAAGGTAGATTATAATAAACTCTACAGAGTGTATTTTATGTTGCCACTGCAGCATTGTTATAATTTGGTAGCCTTTGCAACATAGCAGAGTGTTTTCCTTGGACAAAGCTGATAAAAACTCCGAGAGGGCAGACATAAAGTAAAATGTTTTATGCTTGTATTGCAAATTTCAAAATTGGCAAGCATTGCCAGAATTTATTCAAACTAAATAGATACAGGGAAGGTTTTCTTCAAGTGGTGAGTTCTTCAAAGAAGTAAGTTTGGTTTCTTGAGATTAACAGTGTACAATAATCCTATGTGTGTCTACTTGGAAGTAAGCCCTATTGGGTTTGTTTTTGGCTTACTGATTGTGGTTTGTTGGAGTGAAACAAACCATGCTCCCTGCTTTGGAAGCAATGCAAAGTGAGGAGGAATTGGTGTTTGTTTCCTTGGCCCATAAGCAGAGAGAAGCTAAACACGCCTTTTAAGTGTGATCATGGTTAACCATTAACCATGGTTTACTCTGTTGCGCAAGCAAGGCTGGTGACTTGCTCAAGGACTACTCATTGAGCTTCATGGCTAAGCAGATATTAGAACCTAGACAGGTTTGCTAAACAGGTTTGAACCTCAATATAGTTTTCTTTCAACAAGGTGGTACATGGAAGAGTACTGCAGCTAGCCAGTAGCATTTATAGTAATAATGATAATAGTAACAGAAATTATTGTTGTTAATTTATTATTATTCAAGACACATATCTGGAGTCATCCTGAATAGCTCAGTGCAAATGTTGTCATCACAAAAGGCAAAGTACTACAATGAAAACAACTGTGTTTGACTACTAGAGGTGTTGTTCTGGGTTTCATAAAATACCTGTCTAACCTACTGGAATTTATATTAACCGGTAGCACCTAAGTAAAGTGTGTATTCACATTTTAGATCCCTGGACGTTGATGAGAAATGGGAAGAGAAGGAGTATTTAGCAGAGTCACACTGTGATGACCCCTTCAGCATATAGAATTTTGGCAAATTCATAGAAGGCTCTTAAAATGCCACTCAGTTTCTCAAGGATGAGAAGGAGAAGTTCTAGTTGTGCAGTTGATTTATGCATACTGCTTATGAACGAGCAGATTTAGGTGGAAATTGTGAACACAGATTCTTGATTACTGTGTTATAGGCCTGCCTTCATGTACTTGAAACTCTCGTGAGATTTAAAAGATTTATTTTATCCAGACCTGTCCTCAAGTGCAAAAACTGATTAAGCATCTTTTTTAAAATAGGTTTTCGTACAGCTGCTACTTTTGCTAGACCAGGGGTAGTCAACCTTTTTATACCTACCGCCCACTAATGCATCTTTCCTGATGGTAAAATTTCCTTACCGCCCACCAGTGCTTGATGGAAGGAGGATTCAGCTTGTGCCATAGAATCCCCTACCGCCCACCTAGAATCCTGAAGGGACCAGGTTGACAACCCCTGAGCTAGACTATAGCTAAACATAGAATATATCTTACCTGCCAAGTGCCATTGAGAGAGTTTTTTCATGCTTAGATTCTATTCCATTTGTACCATATTTTCCGGCGTATAAGATGACTGGGCGTATAAGACGACCCTCAACTTTTCCTGTTAAAATATAGAGTTTGAGATATACTCGACCGCAGATTCTCTACCCGGCGTATAAGACCGCCGACTTTTGAGAAGATTTTCCTGGATTAAAAAGTAGTCTTATACGCCAGAATATACAGTACATAAAGTTTTTTACATAGCAGTGTTCCACGCTGTGCGTGAAGCCTGGAGAGAAGTCCTAAAACAGGGTTGCCAGACACCCCGAAAGTTGTTGAGTTGTGGGTTTTTTTAGACAAACCCCAAAGTTGTTGAGCACAAAACACAAAAGAACCCACGATTTTTCGATTGAGGTAGAACAGCATTAAACACATTTTTACATTTTTTCCAGGGCCTTTTGGTAGCAGAAGCACAGTGGTGGATGCAGGTTTTATGGCATTCCAGACCAGTACAGCAGACATTTCAAGCAGTGTTTTCTATGAAGCTTTACTAACAAAGCTTAATGTACTAAGTACTAAAAGATCCGTAGTTCTGGAAATAGCCATGAAACTCCTGTGTTGATTATGGCTGTTCTTGAATGATTTTCCAGGCCTTCGTGAGCTGATACTGAGGTCCTGATGTAGACCCATTCTAAGTTGCACAGTGCTGTATTATGAGAACTGGCTTAGGGCTGCCCATGCCCCTGGTTTGATGTTATAGTGCACATGCTGGTGTTCAATAAAGAAGACAAGTACTTTTTGGTTCACAGAGGACAAGCTTAAAATATACTTAGGCACTCAGATGTGCAGAGCACACAATTCATTCCCATTCTCCCTGTGAGCTACTGAGGACTTGTACAAACAGAAGCCCACTTCAGGGATAGGGCATGTTGAAACAGCATTCCTAATAATCTTGAAGCTAGGGATGTCCGCAAGACAGTGCCCTTTGGGGGCCTTCTTCAATTTGGTTTCATTTATGGAACTGACCATTCAATTGAGTTTCTAAACAATGTTGCTGGTTAGAGGCTGAGCCATGTTGCATGTATTACTGTACTTCATTAGAGCAGAATCAGCAGCTTAAAGTGATGGTTCTAAAAGAAATAAATCAGACTGGTCCGTCACTATATAGTGTCTGTAAACTTGAACTGCTGCAAGGTCAGGAGCAAAGCAAGCCTTTTCTTTTACCACTGAAATATTTCTCTTCACCTTGGATGCTACACAGAATGTACATTAGCAACAGCTAGATGCTGTTCTGTATAATCTACTTCTGAAAAGGCCAGAGGCCCCTTTCTTTGTGTTGCAAAATAGAAAAATGTTTAATCAGGTCAGTCCATGAGTGACGACTCCTGCTAAATCTGCATCACTGTAATAAAACATTTAATGTTTTCAGCCTGGTGAAGATTGATGTGCAGTGTTTTATTATTTTAATAATTTCATTTATGCTACAGGAAAGGTAGGCACAATCACATTTTAAGTACCATTGATTTCACTGGGAGAGTTACATATGCTCTCTCTTTAATTTGGTGGAAAGTTTCAAGTGCTGCTGGATTGGGCCACTTGTATATTAGAAAAACAACTAATGAACAGTGGAGCAGATATAATCACAGGACACAAATAATAGCATCCAGCAGCCATGTGGTCTGGGATATGGCCTGGATGCCCAGAATATAAATAGTTTTATCACAATCAATATGGTCATTAAAGGAATATTGTGTTTTAATAGTCCTAAAATGGATTTATTGGCCTAAGTATATCCATTTCAAAATTCATGTTTCACTTAAAGGATGCAGGATTTTGCATATACAGTGTGAATTCTGCTCAGCTCTATGCATTTAATTACATAGTCTAGGGATTTACAGTGACCACTGTTCAAAATGGTGATAATTAGTGAGGGAAGCATTATGAACAGTTTTAAGATGGCTGCCATCTCATGCCAGCTGACTAGATTTATACAGGTATTTTTGCTTAAATAGCAGTGTGCATTTTTCTTACATTCTTACATAAAACAAAGGGGCTTAGGTTTCAGGCTATGTGGTTTAGGTACTGGATTTCTGTTGTGAGTACGGTACATGAAACCACACACCCCCTTCTACATTTCTTCCCAGTTTGCAGTCTTGTATTGTGATTTTATATTGGTAGATTTAAGTATGGCCCAGATCTGTGTTCTTTTCTCTTTTCCCTCCCCACCCCAGTTGTGCTTGTCTTTTAAAGAAAGCCTCTGGTAATTGAAATCACTGGTCTGCTTTAACTCTTTAGAACATCAGAAACCCCAAAAACAACTGGAGGCAAGAAGAGTCCCATGTTATGTGGTCAGTACCCTGGTAAAAGTGAAGGCAAGGAGCTGAAGATAATGGTGCAGCCAGAGACACAGCACAGAGCTCGCTACCTAACTGAGGGCAGTCGGGGCTCGGTGAAAGACAGAACACAACAAGGATTCCCCACCGTAAAGGTAGGCCAGTTTTTGGGGTGGGCCAATTCAAGAGTGTGCTGGCATTTATGGAAAATGAAAATCCAGTGTTCTTCATCCCCAGCCAAACCTGACTCCAGCCAAAAGACAAACTTACTATGTCCTCCAGGGCTTCATGGGTTTCCCTGCAGTGACAAACTCTTGCCAGTGCCATGATGTGTTTTTCAGTATTGAGGTTGTCATTCTAAGTTTTAAATTGCACTAATTTAGAATCTGT
Organism: Lacerta agilis; assembly: GCF_009819535.1. Taxonomy (NCBI): domain Eukaryota; kingdom Metazoa; phylum Chordata; class Lepidosauria; order Squamata; family Lacertidae; genus Lacerta; species Lacerta agilis. Next base: position 40,181,902 of record NC_046319.1, on the reverse strand, counting down.
GTATATACCGGGTAGTTCCATATTTCTTAGGGATGTGGCTTTTTTGTTGTTTGGAGAGTAGAGGTCTGGATGTTTCTTAGTTTAGTACAGATCAGCCTTTCTTGTTGAGTGGAGGATGTGCAAATATAGACCAATAGCTGGTCTCAGCAATTAACGGTTAAATGAATGCACAGAGCACTGTCTGTGGGGCTGTTCAGCAGAAACTAGGCAAGCTGTGATATAGTGCATCAGAAAAAGGTGTGAGGAAGCCCTCAACGACTGTGCTAAAACTGAATGGGGCTCTGTGCCTACAATGGCTTTCTAACTTTTAGCCTGGACAGACTTCTGGGACATTCAACATTTAGCCCCACAGTGCACCAAGGAATTACAACATGCTACTAATCCAGCTGGTGGGGAAATCATTGCTCTCTGTTTTGCTCATGTTGCCCTTGAATATTTGTGGATGTTAAACACCTAATAGAACAAAAAATAGCATGGATTATTTGGGGAGAGATATTTCAGTCACTTACTGTAACTATATCACTTTCTGAACAAATATAAAGTTTGAAAGATGTTGTATGTTAATAGTGTACAGATTGAATTGCTTTTATATGTTTTTGTGCATGTACAGTTTCTGAAGAATTTATTAATCTAGACGTGTTTAGCACTATTTTGTGATGAGGTGTTTCTGTATTTTATAACCACATGTTTAGAAAGTCCATTAATTTCTAACAGGCTTTTGAAAATGCCACTGTTTCTGAATGGATGCATAATTAAAGTACAATAAACACACCGGAATAAAGATGAAAGGATTTCAGTTTGGAACTAAATTGCAGATTTGCTGTGTATAAGCAAGAATTCTGAGTCCTGTTTGATAGACTCAGGGAAGTATAACTGAGATATTGCATAGTTAACTGGAATTAAATTGGTTTAACATAGCCTGCAACAACTGAAGAGTTGAGCTGTTATTTTGGAAAAGAGAAGACTTTCAGTGCACCACTGGGTTTTAACACTAGTGTTTTGATGTTCAAAATACCTTTACATTGTAATATTTGCAAATTATTTTCATTGCCTGTTGTAGTCTATTAACGCTTTCCTGCCTGTTTTATGGTTCTAGCTGGAAGGTCACAATGAGGCTGTGACGTTGCAGGTCTTTGTGGGGAATGACTCTGGTCGGGTGAAACCTCATGGATTCTATCAGGCCTGCAGGGTTACAGGACGAAACACCACACCCTGCAAAGAAGTTGACATAGAGGGTACCACCGTCATTGAGGTGGGCTTGGATCCAAACAACAACATGACCCTGGCGTAAGTCACTGTTTTTCATTGTACTATTTCTGGGCCTCTCAGTGATTCTGTAGCAGCATATTTCCTGCTTTGGATTACTTGACAATTTGAGGTCCCTTTCAGCTCTTTATGATTGCCGATCAGAAGGTCGGCAGTTTGAATCCCCGTGACAGGATGAGCTCCCATTGCTCGGTCCCTGCTCCTGCCCACCTAGCAGTTCGAAAGCACATCAAAGTGCAAGTAGATAAATAGGTACCACTCTGGCGGGAAGGTAAACAGCGTTTCCGTGCACTGCTCTGGTTCACTAGAAGCGGCTTAGTCATGCTGGCCACATAACTCAGAAGCTGTACACCGGCTCCCTCGGCCAATAAAGTGAGATAGGCGCCGCAACCCCAGAGTTGTCCACGACTGGACCTAATGGTCAGGGGTCCCTTTACCTATCTACTCAGATCAGGCATTATGAATTGCAATAAAAGGCAGTGAATCTGGGAACTACATGAATAGACTTAAATTATTTCCTGTACACTGGCCCCAATCTAGAGCTCTTGGGATTCTGGTCTGCACAAAATGCATGTAAGCAGACACTTTTGTGTCAGAATGCTATATGCACAGCATTTCAGTGCATGTAACATCCCATACTACTGAAGTTAATGGTGCAGCCACAGTTTGCTTAGAAATCTGTGAATGTGGAGGAGCCTTTCATGTACCAATACAGTGGTACCTCTGGTTACGAACTTAATTCATTCCGGGGGTCTGTTCTTAACCTGAAACCGTTCTTAACCTGAGGTACCACTTTAACTAATGGGGCCGCCTGCTGCTGCCGCACCGCCAGCGCGCAATTTCTGTTCTCATCCTGAGTTAAAGTTCTTAACCCGAGGTACTAATTCCATGTTAGCGGAACCTGTAATCCAAAGTGTTTGTAACCCGAGGTGTTTGTAACCCGAAGTACCACAGTACATCTTAACAGTTGAATTGCACTACTTGCCAGCATGTTGGGTGCCAAAAGATAGACAGTCTGCTCCCTCCGTTGTTTAGGCTGGCACTTTGTATACAATGAAAACTTTTAACTTTTAATGTTTATAAAGCATTTTAGATACCGTGGACGCTTGGGTTGTGAACGTGATCTGTGCAGGAGGCACGTTCACAACCCGCAGCGTTTGCAACCCACAGCACCGCTTCTGCGCACGCATGGATCACGATTCGGCGCTTCTGCACAAGCGCAAAGCGCGATTTAGTGCTTCTGCGCATGTGTGAGTGCCAAAACCCGGAAGTAACCCATTCCGGTACTTCCGGGTTCAGCGCGAGGGCAACCCAAAAAAAGTAACCCGCACCGTTCGCAACATGAGGTATGACTGTACAAGGAAATAAGATGAAGAAGAGAATACAAGGCATATTCTGAACTCTTAGATCCTTCTTTTTTAAAAACAGCAACAAATAACTGATTGGCAAAAGTGACATTATAGAGACTCTTCTGGAAAATGCAGCTCTCCCCACTTTTCATTGTCTTGTGGGGTGTTTCTCTTGTGACAGCTGTAAGACAAGCGAGGTGGAAGGCAGGACAAAAGTATGCCTCCCTAGTTAACACTGTGAAAGCTGCCAGTGAAATGGTGGCAAGGCTAGGTGAATGCATCAGCTGTGCTCTTGTCAAAATGCTCTAAACTGGGCTCCTATCTGAAACTAGCAGAGTTTTGTAAGATGAAGTGCTCTCACAGTGCTGGCTCAGTAGCGGTGACTGCTGATGGAATAAACAATGCTGTCTTTTAGTGAGCACAAAGCTCTTATAAACTGTCTGCCATGTGGAGCTTTATGTGTGTGCACTTGGAAGTTTTGTATTGTGACTTGGTCAGTCTCAACTTCCGTAATGGGATCTGGATTTTGACTGCCTCCCTAAAATGGATCAACCTTTTAATTTAAAAACTACTATGGTGGCGCTGTGGGTTAAACCACAGAGCCTAGGGCTTGGTGATCAGAAGGTCGGCGGTTTGAATCCCCGCGACGGGGAGAGCTCCCGTTGCTCGGTCCCAGCTCCTGCCCACCTAGCAGTTCAAAAGCACTTCAAAAGTGCAAGTAGATAAATGGGTACCGCTCCGGCGGGAAGTTAAACGGCGTTTCCATGTGCTGCTCTGGTTTGCCAGCAGCAGCTTAGTCATGCTGACCACATGTCCCGGAAGCTGTACGCCGGCTCCCTCGGCCAGTAATGCGAGATGAGCGCCGCAACCCCAGAGTCGGACACGACTGGACCTAATGGTCAGGGGTCCCTTTACCTTTTTATGGTCTACCTTTTTATGGTCTAGTAATGGAATATAATAGTGTACTAAGAAGAGACCAGATCATTCTTCACCTGTTGGTCCATGTAGCTGGTTTTGAGCTAGGCCTCATCTGTTGAATTGTCTGAAGTGGGAAGAATTGAGACCTTACACAAGCCTTTTTGTGAAGACCAGTAAGTTAAAGATTTGCCATTTCCTGCTTTGATCATCGGTAGGGCTGGATGGGGGGCAGTATCAATGAATAAACATACAGTTTATTTTGTATGTTTATTTTGACATAGCTGCTGTCGCCCATAGACTAGAGGCAGGTAACACAAAGAATTTGTCCATTTCTATTCATATATCAGCACAAAGCACCCCCCCCCCTTTTGCTTGGGCTTCTGGCCCTTAGTTTAAAGGGTTTTTAAATATTTCTGGCCTCTTGTGGGTGGGGGGCAGGATCTACACCTGTCTTTTATTTGTATAGAGGGTTTTTTATTGATATGTGATTATTTTCATTGGTTTTAGTATTTCTGTTCATGTTCTTAAGTCACTTTGAGCCATTTTTATGAGTAAAGTGACTAATAAATATTATTAATAATAATATCAGCGTCATAGTACTGTATAGCTTGAATTTTTTCAAGTATCTGGTGAATAAGAAGTACAGCAGCTTTGTACTTCCCTCTACAACATTTGAAATAAAATTTCTGCGGCCATCTTTCTCCTTACTGGGTGGCGGAGTTGGGTGGGGAAAATGCAGAATGGATATTCTGGGAACCATAGAGAATAATTTGAATTGAAAAAGTTTTTCACTTCATTGATGAACTGATTTCTTAGCTCATTGTTTTCTCTGTTTGCTTTATGCAAGCGAGAGATGCAAAAGAGTCTCAGAATAGTGACTGGTTGCTCTAGTGATGAGCACTCAGCCAGCCAGCATAATTGGGTTATCCAGATTCATTGCTCTTCCTTGTCTGCCACCAAATCTGATCTGTGAGCTACTGATGCCTCAGCTGAATCTGAAGTGCTACTGCCATCTTTTGCTTTTCACTAAAGATGCTATTTTCCCCTCTGGTATATTTGAATGCATTAACCAACTCTCTCTGAATATTTAGGATGAATGTATTTTATAATAAATGTTATTGGGGGGGTAGAATTTAGGTGGTTATTTTAGTTTCTGAAAAAGATATTTTGGAAGTATTGCTTATTTTGGCCATTGTTGAGGATTCTTGGGTCATGGCTCTTGTTTGTATTTCTGCCAGTTGCATGACAAAGCTTAAACTTATTTCTATTTTCAAACTATTGTACCAAAGAAATTTGTGTATAGGTTTAAGAACCCACCTGCAGCTGTTCTTTGTTAGAGGCACATTGCATGGAAGCCAAATAAACTTTGCCTAAAGCAGCCTCTTTTGGATTTCACACTTCCGTAGTTAAGATCAATATTTTTATTTTTTTTAAAAAAATGTACATCACCCTTCAGCCGAAGATCACAGCGGTTCACAGCATAAAAATAGAAATTGAGAACACAAAATACATAATAAAAACAAAAAAACAACACCCCCCTTCTCATAAACACATTTAAAAGAACATTTTATCTACCTTGAATAACATGCAAAGTGATTGCTTGCCAGCCTCTTAACAAACCATTAGGCAAGCTGCTATGTCCCCTTTTTATGGGGGAGGTGGAGAGAGGCTGAAATGAATTTCCCAAGGCCAGCAAGTGACTGTTTGCCTTAGCAGAGGTATTAGCACACACCCCTCTCCGATTTAATGCTTGCTCTTTTGACAGTAGCTGTTGCTGCAGAGCTTGGAGGTGAGGGAGCTTTTTGTGGCTGCTTCCATCATCTTTGCAACTGTAGAGGCACATGCAGCTGTAGTGTTCATATGGGCAACTCTGGCTTGGGGTTAAATATCCATGTGCCTGGAGACCTAGGAAGCTTGCTGTTTTCCTTACGTTGGCAAAACTTCAAGTGGCCTCTTTGAAACCAAGTTGGGTAGGTAACTTTAATCTTGTGTTACTAGGGTGGACTGTGTTGGAATACTGAAACTGAGGAATGCAGATGTTGAAGCTCGAATAGGCATCGCTGGCTCCAAGAAAAAAAGCACTCGGGCCAGGCTAGTGTTCCGTGTTAACATCACTCGGAAGGATGGTTCCATTCTGACCCTGCAGACGCCGTCCTCACCAATTCTGTGCAGTAAGTTGTAAAGTCAAACTCTGAGGCCCATCTTGCTGGGACTTTGGTTCCCCTGTTTATTCAGTTGCCCTGCATTTCAGTTTCTGCTTTAATAACAAAATAGAATGAACAACCCAAATAAACCAAATAAATTGCCTAGACCTTAAACTTAGTTTTCATATGTGTCTGTGCTGCTAGGAGTCCTCATGCTGCTTTAAATGAAATTAATTTTTTCTGTGTAGGCTTATAGCATATCTAATTGGATCCATCATTGATCTATTTTCAGTGTTAACCAAAACTTGGGTGTACGGGTTCTGGCCTACATCCAAATTAACAGTGTGCCCTGCCAGTCACCAAGAAGTGCACATGGTTGGAATAGGAGTGTGGCATATATCACAGGACTTCGGCAAAGAAAAATTACTGTTCCTAGCCTGAGATAGCCTGCTTCTGTGGTTTGAATTATTTGTTGCTGGCTTGAGGCTTAAAACTGTACAGTTGTGTTTAAAATGCCAACTTTTTGCATCTGAGCAAAATGACTAATTTTTGTGTAATATTGATATAGAGCTTATTTGTATTTGGAAACTCGCTGAAGACTGTATGTACATGTCCAGCCAATTGTTATGGACCTTGTTGTGAGACAAATTTTAAAGGCCTCTAAGATGTTGTATATGACAGTTGGTTGATTTTTGAAACTCCTTGCACTAGCTCATTTATAAAAGAGAAAACCAGTGTTATTTTTCTTCATTGTTACCTAGCGGGGAAATGCTATGATGAGCACATTCTAGTAGACTACAGTCATGTGCCAATTCCTAGGAGAGTTGTGCTGTGCTTTTCTCTGATGAATTAAAGGATGGGCGTGCTTTGCTACACCCAAGCAGAATCTCTGTAACTTCTGCTTTCCTATATGCCGTGCAAGCCAAATGACCAGTTCCAGGGTGAGACCTTGGGGGATGATGCCAACTTTTTGCACATTGTCAGTTAAACCACTTAGAAGCCCATTTTGGCTTTAAGTTGCAGGTGTGTGTGGGGTGTATATAATAAATATCCCTTCTCTTTTTCAATTTGTAGCTCAGCCAGCTGGTGTACCAGAGATTCTAAAGAAAAGCCTGCACAGTTGTTCTGTGAAGGGAGAAGAGGAAGTCTTTTTAATTGGCAAGAACTTTCTGAAGGGAACAAAAGTGATCTTTCAAGAGAATATGTCTGGTGAGAACCATACATACATACTCAGGCTGAGAATGGAGGTGAGGGGTGGGAAGACCATTGTGGATTGAGTTGGGCTAACGACTGCCTCTGCAGGTAGCCAAGGAGGTAGGTGGTTCCTGTGGCCAGCTTCCCTGACAATAAACAAACTTAGCTAAGCTTGTGCAGTAATTCTACTCTCTTTTGCTTTCAAACAGATGAAAACTCTTGGAAAGGGGAAGCAGAAATTGACATGGAGCTGTTTCATCAGGTACATGCTTTTTAAAAATGCACAGAAACCCAGATGTAAAATCTTCCTTGTTCATAGTTGGGATACAGTTGTTCATTTATGCCTGAGGAATTGCTAAATAATTTTTCCTCTTTTCATACACTTGGAAGGGAGGATTTAGAAAGTTGAAATATGAGTTCCAAGCACTTTATGCCCAAGTTTAAAAAGGTAAATTTGCTACAAAAGCTGACTTCAGGTGGCTTAATTTTTTGTCAAACAATCATATGACCAACAGACTGGATCAATCTTCATCGACAGATATTTTGACATAAATAGTATCTGGCTGGGTCACCTTTTTGTGTGTGTACAAATAGTTTGCACAAAGTTACCTGTTTTTTATCCTGTTGCAGTGCTCAGTTGTCATTCCTTCTCTTACTCCCTACTCCTTAAACCTGAGTTGCAAGACTGGTACATTTCACATTTTTTCACAACCTAAGCAGTCTCTTCTCTTTCATGTAGTGGTAGCCATTGTAGCCTTTAAGCATAGAGATTATGTGAGTGAGCACTATACTTGTTCTGTTTATCAGGGCAATAATGACTTCAGTCTTTGTGTCATTTTTTTCTCCACTTCCCACCTCTGCCCTGCTTGTGAGATACAGAACAGCAAAGGTTCCTTTGCAAGCAGCAATCATTCATTCCTCTTCTAGGTGTGCTGACCCTCATTTTGGAACTAGAATGATCAAAAATTGGCTTTTGTGCAGCTACAATAAGGACTGCCATAAATAATGGTTAACTCTCTTCTAGTCTTCTAATGATGGGAATCCAAACCCAAATCCATTGTTGCACTAGAGTTAAATATGCATTAATTGTATTTTCCTTCAAGAAATGTTACTGTCACCAAAACATTTTGAATCCGTAAAGTTAGAATCTTAATATCTTCTCTCCTTTTACAATGCTACTTTATGGGTTCAAAATGATTTGGTGATGATCATTTCTTGAATTAATGGAGGATAAGCCTATCAATGGGTACTACCTATGATGGCTGTTTACTTCTTCCACTATCAGAGGTAGCATGCCTCTTGACTACCAGTTGCTGGAGAAGGTGGTTGGTGAGAGTACTGTTTATTTTATTTAGTTAGAAAATATACAAATTGCTTGATCAAAGATTTTTCCAGGTTGTATACAAATAAAATTATATATAAAGCATGGTTAATATCCACAGACCAATAAAAACAAATATACATAATACCATCATTAATTAAAAACAAAAATAAAATTGTTGAAACTTTTTTTTAAAAAAAGGTAACCATATAACATGTCTGTCGTGCTCATGCCCTGCTTCCCATGGAGGCATCTGACTGGCCACTGTGAGAACAGGCTGCTGGACTAGTTGGGTCAATGTCTGATCCAGCAAGGTGGTGATGATGTTTTTAAGAATCTAGGGTAAAAACAGTTGACAGTGGAAAAATATCTAGAGCAACCTTTCTTAACCTTGGGTCCCCAGATGTTGTTTGACTACAACTCCCATCATCACTAGCTACCAGGACCAAACAGTCCAAGTTACTATTAATTATTTCTATAAGATTTTGTGATGATAAAGTACCCAAATAAAGATATCATTACTTTTCTATTTTGCATACATGTCATATGCTATTTACTACTTAAAAACAGAAATATTAGTTCCCAATATTTCTGGCTATGATTTAATTTTATAACCTGTTATCATGGATCATAAGTTGAGTTTAGGTTTCTATTGGGTGAGGAAATTATTTCAGATTTAGTCACAAATAATGCAGATAAACTGCTGGGTATTTTGTCTGCCTCCCCATCCCCAGCATCGTTATCTATAGAATTTCATATCACAAGATGTGGTAATGGCTGTCAGCTTTGACAGCTTTAAAAGGAGGCTAGACAAATTAATGGAGAATAAGGTTATTGGTGGCTACATACTACCTCTGGTCTGCTTCTGAATACTACTAGTTGCTGCGGAACCTCAAAACCACCTCCCTGTAGTTTTTTCATTGCTGCCACTGCACATCCTAAGTCCCTGACTGGCATGTTGGTGGGTGGGCTGGTGGAAGAGCAGGGGAAGCTATAGCAAAGCAAAACAAGAAAACTGTGAGTTGCTGTTTATGTGCAGGTTTTCTGAAATTAAGAAGATTGTAGTAGTAGAGATAGGAAGATTATGTTGAGTAAAGATTTTTCTCCTGTGTGCTCTCACCACTGATAGGTATGTTCAAGAGATTCAGCTTTACAATTAGTAGCTGGGTAGATTACTCAGCAGATCCTTGGTACCTCCAATGCAATCTTTACTTCTTACGATTAGGTCTTATAGTGTTAGTCTGTGAAGATATAAGTTGGTAAGGTGTCTGCTCTAACAAACTTCTTTTTTGGATTCAGAACCATCTAATTGTGAAGGTGCCACCATATCATGACCAGCAAATAACTGCTCCAGTTTCTGTGGGGATCTATGTGGTGACCAATGCTGGAAGATCACATGACATACAGCCATTTACTTACACTCCTGATACATGTATGTTGAAAATGATGAAGCTGTAGAGATGGCCCTTGGCAAATACTTCTGCACAGTTTTTCTTGTATTTAATTGTTATATCTTTGGAAGAGGCTGAGGAAGAAAGCGAGACTGTTGGGTGGGCAACACCTCTTGCACTACTTGACCTGATAGCTGCACACCAGGGACTTGCTCTCATTCTTTGAAGAGAGCCTGTCTCTCTGAAGCTTGAAGGGTTTATGGGAGGAAGATGATTTTGGGGCTACACCGTATTACAAAGACCTGAATTAAGGTCTCCCCTGCCACTGTGCACATGAAAATAGAGATAAACTTTTAAAATGTACCTTTCACCTTACGGGGGAACACTTTGCTTTACATCTGTTCTGAAAGTCAGCAGTGTCTTTTGCATTTGCAGCTGGTACTCTGAATGTGAACGTGAAGCAAGAAATACCCAGTCCAACCCAGCCTTGCTCTTTTGATGATGCTATCAAAGGTATCTAATTCTTAGCAGTGCTATTAATCTCTTTGAGTTATAACTTACACCAGTTTTCTGCAGACCTTTCAGAGATTGTGATCACAGATTAAGAGTGTAGTCCTTTGCATGTCAACTCAGAAGTAAATCACTTTGAGCTCAGTGGGGCTTACTCTTAAGTAAGTGTGCATATGATTGCAGCCTAAGACTCCTGGTCACAGAGACAGTGGTATATGCTGGGACTTTAATCTTGCAATTACTCTAGTACATCTTGCTGTTTCTAATACTTATTAATTCCACAAGTGGTTAAAAGTCCTGACTAAACATGAAGTTAGTGTAGATAACTTGCTAAACTGTTTCATGACAATGCTGACATAAGAGTTTTATTGCTAATGCAAAGCTCACCACTCAAATAAAAATATAGAATAAATTATTCATAGTACTTGCTTTGCAGTTGTCTTTACTACTTTGTGTGTACTATAGTGGCAGGCCCTGTTGGTTTGTGTGCTCTTACTAAGTGAATTGTTTGCTGTAGCTAATTAAGTTTCAGAAGCTGCTCAAGAGCACGTGTTTTTGAAGCAAAGCAGCATAAATAGTAAGGTCATGAGTTTGTCAGGCTTCCAGGGCTGCAGCTGGAAAAGATTCAGCATAGCTGTTCTGGAATGTTTCAAACTCACTAGGAACAGGAGATGTTCTCATACATTCGCTGATTATTTGTCGATTTAGCTCAGCAATGTCTACATTGATTGGCAGCAGTTTTTCAGAGTCACAGACGGGATTCTTTCCCAGTCCTACCAAGATGGTGGGGTTTACACCTGGGACCTGCATGCAGAGCAGCTACAATTGAATTTATAACACTTCTCCAATCTTGGCTTCAATTTTGCATTTGAGTGTTTCTCATTCGGCTAGTTGTGTGTGTACCATATTTGTTCTTTCTCCAGAACTAATTTATGTATTGACCAGTATAATTGTGTGACTTGGCCTACATGAAGTGTGTGATGATAAATGTGGCAGTGTTGTACTTACAGTTTGTTTATTATGCTTTGTGTCAAATATTTCATCCAGTTTCCTGTGTGCAGGATTATGTTTTTGATCCCAATTCATCCCTTCTCTTTTCCTTGTATCAGCCTGGAATTCTTGCAGTTAATTACATATGCTTCATCAGTCACAGTGAAATGCTGATGCCGTTGGGCTCAAACAACTGGCTCATGACTTGCAGGCTTGTACAAGTTGTTGGTTGGATTATTTCCATAGAAAACTATTCTTCAGCTGATAAAAGACACTTGCAAATTACTGCTATTTCCTTCATGCCCTTATTTTACTACTTTCACCTTTACTTACAACCCTTAATATAAGCAAGGAGTTGAACATTTGATGTGTTCTGGCAAGAGCTGATGCAATTTGATAGAATAGAATGGAGGAAACTTGGTGGCTTGCAAATGGATGGACATCAGAGATCAGGGTGATTTTTCCTGTAATAACAAGTTTATGACTCTTCAGAAGATGGGCTGTCACTCAGTGGTAGACCATCTGATTTGTATACAGAAGGTCCCATTTTCAATCCTTGTCATCTCTAGGTAGCACTTGGAAAGTTTACTGTCTGAAACCCTGGAGAGCCATTGGTAAAGCTAAAGTACTGTAGATAGACTAATGGTCTCACTCTATATAAAGCAACTTCCTAGGTCCCTGTTTGGTAAGGAGAGCTGAAAGCATCAAGATTACTCTTTCCATCAAATTATTCACAAAACAATCTTGTGGCATCTTAAAGATGAACACACTTACTATGGAATAATGGGCTTTGTCAAATGTGAGTTGCCACATGGCTTTGTATTTGTTGTAGCATACTAATATAGTTCTTGTCATACAGGGACTTATTTTACCAGGTGTAATACCCTTTTTGTGGCAGTGCTATGTATTCAGATGTTTGTTGCTCTTTACAACCTAATTTCTGGAGAGTGGAGGGGTAGCCCTAGCAACCACTCCTTCTCTTATTCTCAGCCCCTGTGGCTGTCCTTCAGGACACCAGTAAGACTGTATTTGTTCTCTGCTGCAGTTAACACCAGTGGCTGTAACCTGGACAAGGTAAATATTCTTCCCAGTGCCTTGATAACGCCACTCAGGCCAAACAGTGTGATCAAGAGTGAAGAGTCTGCTCCCATGACACTTACAGCTGAAAAAAGGGCTCCTCCAGTCTTTAAGGTAAGTGGGGGCATAGAGAGATTTGACAAAACTTTTATTGAAAGATCATGTCTACCCCTCAAGTTAATGATCTTTCAGACACCAGCTTTCTTCTTCCCACTGCTATCTGAGCCCAAGAGTGTCTGGATTATCATTTTGCTAAATGTATACCATGCTGAGTGCTGAATGGTTGGTAAAACAGCATCCACCACAGCCTTCTTTTGCAGCCTAACTTGTTGCAGCTGAAACAAGATGTGGTGTGGGTCTTCCATCAAGTGCTTTACTTTGATGTTGAACCAGTCAATTTCACCCTTTCTGACAAAGATAATCAGATTCCTGATTCAGGGATTTGATAACTTTTTCTTGGGCTCTCTTGATTTTATTATGATCAACTACAAGTCTGTGGTGAGCTGTGGTGAGCTGGCCAACAGCATATCTAATGCACTGCATAGCATAATTATTTATTTCTAATGTGTTGTACTCTGTCTTTTTATTCAAAGTGGAAGGTGTGCTTGATTTTCTATTGTAAATTCATAACTTCCACCATTTCCACCTTGGGCATCAGCTAATCTTCATTTCCATCAGCCAAAAAAATTATTTCATTTGATGGTATTGAAGCATCCTGCTTACTTCTCTGCTTATATTTAGTAAGCCACCTTCTTGCTGCTTGTGCTTTTTGAATTGTCTGTTATGCGGGGTCATATATAACTGCAAGTACTTGGCAATCATTTTTAATGATATTCAATTTCACACACATTTTTACATATTTTTTAAAATAAGAAAAGTTTAAAATTATTGGAGTTGTACAAAAACATAAAAGGTCAATATTTTGTGTAGTTATTTGCCAAGTAAAACTAAATTATATTAATTTAATCAAAATATCTTTAAAATTTCCAGGTCATATTACAACTTTTAGCACCCCTCATTTTTGTAATTTGAAAGTTGAAAAATTCAACATGCCCTAATGGGATAGGGATCCAGTGTTGCAGTTGGTGTGGTTTAAATGTTAATCAGTTTTCAGAGTGTTGTTTCATTGAGGCACCATGCAAGCTTATGATTGTGCTGTCTTATTACTGTGTGCTTTACCCCTCAGGCAACAAGTATAGTTGGGCCACCCCAAGCCACATTGGAAACCAACATGTCCAGTATATTGGGCAATGGCACTTTCTCCTCTTCTGCTTCTCACTTAGCACCAGAGGGTGAAAATCAGCAGCTGCAGCCAAAGGTATATACTCCAGAGGCAATGCCCTCCCTCCAGGCACAGGACCTTGCCCAGTCTGGCAGCTTCCCTGCAGGTTCTGGTCCAAATCAGCTGCAAAACAGTGACACCTTGTTGCAGCAGGCATCCCAGTTCCCCACCAGGGAGTCCCAGCCGAGAGAGGTGTTGCAACCAGACAGTGCAGTCATGACTTTGTCTCAGTTGACAGAGGCGTCCCAGCAGCAATCACCACTCCAGGAATCTGCACAAGTGTTGCAGCAGCAGATGTCGTCAAGCCTTTTCTCATCGGCCAGCAGTGTGAGCCAGCTGCAGAACACAATACAGCAACTGCAAGCAGGGAACTTTCAGTCTAGCACTGCCAGCAGCAACAGTGGAAGTGTAGATTTGGTCCAGCAGGTCCTGGAAGCCCAGCAGCAGCTGTCCTCTGTCTTGTTCTCTGGGTCTGATAATGAGGATGTTCAAGAGCAAATCAATGTAGAGATTTTTCAGCAGGTTAGCCAGATCCAAAATGGAGTCAGCCAAGGGATGTTTTCCTCCTCTGACACTGTCCATTCAAGGGCTGAGGACCTTCTCTCCGGGAGAAGTGAGAATGTCCATCCACAACCTGAAAGTTCTTTGTCCAGCCAGCAGCAGCAGCAACAGCAGCAGCAGCAGCAGCAGCAGCAACAGCAACAGCAGCAGCAAGCAATGGAGACTTCTGCAGCTATGGTGATTGAGATTCAGCAAGGCCTCTGCCAGGCAGCAAGTCAGATGCAGTCCGACATGTTCTCAACCTCCTCTTCGGGAAATAGAAACATCCAGCAGTCCCCCGTATACCAACAAACTTCTCACCTGATAGGTGCACTGACAACAAATGAAGACATACAGATGCAGTGCGAGCTATTCTCACCCACCAGAGTTTCTGGTAATGAAGCTGGTACTCCATCGCAGCAGCAGCAGCAGCAGGTGGTGCCTGCCAACGGCCCTTCCATGTTTCAGTCTTCTGGCTCTGCCGAAGGTGACGAAGCTCCAGGTCAGACCAAACAGATGCAGAGCAATGTATTTCAAGCTATGGTTCAAATGCAGCACAGCGGGGAGAATCAGGCACAGGTCAGCCTCTTCTCTTCCTCAGAAAGCATGATGGCTGTTCAGGACAATGGAACGCAGCAGCAGCAACAGCAGCAAACCGGGAGCCTCTTTCAGCAGAGTGGGGAGTTGATGTCTCTCCAGGCTGGAAGCTTCTTGCAGCAGGCTCCCCATTCACAGGCTCAGCTTTTTCACTCACAGAGCCCTATTGGGGATGCTCAGAACATCTCGCAGGAGACCCAAAGTGCTCTCTTCCACAGCCAGAGCTCTGCCTCTTCCTCAGAGCAGCTGCAGCCTCCAATGTTCCACTCCCAGAGTCCCATGGGTGTGGTTCAGGACCAGCAGGCAAGCAACCTATTCCTTCCCCAGAGTTCAGTTGCACAGGAAGAACAGATGCCCTTCTTTGCCACACAGAATTCCATTTCTCCACTGCAGACATCTGCCAATGCTGAGCAGCAGTCGACATTCCAGCAGCAGCAGGCTCAGCTCTCACACCTCCAGAGCCCTATGCTTGCTCAAGAGCAGTCCCAGCAACAGCAGCAGAGCATGTTCCAATCACAGGTGCCCCCAAACCAGCAAGGAGCCATGTTCCAACCACAGCATTCTATGGTGGCTCTTCAGAACAGCACACCCTCCCAAGAGCAGCAGCAGCAGCAGCAGAATTTGAGGTTCAGCAATCAGAATTCCATGGGCCCTATGACATCCCAGAAGCAGAACATGATGTACAACCCAAACCCTAACCCAATGGCTAGCCAGGAGCAGCAGCAGCAACAACAACAACAACAAAGCCAGTCTCTCTTCCACCCACAAAGCAGCATGGCACCAATGAATCAGGATCAGCAACCCATGCAGTTTCAGAACCAGAGCCCAGGCTCTAATCAAGCTGAGTCACAGCAGCAGCATGCCTTATTCCACAACTCGCCCCAGATCCAGCTAGTCCAAGGATCCTCCAGCTCTCAGGAGCAGCCTGTCACCCTCTTCATATCATCGACTTCCATGTCTGCCTTGCAGAACAGCATGAACCAGCAAGAGTTGCAGCAGCCCCCCCTCTACTCTGCACCAAACAGTATGGCTGGCATCCAGGGAGCTTCTTCACCCCCGCAGCAGCAGCAGCAGCAGCAGCAGGCTGCTTTGTTCCATAACACACCTGGAAGTGGTTCCATGAACCAGCTGCAGAATTCCTCAGCTTCATCTCGGCAGACCTCTGGAATATTCCTGTTTGGCATCCAAGATAGTAAGTACAGAGTATCCAGGATTGTCATTGGCGAAATTTTAGTGCTTTCTTCCCTTTGTGAAGCTTGTGTCATGCCAGAATGTTGGAGGCCACATCTGCGCAGACTGAGCTGTGAAAAACTGTATCTAAAATTATGTTGAATTATGACTTTCTTTGTAAAGCCAATATAATCTGGGAACACACTACAGTGTTAACAACAATTTTGACATACCGGTAGACTGCTTACAGTCTAAAGCAAGGATTGGGAACTTGTGGTCCTCCAGATGTAGTTGGACTCCAACTCCCCCCATCAGGCTCAGCCAGTATAAAAGTCAGTGATCAGTCCATTCTAAGTGTATAAATGTGTACAAAAGCATCCAAATTCTGTTTGTTCACTCAGTGGCATTTATGTAGCATTTTCCCAGAAGTAGAGATTCTGTAACTGTGGCAGAGCTGTTGTAAACCTATCTGCATGCTTTCAGAGCATAGCACAGCACACAATATGGTGGGGAAGAGCTCTCAAGCTATGCAATAGATTTTATATATAAATAGACAAAGAAGAATTAACCAAAGGGCCTGTTAACTTCGTATGAGAAGCTTTGTGCATCTGTCAGTGTCTGACTTCTTTCTATTGGTTTCTTGGGATACCAGCACTCTGATCCTAAATGCCTTGGGGGGGGGGGCGGAAGCTCTGTGGGGACACTAGATGTTTATGAGGCCAGTACAATGTGAAATGCAATAGGCTTCCTTTCACTGCTCAATAAATTTGCATGGTGCTCTGAATGAATCTTGTCTTTCTCAACAGACTGTGGCCAGCTCTTAACATCTGGACCCACTTCAATGTCAGATCAGATGATCACAATAAGCCAGCCACAGGGTGAGGCACAGTCATCAGTCACAACTCTGCTATCCCAGCAGATGTCTGAAAGCCCCCAGCTGTCTTCTGCCATGACCACCAATCAGAATATGAAGAAGATTGATGACCTGCTAGTGTCTCTACAAAACCAGGGAAACAACAACATGGCTGGCTCCTTCTAACTATCCAGGTGAGTTGGAGATGGGAGTCAAAGACCGTAGCCAAGCCAGCATGTTCTCTGCTTATTTCTTGAAGCTGATAAAAGTCTGTCTTTTCTGCTGCTTCCCCAGAATGATAATAGAATTAGTGCCTGTCTTGAGAGTAAATAGAGCTTCACAGCCCTCATTCTCCTGGCCCTTAGGACACTTGCAGTGGCCTCACTGAACTTGATTACCATGACTCAGAAATCCCAGGGTGGATATGGGGTTGTTTGCCTTTACTTCAGCTCAAGGCTGAAATATGCAGTTCCAAGGCAGCATGGTCAGCTGTGTTTACTTCACACAGAAATAAAGTCTTATTTTTCTGGCCTGAATAAATTATACAAAGGAAACAGGGTCTTCTACACAATCCTTTTTCTACTGGCAGTGATTGGAATCCTTGCTCTGCCTCTTGAGACATAAAAGTGTCATCCACTTGTCTGCAACAATGCTTTCAGCCATTAGCGCTCTAGGAGCTTGCTTTACAAAAGCATTAAATCTTATTATTTTAGGATGTTAAATCCTACCAAGTTCTGTGCTGCTGGTGCAGTTACAAGAGAGAGCTCAGCAACACATGACCCTCCCCAAGCCATAATGCTAGGAGGGGCTCTCTCACATTCCAACTCCATAGTATACATCCCCTATTCAAGCCCTAGTCAGATTTCACTAATGGGTGGTAGTAATATTACATTCAAAGAAGCCATCATTGGTAACCAGCACAGAGGGAAATAACCAACTGTTGGATGCTGTTTAATTAGAGTGCTTTAGGGGGAAAGAATAAGGCTCTTACTACTCTTAACTTTTGTCTTTGTGTGTTCTTTTAGCTTGTAACTTCAGAAATCCTGTAATGGACAAGCAGATTTGCAAGACTTTCGTTCTTGTGACTCTGGAATTTAGGATGTTTGGAGTTAAATTTCCTGTGTCAAAGTGCGGCCTTGGACCCAAGGGGAAATGTAGCCTTCACCATCACTTGGGAAGAGTACCCATGCTAAGCCTGATGAGAAACGGCTGCTGAGTGAGAGCATCAGAGAGAGACTTCTTGAAGCTGGAAGAGGCAAAAGTGGCTCTGCTTTGGACAGTTGCCCCCATCTCTAGTCCAGCTGTGGGGATGCAGAGTGCAGCTGCTCATTTATCATTGCAGCTTGGCAAGGAAAGAACCTGAGATTGTCTCTGCTCCTCTCTTTCAGCTCTTCTTCACAGCTCTTGGAACAGGCTGCAAAGCACACAGGGATATGTGTCCTAAAACAACTGGGATATACAAATGGTTGATTCACACATTTGTGCTCATCACTTGAAGACTCAGTCACTTGATTTGCAGCTGTAAATGGTTTCCAGTGAAAAATGTTGCTTGAGGGAGGTGAAGGTGATTCAAGTGTTCAGTCCTCAATTGTGCATTTCACTCATGCCAGTCATTGCTTAATGGTGCAGTTACCAAGTGTTGAACATACCAGTGTGAATTAGTGACTCTTTTTTTAAACGGAAGCTGCTGTCAGCTTCATAGCAGTATGGAGAAAGCTGTGAATTAGCACCTAGGAAGGTGGCATATACTGGCAGAGAGTCTCCTAAAGCCATGAGGGGCGGGGAGTGGGTGATATCCAAGAATGTGACTACAGCTTCCTGGGAGGCTGGAAGATTGGCTGCTCAAATAGGGACTTCTCTGAGCATCTGGTGCTCTGCCCATCTCCCCTTTCACAAGGGGGCAGTTTGCTATGCTGAGCAATAGACCCCCTCTTGAGTCCTGCCTTGATATGCCATAAGCTGAATTTTGTTCCTCTTAATCCCTTTTCTGTCTCTTTCCTCTTGTTTGAAATATGCTGCCACCTGTACAAATCTGATTAGGTTTTTTGGAGACCAGAAGGTCCATTGCAGTGGGGCTGGAATGACCAAGCTGGTTGATACCTCCTTGGTCTGTAGAGGAGGGGTGAGAGAATATTTTTGGGCATGCTGGTTTCTGCTCCTCCACCCCTTTTTTAATTTGTGCGGGTTTGAAGTTTTAAATTTAATCTCACATGGGGGGTGGCAGCTTCCCCTCAGGCCTTGAAGGGGTGCCTCTGTATACCAGTTGCTGAGAATTGCAGGTGGGCAGAGTACTATTGCACCTAGGTCCTGCTTGTGAAGTAGGTATCTGGTTGGCCACTGTAAGAACATCATGCTGGACTAGATGGGCCATTGAACTGATACAGTAGGCTTTACTTAAGTTCTTACATAGCTCCTTTAGCTCATATGAGACAAGTAACGACACTCTTTCAAAATGCAAATGCTGTTGATGAATTTGCATCCATTTTGGCTTAAAAGGCAGATGATCTTGTGTGCTGTCAGCACCAAGGGGCAAACTCAATTTCAGGTGCTCTCCAGGGATAGCTACAGTTTCCCTCTTCTGGATTTTTATTTTCCTCTCCTCCTCTCCTGCACATCAAATGCTGTACGTGGTGTCTGTCACCCAACAGCTGTCGTGTGTGACTCTTGTTGGCATTGGGGAGTTGTGCTTTTTAGTAAGCATTGGTGTTCATTTTTGTTACTTTTGTGTAGAGAAGAATTTTGCTTGTACCTGATTTTTTAGGCTACCCCTTGTGTGTTTTTTCTAACTTGTGCTCCACTTTGAGCTATGTAGAGTTGTGCTTGTTTTTTGTTATTGTTGTTGTCCTGTTAAATGCCAGTCCGTCTCTGATGTTTGCAGTCAGTGATTCGTTCTGTTTGTCCGTCTCTCTTTGAGAGGCTTGAGTTATGTTTTCAGTAGTACAGGCTATTTTGCCGATATGAAGAGAACTTTTCAGAAAGAGACCTGCTCTAGGTCATTTAATTTTGAATACAGTTTTCAATCGTTCAGGTTTTGGATGGTTTATATCTAATGTGTGTTTCATTTTTTTGGAAAGCTCTATTTTGTATTTAGAAAATGATAAACTATTTTGCTATTTGTACTGAGTGAGTACATTGGCATAAATAATATATATATAAATATATATATATACATATATTCACACACATATATTCTTTTTGCCACAGATTTTTGTGGTAAATGTGTGAGTTTTGTTGTCTGTTTTCCCACAACATGGCATCTAGGAACCAGGGGAAGGGGGGTTGTTGTTAAGTCTTCACAAAGTATTTGAGTACTTTTTGCAGCAAATGTGATTGGTTCATCTCTGGCCGTTCATTTAATCAGGCAGTCTCTGTGCTGATTGGCTGTGAGGGCAGCTTCACTGCGGAGGTGACACCTTTGCATGCGAGTCTCTTGACACGAGCCATTCAGCTTTTCACTCATGGTTAATGTCTAATATTTTATTGCTAGCTTTTTAATTTATAACAACACTACAAATTCACAATTGGAACCTTCTTTCCTCATTTCATGATGTCTGTAGCTGCATTGAGCTTGCTTCTCTTACAATGTTATGTTTCTTTTATTTGCTGAAAGATTATTGAGGATGGGAAAGAGCAGCCATGTGCCTAACTATGAATGAGGAGGCAGAAAGGGATATACCAAGCCAGTGGCTTTTGCTTTCACTTCTGGGGATCCTGCAGTTGGGCCTGGGACTGCCTGTGTCTTCCGGAAGAGGCACTTGGTCCCAGGCCATGGCAGGAGCTTTATGGGGAAGAAGTGTGTGGAGAGGGTTGAGTAGGAGCAGGTTGACTTGTACGCTGCTGTGTCTTGTACACTTCGGTGGCATCAGGACTGTCCTCAGGGGACAGTGTTAAGTCACCAGGGACCAATCCTCTATTGAACCAAGTTTCCTGCTCAGAGCTGCCTCTTGTCACTTCTCCCCAGATTACTCCAGCCATACAACGCAGGCATCTGCGTTCTGTTTGTTAAAAGGGCTCCTGCTGCTGCTTTGTTCAAAACGGTGATGTACATGGGTTTTGGGGTTGGTTTATTTCTATTTTTTCTTGGTCCATTTTAGGTCAATATTTAAATGTGCAACATTTTAAACATGTGATTTGGTTACAAAAAAGTATGTAGTTGGAACAAAGGTCTGCTCAGTGGCTGGCTGGTGCTGCATCTTTCCTACACCCTTTTTGTTTGTTTTACGGGGCCTGCAGTAGCAGAGCCTACAAAATGTATTCTAGAGCCAGTTTCATGGAGATGGGACCTCGGCAGCCTTGCAAGGTGCATCTTGTTTCCTGTGTGTTCTTGATCCCCACGTGGCATTTGGAGCTATGTCCCCATTCCTTTTTCTCCTCTGCATCAGTCCACAAGAATCCAACTGAGCCTTTCCACCACAAAGGGTATAAAGCCACATTGGGAATCAGATTTTGTAGAACTGTAAAAGCCCTTGTGGTTTAAGGCCCCTTCCTGAATATTAATGGTCAAGAGAAAGCTGTCCTTTCAGGCATCCCTGACTTGCTTTCCCTCCTCCTCTTGTGCACCACTCCAAACAAACATGCCTAGGAAAGTGTTTGTGTCCTATCCTGAGGACTGGTTCCTAGTAATCCTCTAGCACACTGCATCAGAGCAGAGCTTGAAAGGCCAGGAAGTACCTCATTTGGCCTTGCCCACCCTGGCAATGAGCAACTTGGCCATAGCTACATCCCATTTGAAAAGGTTGAAGGGACTAAGTATATTTAGGCTGCACAAGAAACGACGGAGGAGATTTGATAACCATCATTAAGTATTTGACAGGCTGTCACTCTTGATCATGGGAGCAATTTTTGTTTTTGTTTTTTCCTCCAGGGCTTCAGTGTTAACCAATAGGTCCATTTTGCAAGAAAAAGGATTTAAACTAAATATTAGGAAGAACTTCTTGACAGTCCAGGCTGCTTGTGACGGCTTCAGAAAATGGTGGTCTCTTGTTTGAGCAGGGACAGGAGTGTCGTTGCTATGGTTGTCATAGCAGAGGATTTCCTGCACTGGAATAACCTTTGACTGTAACCCTGACCTCTGCACCAGACATGGCCCATGTGGATGGTGCTGCTGCTGCCACCACTGCAGTTTTCTTTCAGTCCCTGCCACCACTGCCACTTTGATCTTTAAGCCCTTAGGTAGCTTGGTGGTCATCTGAGGTCCATTGTTTCCTCTTTTCAGCAGTTTTTGTATTGGTGCTCTGGCCCATGAGTCCAGCTTGTTTGGAATGAAGTCCCATTTGGACAGGGCAAGGTTTTGTTCTGAACAGTTTGGGCTTGGACCTGCTGAGATCAAGAATGTCGTTGCACCTCTCTGTCCCAACAGCAGTTTGTGTGCAACTAATGAAGGTTTTCTCCCAGAGCTCAGCCTGTTAATATCGCTGCAGTCCTGACACACTCCCTCCCCCTCCCCTTTCTTTCCTTGCTCGCTTAGAACAGCACTCAAGACCAGCCAGCCACCAAACAGCCTCTTCCAATATCCTGCAATGTGAATGTAGCCTCAGATGGCCCCTTGTGCATTTTGTGTCCCTGGCTTGTGTAGGTGGGTTTCTCAGAGCACTGATAACGGTTTTGTTTATTCTATTTGTTTATTCTATTTGAGGGGGGCGGGGTGGGGGTACTCATATGCATTTGTTTTTAGCTATCCTGTGATAACTTGTTGAATATTAAGAGAGAAATATTTTGCTTCTATTGGGACATTTGTATACTTGCAACTATATTTCTGTACACAGCTGCAGTCAAGAATAAAACTTTGAAAGTTTTCATTTTGCAGTGTATTGTTTCTGTGCTCCATTCTTTTCAGTATCTTGGGGTCATTTGGTCCTGAAGTGCAAGGCTAGTGTGTTGTCTGCTGAGCCCTGCACACACTGGCTGGAAGTTTACTAATGATAGCTCAGTTGGTTAGGGCATGAGGTTGGTAACACCAAGGTTGCAGGTTCGATCCCCATATGATTAAGCAAGCCAACACAAGCGTATATGGAGGAGGTAGAGAGGGGTGTCCCTTTACTGGACTAATGGGAAGGTAGAACCTTCTTTGTGTAAATACCTCCTTTGCAGAACCCACCATCTCTGAGCTGGCTTGTCCCATATTACCAACTGTGTACAGTAGAGCAGCAGACTTAGGCTCCTCCCTTCACCACCTCTCATGGAGACACAAACAGGCACCCTTCCCCTCTGAGCAGTGCTGTCATGTGAGAATCCAACAGGTGTTGGAAAGGGAAACAAATACCTTCCAGGGAAGAGTGGCTATGTAAACTTTGTGAATACTTGGAGTTAGCTAAACTGATGGACATAATAAGACAAAAACCAAAAACTTCAGTGAAGAAGGAATGGGACTGTCTGAATGAATATTTTAAAAAACAAGGTTCAAGGGTAAATATCTGGTTGAGTTTAAAATGACCTCGTGAATAGAAAGGGGAAGGAATATTGACACATATATAAATAAATAAACTTGGTATTACTGAGATAATAAAGAAATACTGAAAAATACGAGTTACAGGTGGGTAGCCGTGTTGGTCTGCCATAGTCAAAACAAAATAAAATAAAAAATTCTTTCCAGTAGCACCTTAGAGACCAACTAAGTTTGTTCTTGGTATGAGCTTCTGTGTGCATGGTATCTGAAGAAGTGTGCATGCACACGAAAGTTCATACCAAGAACAAACTTAGTTGGTCTCTAAGGTGCTACTGGAAAGAATTTTTCATTAGAAAAATACGAGACTGAAATAAAGTGTTGTGAGATCGGTGGAAGTCTTTATTTTATTAATTGTGATTATGTAATGATGAATAGTGGGTGCTCGGGTTGCGAACGTGATCCGTGCAGGAGGCACATTTGCAACCCGCAGCGTTCGCAACCAGCAGTGCCGCATCTGCGCACGTGTGGGTTGTGATTCGGTGCTTCTTTGCATGCACAAAGCACGATTTAGCATTTCTGCACATGTGTGAGTGGCAAAATCCGGAAGTAACCCATTCCAGTACTTCTGGGTTCGGCGCAGTACGCAACTCGAAAACGCAAAACCTGAAGAGGCCGTAACCCGAGGTATGACTGTATGGTGTTGGAAATATGTTTATCTTTCTTCTTTTTTCTTTGCCTTCTATCTTCTTTTCTTTTATCTTTTTTTCTTATAGTTTCATTCTTTGTTTCATGTTTTAATCTGTAAGATTTGGAATTTTATTTTCTTTTTTATTTCTTGATTTGGAATTTTATATTGTTGTTAATATGTTATTATCAATAAAAAATTTTTTTTTAAAAAAAAGAGAATCCAACAGGTGTAATAGGTTCAAACAGTATAAATGCCTAGCACAAAATGTGGCCTTTGACTCAATAGACAGCTGCAGGAGAGGGGTTAAAAAAAGTATTTTATTCTAAACTAGCTGTATCCAGCCACGTGTTGCTGTGGCTCGTTTGGTTCAATGGAAAAGGAAGATAGAAAAGAGCGCACATTTGTAATTCTGTGGAGATATTGCCTCCCTCCCCACAGCTTTTCCTGTTGAACTTCCGCCTGCCTCCTCTCCTTCTTTCCTCCCCCGTAGTGGAAAGAGACCCCGTTTTTGCCTGCCTCTGCACAGCTTCTCCCGTTGAACTCCCGCCTGCCTCCTATCCCAGTGGAGAGGCTCCATGGTCTTCCTCCCTCAGAAATGGCTCTTCCATCAAAACTGCTGGCTCCGCCCCCCGCACACACAACCAATGAAATTACTGTGTGCTGCTTTTGCGTCCAGCAGATGGCGCTGGTTTTGCCAAAAAACAAGTTTTTACCTGTCACAGGTGTGACATTGATGTAATATTTTTACATAAAAACATGGCAGGAATGGAACCCAATGTTGTGTCAAAATTTCAAAGTGATCGGTCAAGGACTTTCTGAGATCTTAGATTAGTAACAAACAAACATTTACATTTTTATTTATATAGATTTCTCTGCTGGCACAAGAGAGACTTGTATAGGAGAGGAGTATCCACATGATATTCCAACAAACCTGACAAATAGAGGCAACACCTGGCTTTGGTAATAACTTTCACATGTTCTAACAACAAAGTACAAAAATCTCAAGTGGTATTAATCCCTACTGCCAGCAAGTAAACTAAGAGGATTTAAAGCAACCCTTCACCTTCCCCACCACCACCCACCCACTGGAGCATCATTTATTGCCAGGCAACTCTGCCCCTGCCTTTCTGTGCTGTGGCTGATTCCAGCTGGAGAAGGTGGGAGCCCAGTTGTCTTCACCACTCTTCCCAGCTGCCCTCTTTTCAGCTGCATCTGTGGCTTGTTTTGTCTTCAGACAGGTTGCCACTGCACCTCTCCTCCAGCAGCTCAAGTCTGGTGCAAGTGGTACCGGTATTGACTGCCAAGTAGCTTGTTTTACCCATTGTGGATTGGTGGTTGCTAATGAAGTAAAGGCCTCTTGCAATGTACTCCACCCACCCACCCCCACTACCTTGGGACTACTATGACAAGAAACTGCAGAGCTGGCAAAAAGCAGCCAGGTGGATCCATACAGTTCTATCCAACTACTGTACATTCTACTCCGTGTAGACGCATTGAAATTAGTGTGCCTAAGATGCCTTTTACTTTCAATGGGTCTGCTCCAAGTAGCACTAACATTGGATACAACCTATGATGCTCTCCAGGCATATGCACTTGGAGAAGTGCAAGACCCAAGCTCTAAGTACGGTACTTTGCTCTGGGGTTGGACCTTCCTGCCAACTCTTCTGTTGCTCAAGGCAGTATGGTGGTACTCTTTGCTGAGGTGGGGGCTGCAAAGAGGAATGTGAAAGGCTGTGGTGGCTGCCCACCTGTGGATTATAGGCTAGGATCTTAATGCTGCAAAGAGCAGAATAGTAATAATGCAGGCTCCATTGTGGAGTATATGCCTTGCATTACATACACAAGGTAAGAAGTGTTTTAATGGTAGAGTGCCCAACCAGCTTTCCCATCTGGTGTGTTCACAGGTAGTTTGGGTTTCAACTCCCATCATCCCTGTTGGGCTGATGGGACTGGAATCAAACACAGCAGAAGGGCACCGGTTTGGGGAAAGTCTGCCCTACGGGGACCCTATGAACCCAGAGAAAGTGAAAGTAGGAAACTTACTGATATCATTACAGAAGGCCTTTTTTCTATCCCAATTTCCCAAAAGAATTTGCTATTTCTACTGGGCTTTGACTTGATTATCAGGCAGGAGTGGCTTCCCCAGATGCTGGCCAGTTGTCAGCCCATATTTTTTATCTTCTTGCTGTTCCTGGACCTCTTTCTTCAGAAGAAAGCCCCCAGCAAAGCTCAACTCAAAGCTGTTGCTTGGGGCAAAGTTGAGGGGCGTCTCCTCCCAGATAGTGGCCAACCTCTTCTTCCACATCTCCAGGATTTGGGAGCGGGCCTCTGGTGGTGTATGGCCAATACTGAAAGCGATCTGGGGTGCCAAGACTTGGAAACCACAGAAATGGAGAGTGCCACTCTGGGTAGTAGGAAGAAAGAACATTTGCAAATCAAATACATATTCAAATAGTGCAGGAGGAATGTAATCAGAACAAGTTCAGGACAAATAAAGAGCTCTATAGTGACATTTCCAGTATGTGTTTTTGTTACCATATGCCTTCCATATTAGATGTCTGCTATGAAATTTTTACTCATTTTTAAAACCTAAAATTTGTCTACAACTTTGCACAGAAGGGATGTGGGCTTTCTGCTAGGGCTCAGTAAACTACAGCTCTTGAAAAAAACAGTCATCTGGCCAACTGGTTGGAATGCAGGATTGTAAACCTCTGGATTACACAAAGGTTCTCAAACCAGACATGTACAGTAACATAAGAATTCTGTGTAAGGCAGAAGCTTGCACTATCTACTTAAGTATGACACCTTTTAATAATAATTTTAAAACTCTCTTAGAAATAGCTATGGGTTTTGACAATAAATGTTGCCTTGTTACCTGTATTGGCCAAAGAAGGATGTTGATGTCCCCGTTGATGCCTTCAGGGGTGTACATGGAGCCCATCCCACCAGTGGTGAAGGAAAGTAGAGTCTTCTTTTTCTGTAAGTAACCAAATATGAGTTATGCTTTACACAGCAGCTGAGACACTGCCATACAGAGAGCAACTAGTGGACAAGGGTCATTTTGCAGAGTATTGTGAAAGCCCAGCTGATCATCATCTTGCCACAATATGGAGGAAAGGGACTGCACCTTCTCTGTCCCACATAACACCCTTCTCTAAAATACAGTGGTGCCCCGCTAGACGAATGCCTCGCTAGACAAAAAACTCGCTAGACGAAGGCATTTGTCTAGCGGGAGGCTGCCCCGCAAGACGAAAAAGTCTATGGGGCTGCCTCGCAAGACGATTTTTTTTCGGTTTTTCTTTTCGTCTAGCGAAAACCACGGTTTACATTGCCGCTTCGCTAGACGAAAAAACCGCTAGACGAAAAGATTCGTAGAACGAATTATTTTCGTCTAGCGGGGCACCACTGTACCAAGAGGAAGGGTCATTGTCAGAATCCTTGGTCTTTTCCCACTACCACCAGAGTCTGCCATATTATTTCATGCAGAGCACCAAAGAGGCTGACTGCAGGGCTCAAATGCACAACAGACAGGCTGCAGCTACTGGCCAGTTGGAGCAGAGCATGGAAGAGAATGAAAGGCGGTGGCTACAGCAGCAGCAAGACTTCACTCCCACCAAATCCCCACTGCATACCTACCTTGAAGGGCCCCTGGTCATACATGGCAGTGTAGGAGTAGGCAAATCCACCAGTTAGAACACGTTCATACCACCCTTTCAAGATGGCCGGGACACCAAACCACTGGAGAGGGAACTGCAAGAAAAGCAGAGCCACAGGCTAAGAGTTGAGGCCCTTGTTGCACATTCATTTCATGGTACTTTAGAGTCCAGGTACCATTCCCAAAAAGCTCTTCAGTGCCCATGGCCATGCCCTTAGAACCACAAGATCCAGAACTTTGTTCCAATGGCAAGCTCTAGCAGGGGTTAGAAGCATATTGTTTTCCCCCTGTGAAGTGCAGGTCCTGTGTGGACAATTTCCATGTTTTCCAGAATCCAGTTTTTAAAGCCTGAGCTGCCAGTGTTGCTCCCACCCTCTTTACTGAATTAGGACTTCCTAATTTTGCCTCTCCAGAGTTCATTGGCCAGCAAGATACATGGCCAAAATCCACACCCAGGTCAAACATTACAAGCCTAAGGCAAGAAGAGGCTTATGATGCAGGTGAAAAGTCACCACCCTCTAAATCCACTCCCAAGAAGTCTGTGCCCATCTTGGATAGTTGGAGAAGGGCTGTAGAAGGGGTGGGGGAGACTCATGCCTGAAAACCTGAAGAAACAGTTCACTTAAACAACACTGGGCTTCATGGACCAGGTGGTCTGACTCCTTAGAAGGCAGCGTCCTATGATCTGGGAACCACCTGGAAGATGACAAGATCGGCAGCATCCAGCTTTTTTTGCTCCTCTACGATGTCCTTGCTCAGGCGGCCTTCTTTCCATGCCAGCCCCGTTTCGGCAGGGTAGCTGAAGTGCTGCGGGTCCTTCGGCTTGCCTGAGGGAGGGGAAGAGGGGGAAGGGTGGGTCCAGGGACGCAGGCGAGGCGGAGACTTTGGAGGCTCCGGGAAAGGAGCAGCAAAAGGTCCCAGGTACTCGCCCCGACGGCACTTCCTCCAGGCAGGAAGGCTGGGAAAAAGCGCCCCCTACCAGCCGGCCTGAAACCCAGCCGAGCTGGCGCCGCCGCCAGTCAGTGCACACAGACCTAGGGGAGCGAGGGGACTCAGAGACCTATGTACCGGTGATGTCGTCCCGGGAGAGGACCGGGTTGAAGCGCATGGCGTAGAGATCCGAGACGGTCACTTTCCATCCACACTTCTGCAGCGCCTCGACAGCCGCCTCCTTCATGGCATAGTTGAAGGATGTCCGCTCCGGGTGGGCCAGCACGATCAGCGCCTGCCGAGCTGCGAGGAGAGCATGAGGGCAGAGCCTGGCAAGGCAGGGTGCCTCGGGTGGCCACTGGCCAAAGCTCCGGGAGAGCCGCCCTGCCGCTGGGGCTGCAACAGAGGCGGACAGCCCGCAGCAGATAAACTCCCGCCTCGGCGCCTCCCACTAGGGCAGCGCAGCCTCGCAGGCCCCTGCCTGCCTTTCGGGGGCACCACCAGGTGGGCGCCACCCGCCTCCTTGCAAGTTGCTGTCGGCGCTGTGGCAGGGCCTCGGGGAACCCGAGGGGAGACGCTCTCGAGGCGGGAAAGGGCTCCAGCAGGTGGAGCCTGTGCCTTGGAGACTCGACTCTCGATCCCACCCACCCCCGTCCTTCCTCTCTTTTCGACCTGGCCGCTTGGCTCCGGCCCCGGGAAGCAGCCTGATGCGTACTTTAGGGCCCACCAGAGTAAGGCTGGGCCGAGGAGACAAGCTATGACTTACCAGCCATGGCGATGCAAGCCGGGCAGCGGTTGAACTAAGCCGTCGGCGCCGCGGGTCTTATAAGAGGCGGAGGAGGCGGCGCGGATTTGCTGAGTCACTGGGGCGGGGAAACCACACTCCGGCCAGAGCCAACATGTTGCCTCTTGGTGCCCCGAGGGGAAGGCGTCGCCCCGAGGGAGACTGCCTCTGTATCGCGAAACTCATGACCAGGAGCCATCGATAGCCCATTCACTTCTCCCTTAATTTGGCAGCTCTCCATCTAAAGCCCCCCCCCCCGGCCCAGCATCCCGCTTTCTCCCAGTGACCAACCACCAGATGTCCGAAAAGAAAGCTCACAAGGAAGACGCAAAGCCTGCTGTCATCTCTACCACTGGCATTCAGAGATAGACTCTCTTTGACTCTGAAGGCTCCATTTAGCTGCCATGCTGTTAGGGGCAAGCGTCCACTCGTAGCCCTCACAGGGGAGTCTGGTGACAATGCTTGATAGCTACTTTTCCAACATGGGTGTAGCCAGGATTTGGGGGGGGGTGAAGGGTGCAGGACCGACATGATTGGTCAGTTAGTTAAGTATTTCTATTGTTTTACTTTATCTAGGGGAGGGCAGCTGCCATCCCCCCCCCCTTGGCTATGGCCATGGTTTCCAACGTGAAATGTGCCTTTTTCATTGATGCAGTCCCAGCTTGGGGCTCTATCCAAGGCAAAACCCCAGGCAGAATTTATCTCACTGGAAAGCAGATAAAAGGGCACCAAAGTATGCCATGCTGCTTCACTTGCCCATTTGCTGGCAGAAAGCAGAGAAAAAATGACTATAGGAAGCCTTCTGCAAAGTGAACCTGGAATACCTGACATAGTGCAAATGAAATACATGAACCCAGCCTTGTACTCTGCCTTCCCTTAATTCTGCATGACTCCTGACCCCTGCTGCAAATGAAGACAAGCCCCAGCCCTGCCTCAGCTTCCTTTTCTGGAAAACATATGTTGAAAGGGTGGAGAAATTGCCCTTCTATCACCTCTTAATAAGAGTCATTGGATTGTTTGCAAACTGGCCACCACACAGCCAACCAAGATTCTTCATTTGGTCCAGGATGGGGCAAAGGTGAGTACCAGGGCGTGTGCAGATGGCAGCTCTGGGGAAGGATCAGTGCTTGCCAAGGACTCCTCCCATTCTGGATCTCTTACTGTATTTGCAGATCCATGTAGCAGGCCTGCAATATTTAACCCCCTCCCCTGCAAAAAAAGCACCTTGCTAGTTGAAGATAACCCATGTTGATTCAGTGCTGAAGTGTTAAGCCAAGCTGCTAGAAACATGCAGTTTGAACTTGTCTTAGGTGATGAAATTACAGAATGTGAATTTTACAAGAATCACCCATTCCCACCACCCTTCTGAGTAATACCCCTCCCCACTCCCTCACTATATTTAAGGGTCTGGTGACTTCCGTTTCAGTGTATCTGAATAAGTGTGCATGCACACGAAAGCTCATAACAAGAACAAACATAGTTGGTCTCTAAGGTGCTACTGGAAGGAATTTTTTATTTTATTTTGTTTTGACTATGGCAGACCAACACGGCTACCTACCTGTAACTGGCTTCTAGCTAGGCATTCTTGCTGGTGGCTTTTGACATCTCAGCAGCCCTTCCCTTGCCCACAGCATTTTGGGGAGGGACTTTTAGCTCCCCCCCCTTTTTTTAAATGAGCAGAATCCCTCAATTATTGAATGAAGGCTATCCCTATTAAACAATTCATGCCCTAAGCTAGTGGTATCATACAGTACAGGAATGAATGTAAAAAATCCTACATTAGTGCAAAGACTTTAGTAAGTCTAGAGATGGGCATTCATTCTGGAGGATATAGAATTTTCATTCAATGAAAATTGAACTGTAGACAATGCAAAAACCCATTTAAATACTAGTTGTGAAAACAGCTGCTGTTAATCCTCTTCAGAGGCACCAAATAGCCTAGTCAGTTAGTGTATGAATCTGTACCGTTTGCACATGATTATGTGTAGCATTTCTTATATACAAAGTCAGACAGTTGGTCCTTCAACCCTGCAGTATTTACTCTGCAGGGCATAAGGACAAAAGATGAGCCTGCTGGATCAGGTCAGTGAGCCATTTAGTTCTGCATCCTGTTCTCATAGTGCCCAACCAGATGCCTGCAAGCTGGACATGAGTGCATCAAGCACTCTCCCCACTTGTGATTCCCAGCAACTGGTTTTCAGAGGCATGATAGTGCAGGTACAACATAGCTGTTGATAGCCTTCTCCTCCACGAATTTGTCTAATCCTCATTTTGTCTAATCCTCATTTGTCTAATCCGCCAACCAAGTTGGTGGCTATCATTGCCTCTTGTGAAAGCTAATTCCATAGTTTAACTATGTGCTGTGTGGAGAAGTATTTTCCTTTGTCTGTCCTAAAATGACAGGCATCCGCAGCAGTGAGCAGAGGAGAAATGACCACTGGGAGGGGCACAGAGGGAAGAAATGCCATGGTGCCTCTGCAGTACCACAACCAGACATCATCATCTGCCCCTGCTGCAACAAAACATGTTTCTTCCGCATTGGTCTCTACACCCAAAGGTGCCCTTTTCCATTGTCTCCCAAGACAGTTGATGTCAACAACTTATTCCCGCCACCCATCCACTGCACCATTCATCAAGCTCTTTGTACAGCTCAGATTACTGCTTAGATCTTTGGAGGAAAAATTACCAAATGAAAAAATGAGAGCATGTGAAATAGTAAGCACATGAAAGAATTAGCTCTTGCTGCCACATTGGGGAGAAGGCTAGGCAAACACACAAAGCCTTACCAGCTCAGGCTCCTATCAAGGGACTACTGGACTGCTGGCATTGACAACAGGCAAATGGTATCCAAAGCAATCAAGAGAGAACTAGGGCTCTTTAAGGGGGTCCCCAGGGCCCTAGATGTTGCTGTAGTCCTTAGTCCGGTCATAAACAAAGGAGAACAAACATGCTAATTAAACTCCAAGCAGGCCAAGAGCCTTGCTAAGAGGTGGCACTTGGGTCCTCACAAACACATTGAATCTGTTCCTGTGAGACTACTGATGTTCCCCAACAGCCTCTGGGTGCCACTGCAAAGAATCTTGTGGACAGTATTTGGAAGTAGTAAAATGATTTGGGGCTGTACCAAACTAGCTTCTGCTGCTGACAATGGCAATCTATATGAGTACTGTAATGGGATGGATCCAGAGGCAGCAATGTCACATGAATTTTGGGTGATGGTCATTTATCTGAATGCTCTGCTCTGTGGCAGAATCACACATCTCCTGGGAGTATTTTCAATACATATTAGAATTAATATTAGTTAATGAATGAATTAATTAATTAGTAGAATACAGTTCCAATAGGAAGCAGCAAGGTCTGCTTTTTGGCTAAAGGTATATGGCAGGCATCCCCAATCTTCGGCCCTCCAGATGTTTTGGACTACCATTCCCATCATCCCTGACCACTGGTCCTGTTAGGTAGGGATCATGGGAGTTGTAGGCCAAAACATCTGGAGGGCTGCAGTTTGGGGATGCCTGGTATATGGGAACTGGTCAAAGAGACAGGTACAAGAAGAAGAAGAAGAAGAGTTTGGATTTGATATCCTGCTTTATCACTACCCAAAGGAGTCTCAAAGCGGCTAACATTCTCCTTTCCCTTCCTCCCCCACAACAAACACTCTGTGAGGTGAGTGGGGCTGAGAGACTTCAAAGAAGTGTGACATGCCCAAGGTCACCCAGCAGCTGCATGTGGAGGAGTGGAGACACGAACCCGGTTCCCCAGATTACGAGTGTACCACTCTTAACCACTACACCACACTGGCTCCAGTGTGTTTGTGTGTGTGTGTGCGTGCATATGCACGCACACACCCACACTGCCCCAAGCCTCTCCTGTGTTTATTAAGTCCTAGCCACCAAGGGCAGATCTTTGGTGTTTGCACGGCAGATTCAGAACAAAGCAAGCAGGCTAGGCATGCCTATGAAGTTGGCAACTGCCTCCCTAAATGATGGTAAATAATGTTTTTGTCAGCCCTTTCATTCAAGCTGCAAATGCCCAGATTAGCTTTGTGTGGTGCCAGGGTGGGGCACTGTTAGCTACTTAACTAGAGCTATGCAAGGACTGGGCAGGGCCCTTTGTTTGCACTAGAAATCTATCTGATCAAATTTCATTTACTAGTCAGTTTTGCCCCTGGGTATATAGTGGGCCTTTGTTGCATGTTGGGGCATAGTTAGGAGGAATGGAACAGGGGCCAGCCTGCAGCAAACTGGCTGTTAACCTTTTCTCTACAAGGAAAAAGGCTTGTTAAGTGCAAGGAGGATTTGCTGCAGCCCAAGGCAGTAGAAAATGTGACACAACTTGTCTTGCAAGGGGGCCACCAGCTCATTGCCAGGCATTTTTGCAGTTTTTTGTGACATTCCTGCAGTTGTCCTTCTCATGGCTCTTTTAGACCCTTTTCACAAAAGAATAGATTTTAGGCAACCTATTGTCATACATTCTGACAATAGTGGAAGTTTGAGTTAAACAGAAGCCTATTTCCCAGTGTAGGTATTTAGACCAAAAATTAAAACAGGCTTTTACAGGTTCCTACTCTTATTAGTAAGGGATGCGGGTGGCGCTGTGGTCTAAACCACAGAACCTAGGGCTTGCCAACCAGAAGGTCGGTGGTTTGAATCCCCGTGACAGGGTGAGCTCCTGTTGCTCGGTCCCTGCTCCTGCCAACCTAGCAGTTCGAAAGCACGTCAAAGTGCAAGTAGATAAATAGGTACTGCTCTGGCGGGAAGGTAAACAGCATTTCTGTGCGCTGCTCTGGTTTCACCTGAAGTGGCTTAGTCATGCCGGCCACATGACCCAGAAGCTGTACGCCGGCTCCCTCGGCCAATAAAGATGAGATGAGCACCGCAACCCCAGAGTCGTCCGCGACTGGACCTAACGGTCAGGGGTCCCTTTACCTTTTTACTCTTATTAGCCCACATGGATGTGTGTTTTGGGGTTAATCAGATTATCGGGCCATAAACTTTTCTGTTTTTGCTTTCAACAGCCACTTCTGAGGAACAGCTTTGTGGAACTCAAAAGTTTGCAGCCAGCAATGTGATAGAAGACAGTCAAAGAGTAGTGCTTCCTCTCTAGCCATCCCAAACAGCTCACTGTATGGCTGAAGACCTGGTAGAAAAAGGCCAAGGCCTGTGCTCTTGACTACAAAAACAAGGGAAAGGTCACCTTCCGCTCATGGGAGAAAAAGGGGTCTAGTTGTCAGGAAAGGGACAAGCTAAACCACAAGGAGCTGTGCACAGAACCAAATGTGCAGACACCTTGGTTTATTAAAAAAAACAAAACAAAACATGCAGCCACTGCTGCTGAGTCTTTTGCATTAGAATGCACCCAAGACCTGAGAGCAGCACATGGATTCTGCCACACTAGGGCCACTCTCACTTTCCAGATCGTTTGGCAGTCTGCCTCCCACCTTCCTGCTGCTTCCCCTTTATTTACCCTAGTGTCTGTTGTCTTGGAAGCAGTCAAGAAGCAGAGTCAAGGGGCAAAGTCCTGCCTTCACACAAGCTGTAGGAAACAAAAGACTTGTCCTCCCTTCATTGACAAGTGGGACAGGTGGGTGGTTGCATCTCTCCCCACCTCATCTCTTTTTCACAAACTTTTTGGAGGCTGTGTTGGGGTTCAGACGCCTCCTGCCTGCACCCAGCGCCGTATCCCGGATCTGTAGATTGGCCGCCCGGCTGTAGATGTCGTTTTCCGCAAATGGAGAAACTCCTGCAATATAATCGGGGTCAAAGACGTTTGTCTTCTGCCTGGCCTTGCGGGAGAGCCTTTGCTGGGGGAAGTGCTGGTCCTCTGTCAGGTGGGGATTGTTTGCGTGCTTCCCACCCTGAGGAGCTGGGAGAGAGTACTGTGGAAAGAAAGAGGCACATAGTGAAGCCAAAAGGCCCAATGCACCCCTCCCCACATCTGACAGGGAGAGGCGCCTCATACTTGACTTTCATCCTTGTATTTTTTCCAAGGTACGGTTTTACATTTTTACTTACAATGGTATCCAATCCGCTCATTGTTGTAGCACGAGGAGTTAAAGCTGCACAATGGACACCCCCACCTCTTTCCCCCTCATAATGTTATGGGGTATCCCAAACTTTGGAGCAGATTAGGGAAGGCATAGGACATATGCAGGGGGAAATTTTGCTGTACAACCATAAATAGTTGTGCTAGTGGAACAAGTTCCTAGTGCTACACTGGATAGAACTGGCCACAGAACTTTTGCCATTGGGAGGAAATAAATAAACCCAGAGAAGATTCTGCTGCTCGCCCCAGAGTCCATCATGGCTGCTGCAGACTCTTACTTCTTGCCTCAGGTGCTCAGCGGAGAGCACAGCCAGCCAACAGAGAGGACAACAAGTGCGGGAAGCCCATAAGAACACTGGAGCTCAGAGCAGAGCTGCTCACCCGAAGGCCACGGGGGTTCAAGACCTTTGGATTCTGGGAAAAATGCATGTGGATGCTGCCATCGTCATCCACGCTCACCGCCACCTTCTTAAGCGTCCTGTTCCCGCAGTGGGGGCAGAAGAGCCGGGTCATTTCTGATGTAGTTCTGGAGGAAAGCAGAGAAGCCAGGTCAGCGGCTTGACAACCTTGGCAGCAGCCCATTGCCCAAGCCCAGGGGGCACCTCCTGAATATGGCTGGACACAGGCCCAGCTGTTGCCCATATGCCAGAGATTGCAGCCCAACCACCAACTCATCACATACTTGAAGCAGCCGTGGCAGCGCAGGACGTAGCTCCGGGTGTGCCGGATCAGCATGCCATTGACTGCCAGCACATGCAGGCCCATCTGCAGCAGAATGTTCTGTGGGAAAGAGAGAGAAGGGGAGGGGGGCACAATCAACACCCAATGTGTCCCCATGACGCTGGTGCAGGGCAAGTCGCTCTCATGTCCAACAGACTTTGGATATTCCATAGGCTGGGGTCTTGGAAAGGGCTGGAGCTGAAACAAGGCAATGCTTGCTCTCCTTTTTAAAAAACACAAAATGCTGGCTTTGGAAGTTTGCTCTTCTTCTTCTGCTGGACTGACCAAGCTTCTCCAGTTGAAAGAGAGTCCCCCGTTTCCTCTCCTTCAGGTCTGCCAGGTTGCCCAACTCTGAGCACAAAGGGCTGCTTCCCCTCTCCCCTTCCTGTTTTTGTCCCACTGCCTGTTTGCCTTCAATCTACCTCCTAGGGCATCTCCTCATTCTCTCATCCCTCTGCTCTTCACCTGGCCACTTCCCTTCCCTCTTCTCGGCTTCCTGCTGCCACCCAAGTCACCCCTTGCTGCTCATGAGCCACCCTTTCTGTCCCTCCTATTCTCATCGTGTTCTTCCAACATAGACCATAAAACCTCTGCTGGGCCTCCAGGAAGCCTGGACCAGGCAGCTGTAGCAGGCACAAGAATGTAGCAGGAGGCTTACAGGCAGAGCCGTCTCATCCATAGAGGCCAGTGGCGCGGCGCGCCAGAGCGCCGGGCACCCCAAGGGCGCCCCCGCGAGCCCGCCGGCATACCGGGCTCCCCCTCCCCAACCCGCCCCCGCCCCCACGGGCAGGCGGGCTGTAAGCCGCCCGCCCTCGCCTCCCGGAGCCCCAGCTGGAGCGCTGAAGCGGCGCGGGGCTTTGCGCGACCTTCCAGCACTCCAGCTGGGGCTCTGGGAGGCGAGGGCGGCCAGCTTCAGCCCGCCCGCCCGCCGGTGCGCGAGCGCCCGCCCGCCCGCCCCTCATCCTCCGCCCGCCGGCGCGCGAGCGCCTGCTCCAACGCCACGCCCCTCATCCCCCGCTCGCCCACCCCCCCTCCCGAGGGGCGGCCAGCGCGGGAGGGAGGCGGGCGGAGAGGCGGCAGGCTGGGGGCGCCGAGGGATCGCTGCGCCAGGGCGGCCGATCCCTCTAAGACGGGCCTGCTTACAGGACTAGAGTGGATGCATGGAAGCAAGGATGGAAGGGTAAACATAAACCCTTCTCCTTCCCCTCAAGCCCTGCGGACCACCTGGTCTCACACAGCCCACACTTGCCTGCATGGCAAAGTCGGTGGTGACACAGCCAACCTGCACACCAGTTGGCTCATCAGCCTGGCCCATGCCCTGTTGGATCTGCTTGATGTTGCTGGGCGTGATCCAGCCTTCCCCATCATCGCTGTCCTCGCCACTCTGCTCCTCCTCCTCACCACTACTCTTGTTGCCTTTGGGGTCCTCCGGCACAATAACAACAGCATCCGCTTTCTGTGAAAAACAAACCAATTGGGAGAGGAACCGCTGAGCACGGAACCTTCCCAGGCTGCGGAGATGAAGGTGGTGCCCGTGTTCCAGTGAGGCAGGAAGAAAGGAAAGAATGCTAGACTTCTTACCAGCAAGTCCTGTAGGTCCTCCTCAATGCTGGGCAGAGGGTTCCTCCAGAACAGGAAGGAACCAAACTCAGAGGTTTCAGGGCCTGTGGAGTCTGCAGAGCTTCTGCTTCCCACCACGGAAGGACTCTTCTCACCTCCTGGGCACTTGGTCTAGAAGAAAAGTTGGGCAGAAGGAAAGCTGACATGTACAAATTGTCAGAAGAAACAGTCATATACAAGCTCCAGATTGCTTACACTGACTGGCAGCAATGGCTCTCTGGGGTGATGCTGACCAGGACTGAACCTTTTGCAGTCAAAGCAGGTGCTCTGCCACTGAGCAATTTGCCCATCCTCCATGGCCCTCTTAGAAAAGCCATGTGTGGCTATCTCTTCCTATAGTCTTCTGATAGATGCTGAATGGTCACTGGATCCTCACACAAGCCAAGGAGGAGATGCTGCCTATCAAGGACTCCCACTGCAAGGACTCAACTGACACACCTGGTCATTCCCAGATTACACCCCATGCAACCAGGAGGAGGGGAGGGGCAGTGAGTCATCAAGGTGTGCTACCCTCTGCTCATACTCCTTCCATGAAAAGTGGGGCAGAGTTTCAGATTGCTCACAGAGGCAATTACCTTGGAAGGGAGATGGAAGCCAGCAACATGAACAGGTGTCTCAGGGTGCTGCTTTGTTGAGCTGACTTTTACCTGCAAGGATCAAGGGTGGGGAGAGAGAAGAAAGTGGGATGTGAGTCAGGTAGGGCATATTGTTGATTCTTACAATAGCAGCTGCCTCACAAAACCTACCATCCCAGAGTCTGATCAGGTTTTGAGCAGCAGTGGCAAGAAGAATGGCATTCAAGACACAGCAGAGCATAGGACAGGATTCAGGCAGTGCATAATCAGCCTGTTTGGCATTTGCAGCAGCAGGAAACAGACAAAGGCAAAACATAGGTTGCTAACACATGCAGCTGGTGGCAAGAGTGTCCTGCATTTTGGCAGAGGGTTCCCTTCACCTCCAAGAGCTCTAAGGTGGAATGTTCTGCCTGCATTCATGTGGAACTGGATTGCCCCCTCCTACTGGATAGGAAGAATATTGCAACAAGGGGCCTCCTCGATCAGCCAAAGAGGGAGTTGGCTTCCCTCCTCACCAGCAGAAAGAACCTTTTCAATTCCCCTGGGAGTGCATAGCTGAAAGGAAGGAGCAGATGCTGACCTCAGCCATCAGCCAGGGGAACAAGGGATGCAGGGTCACTTGCAGCATCTCTATCCAAGCAAGGAAGTATTATCTGGGCCCCAACTAGATAGTAATGCCTGTGTCCATCCCACCACTTGGTTCCTGGCATTATCCATCTGGTAAACCCCCTCTCCCTAATTTCCCCTTGTGTGTCTTGTTTTTTAAAGTGTGTAAGCCTAAGGGCAGGACCTCTGTCTGTCTGTCTTTTAATTAATGTGAGTTGTTTGGAAGAAAACATTTCCCTGAAAAGCAGGATACAAAACCAACATAGTAAATAAATATTTTGCTGAAAAAGGCCCCTTCAAAAGCGAAATAATAAAACAAGGAAGATTCACCTTCTGTTCTGGCTCTTTCTTCAAGTGAGCCACACCAACATTTTCTGCTTCCAGCTGGTAGGTCAAGGCCAGGACTTGGATGTCTGTGGCTGAAAGACTGGGGTAGTCACCCGTCTTCTTGGAAAACTCCGTCACTAGAAACAAAGAAGGATTTCAATGTTCAAGTCCAGAGGCAAAACTAGGAAATCACAACCAGTCATGAGAAAAAGTGCTTATCTAATTCCAGAGGGCACCAGGAAAACATATCAAAGAGCAAGTAACAATGAAGCAATTGTGGCTGATCAGCTTGATTTCTACTCCTGACTGTGTGTGTGTGTGTGTGTCACATATCAGCTGGGGTTATAGTCAACAAAGCCCCACCCTGAGTAGATCAATTGAAATTAATGAAACTAAGTCATGGCCATTAATCTCAATAGGTCTACCCTGAGTAGGACTAGTCAAGAGCTCAAAGTTACTTACAAAAAGAAAAAAGGCAAGTCATGGAAGAGGGACAGGGTGGGAGAGGGGCAGGAAGCATAGACCACGAAGCAGAGGCTACTCACCAAGCCTTACATATTCAGGAAAAGGCTGCTTGAAGTGGAGCTCATAGGGCAGCACCGCCAGCCGCCTGCGGGTCTCCTTGTCTCTGATCTCAGTCACCACCTCTCGGATTGTGTAGATGTTCTTGCCAATGTCCTGCCAGTGGGGAAGACACAGCTGAGAGCTGTTGCAAGTGGGTCAGGAACTTGAGGGCTGGAAGGGGGCAGGGGGGCAACTAGGTTAGGGAAGAGAGGCAGACCTATAGCCACACCTCCCCTGAGCTACTACTCACACTCCGTAGAAGCAAAAGCTAATCTTGGGGTTCTAGGATGCCCACATACCGAGAAGCATAACAGGGCCATCTGCAACCAGGGAGGGGACTCCAGGAGTCCCATGCAACATCCTGAGGAGCCGCTTTGGCTTGGTAGATCAGGGTGTGTATGTGTGTGTCTTCCCATCCGCCCGAAGCTGTCAAGGGATAGGGAACAACCTCCAGGCCCACAACCCCAACCTGCCATGCGCCCTAAGGAGAGTCTCTATCTAGGCAGCTCTCTCTCTCTCTACCTGGGATGGCCTAATAAAAGCCTCCAACAAAAATCTACCACAAAGTAAAGCATACACCTGTGCCTGTGGTCCTTTTTTGCGGGGCTCCCTAGTGGGCCAATGGCCAAGCTAGGCAGCCGTTCTCAGCCTTCTCCCACTGTACCTGAAGCGGGGCTCCACGCAGGAAAGCTCCAGCATCAGCCACGACGTGCTCCACGGGAGCCATTTTGCACCACTTTAGACTGTGACTCCCAGGGCACCCTGGGAAGTGTAGTCTTTCCTCTGCTCTCCATTGTGGAGCATGCTGGGAACTAACTGTGCGGCCTCACAAAGGATAGTTCACGCAAGAAAGGCATGCTGGGAGCTGTAGTTCCCCTCTAAAACAGTCCTTTCTTCCTATTGTTTGAAGGCGAGGCTTTTAATCTAATACTTTTGATGCCGCCCACCCGCCTCCAAAGAATCCCGGGGAAATAGACTTCCACTTCCAGTCCGACAAGACCTCATAACTGGGAAAGGGAACACGCGATTTCCACTCCAGCCTCATTCCGACAACCGGAAATCGGAGCCCCTGCAGCCACCGTTTCCTCCGCCATTCCGCTCTAGCCGTCCCGGCTCCGTAGCCTCCCTTTCCACTTCCGAAGTATGTGTCACGTGACGTGTCACTTGTCACATGACCCATGACTACAGGAGGTGGAAGTGGGAAGAAGCTGGGAACCGTCGCCGGTAAGTCTTGAGATTTGAGGGTGGGAAGCGGGGGGTCTGGCCGCTGCTGTGATTGACACGTACGGATACACACACCCCGCTTGCTTGCCTAGCTTCCTTCTCTC
The DNA here is from genome assembly GCF_009819535.1 of Lacerta agilis. NCBI lineage: Eukaryota > Metazoa > Chordata > Lepidosauria > Squamata > Lacertidae > Lacerta > Lacerta agilis. The sequence continues at coordinate 40,141,073 of NC_046319.1, read as the reverse complement.
CAACATTTTGAAAATCAGCGGGCAGCTTTAAAAAACAAAGCACCCCTGAGTTTTTCTTTTTAAAAACAAACAAACATTCCTTTCTTTATTTATTTTTAGGGGTTGTTATTTCCATCCCGCTTTTCAGGTTATAACAGCAACAACAACCCCCGCCCCGCGAAGCTACAGGAAAGGTGAGGGTGGCAAATGAAGGGATGAAGTAGTCAGCCAAAACCTTTAGAAACGGAAGGCCTGAGCAAACCCCAAAGATTTTTGCTGTATGTGTGTGTATATAATGTCGACAGGCTTGGAAACCGCTGTCACCCTGGGTCTCCAGCCCCACTGCCTGCCTTGTCCCTTGAAAGCTTTTAAGAGTGCAAGGGTTGTCTCTCTTGAGTACCTCAGCAGCTGAGCTCTTCTGTTCAGAAGGTGCCCTTAAGATACGTACTTTCTATGAGGCGGACTGTTCCACGGTGAAGATGCCCTCAGGCCCTTTAAGGCAGACTACGTTAGCCTACTGCCTGCCCTTCAGCAGTTTTGGACTACAACTCTCATCATCCTTAGCCAGTACAGTTGTAGTCCAAAACAACTGGAGTATACTAGGTTGGTAAGAGCAGTGTTCAAAACTCCCATTGTTCTAAGCATATTTTGTGACTGGGAATTTCATTAGTGTGAACAGTTTCTGAGCTCTGGGCACAGTACTGCACCTAAGATTTCAGATTAAAACTGCAGAGTGGAAGGAAAGGAGGACCTTTTTCTGTCTCCCCACTTCCAGCTACTCTCTGAAGACTGGAGAAGAGACCCTCTTAAGAATATTAGGGGGGTGAGCAGGGAAAGGATGAAACCATATGAAAAATGAACATAATGTTTTAGCTGCAGTTCGTTCATTTTCAGTTTTGTATTGTTATTTTAAAAGTGTGCTGTTGTTGCACCCATAACCTAGGTTTAAGGTGCTATTTAGCTCCTAGCTTCATATCTCAGTTTCTAACACTGGCTAAGAGTTGCTTTCATATGACTATGGACACCTGGACTTATTTTTTGGCAGTCACTGTAGAGTTTCCCCCCAGAGAGCTGGGCTGCCATTAACCTACTCAGCTGTGGGGCAAATTGCTACATTTTGTGCCAGTGGAAGTGTCCAGACAGTCTATATGGGGTGTCATGTTCAGTTGTGTTGCTTTACAGTGCCTTGCTGTAGGATGAGGCTGCATCAAGCCATTGGGTGCCCTTCCTCCTTTTCTGAGGTACCCACAGAATAGTCTTTGGCTCTACTAGGGGCACCATGACCTTCCTTGGACACATGCAAAGGAGGTTCATCCACTTATTTGCTTTGCTCTGATTATAGGGAAGTTTGTATTGCTTCTTTTATTGTATTGCTTATTGTTTGGAATTCAGCTTTTCTGTTGGAACTGCTGTTTATGTGCTCACTATACATAAACGCAAGGACTGAGACAGGTTTGTTTCTTGAATTGGCTGATTGCTGCTGCTACTTGTAAAGATGTACTGTAGCCTGAGTGATACTGTTTAAACAAAGGGGTGTGTGCGCAAATGAATTGTGTAAATTCTTCCTGGTTGTGGCAAGGACTGCTGTGGGAAACATAGGGACTCTTTAAAGGAGCTCCAGAGAGTTCTACAAAGAAATATGGGAGTAAAATCCTATTTCACAAAGGCAAGAGGACAGCACTCTCTGTCATGCAGATAACAGCTGATGTAGACACATCATGAGGCATGTTGAGTGATTTATGCCACTGCCTCTTGCATTGCTGTGTGTGGACTATTGGACTTCTTGTTTGCATCTTGCTCATTTTGTTGAAAGGAACTACCAACATTGATGTTCTCTGGGTACGCTAGAACTGTAACCTTATGTGGGATTGATCTAACACCCACCTATACTTTACCTTATGTTCTGTTTAACTCTATTTTTGGCTCATTCTCAGTGCACCTGAGACCATGGAGGGAATGAAGTGAATTGGTATGTGTGTCACCTATCACCTTCACAGAGTGCTGGGTTTGAAGGAGAGTAATAAATATGCAATGATTGAATGTGTTAATGATTAGCTGACTTGGTTTGGTTCCTCCTGAGCAGCTTGCGTGGTTGCTAGACTCACACTGTGTTGTGAACCAACTCTGTCTTCCTGCTTTTGGAGATCTGTAGCTAGAGCAGATCAACAAACTCACTCTTTTGTGCGGGATAGAAAGTGAGTGAGGAAACTCATTCAGGAGGGGGCATTCCTGCTTCTTCTTCTAACCACTTGTCATTCAGAGACTTAAAATACAAAACTTTTTATGATCCAGAAGCTCAAGCATGAAGAAGTAGTTGTGTAAATCTCTTCCTCCTCTTTGCTGAATGAAAAGCTCCCGTAGGGCTGCTGCTGCTCTTCATCAGAGCTTGCTGTGTGCAAGCAAATGCTGGCAGTCTTTAACTGAGCTGTTCTGCACCCACTTCCTCTTTGTGTTTGTGCTCTGAAGCTCTCTTCTTCCTCCTGCCTTTGCTGTCTTACTCAGTGAGGGGAATTTCCCACTCTACCCCCTGGGGCCTGGTAACTGACTGTAGGAAACACTTGCTTTTTCTACAGCTGTTGCTGGATTGGGGCTTCTGAGGGTTCTCTTCAAGGAGCTCTATCTGTTCCAGGTTTCAGAACTCAACAACTGGAAAAGTTCTAAGTTTGGAGGGTGCAGGATACCCCTAAAGCAAAGGGGCAAGTTATCTGTATGGCTGGTGAGAGCAAGGTATTTCCTGTCCTGAGCCAAAGGGGCAAGCTTAGAGAAGCAGCAGGAAGCATGAGTAGCCAAACTCCTAGCATCCCACTCCATCAGGCCATGTTAGCTGTGGCCATGGGCGTAGCCAAGGAAGGGCAGGGGGCAACTGCCCCCCAATCAATACAAATCTGAGGTTCTGACACCCCTAACAAAAGCCTGTCCCCCCCTAACAAAAATCCTGGCTATGCCCATGTCTGTGGCTGATGGAAGCTAGAGCCCATAAACCAGGTTTCATACCATTCCCTAGTGCTGATGCTCTCAGCTCTGTGTCCAGTACGGTACCAGAACTTGGAGGAGACTCAATGTGTCACCTGTTGCTCTCTCTCTCTTTCGTAGGCATCCAGTGATGAAATGGCTTCAGTGGCGTTGCCTGGAGAGAAATCTCCACTTACTGTGAAAGGTGAGTCCGCTTGTCCAGGAGCAACTCTGTGGAGTTTGGCAGCAATAAGGAGGCATTTGTTGTTTCTGGTTTGCCCCTCTGTCAGCTCTGGATGTCCTTTCTCCTTAGCTATCCTGTGGAATTCCCATCAGCTGCAAGGATTTTTCCCAACAGCTGCGCCGTGGGGTTCAGTTAATTTACAAATCTCTTTCCATGAAGCATCTCGAAGGAATTTCATAACACATTAAAAAACACATATAAAAACACACATAAAAACAATCACACATATTAAAAAACAATTTCAGATCCATTACAGATACTGATTGGTTATCAGCCAAGTTCGGATCAGAATATTAGGAAGCTTATAGAACCCACAAAACAAGTGAGATTCTTCCTATGAGCCGAACAAACATTTATATTGCTTTATGGGTGCTGTTTTGAGCTATACGGTCTCACAAATAATTATGCTGAGCAAAAGCTTAAAAAAAACAACAGTAGGGAGCAGAGTAGTCTGGGTGAGAACATTTCATGTATCTCAGGAGGTGCTGGATATTCTCTAAAATGAAGAGGAGGCTAGTTTACATTGAGGTGGGTAACTTGTGGCCCTTCAGAGCTTGTTGGGTTCTCATTTCCCTCAGCAGCAGCCAGTATGGTCAGTAGTCAGGGATGGTGGGAGTTGTCATCTGAAGGGCAACAGATTCCACCCCCCCCCTTTACACTGCTTTTATTTTAAGCAGCTGCCTGTGAAGAAGAGCTCCATTTAACATGAAAGCACTGCAGCCAGCATTTGGGTGGTCCCATGATAATTCCTCGACTTGCTTGCTGTGGTCTTTCAGTCAATCCCAGTCATTCCCACTTGTGCTGTCCCCAGCGTAGGGATGACTTCTCTTTTTTCCTTGCCTGCGAGAAAACCCTTGCCGACAGGATGACTGTGTGACCTTCTGATCTTTTCCCTACAGCTTGCCAAGATGGCCTGAATTTAGCAGTTCCCACTCCCAACTACTGTCAGTTCAGGGTGGGGAACAAACGGGTTCTCCCATCAGTATTTGTGTGTGTGTATGTGTGCAGGCACGCACGCGTGCGCGCACACACACACACACACACACATATGCAAGGGTGGGTGTGGAAAGAGAAACAGCTTCCCTACTGTCTAGTCATAACAGCAATGGACTTTTACCTGCTGATCCTGGAAACTTTGGATCCAGCCAGAGAGGCATGGCTGTGGTAGTGTTACTTACCAGGTCCTTCCGCACCATGAGAGCCACCACTGCAGGCCATCCCATCTCACTGCAGGAACTCAACTAACTACAACTGCTTGAATTCATTCTACAAGGAGGAAGGCTGGAAGTTGCTTTATACTGAGTCCATACAGATTAGTATTGTCCACACTGAGTGGCAGCATCTCTCCAGGGTTTCAGGCAAGGGTACCTCCCAACTCTACTTATATGTGAGTGTTTAATTCTTCACATTGCCCTCCAGTCTCAAGGGTTAAAAATGAGACCCACAAGCTTTTCTCTTGTCCTCTGGCCTGTTGTGACAGCAATGGGTCATTGCTCATAAGGACTGAGAGGCAAGTCTCTCCTTTCTCTCTTCCCTCCCCCCCCCCGACTTGTTTTTCTGGGTAGCTGAATGCTTTGCTTGCACCTGAAGCAGCTGCAGGGGGGAGTGTATGATTGGGCCAGATGGCAGCCTCTTGCAGCTGTTGGGTCCGGCCAGCTGCACATGCTGTGCCACCAGGGGGCTCCCAACACTGGCAGTTACAGCAGCATTTCTGCACAGGCTGCAGCTGCTCTGCCTTACTCTTGTGTCTGAAATGTCAGCCCCTTGGTCTGTAGTTGGCACTCGTCAGCTTTGGCACTATCCAGCTAGGGCTAGGCTCTGGGTCTCAAGTAAGAGACCCTCTGGAATGCCAAGGGGACACTCTCACCTCTTTGTCCAGTGCAAGTGGGGAGAGGAGGAGAGTGACTGTCTGAACCAGTGGTAGCCAACGTGGTGTTGTTTGGCTCCAGCTCCGGTCACCCCCAGCAGCCACCATAGCCAGTGGTCAGGCATGGTGGGAGTTGGAGTCCAGCAATATCTGGAGGGCACCACATTGAGCTGCCTGTATTCTAGCCTTTGTTTGGATGGGAAGGGGCTTCTATCACCCTATGAGCCAGCAGGTTTACTTCCCATGGTTCTTTGTGGGAATCCAGAGCTCTTTATTTTCAAGTAAGGTTTCAATGTAGGCCATAGATGTGCCCTTTGCCCAGCTTGTTCCTTTGGGAGTCTTGTGAGCCTCCTGTTTAAAGTGGAGGGGTTAAAAGGGCACAGTTGGGTGGCATTGTCACTCTCCCTGGCATGCAGGTAGATCTGGCTACCCCAAAATCCCCACCAGGAAGCATTGGCTAGCCTGGGGCAGGTGCCACCCACCACTCCAGCTGAGGAGCAGCTACTGAACTTCCTCCACTTCCTCCCTCCAGTGGTGTCAGCAAAGCCCAAGGCACAGGGGCGCCAGGCTCGGATCACCTGCTTCGTGGAGGTGACAGCGGACGGGCTCACCAGTGAGACCAAGAAGACAGCAAAGCGGATCGGGAGCTCTGAGCTGCTCTGGAATGAGAATCTTGTGCTGTAAGAATTTGGGGCTCTAGGGAATTGGGGTGCGTGTGTGAAACTGAGCTGGGGCAGGCACTGGCTTTGCCCAGGTGGGCCTGCTCTGGCCCCAAGGGTTTGCCCAGGCTAGCAGCTGTGTAGGAGCAAAAGTGGTGGGATGGGCCTTTGGTCCTGTGGCTGTGGCAGCTGCTTTTTCCGTGACAAAGCAGGAGCCCTTGCAGGGGACGCATCTGCATGTTATCAGCTGCATTTCCAAACAAGGGAAGGCCCTCGGCTCCCCCTGGCTTGTCATCTTAAGCCTGTTTGCAAAAATGACTAGGCCTTGGAAGGCCTCTCACTGGGGCCTGGGATGACCTAGTTTGCTCTTCTTATGTTTGGGAAGCCCAATGATGAGTCGAGAGCACTCACATTCTTTTCATTTATTTCTGTAGAGCCCCCTTTTCACCTTTTAATGCTTAGTTCCCCCTCCCCAAATTGGCTTTTACTGAATGTCCCTCATGCTTGGCGCAAGGCAAACTTGATCCCGCCACCTCAGCAACCTGTCTTCTTTTTCACCCTCTTCCTCCCCCAACCCTGCTGCAGGAATGTCACCTCACAAAGCCACCTTGACGTGAAACTCTGGAGCTACCACACCCTGCGGAATGAGTTACTGGGCACAGCCTCCATCAGTCTCCCCAGTGCACTGAAGCACAGCAAAGGGAAAGGTATGTCCCATGGTAGAGACTCTCCACAGCCCTCTCCGCTGGCCTGTCCTCCTGTTTGGGCGTCACCAGGTTTTCTGTGCCCTCTGGCAGGGGGGAAATAAGCCATACCTGGTGGTGGAAATGCTCTGGCCTTGGCAGAAGACAAGGCCTCATTGTGAGCGGCTGGGAGGCCTGTCAGGCGCACAGGGCTGCTGCTGCTGGTGTTTTCTGATGGAGGCCACCCCTTCACCAGCCAGGAAAACAGAGCAGCCCGCCCAGCAACATGAGGCCCTTGGCTGTCTGCTGCCATTTGTGGTTGCTGGAGTGGCCCGTGGTGGCAGCCGCTGCTGCTGCTGCTGCTGCTGCTATATAAAGGCCTCCATTCAGGGGGCTCCCGGCAGGGAAAGGCTCTCTCCGTCTCCTTCAGCCCAAACTGCTCCCCTGCCCCCACCATGGCCCCCGCCTCACAGAATACAGACCTTGTATTGAGAGGTGCCGGGCCTGGAGAAAGCAGATGGAGGTGGGGGCAATGTCAGAGCAACAGCCAGCTACTTTTCTGGGGCAGTCTCTCCTCCCTGGGCTTAAACCTGATGGTCTGTTCCACTAGCTTTGAGATGTCTGGGCCTTGGTGGGCAGGCTTTGACTGGAGGTGAGTGGAGAGAGACCCCTTGCTCTGGGTCAGGAAAATGAGTGAAGGCTTCCCTTGCAGCGTCAGAGCTCATTGCCACACTGGTACCTCAGAGCACAAGGTGGCAAGGGCTTCATGGTTGCTGGAAGTGGCTTTTGTTTGTGCGGGGTTGGGGGGAGTTAACATTGGGGTTGCCCTTATGGGGCCTTGTGGTGTGGTTGGAAGGCGAGTGTTTGAGATTCTGCCTGGTGGGCCTGAGTCGCCCTCCCGCCTTCTCCTTGCCCACCTGAGCTGCTCCTCTTCCTCCTTGTGTGCCGGACACAATGCTCCTTTCATGAGGCAAGGCGTAGTTTTGGGCGGCAAATGGAAAAGGCTCCGCTCGGTACCAAAAAGGATGGAATTTTCCCTGGCACTGGCTGCAAGGGGAGGCTTCTTAAAGTGACAGCACAGCCACTGCTGGTGAGTGTCAGAAGATCAGGCTTTCTTTCTCCCCGTGGCTCTGAGGCAAGGGCTGCTTGCTGTGGTTGTTTTCCTGGAGGAATTGCATAAGAACATAGGAAAGACTCTGCAGGATCAGGCCAGTGGCCCATCTAGTCCAGCATCCTGTTCTCGCAGTGGGTGACCAGATGCCTGTGGGAAACCTGAGCAAAAGAGCACTCTCCTCTCCTGTGGTTTCCAGCAGCTGATATTCCGAAGTTTCTGCCTCTGATGGTGAAGGCAGAACATAGTCATTATGGCTAAGAGCTGTTGATAGCCTTCTCCCCCATGGATTTGTTTGACTCTCTTTTAAAGCCACCTGAGTTGTTGGCCATCACTGCCTTTTGTGGGAGTGAGTTCCATAGTTTAAAGATGTGATGTGCGAAGGAGTAGTGTCTTTTTCTGTCCTGAATCTTCATGCAGCTTCATTAGATGTGCTCGATTTCAAGTGCTATGAAAGAGGGTCTTCTCTCTGTCCACTTTCTCCATGCCATGCAGAACTCCTTATTCTTCTACCATCCCTTTCTCGCCTTTTCTCTAAACCAAAAAGTCCTAAACGTTGTAACCTTTCCCTGTAGGGCTGTTGCACCATCCCTCTGATCGTTTTGCCTTTTCCAGCTCCACCATATCTTTTTTGAGGAGAGTAAGTGAAACCAGGTAGAGCAGATTCACAGCTGGCACTGAGAATGGCCACTCTCACTCCTCTTTGCCATGGGTGTGGGTGTCTGCTCCCCATCAGCCTTCCACGGAGCAAGCACCCAAAGACAACACCCTCCCTTCTCTCTGTGCTGGGCAGGAGGGAGGGGCAGCCCTTGTGAGCTGCTGATCTAAGGGGGGGTCCTATTGGTTTAATTTCTATCCTGCCTCATTGCTAGGGCTCTGACCCATTTCAGGATATGCAATGCACAGATAATAAGAAAGCAATACCCTGAGTCCTCTGCAAAACCATCTACGATGGCCACCTGGTTCTCCCAACAGGCACCTCAGATCCAAATGCCTTTCTCTGTGATGCTCTGGCTGGGGGTGGATACGGTCTTGAGGGCACAACATGGGGGATTCACATGGCTCATCTCTAAGGCCCTGAGGACTGGTGGTATGTGTGGCCTCCCTTCTTCTGAGGAGCTGAGAGTGGAGGCTTCCTCCCTGTGAAATAGCCTTGGTGAGAGGCCTACCTGAGGCTGCCCAATGAGCCTCAGGGCTGAAGAATGATTTGAACAGGCCTTGCTGGGCTGCACTGGGAGCGGAGGAAGCCACAGCTCCTTCCTGGCACTTTGCCAGCTGCCTTTAGGCCTCCTGGAGCGGATGGATGGGCACACCTGAAGTTTTCTTGAGATCTCCAGCTGGGTCAGCAGCCTTTGTGTGCCATGAAGATCCCTGCTTGTTCCTTGAGCATCTTCTGTCCTTGGCCCAAGGGTGGGCTCTGTTTGCTGCACCAGAATGGCAGCAGTGGGGTGGGGACTTCTTCCCAGCCTAGCTGTGCTCCTTGGACATCTGCTTCAGAAGCGCTCTGCCAGAACCAACATTTTGGCCAGGCAGCCCCAGCAGAGCTCCAGGAGGAGAGGCTGTTTGGGGAGATGGAGGGTGGGGTGCAAATTAGTTCAATAAGAGCCAACCGGCTACTGCCTTGGCTGCAGCAGCTCCCAAGTCCCCCATCGGATGCATCATTTGCAGCTCCAGATTCCCACCCACCCGCAAGGGACTCTTTGTTCTCAAGCCTGTTCTGGGCACAGGTTTACAACCCCCCCCCCAACCTGAAGGCTGATCCCATTTCTACTGTGTGAGTGCAGCAGCTTCCTTCGTATGTCCTCTCGCCTGCCAGCCAGGCAGGGAATGAGGCCTTCCGCCAAGGCCCTCGAAGCAGCCAGCATCTGAATCAAGGCCGGACCCAAAGCAGGGGGTGTGGCTCAGAAGAAATCTCTCTCTGTGTGTAAAAACAAATCCTCATGTGGCTGCACCAATTGAGTGTGAAAACAAGGGGCCTGGAGCCTTTCAGGCTGCAGTGTGCAAACAACACCTCCCTCCGCCCCTACAATCATCACCCTTGTTCTCAGGTTGCATCAAGAGGTTCTTGTTTAGGGAGCCCCCCTTCTCCCCCCCCCAAATGGTTTTACAGCTCCTGCAAAGGTCTGTGACTTTGCTTCTCGTTCTGCCTTGCCCCAGGCAGGGATGCTGGAGCTGCAGCCACAAAGAATTCATTCAGAAGGAAGCCAGCCCTGATTTCTGCTCCCTGCTCCACACTAAGTAGTAGCAGGATCCAAGGAGGAAATTGTAAGGATGGATGGATGGGCTCCTCATTGGAAAGCCAACCTCAAAGACGGCTTCACTGAACTGTGGCCAGGCTGATGCTGGGAAAGAGTTGTGTGGGAAACCATGTTTTGGGGTCCCAAGTCCTGCTTTGTCCCTTCCTCTGGCTATCCCTCTAATAGTAGCACCTCTCCTTGCAAGCCAACTGGCAAAGCTTGTTTTGTTGGGTGTACAAGGCTTCTTCCAGAAAGGCGCCTTGCATCTCAGTGATTGTCCTCTTTAAACCCTCGAGTGTCCTTGACTAGCATGGAGGGCTCTTTCCCCTTCCCTACCAGAACTCCCACCCAACCTTCTATTCTTGTTGACAGACTGCTAGCATGTAGACTAAATGAAGCTACTGCTTGGTTGATTTGTACCCAGTAGGGGTATGTGGAAGGTCCCAGGTTCAGCCCCTGGTGTCTACAACACCCTGGAGAACCATGGCCAATCAATGTAGACAATCCTGGACTCCACAAACCAACTTTCTCTGCCCTCTTTCTCTCATCAGACAGCTTTCTCTGACCCTATTTCTCCATATGTGTTCCTGTGCACCCAACCAGAGAAGCGCTCCCCTCATTGGTTAGAGTGGTGCTTTTCCCTCAGCAACTGCTATACTGTAGGGAGCCACTGGCTGAAAGGCCCTGCCAGAGAAAAAAGGAGGCAGGAACTCTGGGGTCGCATCCCTTACTTTTGCTGGGAAAGCTCTTATACCCCAAGCCTGTGCAAACTGACAAGGATTGCCTTGGCCAGAGAGCCTTTGGCCTTTGTTTGATTGGCCACAATCTTGATTTGATGTACTATATTTCTATGCCACTTTTCATTCAAATGGATCCCAAAGTGGCTTACAAACAATAATTAATTAGAACATGATAGAACATAATAAACATCACAAATACAGGCCCCTTCTGTTCCCTGAGGGCTCCCTGCTCCTGGTGCCCAGAAGGTGGAGGCGGAGCTCTCTTCTTTCCTTTCCCCTCCGCATCGCTTCTCCATCCATGTTAAGCCTTGGGCTGGCTTCCTCTTTGCTGTCTTGTTCACATCGCTCCAGGCATGTCCACCCTGGGACTGTGGGGAGCCTGTCCAGCAGCTGGAACTTCTTTCCTTTTTCCTTCCTTTCCTTGCTCCTGCTCCTACTGGCCTGACTGCTGGAAAGTGCAGGTCCTTCTTATGTCCTGGCTAGGAATTCCCTGCCAAACGGGAGCGCTGAGGCTCCACGTGGTGCAGCGGAGGTAGTGAACTGAGGAGGCCTTATGTAAGGCTGGGGCGGCCCCTTCCCCCAAATGATAACAGCCCGTCCCCCCTGCACACAAGCTGGCTTTGTGTGCGGCCGCAGAGGGACCCTCGGCTGCTGCAACAGCAAGGTCCCTTTATGTGTGCCTGGGCCATGGGCCGTGGTGGAGGGGCCCGTGCGTGTTTATTTTCTTAAAGAAAGCAGAGGGAGGGGAAAGTGGTGTTCGCTGCCCTGCCTGGAGACACAGGCACCTTGTCTCTGCCAGGGGACAAAAGGGCTCTGTGCAGCCTGCAGCAGGAGCAGAGGGCTGCCAAGGTGGGGCAGCGGGGAGAGAAAGGGGCGAGGACAGGCTCCCTGCATCACCAAAGGTGTGCTGGTGGCCCCTTGGCTGGGCCTGGCTCATTGCGGGTCTTCCCAAGGGGAGATGGAATGCCAAACCCTCCTGCTCCTCTGGCTCAAAACCTTCCCCTCCCTGACTCTGCTGTGCTGCACTTCACACGCCAGGAGCTGCTGCCACCACTGCGGAAAGAGAGGCTGGAGCCCCGTGTGCAGCTGGTGAAAGGGAGGCCCCCGGGTAGCTCAGGTGTGAACTTTGGGAGCCTGTCCAAGGCGCCTGGCCCTTTCTCTCCAGGGGCTGAACATCAGTTGCTCTTTGTCTTCCTGCCCTGGGTGCTAGGGAGGAGGAATTCCTTCTCCCATAGAGGAGCCCAGGTCACCTTGATGCCAGCTTCCTCTTGGGACATTTGTGCTCCTCACCTTCCTTTTCAGCCAGCACGAGGAGACTGAGGCTCTGAGGGCAGATTTGGGCCTAAGAAATGTGCTGGGGAGTAAGCGCAACTGCAGCTGCAGCAGCAGCAGCAGCAGCAGCAGCAGGAAAGGTGTTGGGCCTGAAGTGGGCGGCCCTGAGCCTGACTGTTCTGCTGAGCATCTTCTGGGCAGAGCAGGGATGTGGGTTCAGCTCCCTCATGTTGGAAAGCCTTTAATGTCACAGAGGAGAGTTCCCTGTGGTGCTCCCTGGTTACAGAGATGGTTCTGTCTTCCGGGGTGGGGAGCAAGGTACTCAGCATATGCTCCTGCCCTCCCCGACCCCCAACATTACAGTTCCCTCTGCTGAGGGGCTAAGCTCCAACTCTGCCAGTGGAGGAATGGTGTAATTAAAGTGTTGGGGTGAGGCTAGCTAGGGCTGGAGAGCTAGAGAGGTCTAGGGAATGAGGCTGCCCGGCTGCCCCCACTTGCTTATGGGCCTGTGTCCACCAGGGCCACTCTCCCGGTGTAATGGCTTTCCCCCCCTCTTGTCACTCTCTGTACCTCACAGCGGAAAACAAGCAGCTGACCTTGAACCTGCAGATGGAGAACAAAGGCTGCCTTGTCTCTGGTGGGGAGCTGACCATTTTCCTGGATGGGCCCAGTGTTGATGTGGGAAACTTGCCTAATGGCAACGTCGTGACGGAGGGTGAGTGTGGCAGGGTGGGGTGGGGTGGGGGAGCCGCCTGCCACTAGGGTCCTGGGCAGCCAGCGGGGCCTTTGATGGAGTTATGTCCTATGAGAGATGGGAGCTGAGGCAGACGAGTTCAAGCCGAAGGGGGGGCAGGCGGGTCTGAGCCAAGCCATCCCTGTACTCTAATCCCAGCCATGTGTGGTCTGGTGGCAGGAAAGGGGAATCACTTTGTAGATGTGCAGAGGCAGTATTTACAGCAGCATCTCAGGTCCTTCAGCCCAGCTTAGAGAATGGGAGCAGGTTCTGAGGCTGGGCCCTGACTCCGAACTGAGCCCCAGAGCAAATGTTGCTCTTCAGACCTTTAGTACCTGAGTTGTCCTGAGCAGAATGGCGAGGAGCTCTTGTGTCCAGGGAAGTGAACCTCACCAGGTAGGCATGCAAAATGTTAAACAGGCCCTCTCATCCCGGGGAGGCCACCTCTCTTCCTTCCCAAGGTGCTGGTCTGTCTCTTCCTGCTGCCCCCGCCTTGGAAGGGACCCTGGGCTCCTTCTCCTCACCCATCCTAGCCGAGTCTTTCCTGAAAGTGAGAGGAACTGCATTTGATGGGATGAGAGAGAAGTTGAGAGCTAAATCCAAAGATGCCACAACACCACTGGAGGTCCTCATGGGCAAAACTGTGTTGTGGATGTTGTCCACCAGCCTCTGCTATAGTTGCTGAATCTTCAGAGGTGGGGGGAGAGCTCAGCTCTCCAGTGGCCCCTGGGATCATCCAGCTTCATGATTCTATGAGGACTCCTATGTTTCAACTGTCATAATAACCTGTATCATTTGCTATGGTTTTTACCCTTCCCCTCCATCTCAGCTCCAGGTTACAGCTGCTTGTATATATACAAAGGCAGACTTTGAACAAACAGCTGTCTCAATCCTTGTCCAGCCATACCTCCCCTTTCCCCACAGCTGACTGGCTGTTGCCAGGGCTTGGCTTTTGGCCTGCCTGCCAGGGTCCTATTCTGACCAGTTCTTTGCTTCCTTGTTCCTTCAGGGTCCCAGGCAGCTGGGAGGGACCCCTGTGGTCTAGCCTCGTCCCCAGACAGCAGGCACCAGGCCCCCAGCACCAACTGCTTTGGTGGCAGGTCCAGGTAAGGATTCCCCTCTGCTCTGCCATGGCATTTTGGATGGCTGCAGCTGCGTTTGATGGAGGCCACTCTGGAGCCTGTGATGGTCAGCATGCAGGGCAGGGTAAGCCATGATGGAAAGAGACAAAGAAGAGGACGGGGAGATTGGGAGGTTGTCCAGGACAAAGGCAGGAAAGAGGCCAAAAAGGCCTGGGTGGGCAGGGGGAGACTGGGAACTGCCTTGCAAGGTTTTGAGGAGTCAGGCTGGCCCATGTGCATGTGGGTCAGAGTTGGGAAGACCAGATAAGGGCTACTGCATCCCTCTGTGGTAAGAGGAGCATTTGGTAACAGGGGAATTGCAGCTCCAGGACACTGTTGATAGTGGGCTACATTTGGTACCCCTGCTCTCTTGCTCTAGCACCACCCATTATCTGGTGTGTGGAAAGTCCAGGCAAACATTGAGGGGTACTTTGGCTTTAGAGCAAAGTCCCCTGGAGACTGATAGTTCTCCTTCTCCTTCCAATCAGAGCCTGCTGACTCTGGCAAAAAATGCTTGCCCTGAGCAGCTGTCCAGAAAGTAGGGCAAGGGGCTTGCCAAGGGGGCTCTGCTTGGCCCTTCCTTCCACTCTCTGGCCACAGCTGTGTCGTGTTTGTGTACTATTGCCAGTGTGGTGCTGAATTTAGCACCCCACTGGCAGGATTTGCTGGGCAGGAGGGAGACCCCAGACTGCTCTGTTTGCCCTGCAGTGTCCCTGAAGGGAGCCATACTGCTTCTCCCGAGATGATGGGTGGCCAGCCAACCGACCAGCTTCCTTCACCAGGTTCCATTCTTCCCTGCATTGTAGTGCTCAGCCCCATATCCAGGGAGGACTCTTCCTCAGTGTCCTTTTTCTTTTGGCTGCTTCATTATGCCTTCCTGGCTCTGTTTGTGCAGGGCCCCCAGAAGCCCCTGAATCTTCCACCAAAAGAAGTTTGATTCCCCTGAATAAAACATATTGGCTTCTGCAGATGGGAAGAGCTTTCAGGCAGTTGAACAGGCATCTTCTGCAGCCTTCATGTGGTTCTGCTCAGAAGAACATCCTCAGAAGAGCCTGGCTGGTGGATCACCTAGTCCAGCATTCTGGGTTCCCTAGCGGCCAACCAGCTGCCCCGCTGGGAAGCAGACAAGAGCACTCACAACATTCTAGGCTTCTCCCTGATGCCATAAGGTTGAGAGACTTGCTTCTTTTTAAAAAGTGCAATGGTGTAAAAAGGGCACAGCAAATTTTTGCAGTCCTGGCTCTGTGCAGTTTTTGGATCTAATCAGGTGCTGGACAGATTCTGGATGAGTTCTCCACGTTAGTCTGGAGCAGTGAAAACCTGAGCCTGTCCCGTGATTTCTCCATTAGACACAGGAGTGGGCCATGAGCCTTCCTAGGCCTTATATATTCTCCCATGGAATGGGCAGCTCTTGCAAAGGAAAGTTCAAGCTGACCTTTGGAGTACAAGACCCTTTGCAGGGATGGCTGAGTGATGGGCCAAGAGGGTCTGGAGCAACCTTGATTTGCATCCTGGTCTCTCCAGGCAGCTAGCTGCATGACCCACTCTAAGGGTTAAGCCTCTACTTTCAGGGGAAATAAGATTATTTATTTATCATCATTACTACTACTGACATTGCTGGTTGGAGGCAGGCAACAAGGAGTTTAGTTTTTGATCCTGGCCTGTTTCTTCATTGCTCTGCAAAATTGGGCCCTTGCAGGAAAACTTTGCTGGGATGCCATTCCCTAGTGAGCAGCACTTCCCTCCCTGGATGGCTGCTTTGGGGTGAAACTGGTGTGGGTGGGATTAGAGGGGGATTTGCTTCCACAAGCAGCTGAGGAACATCTCAGGGCGATTCACAAACAGGCTACAACAAAGGTGCCTGCTCTCTCATTTTAGTGCTGTCTCTGATCAGAGAGGTTCCAAGGTGAGGTGTTTTGGGTGAGAGTGTGTGTGTGTGCCCCCCCCCCCCATCTGTGTGTCTTGGGAAATTGTTTCTAAAGAAAGGAGAAAAGTGGGTGGGAGGGCTCCATTTTCAGAAACAAACACTTGTGGCTGGTGGTCTACCACCACCACCACCACCTTTTGCACAGATCAGAGGAATTTCTCAGCCTTGCGTTGCCCGCCTAGTGGTTCCCTGACTGAGGAGGGCTGGCAACACACCCCTGCGACCAGGATTGATCACTCGTGCCTGTTTGCAAAGTGCTCCCTTGCATTTGCACAGCAGAGATGGGCCCTCTCACTGCTGGGTCCCCTCATGGGCTGCCCCTCCTCCACTGTCTTTTTCCTGCTTCTCCTTGGGCGGGGGACCTTCTCCTTGCCCTCTGCTGTCCTTGGTGTCGCATTCCCCATTGTGCCCCCTTCCCCTTGCTACTTCCCTGAGTCCTTCTCCCAGTGGGGTTGCTCATTCCTACCAAGGTCAGCTTGGTGCTGGTTTCCTTTCGCCCTCATGCCCTTTGCTCCTACCCCCCCCCCACTGCACTTGGAGAGAAACCAGTGGGAGGGAGATGCTTAGACAGTGTCTTGATCAGCCAGCATATCCTGGGGATCCTTTGGTTCTGGTTGGCCACTGTGGGAACAGGATGCTGTATTAGATGGGCCCTGTTTGACCTGACCCAGCTGCTGCAGGGCCCTTATTTTGATCTCACCTCTTTGACTCTGAAACAGCCTGACTCTCTGGACCCCAAGCCAGAATCTCTGGAGCTTTCTCTGTATGCATGTTGGAAGTGGGAATTAGGGCTTATTACAGTTCATGCCTCTACCCAGGGTCAGCCCTGCTCCCTCCCCCCTCCCCCTTATTCACTCTACTTATGGGGAAACTGCCTGTTCCTCCCACTGGTTCTGCCTGCCCCCTTTTCCATGTTCCCATTTTAAGCGGCTGCTGTTCCCCGTGAGCTCTGCCATGTGACCTCCTCTGGTTTATTTCCACACGTCTATTAAAAGATGATGCCAAGTTAGGAGCCCTGTAGGAAGGCAGCCTTGGCAGGACGGCTAATTTGGGCCTACACAACCTGCGCAACGCAGCGGAAATGGGCAATTTGGGTTTCTAAAAAACACCCCTGGAGGTCCAGAGGTTGTTTATCCCCAGAGGGTGGAGTGGGTGAGCCATTCCTAGTGATGTCTGCGCAAGTCCTTAGCCAAAAACCTTACCACCTCTCTCTGCGTGCACTAATATGAAACTGTCCAGGATTTTGTCCTGGTTTTGTGTTGTTCTTCTCACCCTTCTAACCCTTAATGTATTTCTTTAAAAAGAAAAAAAAATCAGACAAGCACACGAAAGCTTAACGCAGGTCCAATAAACTTGCTCACATTTTTAACATTGTATAAGAGCACTATGAAAACAGACCCATGGAGAGTTTCCAGCTGAGGTGGAGGTAGTATTATAGCAGCTAGAGGGTGTCAGGCTAGGATTGGAGAGGCCCAGGCTCAGATGCCCACCCAGCCGTGGAGCCCCCAGAACGACCCACCTCCGCTGAATACTTGTTGCTGGGAATCGCAGGTGGGCCGGGTGTGGCTGTTGTACTTGGATCCGGCTTGCAGTCTTCCCATAACAGGCATCTGGTTGGCCGCTGTTAGAACAGGATGCCATACCAGACGGGTCATTGACCTCATCCAGCAGGGTTCTACTTACATTCTTAGAAATTGTTACAGGTAGGTAGCCGTGTTGGTCTGCCATAGTCAAAAAAAAATAAAAAAAATAAAAAATTCCTTCCAGTAGCACCTTAGAGACTAAGTTTGTTCTTGGTATGAGCTTTCGTGTGCATGCACACTCTGAAGAAGTGTGCATGCACATGAAAGCTCATACCAAGAACATACTTAGTTGGTCTCTAAGGTGCTACTGGAAGGAAAATTTTTATTTTTTTTATTTTATTCTTAGAAATGTAAGCGTTCTTACATTCTTAGGAACTTGGGCCAGTCATTCTCTTTCTCAGCCTCACCTACCTCACAGGTTTGTTGTGAGGATAACATAGTATGACTTCCACACACTCCTGCTATGTGCAGAGATGTGGAATGTCTCAAACCAGCACAAACTCCTCTTGTCTTCTGTTTTCTTCCTGGCATATTTCTAGTCCTTATGTCTGTTGACAAAAACCTGATGAAACCTCAAAAACCTGGATGGGGTGTCAGGTCCCTGTGATGTTTGCTTACCCTCTTCCCTCCATTCAACTTGCAGTTGTGACTATTATGCAACCATAATCACCATGATCTTGCAACTATATGTCCATGGACTCAGTTTGCATGACTGATCGGTGCTATTTTGGTGCGGGACAAGGTATGCAATGTCATGGGGAACAGGCTCAGCCATCAGCCTTCCACCCTCCTGCCTACAAGGATATAATGATCTGTGGAAACTCAGGAGACACTCCCCTCACCTCTCGACTGTTTCTTCTGCAGGGCACACAGACATGTGGCTGGAGTGGCCAGGCAGAGCACGGCCAACGGGGAGCAAAGCCCCAGTCCCAGAGCCCAGCAGCAGCCAGCAGGCAAGACCCAGGGTGGCACAGTGAATGGCACAGGTGAGAGGGGGGAGAGGAGGTGATGGTCTCTCCTCTGAAGCTGTAAGGCCAGCCCTGTGTGTCACTTCACTTGTGGGGGACCTGCATTGCCCTCCAACCTGCTTTAATATAACTTTGAGATGCTACCTGTAGATGAAAGATTATCTCCCCATGTCACTTCCCCAGTTTTACTTGACCGGCTGTGCTGTACAGACACAGATTGCCATTGGGGAAACTGGGCCCTTCTCAGGATGGTGGCGATGGACCGGGAACGAGACCTTGAGGTTCTAGTGGCGAGCTTGATGAAGATGTTGGCCCAGTGCATGGTAGCTGGAATTGATACTAAAACGGCCCGTGCTGTTATCAAAATCTATGATGCAGCTGCATTTGGAATGCTGTGTATACTTCTGGACGCTTCACCTCCAAAAGGATATTGTAGAGCTGGAGACATTTGGGAAAGGGGCAGCCAGAATGATCAAGGGGATGGAGGAACTCCTCTGTGAGGAAAGGTTGCAGCATTTGGGGCTACTTAGTTTAGAGATAAAGTGAGTAGAAGGTGATTCAAAAGGAGTTTATAAAACTACACATGGCATGGAGACATTGGGTAGATAAATGCTTTTCTCCCTCTCTCAACACAAGAACATGGGGCTACCTAATGAAGCTGGATGGTGGAATATTCAGAGCAGACAGAAAGAAGGACTTCTTCACACAGCAGGCAGTTAAGCTATGGAATTTGCTTCCCCAACAGGGAGTGGTGGCCACCAACTTGGATGGCTTCAAAAGAGGATTAGACAAATTCAGGGCAGGGTTACAGTTGGCTACTAGCCCAAATTGCTGTGTTCTGCCTTCACTGTCAGAGGCAGGTGGAAACTGCAGGAGGGCAGAGTGCTCTTTTGCTCAGGTCCTGCTTGCAGGCTTCCCACAGGCATTTGGTTGGCCACTGTGAGAACAGGATGCTGGACTAGATGGGCCCTTGGCCTGATGGCTCCTGCTATGTTCTTAGGAGGCATCAGAATCCCCTCAACTCTGCCATAATTGCTCCCCTCTCTTTCAGTGAATGGTGAACCTGCCAGTTCCACCCTCGATGTCCCTGAAGATGAACAGGCTGTGCCACCTGAGGCTGTGTCAGGTGCGACCTCCAGCTCTGGCACAGCTCATGACTCTCCAAGGGCAGGGGAATCTGCCCCCAGCTCAGAGGCCCAGCCTTCTCAGCCAGCAGCACAGACTCTGGAGGTGCTGCCCTCTGGGTAAGTGATGTCCTGCTCTCTGTTTGGGCACCTTGGCCACGGCATGAATGCCCACAGCCTTAGCCAACTAGGGGGAGGTTGGGATGGGTCACCAGGGAGTTGAAACCTTTTAAAAATATGTTTGCTGGGAGTAGAGTTTATCCTTGCAGGAACTCCTGCTCTCTTGTTTCTTCCAAAGTTCTCTCTTTCTAAGCATGATGGGGCCCCAGGCCTGCTTCACGAGACAGTTTCAGTGATTACTGTGATCATGTCTGCGAATCCCCTTGTGCATTTAAGAAATATGAATGCTAAGTATTATCATCCTTAGAGGAATGTTAACAGTGACCTAGGTCCAGCTCTGAGGATGCCTGATCTGGGAGCAGAGTCTGGATTACTAGGGTTAAGATTCAGTTGTGAACTCGACAGTTGTGACTCCTCAGCTGCACCTGTTCCCCTTTCTTCCATCCTTCCTGGTCCTGCAATGTGGCTATTTCAGTTGAGCCTTCCAGTGCCCAAACACCACCTCCTGACTCCTGCATTTCCGATGAAGCGAGCCATCTGTTTTCCTTCTGGCCTCTCAGTTCAGAGTCTCATGTGTGTGTTTGCATCACTTGCAGGTAATTGGGGGGCCGGCAGCTCAGAGCGCCTTTATGCCGGGCGTGTGAGCGCTACTGTTTTCAGGCCTCAGCCACTTCCTGTTTGCAGACAGCTGGAAAAGTCTAGGGCATCTCAAAAGGCTCTTTCTTCCTGCTGGAGCTCTACTCCCTTCCTGCTCACGTACTGCGGTGTGCCTGGGGTCCAGGAGGCAAGGGGGGCACCTTATTCCTTTATGCAGAGATGCTCCTGAAATGGAGGGCGCACCCCGCAGCCTACAGACGAGACACCCTTCCTTTAAGGATCCTGGTGCTGACGGTCCCCTGCTATATAGCGAGAAGCTTGTGTGGGTGTTGGGTGTGGACTGCGCTGTGTACAAGTCAAGTTTCCCCTGCTTCTGTGGCTGAAGGATCTCAGGGCCTCTGGTGGGACAAGTCCACAGACACTTCCAAGCCCTGGCATGTATGCGCGCGCATGCAGGCTGCTTCCAGCTCCTCCTGTTGGCAGCCCAGCAGTGTTTTGCTTGGCTGCATTGGGCGCCTGCTTCAGGCCACTCCATTTGCATGGGCACAAACAGGCTTGCCGGGAGGTAGCCCATCAGAGGGGCGGGGGTGCTGTAGGCTGCCTTTCTGCTGCTCTCCCTTAACATCTGCACTCAACGTGGCAAGCACAAAAGCCTCTCACATACATACAGCTGGAGCGGGGAGTGCAGGAGGCTGTGGAAAGCCATGAGGCTAAACTGTTCCATATGCGGGGTGGGGGGTGGGGTGTTCATGTTCCTGGGAGACCCACGGCATGGCCCTCAGTGAGGAGGACCAGAAGGGGTGCTGCTGTGCAAAGCTGGGATCCTTGTGGGGAAGGGGCATCCTGCTGTCACACACAGGCTCTCTTGCTCACTCACTCTCCCTCTGGGCTGACGGCAGAACAGACACCTCCTCTCCCCCCGCCCCCGCCCCCCGACCTGCATCTGGTTCCTATCAGCGTTGCTCCTGCATCGGGGACAGCGGCTCTCATTAACACGGCGGCGTGTACACCAGTTCGCGCCTCGTCTCGTGCATACAAAGAGGTGCATTATGCTCCCTTGCAGCAGGCGCGGGCTGTGGTTCTTTACGTAAGGCAGGGCGTCTCGCTTGGGCGGCAAGGTGACCTCAGTACTGCTGTTTTGCTACTAGCAAGCCTTGTCTCCATTCAGAGCAGAGGTAGCCGGGAAGATGGCGAGCTGATTGCCTGGGCAGCCACCTTCCTGACCCAGGTCTTGGCTTTATGGCATGGCAGTGCCCTGCCCTCTGGAGTGGAAGCCATTCCTTCTTGCAGATTGGTGGCCATTTATGATCCTTTGCAGAGCCTCCTGGAGTTTGGCTGGGGATATTTAAGAGGTGCATTCTGCATCTCCACAGTTACGTGGTCTCATATATCCTGTTTTGTTTTTTAAAAATAAAGTTTCTAGCCCTTATGAGTTGTTGTTGTTGTTGTTTAAATGGCAGACTGTTCTTGGTGAAAGTGTTGCCCAATCAGGGACTGCTCCTTAATCTTGCTGTGATTGGCCAAAGCAAAACAAAGATGGGCTGCTATGTGTGCCTGCTGATGCCTTTTGGAAGCTGTAGGTCCTGCAGAAGTTGTTGGGGGCCCCAAACCTTGAGACACACCCTTGGATCTGCCTGGAGTATTGCTATGCAGTTGGAGCCAGTGGGAGCAGAGGAGGGGGTCCTGTGCCTTTACTCATAGGGCGGCTTGAGTAAGCCACTGCGCCTACCTTACAGGGCTGTTGGAGTCATAGAAAAAGTGAGAGTCACAAAGTTCTTCATGCTCTGGAAAATGCTAGAAATAAGTAATAGCAACAAGGGTTGTCCTGGCTCACAAAATGGGACCTCCGTCCCCTTCTTACTCCATGTCTCCTATCTTTCTTTCTTTCAGGTGGGAGCAACGAGAGCTGCCAAATGGGAGAGTGTATTACGTGGACCACAACACAAAGACCACCACCTGGGAGCGCCCTCTTCCACCAGGGTAGGTGCTCCGACATGAGCGTGCTTTGCAGGATCTGCTCTGGAGATACTCCAAGGAGGGTGGTTGGGTGTGCTGTGGGAAGCAGATGCTCTTCACAAGATCCTAACATATGTGATAACATATATATACACATACACGCACTTTATATATCTCCGAGGCCATAATTCTAGGGCAGGCTCAGTGTTCAGCTGCCCAGGGCTCACAAAGACAGCTGGTACAAGGACAACCTGCTTGATTGTTTTCATTACAAAAGTGTACATTTTGCTCTTTGGTCCAAAGGCTTTTAGAGCTACTTGCTCTTTAAAAAATGCACATAGCAGCATTAATTAGTTAAAATAGAAGTAGTGGAATAGTCGTGAAAAGCATGCCTACAAAACACCAGCTTTGGAACACATTTAAATCAGCTTAAAGGTCCACTTGGCATTGGAAACAGAGCAGAGTGTCTAGCAGGCAAGCCTCCTTGGGGAGAGCATT
Organism: Lacerta agilis; assembly: GCF_009819535.1. Taxonomy (NCBI): domain Eukaryota; kingdom Metazoa; phylum Chordata; class Lepidosauria; order Squamata; family Lacertidae; genus Lacerta; species Lacerta agilis. The sequence goes on along the minus strand of NC_046319.1, from coordinate 40,118,702 downwards.
CCACTGCTTGGACGGCCCTTTCCTTCCTCACCTACCAACTTTGCTTCAGAAGATGGGGGAGCTTGGAAAAGGGCCTCCTAGAGGACGGCCCTCTGGGGCCCTAAGCTGTTTAGGGCTTTGAAGGTAAGAACTAACACCTTGAGCTGTGCCCAGTGCAGATGCTTTTAAGATTGGCCAGGTGTCTTTCACACACCTGGTCCCAGTTGCCATGTTCTTTACTAGTCAAAGTTTCTGAGTCTTCTTCAAGGGCACATGGCCAAACAGTGCCGTACCTGAGCCCAGCTCACTCTCTCTCCAAGAGGGGCATCAAGCTGGTGCTCTAGCCATCACTGGTGAAAGGTGCTTCAAGCTGTGAAAATTGCTTGGGGTTCTAAGGACAGGGCTGGATTTAACAGGACATGCCCCCCTCCCCAATATCCTTCAAACCTAATCCTGTAAGGGGAGTGCAGCTCTGGCCAGAGAAGGCCGAACTCCACCTCCCAAATCTGTTACCCTAAAGGGGTGTGTGGGTTGAAGAGGGTTAATCACTTGGATACTGACAGAATTATGGAAGAACATCTGGGGTGCCTGAAGAAGGGGAAATTCTTCATCCAACCCCAAAAGCCACCTCTGGCCCAGAAACGGTCCTTGGCAAAAGAAGTTCCCATGATGGTAGAAGAGGATTCATCTGCCACGTATGTGTTTGTGTGTGCAAGAGAGAGACAAACAGAAAGATTAGGCTCTTCTTTCGCCCCTGCAGCTGGGAGAAACGAGTGGATCCCCGTGGCAGGTACTACTACGTGGACCACAACACTCGCACGACCACGTGGCAGCGCCCCACCGCCGAGTACGTGCGCAACTATGAGCAGTGGCAGAGCCAGCGCAACCAGCTTCAAGGAGCCATGCAGCAATTCAGCCAAAGATTTCTCTACCAGGTGAGGGTATTCCCAGCCCCAGCCAGCTAAACTGCACAGAGCGGCTCTGCCACCTTCCCACAGCCACGAGTCCCTTTGCTAGGCTGCGAGAGTGATGCTGTAGGCTGCAGAGAAGTAGCCCAGGAGAACTGGGTACCAGGAGGGGCTGCATCAAAGATGCCTACAAATACCTGCTGGTATCTACAGCAGAAGAGACCCAGAGGAAGAGCTGCAAGGGGACTTGGTTAGCTTACGGACAGGCCCCTTCCATAGCCCCTTCCTTTTGCGGCTTTGGTAGCCGTTGCCTGCTGGCTGCCTTGGTCCTGCCCCAGCTGTGGTCTAGTGTTGCTCTGGAGCCTTCTCTTGAGGGCTCTGAGAGCCTGATTACATTACTAATATTGTTTGTTTCATCGTCAGAGATCCCAGGGCAGCTTACAGCAAGTAATAAAGGACAATGAAACAGTATATATTGAGAAAGGAGCAGCCAAGAGTAAAACAGGTTCCCCTCCTGGCTGCTACTCACAGGACCCCCTGCCCCTTAGTGAGGCCAGAAGCTCATGAGGCCCTGCACAATCCCTCTGCCCAATGGCCCTGTAAGAACACCATAATTCTGTGTCTAATGTACCCTTAAGGAGGCCTTGTGAATGTGGTGCCTGTGGCTTGGAGTGTGGGAAGTGGCCGGTTTTCATTTAGGCATGAGCGACTAGAAATGTCTGGTTGAAATTCAGGGGATTGGGGTAAGGAGAGACTGTTTCCCTAGTCCTGTGAACAGATCTGGTGTGAAGCTCCCTTTTTTGATTGCCAGTACTGCTGGCTGTCCTGAAGGAAGATGCCAGTCAGGCTCCCCTCCTGCCACTCTTGCATTAGATGGTGATGGGCAGGACTCTCCAAGAAGATATGATGCGGTCCCCAGTCTGGGTGCACTGCAGGGTCAGGACTTGTTGTGAGAGCCTGCTGGCCTTCCTTGGCTTGGGAACCTGATCCGCACTCCACAACACAGGAGGCACAAGGCCCTGGCAGCACCATGGTGGTCAAGATAGAGGCCTGCATCTTGTTGTTATTTCCTTCTGTTGGGCCGATGGCTTATTCTCTGCCTCTACAGCCACCCCACAGAGCCGACCCCACATTACAGTGTGGAGAAAACTGCTCTTTGCCACACCAGAGCAGCTCCCTCCACGTGGAAAGGCGTTCAGAGGGCGCCGTTGTTCGCCTTGTAGTGACTTTGCTGGCCAATAATGGAGTTGCTGTTCCCAGGAAGGCGACCCCAGCTTTTCGAGGGGTGTGACAGGAATGGGACTCTGAGCGAAAAAGTCTTTTGACATGAGCCTCCAGGTCCCAGGAGTTCTGTCTGGCCTGGCTTTCTCCAGAGACGAGGGAGGGAGGGGGGCCTAATCTAAACAGCGTGCTGCTGAGGAACTGTCTCCCCCTCCCCAGCTTGCCCATCAGGCTTGAAATGGGTCCCCCGGCCCAGCCTGCCTGGAGCTGGATAAAGGTGCTTTGTATGGGGCCTGGACCTGTGGGGGGCTGTGGGGGAAACGCCTGTCTGTGCGGTATGAATGTTCCTTCAGTCCGTGAGCATCTCGCACCCGGCCGTTGGGTTTCACGGTCCTCTGTGAGGGAGGCAGGGCAGGCAGGGAGGGAGGGAGGGAGGGAGGAGGAGGAGGCAAGCAGCCCGCAGGCCCAGCCAGGAAGCTCTGGGCGTGGACAGGGCTTGTGGGAATGATTTCATTGGAAAGGCCTGCAATACCCCCCCCCCCCCGTTGTGTGTGGTTCTTGGAGGAGGTTGGAGGTGGGACTGTGGTGGGGCTCTCAGTCGCCTCAGCCAGCACAGGGGCAGCAGCAGCTGCTTTCTTGCCTCCCTCCCTTGCCTGCCTGCCACCTGGGCTTTTGCAGCTCCTTCGCTCCCGTCCTCTGCCCCAAGCCGCACACATTCAGGCATTTTGCTGTTCCCACAGTTGGTTGGGACGTGTGTGCTGTTGTTTTTTTAGCCAACTTTGGCGGGCGGTGGGAAGAGAAGGCAGGCAGGGTGGAGGGCAAAACCGCTGGACCCCATCCTGCCTTCCAGCACTCTCTCTGGTAACCCCCGTGGTGTTTGTTTTGCCCCCTCCAGTCGTCGGGTGCCCCGTCTGACAATGACCCGCTGGGCCCCCTTCCTCCTGGCTGGGGTAAGTACTGCCTGACTTCTTGGGCTTGGGGCTGCCCTTCCTGCTGCTTCTACCGCATCTGCCTTTGTTGTAGGTGGGGTGGGTGGACTTCTCTTCCTTAACGCTGAGGGCAGGCGGGCAGGAAGAGTTTGTGTTACTCGGCCAGCGAGACCTGCTTGGGCTCTGAGTTCAAATCCTGATATCATGGCAAAACTATCTCCCAAGTCCAGCGATGCTTCTGCTGCCGGCGGTGCATTTCCAACCCTGGCTTCATTTGTTTCTCTTATTTGGAGGGAGGGTGGGAGCTGCTCTCCTGCCTATGTGGTTGGGCCGCTTCTGCTGGGCTCCTCTTGGAGCCTGCCTTGTCCCTGCTGCACCTGGGGGAGAAGGGGAGGTGATGCTAGGCAGCACAGGGAATGGAGAGAGCTTGTCCATGGTGGAGACACTTTGGGAAGCAGGTGGAAGTGGTTCTTGGGATGTAGAGCCAGTGTAGAGCTTGGGATGTGTCAAAGGAGTCAGGGGTCACTGATCTGATCCTAACACCCGGGGACCCTGGGCCAGTTAGAACGAAACCAAGGGATGTCAACAGTTATTTCTTTCCCCCCTGCCCCTACCTTTGTGAGGGAATTCAGAAGAAGCCCAGAGGGGCTGCAGGGGCCAGATGGGATCTGTGTTGCTGACACTGGACTGGGTGTGTGTTGTGCTCTTGTAAAAGGCCTAGCAGAAATGTTGTGGGAGGCCACTGGACTGTCCAGCAGGTTGGGGGAGTGGGGTCTGGAAGTCCAAACATCAGGAATTGAGAGCTCCTTTTTGAAACTTAGTGTGTGTTTGGTCAGTTCTCCACCCCACCCAATTTGGGACTCAGGACCTTGGCAAGAGCAGCCCCAGGAGAGGCAGGGACTGTCTGCAAGGATTCAGGAGCTGAGAAACAGGACTGGGTGGACTTGAGGAGAGATGCTCTTGGGTGCCTGGAGGGGGACAGCTCTCACCAGGGGGACCCTTTGCAAACAGTCTCGAGAGAAATCATTGCAGCTTGGGTCAGTGATGCCACTGTGGGCTGCTGGGATCTTTGCCTGAGCATCAACAGCAACTTCCCTTTGCTGGGGACAGAGGAGAGGTTGTCAGCTGCTGCCGCTACAACAGAGGGCTGAGCATCCAGCCTCACTGAACCCGGGTCCCGGTGTCTGAGAGAGAGAGAGAGAGAGAGATGTCAAGGTTTGGCTCTTGGCAGTCTTGCAGACCTTGTGCACTTGTGGTGGTGGTGGGAGGTTGAAGAGGATGGACAGACGCAGCTGTCAGATTTCCCTGTAGCCAGACACCTGCTGGCCATCTGCTGGATCATCATGAGGACCTTGATGGTTTTATGTGACCCTTTGCCCCTCCCTCAGCACTCATCCTGGGCAGGGAAAGACAGAGAGGGACGGCCCTGGGGTTAAGCAGGGAAGGGGCAATGGTTATGCACCTTCCTGCTGTTTGGATCCTCAAGAGCACAGGCTACCATGGCATGCTCTGTTGGGGTGGGGGTGGGAGCAGACTCTCTCCCTAGGAGTCAACAAATCTGCTTTGCCCTTGGCTGATCCTGCACACAGGCCATGCTCCCTACCCAAGTAGCTGAGTGGAGTCTCCAGGACAGCCCTACTGGGGCTGAGAGGTCAGAGGAAGGGCCAGCTGTTTGGGGGGCCGTTCGGGAGGGGGGTGCACTGAGCCCCTCCCCACCTTTTGCAGGCCTGGCGTTGGGTTGCTTGCTGCGGTAGAACCATCAAGGGCTTCAGAGCTGAAACTGGGGGAATGAGCAAGCGTTGTTGTAGTGGGGTAGAGGTGAGCTTGAATGAGCAGGGAAGGGGGGAGAGAGAGAGGCTGTCCTGCTTGTGAGCTTGCAGAGGAAGGTGGTTATCACAGACTCTCATTCATGGGCACCACCTCCCTGTCTGGGAAATGGGCACCTAAAGCTAGGCCTCTGAGGCTGGGAGATGAGCTGTGCCTGAGCCAAGGGGGTGCTGACTGGGATGCATCTTGTGTTCCCCCAGAGGAGGAAGAGAAGAGGTCCCCAACCTGAGACCTTCCAGGTGTTTGAGACTCCAGCTCCCATAAGCCCTAGCCAGCGGAGTAGAGGGTACCTCCAGCTGGAGGGGTGCCAGGTGGGGGAAAGATGGATGAGGGGCAAGGCTGAGTTCCTTGTGGGAAGAGGCTGCCATGTCTTGGGCCTCTTCCATGCAAGACTTGGAGGCACAACTCTCTCTGTGTGTACAGCAGTGCTGCTGTGACAGGGAGCATATCAGGAAAACCCTGGCATGCCAGGCTCATCCCATCTGAGCCTGGCTGCTGTGTGTCTGCTGGTTCTGGATTCCCCATTAGATTTCCCTGCTGGGCCCCAATCCAGCCTGGCCAAAGAGAGGAAAACTTAACATTGCCTCTCCATTCTTTTCCTCTCCTTCCAGAAAAAAGACAGGACAACAGGCGAATCTACTACGTGAACCACAACACCCGCACCACACAATGGGAGGACCCACGCACCCAGGGGTAGGCTTGGGTTCCTTTTGCTAGCTTGCACTCCGGGACTCCTGTCTAGTAGCCTTGGGGCAACTGTGAGGTCTCTTCAGCCTGCAGAGGGGCATAGGAAGCCTGCAAGGGGTCTCAAGCTGTCCACCGGGCCCCACAGATGGACCTGAGTTGCATCATTCCCAGCGGCTGGAGGAAAGTTCTACCTGGGACAGGCAGGGGAGGCTCCTTCTCAGGCCCTTGGGCATGTGCCCTGAATTCAAAGCCTGGTGAGCAGGCATAACGACTGTGCCCAGCAAGATTGTCTCTGCCTGCTCCTGGTTCCTGCCCAAGGCTGAACTGGAGCTAGCATACTGGGCATGGGTGGAGCATTTTGTGAGCTGGGTTGAGGCCACCAGGAGCTGAAGCTGCCGCTGCCTCCTGCTGCAGTGGGTGGGCCTAGGCAGGGGGGGAAGATCAGGCCAAGGTGTGTGTTGCCATTGAACTTCTTACTCTGCTCAGGATGATCCAGGAGCCAGCGCTGCCACCTGGCTGGGAGATGAAGTATACAAACGAGCGGGTGCGTTACTTTGTGGACCACAACACCCGCACTACCACCTTCAAAGACCCCCGGCCCGGGTTTGAGTCAGGGTAAGTCCCTCTGGTGTAGCGCTCTGCCCTCTCAGCACCGCCCAGCATAGCCTGTGGGTTTCTTCCCGGATGGAGGATTCCTTGTGAGGGGGGATTTTTGACCATCTGACCCTTGTTTGCCAGCCAGGCTTTGAGGGGTGGTGCAGTGCATTGTGGGAGCTTTTAGGACCTTCCAGATACAGTGCTGAAGATTGTGGGATATCCACTCTGTTCTTGGAAGGTATCTAATGAATCTGGAATGTTCACACAAACTTAAACTGTGGGAGAGAAGTAAACCAGTCAGTCTCAAGAGCCAATAAATGTGAATGTGAATGTGAATGTGTTTACTGTTTCAGGAGCAAACAAGGTGGGTCACCCGGAGCATACGACCGAAGCTTTCGCTGGAAGTTCCACCAGTTCCGCTTCCTTTGCCATGTGAGTTGCTCATTCACCATGTTCCCAGCAGGGCAGGAGGAGAAGCTGCGAGATTCCCAGGAAATCGGTGGCTCCCGATGGTGGGCGGTGGGTGGGGACGAGGATGCCCAAACCTACACAGGATGCAGGGACCAAATGTGGGTCATTGGGCCTCTCACAACCTGTATCTCTTTCACAGTCCAACGCGCTGCCCAGCCATGTCAAGATCAGTGTCTCTCGGCAAACACTCTTCGAAGATTCCTTCCAGCAGGTGACTGAGTCCTGGGTCAGGTGGAGGGGAGGGGAGGGGAGGGGAGGGGAGGGGAGGCTGGTCATCCCTTGGGCAGAGCACCCTTGTCCTCTCCCCACTGCAACTGCCAACGTCACTTCTCTCTGCTCAGATCATGAACATGAAGCCTTATGATCTGCGGCGTCGACTGTACATCATCATGCGTGGGGAGGAGGGTTTAGACTACGGCGGAATTGCCCGGTGAGTTGGCACAGCACAGTGGAGTGGGGGGGGGCTTCAAATTTCCACCCTCCCATGTCCTTTGGGATTTGTCCCACCCTGGGAAAGCTGCTGAAGCAACAGCGTGGAGGTGACTCAGGATATCGGGGTGGGATTGACAGGGCCTGGCCTTCTGCAGAGAGAATGAGAGGGTTCCCTGGCTGGCTGGCTGGCTGTGCAGCCTGAGGCTTGAGAGGCCTCCTGGTGGCCTCCTCTGCGGAGCTTCGAGTCCAGCGTGTTCCAGACGGGCTGCCACTTCTCCTGCTCCAGACGGCAGCCGCTCCCGCCCTGCAGGAGCTTCTGACGCATCTCCCTGTGTCCTGCCAGTGGTTTTACCCTATGGTAGGTTACGTCATGCTGTTCTACCACAGGGTAGAACCACGGACAGGATGCGGGGGCTCTCTGCACCAAAGGAGGGAGATGGCCAAGAGAGAGCAGTGATTGCGGCTGTCGAAGGAGCCTGTGTGCGCAGGGCCCTGCCCACCCTTGCGCAGGATGGGTGACAATGGTTGGGCCTGAATGGCTAGGCTGGGCTGGCTCTCATCAGCCTTCCTTGTTCCCCCCACCCCCCACCCCAACAGCGAATGGTTCTTCCTTCTATCCCACGAGGTGCTCAACCCCATGTACTGCTTGTTTGAATACGCTGGCAAGAACAACTATTGCCTGCAGATCAACCCTGCCTCGTCCATCAACCCCGACCACCTCACCTACTTCCGCTTCATTGGCAGGTTCATCGCCATGGTGAGCATCTCCTATACTAGCACCTGGGGGGTGGGGCCAAGGCCATCTCTGTCTCTTAAGGCTTTTGTGCAGGGGCGGTGTGGGGCTGGGTGGGGCTTCTGCTGTCTCTCACTACCTCGGGTGTTCTGCCCTTCACCTTGACTGCAAAATCATTGGTGGCTGTGCTTTCCGTAGCATTTGTGAAAGCCACGCCACTTGCATTTCATGGGTGCTTGCTCACAGTGTAGGCAACTTTTTCTCTAAACTCAGGTTGCCTACCAAGAAGTGCAGGTCATTGCAAAGCAGGGGCCATAGCTCAGTGGCACTGTGTCTGCCTTGTGTGTAGGAGGCCCCAGGTTCAATCCTTGGCATCTCCAGGTGGGCTGGGAAAGACTCCTGCCTGAAAACCTGGAGTGCCACTGCCAGTCAGTGGAGACAATACTATGCTTAGGTGGGCCAATGGTTTGTCTTGGAATAAGGCAGCTTCCTGTGTTCCCATGAAGCTGCTTTAGGACAAATCAGGCCACGGTTTGATCTATCCTAGTATTGCGCAGCCCAGCCTGGTGCCCTCCAGATGTGTCAAACTGCAGATCCCACCACCCCTAACCATTGGCTGCGGCTGATGAAGGGCACCAGGTTGGGGAAAGCTGCTGTGCTGGCTGGGTTTCAGACAGGAGAGAGGAGCCTTTTCTAGCTGGGGACTGATGGAATCCATGCATCTAGCAAAAAAGAGTCCTCAGAAGCTCTGTTGGCCACAATAAATCTGTTAGTTTTTACGTTGCCACAAAGGTTCTTTGTTGCTTTTCCTTCAGGAGACTAACACAGCTACTACCTCTCTGGGATTTGATACTGAGCTGTAGTACTAGTGGCATTCAGGAGAGGCTACTGTGAAATCATCAGGAGCGATGCATCAAGTGTTTGCTCTTAACAATCTTTGAAGTGAAAGGGAGGCACCCCCCTCCTCTCCCAGTAGCACCCATTGCCATTAGCAGCCGCTTTGCAATGTTCATCCTGTCCAATTCCACCCACCTCACCTGGCCAACCAGTGCTCTGGCAGCATTTTGCTTCTGGCTGTGCTGCTATTTCCCACTGTATTCTGGCCATTTCTGGATCACGTGGGGAAGGACATGATCGTGTCACGGCACTAAGTGGCCGAAAGCAGCTTTGAACTCTCTGGTTAAATTGGGGTGGGGGGATGTCTGTCGCCAAGGCAACCTTGTTGTGCGTTGGCCTGGTTCCTTTGGCAACAGGGACACATTTCTGCCCCTCCAACAGTTCTGCTGGGAAAAGGTGTACACAGGAAAGAGAAATCATTTTTTCCCCTGGAATAAAAAAAGAAAGGGAGTTCTGCAGAGTGGGAATCAAAATATTTGCGTTCTTCAAAACTAAATTTAATTCTGTGGCCAAAGACGGCTTTGTATCCACTGAGTTCTGAAATGGCACGTAAAGTCTCCTGTTCTGACTCTGTTGAGCAGAAAGGAAGCAGCCAGGAAAAATGGATCAGGTCAGGTGGCCTCTTTGTGACAAGAGTGTGTCATGGAACACTTTCTTCCCTTGTTTTTTCCAGAGTTCTGTATTTTTGTTTCTTAGCAGAGAAAGGAGTGTAACTCCCCCCCCCTTGATCCTCCTAGCAAAAGGGGAGGAGAACTTGGGCCTGGCCTGAGAATTCTACAGGAGGAAAACGCAGCTGCCCACACCCAAAGAAAGGGGCTGCTTGGGAATGAACCCCCCCCAAAGTGCTCTAGAGGGCAGGCGCTGCCCCTAGACCGAGTCTCGGGGCCTGATCCCTGGGTGGGCTTGCCCTCCTTTGGCCTTTGAAAGAGCAGGAAGAACTTTCCCCAATGGTTTCCCCTCCTGGCTCCCCCTTCCCCTCCAAACCCTAGACTATTACTCACCACCAGGCTGGTCTTTTCCAGACGCGCAAAAGTGTCTGCGTTATTCTTGGCTCCCAGAAGACCATTCTGTGGCCGCGGAGTTTCGATTAAACAAACGTTGCTCCAGAGCTGTTTGGGGAGCAGGCTGGCTGCCTCAGCTCCCCAGAGGGGGACATTTGGGTACCCGCTGGAAAGCAAAGTGGGGGTGGGGGGTGCTAACAGTCCCTGCGGCTTTCAGCCTTTAAAGCTCTTTGTTGCTTCGGGCGCAGGTACTGCCGAGTGCCACCAGAAACGTAAGGGCCCTTCCTTGGGTCATCTAGCTGAGTATTGTCATACACGGGCCGGCAGCTGCTTTCCTGGATTTCAGGCAAAGGTTCTTCCCAGCCCTGCCCAGAGATGCCATTAGGGATTGAATCAGGAACATTCTGCGTGGCAAGCAAGGGCTCTGCCACTTGTGGGTCCTTATTGTTGGCAAAGAAAGAGAGGACTTTCTTCTCGGTGACACCTCAGCTGGAGTGCACCTCGCTAAAGAACCATGCCTAGCACCCATTTTGTTGACTTTTAGGCATCAGGGTAAGGAACCCAATTCTCTGGGCATTGAAATGAGTTGTGTTTTAAAGACTAGAAATGGAGTCCACACACACACAACCACTATGCCACTTTATGTGATTTTTGTCCTGTTGTGGGATTTCTGTGGGACTTGGATTCCAAATGAACACAGGGCTAAATGTTTCTGGTATATCAGCACCTTAATTTTTTTTAAAAACGAATAACCTTGGAGCCTAGTGTGCAGTGGAGGTGTGTGTCTGGGGGAATGCAAGAAGAGAGTTGATGGGATCAGCTGCCCCTTTGATGTGTGTGTGTGTGGGGTGTCTCTTTTCTTTTCCTCTGCAGTTTGGTGCTAAGCTTGCTCTAATGTACTTTTTTTGGGGGGGGGGTCTCATTGTGCTGTAGGCTTTGTACCATGGCAAGTTCATCGACACAGGCTTCACACTGCCTTTCTACAAGCGCATGCTGAACAAACGGCCAACCCTCAAGGACCTGGAGTCCATCGACCCTGAGTTCTACAACTCCATCGTCTGGATCAAGTCAGTGCCAACAAGGGTGCTGCTTGCCCCCCCCCCCCATGTCCCATGGAGCTGCTGCCCCAAACCCACTGATGGCTTGCACAGCCATTTTTAACCTGTGGTGATCTCATAGCATGCAGCATTACAGCCCCCGCCACTCTCCTGTTGCTGTCGCTTGGCACCTTGCCCAAGTGTGTGTTTTGTTGCTCTCATCTTCTGTGTTTCACGTGCCCCAAAGCCTGAAGGCTGAGGGTTGCAGTGCAAAAGCAGGAGGGGCAATCCGCCAGTCCAGGGGCCAAATGTAGCCCTCCAGACCTCTCTGGGAGGTTCCCCACAAGGGGAAGTGACCCTCCAGCTGAAATAGGTCCCACCCCGGTGTAAAGAGGGAGGATGACAAACAAGTCAGAGCAAAGGGGCAAAGCAAAATAGCCACCTAGAGAAGAGACCTTGATCTGAATGTTGCTGTTATAATGAGCAGAAGAGGGAGGGTGAAACTGGCGGGGGTTGCTTGTGGCATAGTGCCAAGGAATTGTGGTTTGCAAACCAAATTAGGGCTGGGGATGCTGAGAGCAGGTCTCGTGATATTTTCTGGGGGGAAATTAAGCTACTGAGACTACAGGGGCAATTTTGTCTGTCCCAACTAGGAACGCCATGCATGCCTGGGACTCAGGATATCCTGCCATCTACAGCAGGCACTCGGCCTGTGATCTTTAGCCCCCAGAGCATGATTCTTGTAGGTTTCGGCAGCAGCTGCTGAGGCCCCCCAACTGTCCTCCTAGTGAAGATTCAGCTGCTGCTTCTCTCTCCCACCCTTTGCAGAGAGAACAACCTAGAGGAGTGTGGCTTGGAACTCTACTTCATTCAGGACATGGAGATTCTGGGCAAGGTGACCACCCACGAGCTGAAGGAGGGTGGAGAGAGCATCCGGGTCACTGAGGAGAACAAGGACGAGTACATCATGTGAGTTCCTGGTCCTCACTTTCCTGAGGCTTAGAGGTGCTTCAAGAAGCAGCTTGGCCCAGAGGCTCTTTCATTTTGCATGCCATTTGGCTTCAGGAATTGCCTCTTTGCTGGGCTGCTGACCAGGCAGTGTGGTAGGCCATGAAATTAAGCTCTGCACTCTGCTGTTATGCTCGCCAGCTAGCCTTGAGTATTTGGTGCTTAGTTCCCCATCTGTAAAATGGGAACGTTGTGGACCAACTTCACTGGCTGATTCCGAGGATGAATGCAATACAGATGATAAGGCATATGGGATTCTCAATTGTGGTGTGTGTGTTCATTAATCCATGAAATGCAGGAAACAGGGTCCTCTCAAAATCACATAGTTGAGGTTTGGATCAAGCCAGGTCCAGGTCAATCAGTTGCAGGTCTTTGGGTGCCCAAGAGATGCTGAGTGGTCTATCTATCCTTGCAGGTTGCTGACGGACTGGCGGTTCACCCGGGGGGTGGAGGAGCAGACCAAGGCCTTTCTGGATGGCTTCAATGAGGTGGCACCTCTGGAGTGGCTGCGGTACTTTGATGAGAAGGAGCTGGAGGTGAGCTGGGATGCTGGAAGCGTGGGGGCCCCCTCTCCTACCCAGAGGGGACTGTCCTCCTGCCATGGGCTCTGCCTTCGTACCTTGTCAGGCTGTGCAGAGGTCACGGCAGTTGAGTGATCTACTGTCTGGCTTCCAGGGAACCAACTACATGGTCATCTACCATCTTATGTTCCTGCAGCCCCTCAATAAGGCTGCCACTTCTTGCGAATTCGAGACTTCTGACTGTTAAATGATTGTCAGTGGAACAATTATTGAGAGAAAGGAACATTTCAGAGGGACCTTGGTATTTACTCAATTAGAAGGTTTTAAAAAGTTCTGACTAATTGAATCTCCCCCCTGCCCCTCGCCCTCTGACTAACCAGGAAGTAAATCTTGTAAAACACACACACACATATTTTAGTCCAATGTGTCAAGTTATCTTCCAGTTTGCAAGATGCCCAAGATTGGCAGCTGCATTCTCAAAACAACAGAAGCCTTGCCTTGGTGGGTCTTGCCTCTGGACTTTCCAGGTGACTCGGGTGGGGCCCCCTCTCGCCTTCTCCTCTCTTCTAGCTGATGCTGTGTGGCATGCAAGAGATTGACATGAGTGACTGGCAGAAGAACACCATCTATCGGCACTACACCAAGAACAGCAAGCAGATCCAGTGGTTCTGGCAGGTGAGCCTCCCCAAGGAAGAGCTCCTGGCCAAAGGGTCCCCTGTAAGGGCAGAGGGAAAGGAAGCTTTGCCCTGGACAGACCCTTGGATGTGGCAGAGTACTGACACGTGCCTCTGATCATATGCAGAGTGCATTTGCCTCATCAGTAATTCACGGTGATGCATGACTTGTTTGCAGGACCTTTTAGTTCAGAGGATCTGACTTCCAACAAGATGTCTCTCCCCGCACTTAGCTGTCATTATTATTAACACAGTCAGTGTTGCTTTGGGCAAATCCCTTTCACTGAGAGCCTGAAATATTTTTGGGAATGTGGGAGCCTGGTCTGACATCCCCCAACCATGTTGGCTGCAGGTGGTCAAGGAGATGGACAATGAGAAGAGAATCCGGCTTCTGCAGTTCGTGACGGGGACTTGCCGGTTGCCAGTCGGAGGATTTGCTGAGCTTATTGGTATTTGTGCATTTGGCTGCCTAGGGAGGGAAGCAGGGGATGTCGCCGTCCCAGCTGCTGAGCGACTGTGGGAGAACTTCATGGGGGGGGGGGCGGGTTGTGTGGTTCTGTCTGTCAGCCTTGGAGCAGGGCTATGGGGGCACGTGGAAGTTGTTTTGAGCCTGTTTGGTTGCCTTTGCTTGTGGTGAAGGAACTCAGCTCAATCTACTTCTCAGCTCTAGTCTTAGAGGTGGGGTGGGGTTGCCAAGATGGTTTGCAAGCCAGTTCGCATTTGAAGTGCAACTGTGTGTTCTTGTCATACCCCATGGGTACTTTTTCTGGGTTTCTGATGTTGTGCTTCTTTTCTGACAGGCAGCAATGGGCCCCAGAAGTTCTGCATTGATAAGGTTGGCAAGGAGACCTGGCTTCCCCGTAGCCACACATGGTGAGTTAGTCCGCTTTGGCCTTTCCTGCCCATGCTTTGGGTGGGTGGGAGGTCACTTCCTTTCCTTTCCCCCTGCTGATTGGCTGCGCTGTCTTCCTTTTGCAGCTTCAACCGCCTGGATCTGCCTCCCTACAAGAGCTACGAGCAGCTGAAGGAGAAGCTCCTTTACGCCATTGAGGAGACAGAGGGCTTTGGGCAAGAGTGACTCCAAAGAGATCCTCCTGGGAAGCCATCCTGAATACCTGGAAATGGAGCCAAATCTCCAGGAAGGAAGGAAGGAAGGTGGAAGGAGGTGGCTTTGTGGAAGAGGGATTGCCCAGGCCTAGATCTTGTGGTTGGAGAACTAGAGGCTGCAGAAAGTGCTCCCCTTCTCTGCCCCCCTACCCCCCAAAAATATTCAGTTGAATTGCTTTCCAGCAGAGCAGTGGCTGCAAGTGGTATCCACCTCCTTCCCTGTGGATTCCTTGTACCAATTTCTGAGCTATGCACCCATTCTGCCCCATCTATGGGCCTCATGGGCTTTTGTCGTAGCTGCCTTTTAAAGCAATCCAGACCCACCCCACCCCCCACTGGTACCACCCCACCAGGACATCCTGAACATTATGTCAAGACATTCTGCACAGGAAAAAAGAGCACTTTTGAGAATTCCCACCTTGCCAAGGACACTGGAATGTGTTGCGAGCCCCTGCTCCAGATAGCCACTGGGGATCAGTAGAGATGGGTGGGATCTAGAGGCAGGATTCCCTACAACTTTCCTAAACCCACCTCCTCTTTCCTGATGCCTTTTCCTACTCCCTGTGCTGGTAGATGAGGCTTTTGTGCCCTGCAACCACGCAGGTTTTCTGCTGAGAGCAGTGGGCAGGATTTGGCCCACATCCCAGGCTCCTCTCCTCCCCAAACCCATGAAGCAGAAGACAGGGCAGGGCCCCAGGCAGTCTCCAGCTGTGTCATGGAGCAGGATCTGGGCTTTTAAAAGCAGCAGATGGGTAGCCCACTCAACCCCAAAGGCTACAGACCCAGAGCCCTCAGGAAGAGAGAGGGTGGCCTTTGCCCAGATTGCAAGGAATGCTGAACCAGGCTTCAGCCAAGCATGGAGAACCCGAGTCTCATGATTTGATCTGTTGCAAGTCTTGTTGAAAGTGGGGCATCTTCTTTTTCTGGAAACATTGGTGCCCAGTGAGCTGCAAGATTGTAGGGGGAAGCCTTTACCTTGAATGTCTACAAAACAGGTTAGCCCAAGTGCAGAACCCTGAACTTTTTTGCACTAAAAGGCAGGAAGAAGGGGCAGGGGGCGAACCAGAAGAATCCCCCGTCTTTATTTCTGGGTGGTTTTTTTGTTTGTTTTCTTTTAATCCTCTGATTGGAGTATGCGTGGCTGGCACACCCTGAGAACAGGGACCAGATGCAAGAGTGGGAGTGGCATACGTCTGCGTGTGTGTCCTATGGCTACATGGCGGAGGGTGGGGATGCCTCAAGCCTCCACAGCAAGGTGTATGTCTGCATATGAGAGCTGGACTGTGTGTGCGTGTTCATTTGTAAGTGTGTATATATATATATATATAAATGTGTATATAAATGTCTGTGGATACAAAGAATTGCAATAGCTTTTGATGGGGATCCTGGATAGTTTTGTACTGCATCATCCTGCCTCAGTGACGCCAATTTATTGTGCAATAAACAATCCGCAGCTGCTTGTGGGCTTCATGTGTCCCTCTGTGCTTTGGGATCCTGATGTGGCTTCTCCTGGGTGCTGGTGGGGTGTTCCCAAACGTGTACATGGCGAAGGTTGTTGCTGTGTTAAAGCGTCACAGGTGGGGGCACCGCAGCTCCTATCGCCCTCTGGTTTGTGTGTTTCCCCCAATCCCCCCACTGTAGGATCACCCAGTTGAGAGTTTGGCCTGACTCCTGCCTGTTTCCTTGCTTGCAGGTGGAGGTTTTTGACCCCCTGCTCCTAATGCTCTGGCTTGAAAGGGAGCAAGGGGAACATCCTGTGGACAGGCAAAGAACAGCAGCCCTGGGCAGGCCTGGAAAACCAGGGCAACCAAAAGGGGTTAAATTCTCCTTGCTTTTAAGCACATCATCCAGCCCACTGCTGTGCTGCAAATACATGCGCCTGTCATACAACTCAGCAGCTAGACGAATCTCCCCATCTAGTCCACTTCAGCATTGGAGAAGTGGCACACATTTTCGCAGCCCAAGTGGGGAGGCATAGCAGCACCTGCCACCACTGCTCAAGGGCCTGCAAAGGCTTGCATGCACTCGGAAGAGTGGAGAAAGGACGCCAAGGGGCTCAGTTGCAGGAGGGCTCATGTAGGCTGCTTTTTTCCTGTTTGGGTTTTGAAAGTGTGTGCCCAGAAGAGGCTGGGGAGAGTGGTGTTCTTATATGCATTGGGCTTTCCAGGATGGGCATCTGGCAGGCCACTGTCAGAACAGCAGGCTGGGCTAGATGGGGCCCCCTTGGGTCTGGTTGAGCTGCAGGGCTCTGCTTATGTTCTTCAAATACTCAGACGGGAAAGCCACATTTTGCAACAGTCCCAGGCCGCCGCCACCGCCTTCCCCAGCTGACTTGTCTCCTGCTCCAACCAGGGAAACCAAAGAGGCCCCCAAGCTAGCCTGGCGCCAAGGGAGCCATTGCAGGCCTGGCACACAGGCTGCTGCTTTTGGCATTTGGAAGCGAAGGTGGGGGTGGGGGGAGGTGTGACCACTTCCCCCAACTCTTTAGCGCACAACCAGAGCCAGAATGGCTCTGCTGGGCAGCATTTGGTGCCAAAGACAAGCCCCGTGTGTTTCAGAAGAAGTTTCCAGGGCCTGGAGGGAGGGAATTCGCAAAGGCTTCTACCTGAAGGACTGTCGGAGGGGAGGGGTTGGGGTCTGTAGCGGAAAGATTTCCCCTCCTCTCTGCTGGCTTTAAAAGCATGGCTTTGTCCCTGAAGGCAGAGAGCAGCCTTGTGTTGTGGGCAGAAGGAGGGAGCAGCAAAACATGTTTAGCTTGGCCAAGAGGCACAGGCTGGCTTTGTGAGCTCTGCTGCAGGGAAAGAAGATCACCCTGTTCTCTGGGGAAGCAAAGCAGCCAGAGATTCCCACTGCTGGGGGAGCCACTCTGGGAAGCCAGAAGGGCGAGCCCCATGCCCTTGGTTTGGCCTGTGAAAACCCTCACACATTCCAAACTGGAGGTGAGTGGCCCCTGCCAGCGTTAGGGTGTGATGGCTTGGAAGGTGTTGGGGCAAGCTTTGCCATCTTCCAGGCTCTCAAGCTAGTTTGCTTTCTGTTTCATCTCCCAGGAGAAAACAAAAGCAACGGAGCCAAATAGCAAAGTGACGGAGAGGAAGGCTGGGCCAAAGACAAGAGGGCAGTGGCTATTTTAGAAGCAGCGCTATTAAGGCAGCTTGCAATAGCTCTCATTTCCAAGATGACTTAAAGTGGCCTGGGTGGGGTGGTGGAGAGAACCTGTGGGTCTCTAGCTGTTGCTGGACTACAACTGCCATCATCCCTGCCTATGGTGGATGGGAGTGAAGTACCCAAAATAGCTGGAAGGTCACAGGTTCCTTGCCTCTGTTGGACTAACACTTTGGAAAGCAGGGGGAGCACAGGTCAGTAGATCAGTAGATCAGCAGTCCAACTGACCTCCACCGTGCTTGTAGCTTATAGGGCTGAAAAGCCTGTGCCCCTATGGAGCCACAGCCAGATGGAATAGATCATACAGGCCAGCAGGACTCTCATGTAAGGCAACTTCATCTTCTACTAGGGAGGGGCCATAGCTCAAGAGGTGAAGCACATTTGTGTGCATAAGTTCCTATGCCTATTTTAAGGGCTCAGTAGGCAATGGAAAAGACCTATTGCTGGAGAGCTGCTGCCGCAGCAGCCAAGAACAAACCCAATTTGGTTAAATGGACAAAGAGCCTGGTCTGGTAGAGGGCAGCATCCCATTTCCCCCCTCTTAGACTGTGTATTGTTTGGGGCATTCTAAGCAGAACCAGCAGGTCGCTCTGAGCTGAGGCAAATGGTTGCCCACCCTGTGTCATGATAATCCTATAAAGTCATTCAGATGAAAAATAACAACTCACCCAGGAAACTTCCAAACTTTTGCTTTTTTAGCACCAATCTATTTACCAGTAGTTAGTGCACGTTAATTCCTTATCCAAGCCAACAAAGATGTTGGAGAGCATCCAGCACAGGACAGCTGTGACACAAATATGGTCATTTCCCTTGCAATTAGCAGCCTCTCCTAATTCGTACATGTTACACACAGGTCTGGAGGTAGGTACCTCATCTCTTTCCCTAGCAAAACACAGAACAGAACTTCAGCTATTTCTCTACAATGTTCTTCACTCTGCCAAACGCAATTACAGTACTGAATCAACTAATGAAACCAGATCTTTTGCACATGATCTAGTCTTGCAGTAAGCAGCAGCCCACTGGCTTCTAGATAGTTCTATCCAACCATTGTCACCTTAATTCTGATTCCTTCCACCATCAGCTACTGAGTTCCTGTTGAATTTCTGCATCTGACTAGCCAGGACTCCAAGGGGGTGGGCAGAATGTCCTTTTTTCACACAAGCAGTTTTGGGCTGCTTGACTCTGTGACCTCCTCCTTTTGCAGAAAAGCCCTTCTGGATTCCATCAGCATCTTGCCAAAGCCACTTGGGAGAACTGCTGCCAATCCTTAACAGGCAGTTTCCTTTGTAATTAGAGGGGCTGCAGTGGGGGCTGAGTTTGAAGTCACCGTTGTCACAGGCTTGGCTGCTATATCAGAGCTCTGCTCTTGCTGCTCTGGGAACTGGAGGGCGGTAGTTGTAATCTCCAATTTCACTGGTGGGCCAAAGAGCCTGTAAATTAGCAATTCTTGTCCCAGGAACAAACATATTCCAGAGAGGTTTTTTCCTAAGCCAAGGGCCTACTCCTGGGTATCTGACTTGCTGTAGAAAAGCAGATAAAAAAGACTTCACAGGAAATGCAGAGGTTGTGTTTGTCTCCACACGGGTTTGGAATCCCAGTTTCAGGTCTCCCTACAGCAAACAGGCAGCCACTTGAAAAAGCAAAAGCAGAAACACAATAAAGTTCTGCAAAAAAAAGGTCTGTTTGGGCCCAGACAGATGTGTGCAAAAGCAACAAGAGAGGAAGAAACAAAATCAAGGATGCTGTGCTGGAGAAAAGTGCAAATCTTTTTCCCTCGTCTCATAAAACAAGACCTCAGGCTCTGAAACTGATTGGTAGCTGACCTTAGACATGCAAAAGGAAGTACTTCACAAAATGCAGAAATAATTCACAGAATTCACTCCAGCAAGATGTACTGATCACAACAGCTAGGTATTTACATATATTTATGCGTATTTGTGTGTGTGCACGCGCATGTACACAAAACAACAAACGTAACAAAAAATAAAACAGGAAAATGACAAAAAACAAAAGTGGTATGCCTGATTACCAGTTGCTGGAAATTACAAGTAGGGAAATTTACTGTTGTGCTGATCCTGCTTGCAGGCTTCTCGCTGGCATCTGGTTGGCCACTGCGAGAACTGAATGTGGTGTTAGATGGACCTTTGGTCTAATGCAGCACCCAGATTCTGCCCAGATTCCTTTGTTTCATCTCTCTACCCTCCTCCTAAGTAAAGATGTCTTCCTTATACTGTACCACTATGTCCGTGAAGTGGAAAGCAAATGACCTGGTCAAGGCTAAATATTTCCCCTTCATGTCACCTGTCTTGAGAGAGGCTATGGGTGCGGCAGGTCCCTAGTAAAGTAACCTCCTTTAGCCCCAAACGTTTGTCAGCTTGTTCTTGGACAAGGTGGGCATCTGTGGCAGCGGTAAGCAATTAATGGTCACCTCAGAGCAATCTCTCTAACCCTCTCCTGTTGTGCAACCGTCAAGAGCTTGCCTCTTTTGTGGGTAATGTGCAATTTTTACTCTCTGCTTATTGTTTTGATGGTTTTACTGTTGATGGCTTGTATGTCATTTAACTTTTGTTCCCTACTTCGGGGGTTGTATTGACAATGATTTCTAAAGCCAGCTGCATGAGTGTTTGCTTCCACCTGGCGGTTGAAGCTCATTATTGCATGAGCTCTGGCAAAGAAGTACCTCAGGTTGTTGTCTTTGCTGTACTTCAGAACAAATCCATGCAAGAGCTGGCCTGTGGTCTACCTCTGGTGTGTGTGTCTGGGGGTGCATGGCCATGCACGCCCCCTAACAGGCTTTCTTGGTTATGGGATTAAGCTTATGGTCTCACTAACCAGACTGGATAGTCCAGTTTAGGGTGTGCATCCGTGGGGCCTGCTTTTGAGCAAACAAGACCAAGACTCGGTCTTTGTAGCTGGCTGAAGAGGCATTATGCCATGCCAGGGTTGACAGCTCTTGCTAAAGCAAAGACTAACCAGGCTGCCTGCCCTAGTGCAATTTCTTGCTTCAGGCTGTATACAGATCGGGGACAGGGAACCTTTTTCAGTCAAAGGGCCACATAGCAGTGGTAGGCAGGGGCAGAGGCAAAAGTAGGTGGAGAAATTAATATCCATTTCCCCTTTATGTAACAGCTTTTATTTCTACACACATTCCTCTCTCATCCATCCAGGCAATTAGAAATGTTAAGATTTCTGGGACACATTCCAGCCAGCCAAAAACACTAGCAGAGCTAGTGCGTCTCATAGAATCAGAGTTGGAAGGGAGCCTAATGGTAATCTAGTCCAACCCCCTGCAGTACATGAATCTCAACTAAAGCATCTATTATAGATGGCCACCCAACAACTGCTTAAAAATCTCCAGAAAGCACCTCAAGGGCCATGCAAAGTCCTGGGGTGCATTTGGCCTCATGGTTTATGATCATCCCTGCCATAGATGGTCCAGTTAAACAGATATTGCTCAGGTCATCTCATCTTCTATCTAGCTACCCACCTACAAGCCAAAGCAGTTCCGGGTACACCCCCCCCCCCCCAAGCCTCTACTAACAAAAAAACCTACAGCCAGCACCAGAATTCAGTTTACAAGGTTTTAATATACAAATACAAAATCCTACTCTACTTCTTCTCTTTTTTCTCCTCTTTCTTGCCATCACTCTTCTCCTTATCTTTTTCTTTCTCATCCTTCCTCTCCTTTTTGCTCTCCTCCTTCTCCTGCCCCTCCTTCTTCTCTGCATCTCTATTGGCGATCTTGTTGTTTATGAGGTTGTGGAGGGCAACCACAGAGCGGATGAGTGAAGCCAAGTAGACCACCACCATCTGGTCATTGGTCTTCAGATAGAAGGCCTTGACAAACTCTTGCAAGTTGACATCAGGCAGCAGGTTGAAGACATCCTGGAGCTGGTAGATGATCTGGTGGTTGATGGGAAGTTTGCCCATGGCGACTTTCTCCAAGTAGCTCCTGATGTCTAGAAGCTTGGAGTTCAGTCCCTTCAAGCCATGGACCTGGTTTGTGATGCGCTGAGAAAGGGTGCCTACAGTGGTGTCTTTAATATCCCTGGAACAGCCAAAAAAGGGGTCAGAACAAGAGAACCCAGTTGGCAGGAAAGGAGGGATAGAATTATTTTTGTCTGCCACATTAAGGAAGTCAATGCTGGGCATTTCTACAGTTGGACTAGAAATCTGAGTCTGGACCAACCAACCCATACAAAGACATGGGGGTGTAAGCAAATATCAATTGCGTTGTGGGGAGGTCCAGGTTCTGCCTGTAGGCTTCCCCTTAGGATGAGACCAGATGCTAGACTAGATGGGCACCAGAATGGGAAATATGGTGGCACATTTGCATGGCTAAGGAATAGGCTACCACTAGATCCCAATGAAGGGTGGCTGTCAGGATAAATTAAAGATGCCTCTATTAAACTGGTGGGGTGTGTGGCCTTGCAGGGGTCAAAGGCATTCTGCATCCATTATTTTATATCTGCAAGATGGGAATGCCTGCCTCCCTGTATTATCTTGTGGAGTAACTATATAAGCAGAACACAAGCTCTGAAGTGACAGGCAAGAAAGGTATTTTTTTACCGTAGCAGGTGCTCCACCCCAACTTCCTCTGCTTCTTCTGCTCCAATTTCACTGGTCACATGTTCAAACGTCTTAGAGGTGGGTGTCCCATCCTTTGGGGTGCAAGAGCAAGCAGAGACCAGGCATGAAAGTCATCACCTTTATTCAACTTCTGGGCAGAAAGTGTGTGTGTGTGTGTCTGAACCCTGGAAAAACTTACAATTGTTCCATCAGAAGCCAAGAGCTGCTGAAGAAAAAAACAGGTCCATAACTGGCCAATGGAAGAGACACACTAACCCTAAATTACCTCCATGAGGAAGTGTGAACTGAATTAATAATAAACACTGGCAAGTTCTTTCATCCTAAGCAGAGTTTTTTTCAGGTATTCTGTAGGGTGCTGGCTGCAAAAGGAGTGACATGAACAAGGTACAGGCAGCATTCCTGTTATTGGTTCACCCTGTTTTAGTCTGGTCCTTTGGTTGACACTGAAATGTATGAGGGAAAAGCAACTTGATGTGCATAAACCCTGGATACTCACATCGTGAACTTCTTCCACAGAGATGTAGGCTTCAGTGGGCAGCCCCAGGTCCTTTGGCTTTACATCGATAATTACCAATACCTGTTTGAAAGAAACCCTTTAGTGCCTATTGATAGAAAACAAAACCTACCAGTCTCCTTCCAGTAACTTGCAGCCTACCGTTGCATAAAGGATCATCTTGCCATTTCCAACTTGTTCTTACAAGCTGCAGTAACATCAAATAGCAAGCACTGTCAGGATTTGTAGGTTGTGAGTGGCTCTTACCGAGTTTGAGCAGTATCTTTTCATTAGCTCATTGATAGCAATGTCATTCTTGTGCAGCTTGGGACCTGTGTGGTACCATCCCACAATTCTTTCCCTGGCTAGGAAAAAGACACAGAAAGCAAAGCAAGAGTCAGAGTACACGAAGCAGCTGGAAGAAGGCTCAACCTCCAAGAGACATTTCCTTCTTCTACTGTTTCACTGGAAGTGGGACTTTGCAGGAATAAAGCATGGTTCTACATGCAATAATATTGTATAGCAAAAGGGATGAGACCTTAAAATTTCTCACAAACTGGCCTATCATTCGTACTGGACATTGCTTACATCCAAAGTTTACTGGACTTGGACATCAGCTTCAAAATAAATTTTACTGGTACAGAATACTACACATTGAATGTTGGCAAAATAGACTAGATATGCCCAACCTTGAGGACTTTGCCAAACTAATGAGCAACAAAAAGCCTATTTACTGCACACACAAGCTATAATAAGACCCTTCAAGTAGCATGTAGTCTAAAATATGGTCTCTTTGCTGGGGCATTAGGTTAAAAAATGAGAGGTTTTGCAGAATCTGATGTTGAAGGGTGACCCAGTTCCTTCATTTTCTCACTAACAGAGGTGTTCACCTCCAAAATGAAAAACCTTTTAACTACTAAGCATCTGTGAGCAGTCATAGCAAAGTTATTTAAATAACATCACTTTTTGGTGTTTCCTAGTGATAAGATTTAGCTGTGACTTCCTCTTCTGGCTCACCAAGCATTGCTTACCATTTACTTTCTTGAACATCCCATACATGTTCTCCAGATAGTCATGGTCCAAAAACCATACAGAGTCGTCTTTATCATCTTCATCAAAGGGGACTGTGGGTTAAAAAAGAGAAACCAAATCATGGCATGAATTTCCAGCCTTTAAAAAAAGAATGGAAATGGTTTATTGAATATTTAAAAATAAACTGTAACAGATAAGAACATTGGCAGGATTATTGTAATAACCTGCAGTTTTATAAGAGTACATATTAAAGTAGATGAATAAATTAGTAAATTATGTTAATTTGGAATATGCAGAAAATATACAAATAAATTTAAGGAACCACAAAGAGGGGGAAGGAAGTTGAGTTTTGAAATGTTAAACTGATTGTAAAATTACTGAAATGCATAAAACTGAAAATCATTTTAAAAAATTAAAAGAAAAATGACAATTTTGCCAAGTTGCGTCCTATGTGGTGGGAATTAAGAGCAGCCATGCTGGATCAGGTCAAAGAGGGTCCAGGTCGTCAAGTACTTTGTTCTCACAGATGCCTCTGGGAAGCTGGCAAGTCACTTAGAATGGGATCCAGTCTTGACATTACAGAGGTGAGGATGATTTAAATTTCTATTCCACCCTTCACAAGTGGCTCACACGGCATTTGAAAATAGCAAGTTATCATGCACTGAGTAAGACCACTGGACTATTCAATCCCAGTACTGGTCTCCTGAGTGGCTACCCAGTGCCTTAGGCAAGGGAGTTTTTCACCAGCTGCCACTTGGTCCTTTTTAAATGGAAATGCCAGGGACTGCAAATTCTGTGAGCAAAGCATGCATTCAACGACTGACCTACAACACTTCCCCAAGGAACAGAAGATGCCATTATTATTTATTATATTCATATCCTGCCCTTCCTCCCAAAGGAGCCCAGGGAGACAAACAACATGTGGTAAACAATAAAAGCATCTTTTTAAATACAGTAATGAAGTCAATTTCTTTACCTAGGGTCTCAAAACCGGGGTCTTTCAGCCCCACCTAGAAATATAACTGGGGATTGAACCTGGTATCTTCTGCAAGCAAGGCAGAAGACTCTACCACTGATTTAGGACCTCTTCCTACTGCAGTATTGATCATAGTATGTGGTACATTCCTTGTGTGCATGTAGTTGCAGCCCACAAGATCAATGACTAGACGAGATCACAAGTTTCTAGAACTGGGCAGACTCAGATTTAAACTAAAGGCAGATGAGAGAATGATGATTCCCTGGAGCAGACTATGGAGAGCTAACGCTGGCTTCCAACAGCCTGAGAACTCGAGGGACCGCATTTAAGCTTTTAGCCAAACACAATCCAGCAGGTTCCTAACTGGACCCCTTTGGGTTATTATTTAATCAGAGAGCTGTTGAAACTCAAGACTATCAACCAAGCTTCAATTGAGATTTATGACTAAGCTTTTCTGGGTCTCTCACTTTAAGACAGAGGTGGGGAACCTGTGACCCTCTAAATGCTGCTGATGGAACTTGGAGTCCAACAACATTTGGAGAGCCACAGGTTTCCCACTGACAATTTAAGGGACAAACCCCAAATTTCCCCAAATCCATTAATGGGGGGGGGGGAAGGTTAGGGTAGGAGTGCACATTACACATCACATCTGGCTTGCTAGACAACCATAGAGATCTCAGGCGTCACTTTACCTGCAAAGCTGTTGGAGACATCCAAAATCTTCTTCTGCCACGAACCCAAGAGAACCCCAACAACTCGCTTCTGATTTCCAACTTTTCCTATCCTAAAATAGAAAGGCAAAATCAAAAGAAGGATGAGATACATTGATGTGCAGCACAAACTATTCCTGAACTGAGTTTTTAATCAACTCAGGACAATGAAAACCAGCATAACTAAGGTGGGAGGAAAAGAGTATGTAGCAACTTGCCAAGACTCCCAACAGAAGGAGTCTTGATAGTCATTAGGGAGGAGGCAGCTGAGTTTGATGGCTTGTCTTCTTCTGATGGTTAATGGAGGAGGTCAAGATACAAAAAGCCGACTTAGCCCACCAATCCACCCCTCGTCTGGCAGTGACTCTCCAAGGTCTATGTCAGAGCATGGCCTTTCACACCACCTGCTTCTGAAATCCATTTAGCAGGTGTGGTTTCTGGGGGAGATGTGTTGTTGGACTGGAACCTGCTGCTTGTAAAGCAAATGTTCTGCCACAATCCTACTCAGTCAAGTTGGCACAGCCATGCGCTGGTTGCATGTATTTCATGCATGCAGCTGTGGCTGCTACTTAGGAAGCAAGTATATTTTAAGTCATATCAGTTCACTTATATTCCGCTTTTCCACTCAAGAGTCTGGAAAAGCAGTGGCAAAAGATGAATCTCATCCTCTCTCCACCCGCCATAAACACACCGCGATAAACATAAAAATCAAGTCGGCGAAAAGTAGCATCCAGCCCCGCTCTGGCCCAAAGGCCCGTTTGTTGGGGTGCAGAGGGAGCGAGCAGCCGCTTGGACTGCAGAAGGAAAGAGGTTCCGGGTTCAACCCCCGAAAGCTTCTCCGAGGAGGATCGGGGAGCCAGGCAAATGACAGGCCTCTCCCCTGGGCTCGACGGCCTCACTCCGCGAGAAAGGCAGCCGCTTCCTTTATTGCTCCGAGGCCTCGCTAAACCCAGAAGGGGCGCCTGAGGGTCTCCCCAACCGAAATCCGGGGTAGGGCCACAGGCGGCCTGAGACCGAGCCCGAGCCCGTGACTAAGCTGTCCTTCCGCGGCCTCCGCCCCGGCGCTTCTTTACAGTAGCTCCCTTGCAGCTCGCTACCCCTGAGCATGTGCAAAGCGCCACCCCATCCCTACGGCCACCCTGCCTCCCTAAGCCCTGGCCTGCCGGCTATGACTCAGCCAGGCCGACCGGCCGCCGCCTCCCTCACCTGTTAAAGTGATCGACCACGCTCAGCAGCACCAACGGGTGGACCACCACTCGCTCCACGGCCAGCTCCGGCATAGCAGCAGCGGCTTCTTGGCCTCCACGTCCTGGCCTAGTTCCTGGCCTCCTTCTCTCGGTAAGCAAAGCGCCTCTCAGTGACTCAGGGCACCGGGTGTGAAGCAAGCGATGCTGAGGGAGGGGCTGGGCAGCCGCGCCATCTTGGGAAGGGCAGCTGCAGTGACGTCATGCGACTTCCTTTCAGCCTGTGGGCGGGGGGAAAGCGACGCCATCTTGGGAGGGTCTCAAGGGTACCTCACCGGCAGGTCGGCTTCCTGTGTGAAGTTCCATCTTGGCGGCGTGGGGCGGGCGCTTCCAACCGCCGTGGGGCGGTAGCGTCGCCATATTTAGAAGGGCAAAAGGAGGGATGCCATTATGCGAGGGTCAGTTGCCTCCAGAACATTCTTGAGGGAAGCCGCTGATGAATGATTTAAGGGCCCTTTTGTGCTTTTCGTTCACAACCTAAGTCTGGAGGCGGCTTTAGCATCCACCCAGAGATACTTTTTCTCCGTGTTTTGGGAAATTTTGGGAAATTTGAAGAGAGAAAAAACCCGAGATTTTGGTTTCAGGGAAGACTGTATAGCTGCTAATACGTGCAAGACACATTACACGCTCCAAATGGAGGGCTTCCTCGGTTATTTGAAATTCCGCACACAAACACACGTTTTCAACAACTGAAGGAAATGTTTGCAACATTAAAGATTTCTGTCTGTGCAGTGCTGCATTCACTCTGGAGTCATATGTTGGGGGAGCCACGTTTATTTCCAGAGAGAGAAAACTAGGCAGCACACAACAATTTAAAACAAGAGTTTAAATAGCAACCAGCAACAACTTTTTAAAATATCTACTATAGTAATCCACTCTTAACTCCAAAGTATTAAGGGAAGGGCTGTGGCTCAGTGGCAGAGCATCTGCTTTGCAGGCAGATGGTGTCCTACCTAAGGCTCAATCCACAGCAGCACCTGCAGGTACGTACTACAAGGAGAGAAACTCTGAAACTTTGGAGAGCTGATGCTGCCAGTCAGCATAGTTAATTCTGGGCTGGATAGACCAAGACTGTATGGGGTCATTTCTTATTGCTCCTACTGTTAAGAGGTGAGGGAATTGAGTGGTGGGCTTTGCCTCAGCCCACTTCTTCCAGGGCTATTAATAATATGGGCCACCTTGAGGCCATGGCAGTAGAGCACAACACTTCGGTTTGAGGCAAATCACTCTGAACAGCAGAGTAGTTTTGTAGCACATAAAATAATCCACTCTGTCCTCTGGCAACCGTGAGTTGGCAGCTGCAATTCATTCAGGTTCTTATACCGTACTTATTTAAACCACTCCTGAAGAAATTTGCTTTAGCCTACAAGGTGCTGTGCAAATAGCATACAGATTAACCATTACTGAGGCTGAAGTGGCAACTTGCTCAAGGTCACCCAGAGGTGCGACTTATTCCCCAGGTCCAAGACCAGCTCTCCATTGGCCCACACTGGCTGCTGTCTCTTGTCTTTGTTTGGAATTTCTCGCTGTTGCTGAGGAAAGTAGATGTTATAGAACCACTTAATTGGTCATAATTTTTGCAGAAAATACCAGCTTGTTTTCTGGCTCAGTGATTCAGAATGTGTGTTAATTAATCTCTTGTAAGGCATGATCTTGATTTATAGGGATGGCTTCAGATAAGAAAAGATACCCAGATATATTCATTCGGTTCATTCACAAATATCTTATAGGTCTCTGTTGCTGTTCTTTTGAAGCTCCCCCCACCCCCGCCTTGAATGGCACCTCATAAGAAAGATGAGCTTTTATGCTTTATCCTCCTTGAAGACTCTTGAGTGACATCGCGCCCACTGCAAAAGCCCACAGAGAAGGGACTAACTTTTTTCAATGTGTCCTGAATTCAACCTCCTTCTGATGAAGGAGAAAATACATGCCAGTCCCAAGTAGTTTCTCCAGAAAGCACTCTATTGCCTCTACCTTCTCTTTGATAATGAGAAAGATCTCAGGTGCCTCTTCTGATTTCACCTGCTGCATTGTGGCATGGAAAGAGAAGTGGCTTCTTAAGTAAGGAGATCCAAGGCTTTTTAGAAATTGCAGGAAAAACTCAGTACTCTGAGCATTTGTACCTGGGGACCTGGAGGACACCAGCGTAGATCACAGGACACAAATAGGAGCAAGAGCCTTGAGCTGAGATGTGATTTTTAATGAAAAGTGTGCTGCAGATGTTGGCAGCTGCTTTGGCTTATTAATGGGAAAGGGTGGTACTTCAGTGGATAGAGCATCTGCTTTGCATGTAGAAGGTCCTCAGTTCAGTCCCTGGCATCTCCAGGTGGAAGAAGGAATGTCCCCTGTCTGAAACCTTGGAAAGATGTTACCACACAGTGTAGACTGTACTGAGTTAGAAGATGGGCCTCTGTTATAAGGCAGCTTCCTATGTTCCTACATAATGTGCAGATGTAGTTGCAAGAAGAACAACTATCATGGTCTTGAAGTGATGGGCACATGAGTGGCTGTTCTCAAAATCTGTTTGTGAACTTCTCACAACAAACAGCATTGGTGGGTCGTGGGGGATAATTTCTGACCAAACATTTCTTTGTTCCATGACTGAATGCTGAGTATTTGATAGGAAACCTTCTTGGGAACCTTCTGAATCAAAGGAAAGAAAGAATAACTACCGTAAGTTACACACCACCCACTCTCAGTTGGCAAGCTTGAAAGTTTGTGTTGCACTGCTTGCTTTCTGAGGATTGGATGTGCTTCTGCCCAAAATACTTTGCTATATCTTCTTAGCCATATCTTGCTATGATCCTCTTCCTGTCCTGGTCTTGCAGCTCTGCACTGAGTGACATAATTGCGCCTCTTAACAGATGCTGTTTCTTACATCCCAGCTTCCACTAGTAAGAGCCAAAGAAGAAGAAATGGGAGACTGCTTGCACAAATCCTGGCACCTCAGACGCTTTTAAAGAAGTTTCAGGATTTCATACAGATTTATCTACAATGAAGAAAGTCCTTTGGCCAGTAGTTCAACCCCGACAAGGCACTGCAACAGGAATTTGCAATATGAGGTCTTATATGGATCAATTTTAGTCTCTTAAGGGAAGGAGTTGACCTTTTATGATTTGGATTTCTGGTCAGAGATTATTCCTCATAAGAGACAGAAAAAACTTGCTACCTGATGGGACCTGAGGTTATCACTACAGGGTCCTTGCTCAAGCGCTGTTGGACAGAGGGAGGTTGAAGAAAATTCCCAGAGCGCTTAATTTATTTTCTTTCTTTTTTTAGCTTTCGGTATTTTTTACAGAGTGAAGTTCAACCATGTATTTTTTTCTGATCCTCACTGCCATTGGGTAAAATATGTTTTCTTTGGTGTTTCAGAGACACATGGGTGATTCTAGAGTGTGGCTAACTTGTCAACTCCACCACTCCTGTTGCTGTATGGCTGACAGAGGGGATTCCTGTGACCCAGATGGGAGCTCAGGCAACCAGTAATTGACCTTCTATGCTGCAGATGGAATATCAGGGTTCAAAGACTCTGCAGGAATGAAGGATTCCTCAGGGTTGCTTGCAGTGCTGGTGTTCCGAGGTGTGTGTGTGTTGCGATCCTGCTTCCCCTGTTCCTCCACCTCTAAGAAGTCTCTGGTTCATAGTCTGGGTGTAGCTGGACCCTGACAAATACCTGGCTTTTCTGGTTAAAAAAAAAAACAACCCATAGCAGCAGATGGGAAAGGCCTCTGCCAAGTCCCTGGAGAGCCACTGTAAGTTAGAGAAGAAAATATTGGGCTAGATAGTCCAGTGGATTGACCTGGGATATGGCAACTTCCCATGACATTCTTAATTTGCTTAGTTTGCCTGTTTGGGTGGAAGTGAAGGAAAAGGCCGCAGGAGGGAACATGATGTCTAAATAGGACCTTGTCACAGTTGTGCCTACGGAACACTTCTCAAGAGGGGCCTACCTGGAGTCTGCTTTGCTCTCATTTCAGCACCAGGCTAAAACCTATTTTATCCCTCCCCCCTCTGTAATTTCAGTATGAATTATGGATTTTAGACTGGTTTGCCATTGCTGTTTTATTTTTGTAAGTTTTATTTGCCAAATGGATTTTACTTTTCTAACATTGCTTTTATGATGCTGTGTAAGCTGCCCTTGGAGACTTTTTACAGGACAGGATACAAAAAACCCTGACACCCCCCACCCCCCCACCCACCCCCCCGGAAAGATCCACGAGCAGAATACTATATTTCTGCCAGTGACTTTCTCTTTAAAAGTTTGAATGGTTTTAATTTTGTTTACTGTGTGTTTTTGCAATATTGATTCCAGAAGGGCTCCCATGGACGAAGACGTTATGATGCAAAGCACTTTTGTTGTTTATTTACTTTATCTTATTCTATATCATTTGTTACATTTATCAGTCACTGAATTGCAATGAGCCTCTCGGTGATGTATAACCCTGATACAAAGGGTTTAAAAAAAAGCACATCATAATCCAAGCAACACATTGTGATATACAAGCAACTAAATAAATAAGTATTAACACTGGCACAATCCAATAAAAACTAAAAGACCCCCACAAGCTAAAACTGAATGATCGCTGTCAAGCGAGCAGAGACTAAAATCAGATGATGTTAAGGCAGCGTTAAAATGCGAAAAGGTCCGACTTCGATCCCTGGCAGCATCTCCAGGTACCTGGTGATGGGAAAAGCCTCTCTCTGCCCAAGACCCTGGAGAGCTGCTGCCAGTCAGAGAAGTCAATACTGGGCTAGACAGGTGAATGGTCTGACCTAGAAGAACGCAGCTTCCTCTGTTCATAAGCTGGAAGAGCCCCCTAAATAGCCCTGTGTGGCCTGTGCTGAATCAGTTTGAAGTTATTGTTGTATTGTAAGGGCAGGGGACCTCTTGTGGCACTTCTAGACCTTACATCACACAATTTCCTAAAATACAGTACAGTATTCTATTTTCCTTCTGGGTGGAATCTTTTCTTCTTTCCAGCAGGGGGAGACATCTGACCATATAACAGAACTGATAATGCTGCCTTTGGACGCTTCTTTTATCAATATACATATAAAACTCAATGCTCAAATTAACTAGTTCAATAAGTAATTTAGCTCATTGATTTTTGGGCATATCCTAAGTGCCATTACAAGCTACGGATATTTTAAATGCCATTACCTAATAGAAGGAATGTTTTAAGCACCTTCTATTGATTTTATTACTGCTTTATTTTGCTGTCTTGGTTTAAAATCATTTTAACCACTCGGTAATCAAGAAGAAATATATCGTTGGTGAAATACAGTCAATTTCCTAAAAACCTTTGACATCGTTAAATAAGGAATTACAGTTGTTAAATCATGTCAGGCAATAACCAAGGGACAGAAAAGATATACAATTCGGAGCAGCGGGCCAGCAATACCAGTAAGCTGTTCTGACCTTTGCCATCCAGACTCTATGTATGTGACAATCACACACCCGGCTTCTCTTCTTGGCTCTTACATCAGCGTTTTTGGCAAGAAGTGTGGCTGGGAACATTCATCAAACTAATCGGCATGTTAATCGATTAATTCATTAATCGCAGATTTTGAATGTGGATTTTAAATCAGAGGAATCGATGCTGGCTGCAGCTGGAGGGTGTTCACTGCTGATGCTATTAATTATCATTTCTTGTACTTGGGATGATTTTTTTGAATAGAATATTTCCATCTGTCTTTGTTAATTACATGGGAGGAACTGTTATCTTAATACATACCCTTAACTTGTTACCTTTATAGAGGCAACCGGGCTGTTTGCTTTAACTGGATAATTAAACACTAGTCCGTTAAACAGGACGACAGTTAATTTGACTAAAAAATAGTTAATCAGTGGATAGCCTTTGTAAGAAAGTATTTAAAAGCTAGGCAGGTTACTGAGTGCTAACCAAGTATGACCAAGGGAGAGATAGCCAGTGTTTTCATTACCTCCTGCACCGTGTTGTTGAAATCACTCTCTAGCTTAGCAAACAGGCAGTTGCATTTGCTTGCTGTTATTGCTCATAAGGTTGCATGGTGACATTATGCCCCAAAGATGTAAACAGAGTATGCTCCTCCGAGGAATTTGAACCTCCATGCCTTTGAGACGAACAGATTAACAGGACCACTGAGCTAATCAGTTGGCAGATGCAAACTGCAAATACAGTCTATATGTTGCCTAATCAAAGAATTGCAGAAGTATGTAGTGAGCTTTGAAGCTCAATAAAAGCCAGCTAATGAGATGATTAAATTGACATTTGATGTGATTTAACTATAGAGCAGCAAACATCAATACCTATATGATTTGGCAAGTGATTCTCAAATTATGATGTGAGCTTTTCAAGGATTTCCACCATTGGAGAACACCTAGCTGTTAACCAGCATGGGGGGGGGGTGTGGTATAGATTTTATAAAGTCAAGTGCTTTAATCATCAGTAGCTTTCTATTCTCTTCTGCTGCCTAAACAAACATTTAAGGGAACTGAATGATTAGGCCCAGGTAAGGTTTGTGCATGAATGAGCTCTGAAATCAGTGGACAAAAACAAACTCCTTGGTTCTTAGAAGCTATCAAAAGGGAAACTGGTTTTCCTAAGTCCACGGATTGCCCTGTGTTTGGGATGGCTTCCTTTCAGAGCAAGTTTTCTGCACGTGCAAAATCTCACCGGATTCCACAGCGTAGAAGAAGAAAAGCAAATCCAAAGCACTGTGTGCCAGCCATGCTCACAAGTTGTTCCTGGATGCTGCTTTTTGTTAGCAAGATGCAAAACCTGACAGCACAGCCTTTGTCCCATACATGCTTGAGTTTAGTCCTGTGTGTGCCTGCATGCTCCCAGCAAAACTGCTGCGGAAGTTTGAGCCTGCATCTTCCCTGGTGTCTCTCAAGTGAAATGTGTATCCCAAACTGATCTCCATACCAGATGGGGGAACCTTTGCCTATAGCTGTCAACTTTTCCCTTTTCTTGCGAGGAATCCTATTTGGAATAACGGAATTTCCCTTTAAAAAAGGGAAAAGTTGACAGCTATGCTTTGCCCCCCCTCCATATTGCTGAACTTTAACTCATAATCTCTGGCCATTGGCCATGCTTGCTGAGGCTGATGGGAGTTGTAGTTCAGCAACATCTGGAGAGGGCCACAGATTCCACACATCTCCACATGGTGTTCTTGCATGCAGTACCACTACTACTTATGTAATATGGGCTATGGGGGGGGGGGTGGGAGATTGGGAGAGAGTTCTAGCCATATTAAGTTACTGTTATACCTACAATTGCTTTTCTTCTTATAATTTCAGAATTACCATGCTTAATGCACATGAGCTGACGCATGGAGATAGCCTACATTTGGGGTAATGCTGTGTGTAGTTATGCATGTCGTATTATCACATGGCTAGATGTGGTCTGTCATCCCCTACTCAGCACATCTGGTACAGTAGATTTACATGCAGAAATTCCATTTCCACATGGAGATTGCATTCACTGAACTGGGGCAAATCACTTTAGAATGGAGGTCCATTTGTGTTGCCCAGGATGAGGCTGTCACCGTAGGAAAAGATAGGTGTCTAGTATAAATTCAGGATATGGATTATCCTATCATGGCAGCTGCCTTCTGTGGCATCTCCTTTCTATAGATTAGAATAATTTTGTTGCTCCATGCAAGAGGTGAGCTGGCAGTCAGCGTCACTCTCTCTGACCAGTATTTGGAATCAACACTTTTAATAGAAACATCACTTGCTTTGTTTGAAAAAGATACCAAACATAATTACCCAGTAATTATAGCTGTAGAATCCTGGTGGTCCTTTCCACTGCATTGCTGGAAATTGGGTTTCCAACATCCCTCCCCTCCTTCCCCTCTGTGTTCCCAGCCCCAAAGCTTAGAAATACCAGAGCCAATGCCTGTAAGACAGAGGCATTATGCTCTGATCAGAAAGACAAGTTAAAATGGCTATTTGCTTATTTTATTTAACTCAATTCATATACTGTGGGATTTTAGTAAAACCTCTTAAGCAGTTTATAAGAAATATTAAAATTATCAATAAAAACAGTTTAAAACAATTAAAGATAATTAAAACCAGCAGTAAAAGAAACCAAAACACAACATGTCTGGATTGGCTTCATCATCTCATCTTCTTAATGCGTACTCACTTTTCAGTATGAAAAAGGAAACACAATAAAAACAACAACCAGGTTTCACTTGCAATAATTTTTCCATATCTTGAGGACTAGCAAATTCTTTACTATGAGGCTTTATTTGTACAAAGCATAGCAAAACTTCAAAACCACTCAAAAGCTTTCTTATTAACTGCTGTCAGTCCTGTGATTTACAAGGGCAATAAAGATCTGGAGGGGGCACATTTATCATGGACTTCAGCGCACCAGGAGCCATTTTCTCAAGCGGTAAAGCGAAGTGATAAAATGAGTTCTTTTGTTCCATAACCTTCTTAAAATGTGTGTGTTGGTCTTTCTGGCTTGTAGCTTGGCTCTGCTCCTCTAGCCCTCCATCTCCCTGCGATGATGAATTGCTCAGGCACAGATGCTGATGATGCTTCTAGAACAGCAGATTCTCTGAGTGATACAAATTTACTTTCCGCTTTCTATTAGTTGCCAGCATTATTTATTCCTCTACTCTTAATTTTTATTTTATTTGCATGACACTTTTGAAATTGGGTAGGAGAAACTATCATATACCCTTCCTTCTTAGGAAAACTCAGATAATTCTGATTTAGGATAATATAAAATCCTCATGTTTATACCAAGAAACCATTCTCCTGATTTGTGGTGTGCATGTTGGGAAGCAAAGTCCCATTGTTCTGCATTTGACATACAGTACTCTCATAGGCAGATAATAACTTTTGTGTCTATCCTCCGTTCCTTGGCAGGAGAGAGAGAGAGAGAAAGTTAATTTGTTGCAAAAAATAGACAGCCCAGTTGGGGCTTCCTTTGTACATGAAAGAACAATACCAGTGCAACTGTTCATTGATTAACATAATTGAGCCATAGTTAAATAGTCAAGGCTTAAGCTAATCAGAAAATAAAATAAGCGTTTAAAAATGTACCTGGGCTTATTTGCAACAAAACTGAATTACAGTGTTGGAAGAAAGAAAACAATGAGTACTGTTCAACTTTGTCTTCATATTAGTCATTCTAGTACATCACAAAGATTGTCTAGTTTTCTGCAAATGTATTTCCTAAAATAATTTCCTTCTTCAGGATATTTTTTGAAATACACTTGACTTGGTCTGGCTTTGTAAAAAAGAACAATTTAATGTCTTACAAAAATGGGAGAAGTTAAATTTCAAGGTAAATGACTTCTGGATTAGATGATGTGTGACTAGATTTATACAAGTTAACTAGCATCATGTTTGTGAGGTTTGTGCTTTTAAAATGGGGTCTGGGGAAATGACAGAGTACAATGAACCAGTTAGCAAAGTGGGTTGGTTTGCTCACAGCAAGAGGATGAATTGGATGGAAGAACAATCAGCTCTCATGTTTGGAAATGTCTTCCAATTTGCTTTTAAGGCTCAGGGCAGGTGGGTGATTTTGACCATACTTTCCAACTTTTTAAGCTGGGATCAGGGACATGGGCGCCTCCAAGAAGTGGTGTAGAGAAGGACCGGGGGTGGTGGTGTGCCTCTCCTTCTCTGGGCTCCGGTACACTGCAGCTCCACTCCTGGCTCAGGCCTGAGCCAGGGGCAGAAGCAGTGCAGAGAAGGCGTGTTGTGGCAGCATTAGCCCTGCACCGCATCTCTCCTCCTTTCAGCTCTGGTATGGGGGGGGGGAGAGTCACTGTTGAACAGCTGCCACTGCCAGAGAGCACCCACAGCCTTTCCACCTCCTGCTGCTACTCATGCCCTGACTGCCGAGTCTCATTCCTTTCCACACGCTCCACCCACCTTCCTGCTGGGCTCATGGTCCCCCAGGACCACACACACCGTGCACTCCAGCGGGGCTGGGCAAGGCAAAGCGGAGGGCTGACCTCACTTCCTTGCTATGCCATAATGCTCTGCCATCACATCAACGTTGTTTCGCTCCCTGCCAGGTGCTCTGATTGGTAGAGAGCCAGATTTCTACCTGCAGCCACCACAGCCATTTTCTTTCCCTGCTTAATTTATTAAGACACCCAGAAGAGGGAAGTTGTTCTCCTGTGCAGTGGCTGCCCAAGGAAGGATGCGTGGATCCTGGAACATTCTGGGATCCAATCAGAGACTGAGATGCCTGCTTTAAATCCGTGCTGTCCCACTCGAAATGACAGTTGCACGGTGTGTTTGCCACAATCCAGCATGATCTACTCCAGGCATCCCCAAACTCGGCCCTCCAGATGTTTTGGGACTACAATTCCCATAATCCCTGACCACTGGTCCTGTTAGCTAGGGATGATGGGAGTTGTAGTCCCAAAACATCTGGCGGGCAGAGTTTGGGGATGCCTGATCTATTCCCTATGACTCCAAGATCTTGTTCACTGCTTAGTTCAGACCCTATGAGTGTATATAGGAAATAAATATTTTTTGGGTGGGTTGTGTTGTGATGCTTGCATTGGTTGCCTTCCTCTGACCTGAGGAGGATACACTGGATGATTATCATTACACTGAACAGCAGTTGAAACATTTGGTAAGATATAGGGGCTGTTTTAAAAAGAAATTGGTGCTAAGTAGAGAACCTCAGTCGATTTGCTCTAGCGGCAACTTGCTGCTAAAGCCAGTAGGGATGCTTTGGTTGGGGAAAATGGTTAGAGGACTGTCGTTTGCTAGAGATGGCTGAACCATCACTCACAATTTCCCCCAAAGGAGGCAACTGTAGTCCTAGCCTTGGGCAAACCTCTTAACCAGCATATGGAAGATGTTGGCCTTAGCTAGTCCATCATGGGTATATCAGCCATGGCAGAGATATTTTTTTTCAGACCTGTTTGCTGTAATTTTATGGCCATACTTAAAATATGAGTAGGAAAGATTTTTACCAGCCAACCAGCCTCTTTTTATATAGCTGCAAAGGGAATTGTGTGTTATTTCTGATACTTATCGTATTGTTAAATCTTTTGTCTCTGATATTTTAAGTTGGAAATTATAAGTGTTCTTTGTACTCTAGGGCCTCTTTTATACTGCAACTTCTTTAAAGTTTTTAAAGATCTAAAAAAAAAAAAAAACCTTTACTTTATGAAGCAGTTTGGGGGTCAGTTTTTATAAAAATGTGTGCTTTTATGTTGGATCGTTTAAAGACCATCTGTTAACTGAAGCCAACCATAAGTGAAGTTGCAGTTATGTTTCCTATTAGTCTTGTATCTTTCCTATTAGTCATGTATGAGAGAATACAGAGGTAGCCAACAGAACTCCAAACAAGAATTGAGAAAGCAGATGGTTGCCATCATTTTACCTTGTTTTCTTTTACAAGAATGAAAAATTATTAATAGAACAGAAAACACTGTGCCCAGCTACTTCTGCTAACCACAACTGAAAAATCACACCAAATATGCATTTCTGAGCCTCTATTTTACAATGCAATTGAAAATGTGAACTGTTTAGCTTAAGAGACATTAAGAAGAGGAGAGGAGAGAAAGCAAAATGTACTGTTTGAAATAGGTGTGAACTCTCTGGTCTGTGAAGGCTCATTTATTATATTGTCACGGTGAACTGTGATTTTTTTTTTTAAGAGGATGATGAAGAAATTTATCCTAGGTAGTTCTCTGGATTACCGGCAGCTGCCTTTTCAAAAGTTGTTGACTTAAATAAAGATCCTTGAGAAGACAAATCACAATTTGTTTTTCAACTAAATTTTCAACTAAATTCAAGCTTCCAGGCCACAGGACTGCCTCTCTCATATGCCGCTGAGGGAATAACACTCACTTCTGATTCACAATTCCTGGACAATTTCAGACAGTTGCTAAGAATAGGAAAGGAAGATTTAAATTGACCAGAGAAATAAATTATGACGTTTTTATACCTGATTCTATAGAAAAGTGTGTGTTTGTGGTAGGGATTAGCACATAGTGGATATGCAGATCCAAGGCTCGTATTTCATTTGAAATGTACTTATACATTCCTATCCTCATGTTAACCCTATGACAATTTTTAATTGGAATATCAAACTATAGTAAAATGTACAGGCAATGTCTGATTTCACCCCAGTCCTCCATAGTGTGGGTAATAATCTTTCTGAAGCTCATTAATTCCATTTTCAGA
Organism: Lacerta agilis; assembly: GCF_009819535.1. Taxonomy (NCBI): domain Eukaryota; kingdom Metazoa; phylum Chordata; class Lepidosauria; order Squamata; family Lacertidae; genus Lacerta; species Lacerta agilis. The sequence continues at coordinate 40,080,306 of NC_046319.1, read as the reverse complement.
GGGGTCAATGAGACTGAGGGTGTTTTCACACATGAATTTTTTAATCACTTCTGGCTTTAGAGTTCCAGTGCAAATTGCCCCCCCCCCAATGCATGCATTGTCCAGAATGCCCATTCCCCATTACAAATGCCTTGTCCCTGCATTGACCCTGATCACCTAAATAATCCTCTTCAGAGCCTCATGTATCCACTTGTAACTGGCTTGAATGCTGCACAGTACTGTAAAGCTGTAGCCGAGCAAGAATTTGCACATAAGTGTCCCTGAGGTCCTAGGTAGCATGAATAAATGGGTGGCACCAGTGACTCTGTTTCCTAGAGTGAGCCCCAAGTCCTCTTTGTCCCCATATCATCTAATGGCCCGTGACCAATAATTTTGCCTGCCATGAACATGTGGGTTGTGGAAGCTGATTTTGGTGTTGGATTTATATGCAGAAAAGTAAAAAGAGGACCCAGTAAGAAGGAGGAAGGAGAGAGCCTGGGCTGGCCAAAGGGACTACTACTTGCCATTGTTTGGTTGCTGGTTTCCTATCTACGAATATCAAACCTTGACCTGCCCTTTCCACTCCTCCATGTACAAATATTTGCCAATTCTGCTGATATATAAACGCATACGGATTCCCTTGGAGATTTCTTCTTTGTGGAGAAATGTCCTCCTCATCTGTTTTCAGACTTTGATGCTACTCCATTTAGTTTGCTGTTATTGGATTTTAGAAAAGGTTAATTAGCTATCCACCAAGCTTGGTGGAAGAAGATTTTAATATTAGGCAATGTCCTATTGGGGTATGAAGGTAACACCATGAGGGGGTACTATAATTTTATCACATTTGTCCTGGTAAGTTGGTTTATTAAGGTGAACTGATTACAGCCTGCAGAGTTAATTTTTATATGGTAATACACCAGAACAAGTTGGGAACTTAAATAAAATGATACAATTAATTCAAATTTATAACAGGCAAGGAAGCTCAGTAAGGTCATCTGTAGATTATATTAACACTGCATCATCCAGACATTTCATCCCATTTCCTCTAACATCAGGTGGCTGCTCTGTGTATCTTAATACCCCTGGAATGTGGAAGGAAATGTGATGCAAAGTACAGAGAAGACATACATGCAGAGAAGACATACACAACTCATGAGGTATTCTAAACACTGCACACATCTTATGATTCATAATGTGAACCACAAACTTCACAATTGTAGAAAAGTGTCAGCACTAAGCTTCTCAGGATTTTAATTCACTGGGGGAAATGTATGCCAAAATTATTCTGTTTATTTTGTTTGTTTGTTTATTAGCCACCCCAAAACCTCTTTGGGTGACATGCAAACAATTTTAATAAAGGGGTAGAAACACCAAAACGATGCATTGCAATCAAATACAGCACTGAAATTAAAAAAACGAGCACAAATATATAACTGGCAGCCATAGCCATATAAAAAAATCCTACAGAGAATTAAAATATCTGCGATATGTCCGTGTTTTTCAGGCATATGAGGTGATAGTCAGTGCTGTTGGGTTCTTGATGTCAGGCATTGTAGTCTTGACTTGGACATGCAGTGGTGGAAAGGACTTTGTTGTATCTCCCAAGTAATTATTCAAATTTTGCTTCTGAATGAGAATATGGATTTCTTTTCTCTCTCTAGCTTATACACATTGCTTATGTTTTTAATTGCACAACTGAACCTTCCTGATATTGTGTGTCTGTTATCATTGATGTGATCCTTAATTGCCTTGTCTACAGCAAGGCAACATACAGAGCTCCCACTAAAGAGGGATCAGGAATGAAAATGGGGGTGGGGACTTCATTGTGCTGCCCAGGAGGAAGGTTGGAGGTGATTCTTCCTGCATTTGGGATTGATGGATAGCCTTATCACAATAGTGTATGTGTACCCATGGTTGGTGACCTAAATATGGTAGGGAGTGTTTTATGGAAAGCACTGTAAATTTACAATGCAATCCTAACCACATTTACTCAGAAGCTCTGTTATGAGATGCGGGTGGCGCTGTGGGTTAAACCAGTGTTTTTCAACCACTGTTCCGCGGCACACTAGTGTGCCGCGAGATGTTGCCTGGTGTGCTGTGGGAAAAATTGAAAAATTCAAGAGAATTACTTTATATATAGTCAATATAGGCACAGAGTTAAATTTTTTAACATTTTCTAATGGTGGTGTGCCTCATGATTTTTTTCATGAAACAAGTGTGCCTTTGCCCAAAAAAGGTTGAAAAAGACTGGGTTAAACCACAGAGCCTAGGGCTTGCCGATCAGAAGGTCGGTGGTTCGAATCCCCGTGACAGGGTGAGCTCCCATTGCTCGGTCCCTGCTCCTGCCAACCTAGCAGTTCGAAAGCACGTCAAAGTGCAAGTAGATAAATAGGTACTGTTCCGGTGGAAAGGTAAACGGCACTTCCGTGCGCTGCTCTGGTTCGCCAGAAGCAGCTTAGTCATGCTGGCCAGATTTGTAGATACGCCAGCTCCCTCGGCCAATAAAGCGAGATGAGCGCCACAACCGCAGAGTCATCCACAACTGGACCTAATGGTCAGGGGTCCCTTTACCTTTACCTTTAAGCTCTGTTGCATTCAGTGAGACTATGGCTGCATATACATTGAGCTGCTGATAGCACAAAAATTTAGTTTTTTTTTTAAAAAAAGAATTGTTCGTGCTTGTCCTCAACATGGTGTTTTCAGTGTAGATTGTTTTTAGAACCTGGCATCCACAGGGATGGGCATGGTTGCTTGAAACCCATTTGAAAGCCGCCCCATTGAGTAAGTGAGCTACGCCTTTTCCTCTCTGCAGCTGCATGAAGAAGGAAGTGGCGGTTGCAACATTGGTATACGCTCCCCCACAACGTCATTGGGGAGGTAGGGATACACCTCTCTGCCCCACTGCCAGGACTCCCTACATCTGTTTTCAAGTGGACACACTGCAGGGTAATGCAGAATCAATCTGCAATGAGCTTTTATTTTTGGAATGAAACCAGTTTCTCCATAAGCGCTTTTCAGGGGCAAAAAAATATACAACAGATGTAGCTGGTGTGTGCACTACATGGAAGGAAAAAAAAACATGTGCTCACTCCACTGATTTTGGAATAAAATGTTGTGTGTACGCAACCTTACTTCCTAGTAAGTGTGTTTTGGATTGCAGCCTTAAATGTGGAGGCACCACATAGGTGAGTTGGTGTCTCTTAAATGAGCTTTGGTGCACTATTCTTTCGTGTGCTATTGATTTTGTGTCATTCTTTGGGGCCATCATGACAACTCTCTATATTAAACTACATAAAACAGCATCTCTGTGGAGCAAGTCGGCCTCGCCCTGCTCCTGAACCACCACATGGAGGCCTTTTGATATTAAGCAGCTACAGCAACTGCCCAGGAGGGAAGAGAGGAGAGAATGTGAATCAAAAAGTAGGACAAAACTGGAAGGGGGGGGGAGAAAGAGCATAGGAGGCACTTTCTGTGTAGATTGGGACTCAAGGGGGGGGGAACCCATGTACATAAAGCAGGCAGTCTTGTCAGGAAATTATGGCATCCCCTTTGTTTTGCCGGCTCTTGTTATAAAAATGATTTTTAAAAAAATAGGTCATGGTAGCCCAGAGATATCTTAACGCACTACACAGGGGTGGGAAACCTCTGGCCTTCCAGAGGTTGCTTGACTCCAACTCTCATAGTCCCCAAGGGCAGGCCATTCTGGCTGGGATGATGGGAGTTAAGAGTCCAACAACCTTTGGAGGACCACAGTGGGTTCCTCATCCCCGCTGAAATAAATGCCTTCCTGCCTGACTGACACCACAGACACTTCCCCATGTTGCAATGGTGCTTAAGGGCAGAAGGCCATTTATTATTACAAGAGATTGCTTAAAAACTTTTTTAAAAAAAAATATACAGTGGTGCCTCGCAAGACGAAATTAATTCGTTCTGCGAGTGCTGTCGTATAGCGAATTTTTCATCTTGCGAAGCACCAACGGGGGAATAGCGGTTTGACGGGGGGGGGGAATCAGATTTTTTTTCATCTTGCGAGGCAAGCCCATTGAAAAATTCATCTTGTGAGACAGCCTTTCGCTAGTGAATGCCTTTCGTCTAGCGAGTTTTTCATCTAGAGAGGCATTCATCTAGCGAGGTACCACTGTATATATATTAGATGTGTATTGGTCATGAATTCTGGTAGTTTAATGTTTTTCCTTTGAGGAAAAGCTCCATTTTTGGGAGGCTGAAATCTGCATTATGACTCTAGAAACTAAATTTGGAATACACATTTATCATCCTTTTCAGTCAGACAATTACATCAGCATGAAATTCATCAGGCTTGCATTTGTGTTAGGTTTTTTTTGGAGGGGGGGGGGGTTTCTAATTGCAGAACAGTTGCACCATAATCAGTATAATGTCAATAATAATCAGTTTTTGCAGTAAACTGGCCCTGTGATTTGGAAACTTATCATTAACAAGAGCAGTAGTTTAGTGTATGTGTATATTTATGACTTTTAATTTTAAAAAATAATTCAGTGAGGCCGATGAGAACTTTTATAAAGGCAAATTAAGTCATTCTAGACTGGCATAACAGACAATATGTCATTATGAAATTACCAAATTACATGGACAATTAAATTTCCTTATTAAGCAAGATACAATGCCAACAACGTTACAGCAATTTATAAAGTTGAACGTTATTTTCAGCAATAACAAGCTCAGTGCCTCCAAAATAAAAGGGGCTTGTTTTAGAAGCTTGGTCATTCAGAACTGGAAAGGGAGCGATTACAATTAGTCATGGGAGCAATTTAAAACTTGCAGGTACTTATCCCAGTTGTGTGGCTTTTAGTCACATTTGCTGGAGATTCTCTGAGCTGATCGCTCTATTCATGCCCACTTTGAATCCAATTTGGCAAGCAGAAAGGAAGAATTGTCTGGCAGGCAAATTTGCGCAGCGAAACAGTGTGTCAGGGGCTTCCCAGGGCACACTAGATAGGTTGGCCTGTGAATGTGAACCAAATCAAATTTGTGTCCCCCTCCCTCTGGCTGTGCCTGAACCCAGTGCCTCCTGCCTGCCAGAATGAGCCTGCTCAGAGTAGTGGTCAGAATGTTGATCTCTTAAGACCCGGGAGACCAGGGTTCAAATCCCCACTCAGCCATGAAGGTCACTGGGCAACTGTGGGCCAGAAGAAGAAGAAGAGTTTGGATTTGATATCCCGCTTTTCACTACCCCGAAGGAGTCTCAAAGCGGCTAACATTCTCCTTTCCCTTCCTCCCCCACAACAAACACTCTGTGAGGTGAGTGGGGCTTAGAGACTTCAAAGAAGTGTGACTAGCCCAAGGTCACCCAGCAGCTGCATGTGGAGGAGTGGAGACACGAACCCGGTTCCCCAGATTTCGAGTCTACCGCTCTTAACCACTACACCACACTGGCCAGTCACTGCCTCTTACACTAACCTACCTCACAAGGCTGTTGTGGGGATTAAATGAGGAGAGGGGAGATTCATGTATCACCACCTTGAGCTCCTTGGAGAAAAATGTGGGATATAAATAAATAAATGCAAAATAAAGAGCCAGCCCCCCTTTGGCTATCCACCATGGCCCTTGAAGTGAGCTTTCCTTTTAGAGATGCTTATTAGCGTTTGCTGGAGATAAAGCGGCACACCCGCAGCTGCTCTATTAAAAGGTGAGAAAACAAATAAGAACAAGTGTTAATTCACATACACAAATCCCCTGTCTGCACAGCAGGTGGAGCGGCTGCCTCCATGCGGGGAGAGCCCCTTCCTGCTGCGAGGCTTTTCCTTCCTGTTTTATTGCCTCAGTGTTTGTTCTCAAACGACTGCACCATACTTATGAGCATGTTATCACAGAGGATTCCTCGTGATTATGATTATGATTTTTATTTTTTATTTTTACAGAAATGAAATGTGATTTACTCCAGATTGGCTTCTATGAAATATTCGGGTGAAAGCAAATAGGTGTTGCTTTGCTCCCAAGTGGAACTCTTTTGGTTGGGTGAAGAAGGGCCTCTCCACTCGCTGGGCTTTGATGGAGCTGTTTCATTTGGGAAGAGAGAGGTGTTCCACAGTAATGGGACTTGGATTATGTGCTGGCAATTGGGGCGAGAGAAGGAAGTTTGGTGGTGCTCTGCTTTCAATATCCAGTGTGGATAATTCAGTACTGGGTAGTTCTGGACAAGCTGCTGTCCTATGGCCACAGATCCCATCTGTAAAATGGGGGGGGGCAGTGGAATTGGTGGCCTCCTTCCTGAGGCTGCTTCAGGCTCTCAGAACCCTTTACAAGCCCAGTTGGCAACCATGGAGAGACAGTCATCATTGCAGCAAGATCAAAAGTGAGCCATTCAACTAACATATATCCTGACATTTCTGTAAACTCTTCCAAACCATAGGATAGGGTGAACGAGGAAAAAAAATCAATTAAGTTACATGAAAAGAGCTCTTTCTGTCCCTGGAAAAACCAACTTTAATGATGCCCATGATCTTCATTGTCTTGCTTTTCCTCTTGAATTATGTCTGTATTCCTGTAGAAATTGGATCCATCTAACTAACCTATGGGCAGAGGATATATGCCTCCTTTGTCTCACCTCCTCAGCCTTCATAAGTCACCACTGCTGTTTCAAAGAATCTTGTTATTGTGCTGTTAAGCATTTTCAGTTCACCCACCATTTGGGAGGCCTGTTGTCAGGCAGAAAGGCAGGATATAAATATTTTAAATTAATAAATCTTCCTGTTCACAAGCAAGTTGTGCACTTGCCACTAATGACAACATATAAGCTGGGCTATTTGATATTTTGCCTTCTTAAGAGGTGGCTGTTCCAGACAGAACTGCCTTATTGCAACCCGCACAAACCCCCCAATTTACCTTATAATGCTTGAACTGATAGCTAACTGTGAAGACAGATGAGTGCAAAATCAGGAAGGGTGTATGTCAGATTAGAGCACCTTTTCCTGATTTGGGAATATGCAAAGCTTCTAGTTACACAGGACCCTTCATCAGGCAGAAGGCTAAATTCCGGGGAGAAGGAAAGAATGTGTTCCAGCTGCAAAGCTGGTGTTTTAGCCACTGCATTTGGATTGTAACCTATTTACTTCAAACTCACTTAATACACTGACCACCACCAGCAGGGCAATTACTATTGCAATGACTCCTCAGGAATCTGAGGTTTCTGTTCATCTCTTTGTCCTCAGTAAGACAGTAAGTTTTAATTCCCAGGCACGTCCCTTAAAGGTGTTGTACATGTCATTTTCCAACCTGCTCAGATTCAGATGAACATTAAAATAATTCCATTGTAGCTCTTGTGCAGAATGTTCATCTACCTGTTTTATTAATGCTGCAAAGTCCTTTGGGAGAGCCGAACGACAGCATATGAATGGGAATCTTTTTTTAAAATCCTAAATGAGCGCAGCAGATGTATGAAAGCAGCAGATGCAGAAAGAAAGATGAATTGAACATAATTCATTGCATTTTGGGGGGGAAAGTTTATCCTTTAGACTGTTCTGTTTATGGCTCACTTTTTCTGGTGGGGGGGGAATACATTTTCCTTATGACTTTTTATTTATGTCGTTCGACACATCAGAGGGCCCGAAGCTTGCACTCTTGTATACCTGAGTCACAAAATGGGATTTTTATTTAAAGTGTGTTAAAAAAAAAGTTTAATGCAATACAGTGGTGAACTGATACTGTGGCACTTTAAACTGACAGATCAATAAACTTCAGTAATGACTGTAAAATTACATTACAGAATAGTGGATTTATTTTTCTTTCCATGACTTCAGAATTGCGCAGCACAAATTTTAAACACACAGAAACCTATTTCCAAACCTCTACTTTATGTCTCTTAACTTCCATCACATACCACAGTTAAGAATTGGTGGATGATTTCCTGATAGCAGAGGTAGTCCCAGTTTGTTTGATTATATTGGGTTTGTTTGCAGGAATGAGCAGAGTAAACTGGGTATGAATTAAGGAGGTTGTGGAGTAAAAAAGAGGTATTGTCCTATACTTTTGTAACATGACCATAATATTCCGCAATGAAAAGGCAGGTGGGGAGCATTTGCCCTGACGCCAGAAACCCTCAACACAACAATTGCAGGGTGTGTTTGTGTGTGCAAGAATGCTGGTCACCTTTCTTAAACTACAGTCAATTCAGTTTATTTATTATTTCATTTATACCCCAGCGTTCCTCCAAGGAGCTGAAAGGTGGCATAGACACTTCTCCCCATCTCCATTTTATCCTCACAACAACCCTCTGAGGAAGGCTAGGCTGAGAGTGAGTGACTGGCCCAAGGTCATAGCTGAGAGGAGATTTGAACCCTGGTCTCCTAGACCCTAGTCCAGCATTCTAACCACTGCACTACCCTGGCTAGCTTCTGACATGTTGCAGAAGATAGTTACATACCCCGTATGACCTATCTTAAAGTATGCTTACCAGAAATGCTTACCAGAGAGGTGAGCTGTTCTGTTGTTTTCTCTGCATTTCCCCCACTAGGGGGCAGAAAAGTCTGTCTCAGGGCTTTAAAGACAATGCTGCATTTCTTCAAAAAAAGGCTCTTTAGCAGAAGGAATCATTAATTTATTTGCCCTTTCTGGAACATTAGTGTATTAAAACAGACTGTGAATCCTCAGACAAATGGAATGTCTTAATGGTCCTCTGATTCTTCTGGTCACTGGGCACCATTTCGCCCCATCTCCACAACCTGGAGAGAGATGCTAATTTACTGGGCCCATCATCTTGTTCTCTGTGCTTAACTTGGGCCCTGGATGGAATGTGTTTTTAATATCCAAGATTGGTCCTGGGGCATGTGGTAAAGGAGGAGAGCGCCTTTGAACACGTGCAGAGTGCATTGTGGTTGCCACTGGATAACCACAACTTGCCCCACAGGCAAATGAATGTTCAGGAGTCAGGGTTTCCACATTTGCTTTCAAGGTAGACGGGACCCTGGCATTTATGCATTAACTACAGGCAGGACTAGCTTGCTTATGTGTTTAGGCCTTTCATCTTTCCTATAAGCCCAAGGCAGCTTCTAGCATAACGGCAGCAGAATAGCAACAATAACCAGCAAGTAATTATAAAGTGCTGTAGCTAGCCATGCAGCACAACCATATTTTGGGACCAAAAAAAAACCAATCCAGCTATTGAAACTCATAAAGCAAAGAAAATGTCCTTTGCTTCCTTCTCAAAATCCTCAGGGAAGGGAAAGGCGACAGCAGCGGCACCCACATGGTCATAAAGACCTATTTTGGGTCTTGCATCAGGAGCAGGAGCGCCTGAGTCAGGGGTCAGGTGAGCCTGTGGAATTGCTACAACACTGCCCAATATGCACTCGGCTCTCTGCACATGCTAAGAAGTGAGGGAGATGTCTTAATCTGCACCTTCTGAAATGGCTCGTGTCCAAGGCCTTGTTCTCAGGCATGAAACAAGGAGCTGGAGTGCTTTTTCTCTTTTGTTTGCTGCAACTGTAAGACTTACACTGACTGGTGTGTACAATGCAGGGTAAAGGCTGACCTGGTGCCCTCCAGATATTGTTGGGTTACAGCTTCTACCCTTCCTGGCCATTGGCCATGCTGGTTGGGTTGTAGTTCAAAAGATCCTGGAAGGGCTCCCAAGGGTCATTTAGTCCAACCCCCACCATGGCCATTGGCCATGCAGGAACCAAAGCTGAATGATCCCTGACACACCGTCATCCAACCTGTTTAAAAATCTTCATGAAGGAGAGTTTGCCACCTTTTGAGGTAGTCTGCTGCACTGCCAAACAGCTTTTGCCCTCAGAAAGTTCTTCCTCATGTTTCGTTGGAATCTCCTTTCTTGTAATTTGAATCCATTGAAGCAGCAGAAAACAAGCTTGCTTCATCTTCCATGTGATGGAACCAATTATTTTCCCACCCCTTTCTCTCAGCATTAGCACTCGCAGACGACATTCATAAGAAGGGCCCAGCTGCAGAGATATCAGGCTATCTAGTTTAATAATAACAATAGTAATAATAATATTATTATTACTTATACCCTGCCCATCTGACTGGGTTGTCCCTGTTTGTACGCAATAAAATGTCCTATCTGGAAGCCCACTGGACATGAGTACAATTGCATTCTCCCCAGCCACTGGCATTCAGACACCTACTGCCTGTGATAGAGGAGGTTGAACATAGCCATCATGCCTAGTAGCTGCTGAAAGCCTCATTCTCCATGAATTTATCTCCTCCTTTAAAGCCACCTGCACAGCGTGGGAGAGAGTCTACCACAGGGGTTCCCAAACATTCCCCCCACCATGGGGAGATAACTGCTGAGGGTCTTGGCATACCACTTAACGATGTTCCCGCCTGCTGCAGCAATTGTAATTCCATAGAATTCAATCTGTAACACAATAAAACACAATATAAGAAATAAAATGGAGCAATAAAAATACAGTTATGAATATTCCGCATGATGGATGTGCTGCCTCCTTTCTTCAACCACAAATCCACAGACACGCCATGGATCGCCTGAATGAAGCTCACAGACCACTTGTGGTCCACAGACCACACTTTGGGAATTCCTGGTTTATGACATAGGAAGCCTTTTATGTTCTTCTTCCCTGAAGGCAAATGTCAGGGATAAGGAAAGCAGTGTTCGTATAACACGTCTGAGGAGACCAGCCCAGTTGCCCCAACCAGACCTCCTCCATGGTGTCACTTGCTCTTCCCCATTTCCTTATTCTTGGAAGGACATCAATTGCTGCTTGTGTTCAAAACTGCCCAGGTGTGTGATCTGCCAGTAGCAATTCTCCCACGGAGATGGTGATGGGGTGGCAGGTGCTGTCAGGCCAAACCACGCTGCAAGGAGAACCAGGGCGGCTGATCAGAGCAGCCATCTGCTGAAACTATTGCTGTGCTTCAGATTTCCCAGGGTTATCATATGTGTGTGTGTGTGTGTATGTATGTATACAGTACTTATTTTCAGGCTGTTGTTGCTTTTAATCCAGAAGACTCCAATCAGGTTATGATCAAATCTCCTTTCTATAGCCTCCTTTCCAGGTAGCAGCAGCTTCAGTTGAGGTACCTTCCGAGAAGCACGTTGCGCAGCTGGGAAGCTTTTTTTTTTTTAAAGGCGTGTAAAACAACACATGATAAAGACTCAATTTTTGTTTAAGCCTGATGGTGATTCCCCACTGCCTCTTCCCTCCACAACCCCCCCCCCCAACAGAGCATGAAATTAAAATGCATGCACAGAGCTACATGATTGCTACAGCGCCGTGGCTCAAGCTGCGGTTCTCTGGTGGATGTCATTAGTCACGCTAAGACAGACTGGGGTGGAACGGGAGTGGCAAAAATTTGCGGCAAAGAGGATGTTTATATGGAACGATTGACTGCTATGGACCTAATCTGCTGGCATCGGCTTGCTGATAGGCATAGCAAAGGGACGTGGGAAGGATATCGTAGCACTCCCAACAAGGGGATGCTGTGTGGCCCCCGAATGTGAGTCGCGCTCAACTGTAACCAATAGGGGCTAATGCACCTCTCTGAGGGAAGTCAGTTTACCATGCCGGCATCGGTGCCTTTGCGGCCACCCACAACCCTTGCTCTTGACTTGGTATCTCTGCCCAGAAACAAACAAGCTATTCATAATCCCTGCTTGTAAGCACCAGAACAATTTGCAGCTTTAGGCAAGATTTATTGCAAATCCCTATTGTTTTCCCTCGTAATTGCAGATACAGATGGCTCCAGTGGTATGGAAAGAAATCTTAAACCATATAAAGGGTGGGATAACCTTAGTTTTTCGCTCAGATCTCACACATTTTTTTGATGCTAACCCCAACTCCCTAACTTCCCTGCCATGTGAAAAGTAATAATCGACAAAGTGGTCACCTGTTTGAAGATTAAATGTTTCCTTATGCAGCAAATGAGTGGAGTTTGCTGCTGCACGATGGCCATAGACTGGCTGCCCTTTTGTTACTCATTTTCCCTGCTTGGTTGTTAAGATGCTTAGCTGCGCCTGAGTGAATGAAATCACAGCCAACTTGGAGGCTCCCCCCAGCAGCTCAGCTGGCCTTTTGCAGATGGAAGAGAGACAAACCTGGTTCATAAAGCCAGAGCCGGGAGAGGAATTCACTAAACAGATTTCCCCCCAAAGGAAACATGAGGAAAAGAGCTTGTCTTTGTGTGTGTGTGTGTGCATGTGCGTGTATGTATGTATGTGTGTGTGTGTGTGTATATATATATATATTCAAATGTCTGGGAATGTCCTTCAGCTCACATGCCACCAGGAATAAACATTAGCTTTGATCTTTCTTCTCCCCCAGTTCATATTAATAATGAGCCTACATTGTTATAAACAAGCAGCCCCAGTTGTGGGTGGGATCCAGCATTCTTTTACATTTTGATTTTGCAGAGGAGTGGTGGTTATGGTCAGGCTCCCTCCCCCCCCTTTTTTTAGTAATTGTGTTTCGAATGGGTTGTGAGTTTAAAATACAATTACGGGGTTAGGGTGGTGTTATAAAAGGTGGATAATAAAAAAGTAATTTCTCAGGGATCTGTGTGTGTACATGCACATTAAAATAAAATGAAATAGGATACATAAATGCTGCTGCTTATATAATATACAAGCCAGGTTCCATAATGATGTACCTACAGTCTATCAATTTTCCAAACCAAGCAAGGAAGACACTTCCCACATCTCGGACTGAGGTGGTAGAAATGCTTCCCTCAGCTTCTGAGGATGTCCCAGGATGTGGTTTGTTAGACACTTGCAGCCGGCCCTCTCCTTAGCCAGAGGAGAGATAAGTGCCTCTGATGGCAGGGTGGTGGAGGGAACCAGCTATTTCCCTCTGTTTGATGACAGAGCCCTGTGTATATCACCTAGCCGGTCTTGCACTCCAAAAACCAGCCTGCTTTACTAAGCATGATGATGATGAACACTCTCTCCTCGCCAACTGCAAGCCCAGTTGGGTTCTGTCCTTGGAATGTAGGGATGAATATACCATCTTGCCCTTGGTCAGAGGCAGTGAAATAATTTGGGCCTGCCCTCAGGACAATCCTGTCCCCTCCCTCAGCACAGGATCGAGTGAGCAGCTTTGCAGCCTGTCTTGCCCATTCCAGTCCTCCTGAGCCTAAAGGTCTCAGTAAAGTAGACATGGGTATGTGTGGGGGTGGAGGAGGGTCACAAAATACTCTGCTGAACAGAAAACAGATGAAGATGGCTTCCAGAGCATGTAGACAATTCTGTTAAGATTCCTGCTCCGTGTTTGCAGTTGTGGGATTGTTGTCTATCACATGACAGTGTATGTTTTCATTCCACAGTGTGGGAAGTGACGGAGACAGGATGTTTATGTTACTGTGTTCCGTGAAGTGGGACTGTTGTCCTTTGTTTCTCTCTCTTTGCTGTCTGATGAGAAAGAGGAAGGAGCTAAGGCAGAATGCTCTGAGTGTATTATATGTAAATAAACGTAGATTAGCCAAAATGCTGTGCTACTGAGTTTGTTACGCAAACTGTGAATACTCTGCAGGATCCCTAAGCATGCTAATGCCTTTTGGCATCAGTTGCTGTGATGTTCGGGCTGAAGAAAGCTTTTGAAGCTCCTAATCGACCAGGAGGGAGAGAACATGCCAGCCGGGCATGTGTCTTTGCCAGGGTCCTACATGAGAGTAGGACATTCCTATGAAAGGGCTGGGCTGGCTTATCTGACAGGGAGGTGATTCAGCCAAAAAATCCTACCACTGATGGTCAAGGAATGTGAAATATCTGGCCACCAGAAGAAGGGTTCAGCTCCCCGGCCCCAATGTGGTTATTTATACTAAAAGGGCAAAGGGTAAGATGGCACACACATACACCCATTCCAACCAATTGCCGGCCCCTTACGTTGGACAAATGAGACAACAGCATGTAGATTTCTCTCTCTCTCTTGCCTTCCCCAACTTTAAAAATAATTACAATATGCTTGCTTTGTTTTCATACGTTTGCAGTCTGTGCTTCATCAAGGGTTATTATAGGTTGCCTTTGCCATCAGCCTTTAAAACACAGACATGATGATGAGTAAAATGGAAAGAAATGAGAGCTTTCATCTGCCTAACCTCAGGATATTTCCCTTGCATTGAGAGAGAGGAAATGAGGGTGGGAATGGCTCTAGGAGCATGTGCTGCCCCTCCACACATCCACAGTGAAAAGTAAACTCGAATGCTAGCAGAATTATTTTGCCAAAGGCCGACATCCTTCTTTTGGAGAAAAACTGTCTGAAGTTTTTCGCTGGGTGCCCATTAGTAAAATGTCCAACGAAGATCCAGAAATAAAATGTGTTTCAACATAGGAAGCTGCCTTATACCAAGTCACACTAATGTTTAATGTAGGGGTGGGAACCGTTTTCAGGCTGAGCACCATGTTCCCTTCTGAACAACTTTCCAAGGGGGACATGTCATTGGTGGGTAGGGACAGAAGCAAAAGTGGGTGGAACAATTAACTTGAATTTCCCTTTGTACTGTATAATGGTTTCAACACACACTCACACACCGTTCTCTATCCTCCATCCATCCATCCATCCATCCAAGCAAGAGCCATTATCAGAGTTCAAGGACACATTCCAGCCAGGCAGAATCACTCAAAGAGGGTGCAAAGCAGGGCCAATGAGGGCTGTAGTCTACAGAGACTGCTGAGCTGGGATGGGAGAGAAATTTGATTCCATTCACATTCAAAGCTGAATTCATCACGTTTGTACTTTCCCCAAGAATATGAGAACCAAAACCAGCCGTCCTTCGGAATTCACACTTACCCGAATTTTGCAATGCAGTTCTCCAACCAGTGTTTACAAAAATGCACAGATTAGAACAGCCTTTCTCAACCTTGGGTCCCCAGGTGTTTTTGGCCTACAACTCCCATCATCCCTGACCACTGGTCCTGCTACCTAGGGATGATGGGTGTTGTAGGCCAAAAACATCTGGGGACCCAAGGTTGAGAAAGGCTGGAGTAGAAGAAAGTGTGCATAAAAATGAATATATTCAAGAAAATAACTTACAAGCCTGCATTATGTTAGGAGAAATTGCTTACAAAAATGTGTGTGTTAGTTAAAACTGCATACAAGTATATTTATGGGAAAATTTACACTAAACTGCTAAAGAACTTTCAAAAGCATATTTAAAAAGATATTCACAATTTGCTACGGAAATGTGGAGAACCAAATTGGAAAAACAAGCAACTGAGAACTGAAATTGTCAGATCCTTCCATTCCTGCTTCTGAGGGCCAAATAAAGAGGCTAAGGGTAGCGCTGCAGATCTGGGTATTACAAAAACAGCACAAATTATACATTATTGTTTTGTATTAGTAAAGAAGCAAATTCCTGTTCAGCTGGTTCCATGCACTGAAGGGGCAGGTTGTTCTGGTCATAGATTCTTTCTCTCCACCTCCTGCTCTGTCACTTGGCAACACATTTTTGGACTGGAGGGAATTTCAACAGCAGTTTCTGAATGAAGCAGCCAGCGACAACATCAAATCCACCCATCGTACATGAAGGAGCTGCCACTGTCTGTTGAGTAACATGCTGACAAAATTCTCCTGCTCTTTCTTCTCCCTGTATGCACACACACCATACATTTAAAGCATAGGACATATTCCCAAAGAATCCTGAGAAATGTAGTTTGTTAAGGGTGCTGGGAATTGTAGCTCTGTGGGGTGTGTTAACTACGGTTTCCAGGCTTCTCTGCAGGGAGCCATGTGCTTTAAATGTGCCTTAAGTGTATTATGTGTTTGCAGTCTTACAGGAAGCTGATGGAATTCTGAAGGAACAGCTAAGTGATCCTGGAGGTTTGTATGTGGTGCTAATGAAGGAGGCTAATGGAGGCCAGTCTTGCTGTTGGAGGAGACCAGCAAAGCTGGAATCTTGTTTGAATTAAAACGATGTCTGCTAAGTAAAGGAGCTCTCCAGGGCATAACAGACCATCGCTTCCAACAGTCCATACTGTCCGTACTGAACGGCATATTTATATCTTCCAGACTTGTAATTAATCACTCAGTAGGACTTTTAGAGATGTGCTTTCACAGAAGAACTTATTGTACTGCCAGGAACCGCAAGGCCAAGGCACAATTAAAATGCTGATTTAATGTATTACACCGAGGCACGGAACAGGGATGTTTTAAGTGATGTTGACAGGCCAGAATTTCAAAACCACCTATTTTTGAAATGAAAAACAAATGCTCCCCTGCACCCCACAATTAAATTACATTAATAGCAGGTCCCTAATAAGTTTTCTTGGAAGTGAAACAAACCTGTAGACAATAATGAAGGCTTGAAGATGCACCATCTTTAATTAGATATTCAGTGCTTGTTAGAGGAATAAATGTTGAAATAACCTGTGTATAAAAACCAAAAAGAATGTAAAGTTGTGAATGAAACAGCGAGCATGTTCATTTTGTGTCAGGGTGGATGCTTTGCTTTTCAGAAGGAAAATCTGTTTTTGTTTAAAGAAACTTTTGTAAATATTTCAGGGTTTTTTTTAATGTAATGATAAGTTTCTGGTGTTTCAGGGATTTTTTTTAGAAGAGCCGTCTTAACAGGAAGAGAGGAGAGGACTGGACACACTGGATTCCATTTGCACTACTAATACTAATTTTATTATTTATATAGTGCACACTAAGCTTTTGATTGCTCCCTGCTTACAGGAGCATTGTGAAGGGGTCGCCTAGGAGGATAGAGCGTAGACCTTTGTACCAGGCCCTGACAGTGTGGCTCTCCCCACACTTTGCAAGTTCAATGCAAACTTATGTCATGGGCCTGTGCCTGGAGGATTTTGAGGATCAAGCCATGCCCATGCAATCGATGGGGAACTGGCTTCTTAGTGGAATCAGAACCCATTGCGTCCTTATCCTGGATGAGCCACAGCTCAGTGGCAAAGCTGTGGTCTAAACCACTGAGCCTCTTGGGCTTGCCAATCATAAGGTCGGCGGTTCGAATCCCCACAATGGAGTGAGCTCCTGTTGTTTGGTCCCAGCTCCTCCCAACCTAGCAGTTCGAAAGCACACCAGTGCAAGTAGATAAATAGGTACCACTGTGGCGGGAAGGTAAACAGCATTTCCATGTGCTCTGGCTTCCATCACAGTGTTCTGTTGCACCAGAAGTGGTTTAGTCATGCTGGCCACATGACCCAGAAAGCTGTCTGTGGACAAACACCAGCTATCTCGGGCTGAAAGCAAGATGAGCACCGCACCCCATAGTCACCTTTGACTAGACTTAATCATCCGGGGTAATTTACCTTTACCAGTGGCAGCAGCATCTCCAGGTAGGGCTCAAAGAGACACCTGCCCAAAATATTGGACAGGTGCTGTTGCCAGTCAGCATAGATAATCCTGGTCTGGATAGATCAAGGCTCTGACTCTGTACCGGGTGGTTTCTTATGTTCCTACTGTTAAGTGGTGAAGGAATTATCCCTTCTTTGGTTCAAGCCACCAGAGCACATGTGGTGGTGGTGGTGGTGGTGGGTGGGTGGGTGGGTGCTTGGCATGTCTTCCGGAGCCATTAATAACATGGGCCACTTTTGAGGCCACTGCTGTGGGGCCCAGCACTTTGGTTTGAGGCAAGTAGCTCAGAACAGCAGAGTAGTTTAGAAGCATGGAAAATAATCCACTGTGACCTCTGGCAACCAGGACTTGGCAGCTGCAACACATTCATGCTATTATTTTAACCACTCCTGCGGAACTTTTGCTTTACAAGGTTCTGTGCAAATAGCATACACATTAAACAGTAGTGAGCCTGGGAAGTGGCAACTTGCCCAAGGTCACCCAGAGGGAAGATCTTCAATCAGCTCTCCCTGCCTGAAACCCCAGAGAACAGCTGCTGGTCAGTGTAGACAGTTCTGGGCTAGATGGACTCAATGTGTCTGACTTGGCACAGTCTCTCCTTGCCCAGCTTTCACCCCCATCCTGTTCTGCCACTGAAAGTTGGATCTTATGCAGGCCTCTCAGTGTCTTCCCCTTGTGGCCCTAAGCTTGGGAAACAGCCTCTCCTCCTGCACTTGTAGCAGCCACTCCAGCCGCTGCCCAACTCAGCCCTGATGCTTTTGCACTTCTGTGATGCACAAAGACTATGCAAGGAGAGGGAGGTGAAGCAGCAGCATTTTGTGACCATTGAGAGTTAGAGCCGGGTCCCCCCTTTGCTTTTACCTCTGCCCTGCTTGTTTCTCTCACACAAGTAACTAAGAAAAAGTAAAGAATAAAGAATAAATAAATAAGAAATTTTTCACACTTATATTTCCTCCACAGTTTCCAGGCACAGTTTCCCCATGAAAACTCGCTCTTTACTGCTGAATCAGAGCAAATGGCAACTTGCGGAAAACCAGAATTGCCATTTATTGTTGTCCTTGTTCAGCTTGTGACCTGGTCAGATTTAGAAAATCATTGTCTCTTCTTAGGGGCCTGTCTGCTTGTTATTGGTATTTCCAGGGAGACCAGAGCAACTGGCATGCCCCCCAGTTGGCTCACTCACCACCGGTCAAAAACTGCCAGTTCAGTTCTGATCCCTGGAGCAGCAAAAATCAGGGGCCTAGTCTTCAGAAAGCTAGGCACACCTTCAGATTCCTTTTCACAGCAGAAGTGGCACAATAGAGGCTGGTATGAACCAGTGCTGTCAAGTATCCCGTTTTCCCCGGGAATCTCCCTTATTTCAAGCAGTTTCCCGTGCCATCCCTTATTTTTTATATCCCTTTAATTTCCTGTTTTTTTCAAAGGAAGCAGCTCCTCTCCCTCCCCCTGATGGCCACGGACTGGGAAGACCTCGCCTCCTTGCAGCCTCAAAGCAAGCGGGAGCCATTTCCCGCGCTTACAGGGGGGCGTATTTGGCCCCCTGCATCAGCCCCTATCAGCTGCCGCTGAGCCTCTCAGCTAGACAATAGGGTTAGCTGGGGGGCGGAGCCTGGCTGCCTTTGAAAACGGGCGGCTGATGCTTTGAAATGTTACAATATGACAGAGCAGCGCGCTCTTTGTAACTTTTTATCCGGAGCTCGCTGAGCAGCTGAGGTGTCGTAGCCCACGGGCAGCGTTTCCAAAATACAGTAAGCCTACTGCACGCGTTCACACCAGTGCCGTCCACTTTTGCTTCTGGCTCCGCCCACCACTGCCATGTGACTGTCCCCGGGATAGGTGAGGCTGCTGATCCCTTATTTTCAAATCCGAAACTTGACAGCTATGGGAACGTTTCAACAAGCATATATTAAACAAACAGCAGGACAAAGAGATGAACACATACAATCTCTTCCATGTCCTAAAGCGAAAGAGAAAGAGCTAAATTCTCATTGGAAGTTTCCAGAAGCACACACAGCTTTACCTCAGACATGTAACTGTCATCAGTCACATGTCAACTCTTAAGGTGGAATGGAATATTACAACACTGCTTTATCCTGTTGTCCAATTCATCCAGTTTTGTTGCTGCATTTCTTCAAAGTCCTCTTCAAGGCCCTCCTCCTCCACATCTATGGAGGTGCAGTGTTGAGGAGAGCCAGAATTTGGACTGCATCCTTGCAGTTATATGTTGGATTCCATCTGCTCTACCATAAGGTGAAAGGGGAACCCCCATTTATTTGGCACCTTGGCTTCCTGACGCTTCAGAGTAGGCAATTTCAGGATCTGCCTCCTGCAAAGTGTTTCTGTGCTCAAATCCTGAAGAAGCATTACAGAGGATCCATGGCAGGGAAGATGTTGGGTGCTGCAAGTCACCCGTGCCATTTCATCCTTTACTGTATGTAGTTTAAAGCATTCAAATGACACAATACCTGTATCTCTAGGCTTGGCTGGGTTGGAGCCCTTGTGTTCAAGGGCTCTGTGGACTCATTCTGCATTTGTCTCATTCATTCTCAAATTTGGGAACGCATCTTGGCCCCAATGTATCAGCATAGCCAACAAGTCGTCGTTCTCTCTCTCTCTCTCTCTCTCTCTCTCTCCCCCCCCCCCCGCCCCTGTGGCTTCCAGAATTCCCCTCACTCACAGATTCTGCCTGCGCTGCCTGCAATTTTTGAGGTTATGCAGTTTCATCTGGAGGTCTCCATTCTGATTCATGAGTTTAGCCAGCTGGGACAAAAGTTGGACCCCATTTTCAAAAGCCTCATTTACAGTTTTCATTTGCCTTCCCTATAACAGATCTCCTTTTATTGCAGGCGAAATCACAGGAGCGCTGATACGATCAGGAGTGGCTATAGAGCATTATCAAAGAGTGCGTGGCATTACTGGGAGCAAGCTTCTGTTTTGACATTTTACACTTTCTCCATTGCTCTAATCTAGAACAACAACTTCAACTTTTTTATTCCTTTGCCTTATTGTAAGTGAGATCTAAGTGGCAATGTTAGCCTAGTGTTATTTTTTTGACATGTAATGTGCCTGCCATGTTAATTTGATAAAGGAAACCCACGGTGAGTTTCAGCCAAAGGAGCCTGCAAGAGAAATGCTGTCCAGAGAGGCAAATGCAGTTTCATTTTAATAATCTGCACACATGCACACACACAGAGCTATAATGTCGGAGGCGGCAGGTCCCACCAGTCGCTCTGTGAATAAGATGTGATTGAGATCACAAAGACACGGCTGCGCTCCGGTGGCAGAAGCAGCCAAACAGTGAAGGGAAATCTTATCGCCAGACCCAAAGCACATCTTTGGTGAATGTCTTTTGAATGCTGCTGAAGGTTATCTGGGACTAGCTTGAATTAATTTGGTAATCCAATCACTTTCAAAAGTGACTCGTGTGTTTCACAAAGGAAGGAAAGAGTAAGCTGTGGTCTCTCCATCTGGATGGAAGGAGCCGGATCGCCAAACATCACTTGCTGCCTCCCAGGCTGCTCCTCTGTAACAAATGCCACCTTCCAGCTCTGTCTACTGAACAACAAGTTCCTGACTGCAGCAAGGGTATGATTCTCCCAACAAGTATGAAGAAGTGTACCAGTGTTTTTAAGGACATGGCATATCCCCCACCACTGGTCATCCTGGTGCTAATAATGTCAACTCACTGTGTTTACTCACAGGTATGGCATTCGAAAGCCCAGCTGGTGGGGCCACATCTGCATTCTGGGGCTTTGCCAGGGACGCAGGTGGCGCTGTGGTCTAAACCACTGACCCTCTTGGGCTTGTTGACCAGAAGGTTGGCAGTTCGAATCCCTGTGGCGGGGTGAGCTCCTGTTGCTCTATCATAGCTACTGCCAGCCTAGCAGTTCAAAAGCATGCCAGTGCAAGTAGATAAATAGGTACTGCTGCGACAGGAAGGTAAACTGCGTTTCCGTGCGCTCTGGTTTCCATCGTGGTGTTTCATTGTGCCAGAAGCGGATTAGACATGCTGGACACATGACCCAGAAAGCTGTCTGCAGACAAACGCCGGTTCCCTCGGCCTGAAAGCGAGATGAGAGCCACAACCCCATAGTTGCCTCTGACTGGGCTTAACTGTTCAGGGGTCCTTTACCTTTACCTTTACCTCTGGGCCTTTCCCAAATGAAAACAGCTTACCTAATCCCGGTGGGGTGGGGTGAAGGGGCCACCCCCTTTGTTTTGTGGGCCACCATGAAACAAAGGGGTGGCTCCCTCAGGAGGAATGACTCAGGATTGGGGACTTCTGAGTGTAATTAAGATCTCACCCACTTTCCCCCATACTTTATTCACTGGCCTCTGACATGATGAGTGGACAGGGCACAGGTTCCTCACTGGAGCAGGCGGGAGATGCCCACAAATGATATCCACTGGGTGTCCTGCCCTAAGGCCCCTGCCTAAAGCTTCCTTCCCTGCTAGCCTCCAGGGAACGGGGCGCTCATTCTGCTCAGTTTTGCTCCATTGCCTTCTGCAGGAAGATGTGCCTGTAGCTGCTGCCCAGCATACAAACTTCTGGAGTGGGTTGCATTAGTGCCTGCTTGCCTCAGGGGGGTTTTAACATAGGAAACTGCTTTACATCCAGCCAGAACCTTGTTTCATCTAGCTCAATATTGTCTCCACTGATTGGCAGTGTCGAATCCCCAGGGTTTCAAGCAAGGAGTCTCTTCCTGCCCTACTTGGAGATGCCATTGGGATTGAGCCAAGGACCTTCCCAGTGTCACACCGTGGCTGCAGGCAAAGATGCCTGGCAGAGCAAATGTTTAGAATTGGGTTGTAAATGGCTTAATCCCATTATCTCTCTCCCCCACCCCAGGATTCCAAGGCCATATAAATTCTTGATGATATTGAAAAATTCCAGACTATTGAGAAATAAAGAAAAAAACATTAAGGAGAAAGCATTCATGGTGACTCAGCCTTAAAAACCTTGCAAGGGAATGTCCAGAGTAGGGGAAGGAGGGCTGGCCCAACCCTGCCATTTGTCTCTTAAAAGCTCTTAAAAGGTTATGAGGAAAACAAAACAACAGAGTAAATGGAATTTTAAAAAACTAGAACATTAATTGATTTTTAGAAACCAGATTTCCCTGGCATGTAAACCCGTTCCTCTAGCAAGATTTAAACAAACTTTTGGCATGGAAAACGTCAAGGGATCCTTTTGCTATTTGTGGCTTGACCAGATCTAATGTTTGAAAATGAACTGGAAACCACAAACAGATTGTCAAACCTGTCCCAGGATATGTTAAACTTTTCTATGATTTACAAGATTTCTGGAGGGAATACTTCACATCGTAAGACTCCGTTCCTCCCGGGATTTAACAAGGCATTTGTTATAAATGTTTCCGCATTTTATGAAGCAGGTATTATGCCATAGACCAGGACCAAATGGCTTGCTCTGCAAATGGAGGGGTTTTTATTGTGTGGCTGATGTCACAGGTCAGGAGGCCAATAGACACCTGTTTGTTTGGTGCACGGTAAGAGCCTGGCTGGCTGACATTTTTTCAGATTTATCCACAGACTGGAAATTATATATGACAATCAATGAGATTTTCCTTTTAGATCCAGGCTTGCAAATATTTTTGCTTAATGAGCTGTTAATTCAGACCAGTATTCACCTGTGATGTAAAATATCACTGTGGTTCTTTCCAACCTGGTTTACATTCTATTATACTTTAAGATACTTCTCTCTCTCTCATGTACAGACTGGAGTTATTTCTCCTCAGGGCTCCTGTTTTTGCTCACAGAGTACCTTTAATGGAATCACAGTATTTTTCCCTTAGCACAGCTTTCCTCAGTGCATAGGAACATACAATCTGTTTGTGCAATATATTGGATTGCATGAAACTTTTCATCAGTCAGAACAGTAAAGGAGCAATATCTCAGTGGATAGGGTGAGCCAAGCCAGTTCTGTCCAAGTGTAAATTACCATGCTTATTTTTAAAATTATTTGTTATTAAAGATATTCAATAGTTACTGCATTGCTTAGTTTCACAACACAAAACAGTCAAGGGAGGCCTGAAGAACACTGTTCGTGTGCTTGGACATGCTGGTTGCTAGTTGGACATTTGTAGTTTGAATGAGCACTCTGGACAGTGAAGATTTTACATTTGCATTACTGAGCAATTTGCGGGAGGGGGCTTTTGGAGAAGGGAAATCAACCTTGGGTTCCAAGGAGGTGGGAGGGCTGCTTTGACACCAGTAGGAGACGAGTTGCACCCAAATACTTGGATTTGGGGACTGATGGAGAGAGGAGAAAGCCTCTCCAAAGGTGGTAGTCCTCATGAATCCTCTCTGAGCATAGAACATTAGAACAGTGTTTTTCAACCTTTTTTGGGCAAAGGCACACTTGTTTCATGAAAAAAATCACGAGGCACACCACCATTAGAAAATGTTAAAAAAATTAACTCTGTGCCTATATTGACTATATATAAAGTAATTTTTCAATTTTTCCCACGGCACACCAGGCAACATCTCGCGGCACACTAGTGTGCTGCGGAACAGTGGTTCAAAAACACTGCATTAGAAGAGCCCAGCTTCTGGTTTAAACTAAAGGCCCATGTAGTTCAGCATCGTGTTCTCACAGCGGCCAACCAGATGCCTCAATGTGTAGTGGAAGCAGGATCTGAGTATAAGAGCCCCCCTCCCACTCCTGGTCCCCCCCCCATTCTGCCTCTGGAACTGGAGGCACCACTTAGCCATCACAACGAATGTGGCCTGCTTTGGAGGTGGGATTCCTGGCTCCAGGCTCTTACTAATAAAATGGCTTAAAAGTGAAGCAATTTTTGATTGCATGATCCTCCACAGCTGAAGTTTTCTTTTGCATGATGGGAAAGAGGAAGCAAAGGACTAATGTTAATGGAAGGGTTTGGAACAGTGCATATGTCATACCAAATGCATATACCATATTGGCCTGAATATACCGGGTAAGCTGCACCCGAATATAAACCGCACCTTTAAAATTCAAAGGGGGGGGGGAGAGAAAAAAAAGACAATACAGTGGTACCTCGGGTTACGTACTTAATTGGTTCCGGGTCACTGTACGTAACCTGAAAAGTACGTAACCCGAAAAATTCGGTTTGCGCATGCGTAAACCGAACCCCCCCTGAAAAACCACTTATGCGCATGCGCAGACTGTGAAAACACATCTGCGCATGCACAAATTGTGCGCACTTCGGGTTGCGCTTCTGGGTTAGCGGAGTTCGTAACCCGAAAACTACACAACCCGAAGCGTATGTAACCCGAGGTACGACTGTAACAGAATATAAGCTGCTCCCTAAAAATTCCACAGGCACTCACTCCCGTTCTGTTTTACCGTATGGCTGTTTCAGCAGCAATATTGTAAAAGCCAATTTTTGTAAGGTCGCAAATTTAAGCCGCACTTTAAATTTTCACGGTCAGAATTTGGGAGGGGGGGGGGAGTGTGGCTTATATTCAGGCCAATATGGTAATGTTGCTGTATTTTACATAACAATCCTGATTATGTCTCTGTGCTGGTCAGAAGGGGCTGTCTGTGGCCGAAGCTGAGCTCAGTAGTAACACTGCTTCTTTCCAGTAATTTTTGCTAAGCAAGTTTGGGAAGTGATTTTAGTTCAGAAAAATGATAATCAGGAATTTTCTCTTGGTTTAAAAACAGAATTGTAGTGAAAAATAAATAACCCTACGAAGGACAACCTTGGTTTGGGATGTTCAGTGATCTGCAGCATGAAGATGGTAGGACAGGTTGTGTGGAGTGGTTTTTAAAGGTTCACAGTTTGGTCCCTGGCAGCGATAACTGAAAGCAAAATTGGCACTTGCGCTGGCAGTAAATTGTTGGGTGTCACTTGAGCAGGTAATAGTAGCAATTGGGTAGTGAGAGTTCCGTGGAGCGGGCAGGTATCTGAGCCCCTCTGTCTGTGCACATTCCTGTTTTACTATGAACTGGGAAACAGGCTAGGATTTGGGGGTCAGTCTTGCCTTGCCTTGCCACTGATGGAGGCTGCAAGTGGACACTAGTGGTGGATAAATAAAAACCAGAGGACGAGGAGAGTGTGCATATTGGACATCAAAGGTGACCATAAATATGAAAGAAACCAGAGATAAAAAGGATTGTACAGCCAAATCAGTCCATGGAGACATTGCATATTTATGGAGAAGTCTGTCGGAATAAGGGGCATTTACAAATGGGTTCAGGAGGATAATGTGTATTGAAATATGAGTCCAGGGGGATGGTATGCATTCAAAAACCTATCTACTGTATATAGCATAATAATCCCCGTATTTCATAAACTCATAGGAAAGTATTAAATAAAAATAAATTTCAAATGTCTGTGGCCTCATTGCAAATCATTTTGGAGAAGGGATGAGAAATGTGGAAACCATTTTGGGTTAAACAATGCCAGAAAACAAAATTATAATTGTATAAAAAGCAAATGTCAACTCCAGTTATTGCAGCGGCTGTGTTGTTTCCAATAACAATTTGGCATTTTATTTAGTCTGCAGCAATCTACAATTTAAATGTAAAATAAAGATTTTTCTTTTATTTCCCTCTGAGGTTGAGTGCCAAGCAAAGCAAAAGAGAGCAGGACATCTGTAGACGATTAAAACAGGCCCCGAATACAAAGTAAACATGGATTTTATCCATAGTCAACAGCATTTACAAATGTAAAGGGAGGAAGCTACCGAGTTTTTGAAGAATGAGCTGCTAGAGAGGAAATATAAGTATGGAGCAGGCAGCAGATGGCGATAATTAGTTCCATCTTGTGGAAGGCTTCGATTAAAAAGCAGGAGGGCAGGGGTGGGAGCCTGGGGTTTGGTGCTGTTTCATTAAGACAGCCCTTGTGGGCTCCCAGGCCAGCAGCCCTTCCTAAGGGCATCCCTGGGAATGAACCAGTGTGTGTGCAGGGGGTGGCAGATTTCATCTGGATGTGGTAAGGTGTGTGGCATAGGAGCCTGCCCTCCAAGGGAAGAGAGGGTGGGCCTGGTTGCTGGACCCCCTCTCACACCAAGAGAACTGAAAAGCCCAAAGCCTCTTATGCTTTTCCTTCGTGTGAAGACACCCCACCACCAGCCATTGGCCTCTTGGGCTCTGCAAAACTGTCCTTATTTTGCAGGAGACAGTCACATTCTGGAGGTTTGGATCTGCACACCTCTAGTAGACTGAAGTGCGCAACAGACCCCCCGCCTTTTTTTAAAAGGACTTTTTGTGGTTAGGAAAGTTACAGGAGAAATGCACTGAAATTTGAGGGATGACTGAATGGAACAACTCTTGGGTTGGGGCAACTGGCTAGAATGTTTTAAAATGTTTTAAAAGGTTCTAATTTTGGTTCCTCTGTTTTGCTTTTGTCGGGTTGGTGGTTAAATGTTTAGTTGGGGTTGGCGGTTATTTCAATTTGGGTATAACTGTAAACTGTTTATTGTTATAATTGTTGCTGTTGTTGTTATTGTTATTATTGGTTTCTAATGAGAAGGGGACGACAGAGGATGAGATGCTTGGACAGTGTTCTTGAAGCGACTAGCATGAGTTTGGCCAAACTGCGGGAGGCAGTGAAAGATAGGCGTGCCTGGCGTGCTCTGGTCCATGGGGTCACGAAGAGTCGGACATGACTGAACGACTGAACAACAACAATGATTTATTGCTTTGTTTGTTGCTTGTATAGGGTACTTTGTTTTTTAGTGTGTGATGTTTTGTTGTGCTTTTATATATGTTGTAAGCTGCCTATAGCAGCTGGGGAAACCCAGCCAGATGGGTGAGATATATATATTATTTTTTTTAAAAAAATTACAGAAATAGGTGTAAACACTCTTCAAGTGCATCAGGATGAATGCAATAATATCTTTGTTGTATAACCACCCCATAAAAAATCAGAAGAAATGTTCAAATCATTGTGTCAGCTTTGCGCCACCAAATCTGGATGAATGCTGAAGAAACAGGCTGTCCAGAAGAGCCTGTTCTCTGTGGCATTGCAGAAGTTCTGCCCACATCTTCAGTGGTAAAAGTGTAGTGCTGTTGTTTCAGTGCAGTGAAGTCCCAAGACCTTTGGTGGGTCAACAGAAGGGACAACAGAGTGCTGCAGTAGAAGCTAGCTTTGTGCTCACCCCCTTCAAAAGTGCTGAACATCTTGATTTGCACTGCGGGAGGCTTGGGAGGGTCTGCGAACCCATTAGCCAGTATTTTGCTCCTCGCTTCCACTGTGGTGTCTTAGAGACTGAAACTCTTTTGAGTGTGGCCTGAACTTCCATAGCCAAGAGCATCAGAAGCAGAAATAACATTGTTTATTCTTATGATAGATTTTTTTTTAACCTGATCCTGCATCTGGATTTTGAAACAGGATATTTGTATGTTTTAAAAAAAGGAGAAGAAACTCATTAAAACAGGGCATTATAATGTAGTATTATTATTATTAGAACAGCAAATGTGCTTGGAGGGAGATGGAATGTGGGAAATGAGAGAACCTCTAACTAATTTGGGACTTGGAGGCGTTTGGCTTGTGGCCTTGGAAAAAACAGTCCCACAGCTGTTAAAAGAGAGAAGGCACAATTTAGGGGATGAGGCTCCAGCAAGAAGGTCTGCTGAGGTGAAGAGCCTCTCTTGCCTGTGCCGGCAGCTGCTGCTGCTGCTGCTTTGTGGCTCTTCCAAAAACTTCGGGCTCTGGCAGGCTGAGGCCGCTTGCTCTGGCTGGTGGTGTCTGTACCAGCTCTGCTGTTAAGTGCCTCTGGAATTCAAACAAAGAGTCAGCTTCTCCTCCTGGCCCAATTTCCCCTCTTTCCATTTTGGAATCAAAGCATCTGGTAACCCTGTCAAATATACCTGTACGCACTTTGCAGTTCATTTGGGCCACATTCTAACAATTCTCACTATCTCAAGCGTGGTTTAAGAGTCAATGCCTCTCCGCAGGGAACTCTGGGAATTGTAGTGAAGGGGACAGGTCAAATAGCTAAATATCCCATAGAAAAGGGGTCTCTCACAACACTCAGTACCCTTAAGAAACTGCAACTCCCATAATTCTTTAGGGGAAGTCTGAGCTGTTTAAAGTGGAATCATGGTGCTTTAAATGTATAGTGTGGATGTGGCCTTCATTTGCTTACATTTCAGCCCTCCTGAATTGCAAAGCCTCCCTCTACCTCCAGGCGTTGAAGGTATCAAGACTCCGTCGATGTATGAAAAGCAAGAATACCTGTTAATCAATTAGCTGTTGTTCTAACCTAACACTATGGAGAATGAAGCAGGATTAAAGCCCATGCATGTCAACCTATAAACCCCCTCATTCCCCACCTCCTGATACTGTACTGCACTGAGTCAGGCTAGTGAGAGTTGGATTTGCAAAGCCAGAGAGAGAGAGAGAGAGAGACTTGCAGAGCAGCAGCTGTTGAGAAGTCTTCCTGACATATGGATTTTACACATCAGGCTGTTGTATGACACTCACCAAAGCAATCTATGTAAGTGACAGCTAAATTATTTCCAAAGAGAATATTGGCATTTCAGATCAGCATCTTTCCCCTGGGCCCAGCAGGTACTCATTATTAGCTAATTAATTCATTGTCCAAAGCCTGTGCAGGTCTCAAACTAAGGAGACACCAGCGAATGCTGCTGCACATTGGTCCAGCAGGAGCTTATGAAGGCTGTTTGGTTTCTTGCCTCACCCTATCCAACTGTGGTGTGTGGAAGAACAAGTTAGATGTGTGCTCCTTTGTTGCAGGTAAAGGCACAGAAGCCCATGGATCTGATTAATATGGGTGGTGGGGGGGTCATTATTGCCCTCCCTCACTAGAACGACTGCCTTTGTCTTCTCTAGATTAGTTAGGTTAGACCTAGAAACTTTTCTAATGTTATAACACATGTTACATACTTCCTACAATAAACTACTTGGATATTTTTCTAACTCTACAAGCATCTCTCTGTGTGTGATTGAAACAGGTGAAGTCTACCCTCTACCCAGACTCACAAGCCTTGTGCTGCACATTTTATGTACCAAAGAGTGTCAATAAGTAACTGGACCCAGTTTCCAGTAGGAAACTACTTAGATGGGTGGATTAATTTGTGAATGGGTTGTGAAAAGATATAATGGGACAAAGAATAAAATATTTATAATCCCAAGCCTTGACCAAGCCTTGACCAAGGAAGTGAGCTCAGTTATGAAGGAAGCCCTTTTCTTCCAGGAGAGCCATAGGAGGGCATTGCAGAAGCAAGCCCTAATCTGGGTCATAGTGAACTTTCCTTGCGCTGGTGGCCTTTCCTCTGAGGATGAGCTGCAGGCATAGACTGACAGCCAGAGAGCTTGCACAGGGGGCTTATCTCATGAATTTGCATTTGACCCACACTAATTTTAACACTCGCATCAGCTTCTCTTCCTTGCAGCTTTTCACCTCCATGCCTTTTATAATGTGTGGGGGTCTTAAATATTTTGTATTTCACATTCCCTCTCTGTAGCTTGGCAGAACACTCTGTCTGGAATAGCACAGTTAACGACTTCCTCTTCTGCACTGATGGAGGATTCTGATCTCCCTTCCCTGCCTCCAAAGAGGAATGTTTTTGTGAATCTCAGGCACAGATGCTGTCCAGCACCAGCCCCACCATGCCCCCCACCCCCAACCCAATGCAGTCAAAGTATTTGCAGGGAAGTGTCTGCAGGAGCAAACATGCTGGGCAGCTGGGAAAACAGAGGCTGACTTGCAAGGAAGTTTCTGTTTGACTTGATCTGTCATAAACAATGAGAATGCAAAAGTAAATCTCCACATCTGGCAGCCTGAATGGGGGATCCGGCGGCATGCGATGTCTGGTGTGCATGAAGCCTGGCCTTCCTTAGCCATTGGGATTGCCCTGGTGGCGCTCTGATATTAAAAGAGGCTTTCCTTTGATTGCTAGCCAGCTCCGGAGTCTTGCCCTCTTCCTTGCCCCCTCCAGGTAAATGACTTTACCATCCTGAAAGGCTCCTGCAGCTTTGTGGCAATGGGAGCCTCCTTGTGCCTATAAATGCAAAAAATGCCCCCCCCCCCCGCCCAGGTGGAGAATGTTGGGAAATACTCCCAGCTGCCTCAAAGCTGTGGCCAGCATGTGCAGCCTATTACGCCTGTTGTTTTAAGATATCTTTATAATAAACAAAGAGAGATTCTCAGTAGCAGCAGCAGCAGCAGCAGCAGGGTGTAATTGGAGCCAGGGACTGGCTATGAGCATGCACTTGTATACCCAGCAAGCACATGATGGCCGCACATTTCCCTGGGACTCACCTGTGAATGGAGGGTGATCTCTGACTCTTTGGTCAGGGGAGGGGGCTGACCTCTTGTCTTCTGCAAAAGAGGCTAGAATCTACCTCTCCTCCCCATCTGGATCGATTATTGTGTGGTGCCCAGCTGTCCAGCCAACAGTAGGCATGCTGTGGGTTTGGGCCTCGCTGTTGCTTTGGGGTTTTTGCTTTTGCTTTTTATGTCTGCCCTGCTGCTCCCCCTATGCACTTGTACATAAACAGGTATTACAAAAGCTAGGAAACGCAGGCCCTATAGTAGCATCGGCCAACCTCTCAGGGAAGAGTGAAGTAGCGTCTACTATATGTCTCCATACAGCCAACCAATTTCTTGGGCCAGTGGCAGACCTGGGGGTCTCAAAGTTCAGTGGAACCCTTTACAGCGCCAAAACTCAGCACCCTTCTCACACTCCATTCTATGTAACAGTTTTGGCGTCCCCTGCGGTTGTGCTCCCCTAAATCCACCTCTGCTGGCGTTTCAGTGCTCTGAATTCAGTTTGGGCTCGGTATTAAATCTAGAATTTCAGCACCTGCCACTGTAGCATGAAAACCCATTTCAGACACGAGCTTGAGAAAGATCCCTGAGCACGTGCAGAAAGCTTTTGCCTCTCCAGTCAGGGATATGCTGTTTCACAGTTCTCCTTGCAGTAGGGTTTGGAGAATAGCCTGAGAGATTAGGTCTTTGACATTTAACCCACAAACTACTGCAGCGGGGCCACTGAAGGATATTACTTATGGACCATGGAACAGAAATGGGCTTCCTTGAGATTTTGGAAACTTTTCTTCCCTAAACACTGCTTTGCTAATCACACCCAGACCAACACCACTTGCTTCAAGCGATAGAAATGACACCACCCTTCCTTCCATCTCCAGATACCATGGGGCCTAGCCAGCTGTGCCCTGTTTGTTTATTTACTGAATTTATACCCTGACCCTTCTCCCAAAGGAGACCAGAGCGGCAAACTGATGTGCCATTTAAAACAAAAACAAAATATATTCTGGAACAGATTAAAACTACTGTAAAACATTCTAAACATGATTACAATTAGAAACATCTAAAATAAGTTTCAGTTAAAAAACAAAAAGCAGTGAAAAACATTCTTCCATCCAATGATATTGTTGTTGATAGCTTACAACTTTGCAGTTACAGCTACAGGTGGGTAGCCATGTTGGTCTGCCATAGTCGAAACAAAATAGAAAATTCTTTCCAGTAGCACCTTAGAGACCAACTGAGTTTGTTCTTGGTATGTGCTTTTTCTTCAGATATGCACATTTCTTCAGATACAGGTATCTGAAGAAGTGTGCATGCACACGAAAGCTCATACCAAGAACTTTCTATTTTGTTTCAACTTTTCTAAAGAATTTTCTATTTTGTTTCAACTTTGCAGTTGGTCACTGCCTCCTCATACATGACAGGAGTTCAGCTGCCTCAGTGCTTAAATTGCAGGGTGGCTGAGTGGGTATAATTTGACTAAAGTGTATATATGAAGTAGGGGGTGAGTCTTGTGGTCTTAATAAAAGGCCTCCTGCTTTTTTACCCCTTCATTTGAGTTGCCTCTCAGTGGAAATTCTTGGGCGTCTTTCTTACTGTTTCCTGACTGAGGCACATTTTGGGATTCCCACCTTACCATTCACTTTTCCCTACTACTGCTACTACTTTCTAGGACAGAGACACAGACAGAAGCTGCTTTGCTCATCTGGTTTAGGCTCCATTATGTATTCCCTTCTTCTCCCCTAAAATTTTTGTTCTGTCCCCCTCCCCACCCCCCACTGCTGTCCATTAAATCCCTTGTTCTCCAGCTGCTTAGCAGGGGTGGGGGGATAACTGTGGCTGGGACATAACTGCTGCTGTCTCAGGATGCTTACTGGGCAATTTCTCCAGTGGGGTCTATGTGGTGGAAACGGAAAGTATCCAGGGGATAAGAATTGAGGTTTGGAAGAAAGGTAGGATAAGAAAGGCCTCTTGCCAGGTCATACTGCTGTGAGGTGGGTGTGGGTGTCCTGCTAACACTTGGTGCCTGCCCATGATTGGTTCACACATACTAACTGGACCATAAAGAAGGCTGATCACCGTAGAATTGATGCTTTTGAATTATGGTGCTGGAGGAGACTCTTGAGAGTCCCATGGACTGCAAGAAGATCAAACCTATCCATTCTCAAAGAAATCAGCCCTGAGTACTCACTAGAAGGACAGATCCTGAAGTTGAGGCTCCAGTACTTTGGCCACCTCATGAGAAGAGAAGACTCCCTTGAAAAGACCCTGATGTTGGGAAAGATGGAGGGCACAAGGAGACGGGGACGACAGAGGATGAGATGGTTGGACAGTGTTCTCGAAGCTACTAACATGAGTTTGGCCAAACTGCGAGAGGCAGTGAAGGATAGGCGTGCCTGGCGTGCTCTGGTCCATGGGGTCACGAAGAGTCGGACACGACTGAACGACTGAACAACAACAACAACTGGATTGTGCTTCCATGAAAAACATACGTTATGGGGTGTGCGAATTAGCCCCAAAGCTTAAAACACTTGAGGGAGCTTCTGTGACCCCTTAACACTTTTAAACCTTTCTTTCAGACATGGGGAACTGCCTTTGATCAATAAGACTGGTTTTCTTATTGGTGGCCAGTGGCTCACCCAGTTATTGTGTTTGAATATTGCCATTCACATTGGGATCTTAGAGTGAAGGGAGGCTGATTAATAACAAGAACAACTCCCATCAATCTTAGGCAGCATGGCCAGTCATCAGGGATGATGGGAGTTGTAGTCCAGGAGGTCTGGAGGGCATTTGGTTGGAAGACTGCGCTAGGGCCTCCACTAACCTGCAGTAGCTCTCTGGTGGGTCTTTCCCATCAACAGCTGTCTGATCTTCAGTGGTGGCACCTTCCCATTTGGCATTTATGAACTACAGTGATGTAATTCATTGCATTCCGCAGAGTCATTTTTAACATTCAGCAGAGTAGTCTTCCGCAACTCGGTGCCCTCCAGATATTGGGCTACAACTCCCATTATCCTCTATCCAACATGGCTTTATGATGCTGAGGATGATGGGAATTGTACTCCAAAGCATCCAGAAGGCACCAGCTTGTGGAGTCTGCTGCAGAGTATAGGATGGCACTGTCCGCCATGTTCTTTTTGTTCCTGTGGTCTTCTTCCACTCACAGCTTCAACAGAGGGGTTCTGGGATGGCCAGACATGGTGAGGAGGACGTGTTGTTGTTTCTGCTCTTGCTGACTTTCTAGTTTCCAGTAACGGTGCTCAGGTTTAATATTCCATAAAGCAGGCCTGATGTCAAAAAGCGAAGCACACACACACCCTTCATGACACAGTCATAATTAAATTCTTTTCCTGTGCTCCAGGATGGGCACTTTGATCTAAAGTCCTGCCATTTTTCTGGCGTGGACTTGCGTGCTTTGCGATAATGCACAGCACTCTTTCCCTTATTCCTGTAGGGAACATAAACCCCACATTAGTTCCATATTAGTACCTGACTTGAAGATGTTAAGAAGCGCCAGAAAAAGGTTAACTAGAGTCAAGTACACATAAGAGAGCTGTGCATATTAGTGTTTTGGGAGCCATTTGGAAAAAAAGCATTTTGTGCCTTTTACAGAATAATTTATTGGTGTCTCTGCTTCTGCCTGCATTTTGCATTTTAATAAAGCCGCAGCAGCTGTGCAAAGGTGTGGTCAGCAGTTGTGGTTGTGTCCAAGGCACAAGGATGCCCACCTGGTGATGCTCTTCCGGCCCTTTCCAGCTCCACAAACAGCAAGACCAAAGAGAGAGGCCTGGTCTGGAGAAGCAGCAGCACCTTCTTCAAAGTGGTGACTTTGGGCCCAGACTGCCTTGGTATCCCCTCTAGGGCCAATTTAATTCAAAGTAACCTAAATAGAAGTGGACATTGTCAGCAAGCTTTCCGACAAATCCATCACCTTTCTGTGATAGGAATCTCTCAGCACATTCAGACTTCAGTGGGTTCAGCAGGCAGCCACAGCCAACAGCCCCCACCCCAACATACACTCAGACTTGCCACCTTTCATTCAGCTCAGGCACCTAGATAGCTGCGTGTTACATCACTTGGATTTCATCCCATTAGGTGACTTGGAAATGAAAGATATTTCTTGCAAATGGGAGCACAACATGCCCAGTAGTGTAGCTGGCATCTCACTCGCCAGCCTTGTGGCCCCATGCTGGATGCAACTGTTCTGTCTTTTGAGCATTTGCTTTCAAAATGTATATGGACTCCAGATGAATCTCCAGGTTTTTTTTACTTAACCGAGATGCTTTGTTATCGCTAGGTGTTTAATTATTTTGGATGCAAAATGTGTGCTGAGTAAAAACTGAAAGGAGTGGCTTTCTGTTTCTTAGCAAGGGAAATGAATCCTTGCCTGCATGGTTCGGGGTGAGGGAGAGGAGGGAATACCGTACGAAGACATGGCTCGCCTGGGTGCTGTGCAAAGCTGAGTGGAATTGTTTTCTCCCTGGACTGCTGCTGAAACTGGTTCCTGGCCAAACAGCACCTTGCATCTGCAACAGGAATCCCATACAGTAGATTTCAGTAGGCCTGCTCTGGGTATAACTCAGTATCCAATACCAATATTTTAAAAGGAGACGTGACTTTGCTGCCTGGTCCCTGGCTTTGGTTCCTCTGCTACACATTTCTTGGTTGAGCTGAAGCTCCCTTTGGAGTCTTCTTGCCTTGAGTGAGTCAGGGGCATCATCCAGGGAGACTTTCAGCTGTGCACTGGGGGCAGTTTCTGGTGAGTGAAAAGATAATATTGCTTTAGCATCTGGAGAAACAGGAGTTAAAGCAAAGTTGTTCTTTTGCTCTTGTTTCTTTTTGAACTCTGCTTGCCTTACGAATCACACTGAGGTTAAAGCGTGCAACGGATTTATTAAACCAACACAACTGAGCACACCCCGAAGGCTCTGATCCACTGAAGACACAGATGGCTTTGCATGGAGATTGCAAACATTCCTCTGGAATGAGGACATAACCACCAAAATCCACTTTGTGCAGGAATAACTCATTTTAATTCCTTTATAACGAAGCTGACAGAGGAATCTGCTCAGCTGGGGAGCATGCCAGGAAAGTGCCCCCGCTTCTGAGAAAGAAGTTCTGTGCCCCCTGGTCGGCTTTTTGGCAAATTCTGGATCCAGTTATTCATGATGGTGAACTAGAAAAAGGTGCTGGTCCAAACGTTTGCTTGACCAAGGACACACTGGGTGGTTTTGAAGTAGAGGTTAAGAGTATGGTGCAGAAAGGCACCTTTTCCACACAGAGCGCAGGCCATTTGCCTCACTATTATCTCTGGTCAAACAGGCGTTGTAGGATTTTAAAACACTATAAAATTCACAAAGCCCAGTTGGACCAGATACTCAGCCCATCTTCCATATTTTAGATTGCTGTTGTTAGTTTAATTAGCGCAATGTTTTTAATGTTTTGTTTTTACAATGTACTATTGATTTTTGTATTTTCTTAATGTTTTGAAGCTGTTGTAAGGGTACAGATGACAAATTGATTGATTGATTGACTGATGATGGGCTGAAGTGGATGCAAACAAGTGTGCCGACCTTGTATGATGATTCTCACAGCCTACTTGCAACACTATGACCAAAATATCCTCTGTGCCTGCCCAGCCTTTGAGCCTTCATGTTACCTGAATGACTTGAAACAGTCTCTTGATCAGAACATTTGGAAAACAGTTGCCAAAATAGGTCTTACTGTGTTCATGATTTGGGTTAGTGCTCTTTCATGGACTGTCTTTCGTTAAGTCACTCTTCCCCCTCCTACCCCAAGCATATGTTAACACTGAGGGCTCTCCAGGATGAAGGTGAAAGGGGGGGTCACCCTATAATTCCCCCCTTTTCTTTTTTCTTCACCCCGCTAGACATTGTTTTGGCTTTAAGCAATGACTGCTGGGTTGCTGAAGGGTTTCCTCATTTTTTGCAAGTAGTTATTGTGTAAAGTAAGGGGTTGTAAGAGGAGCGGAGGATCCTTAAGAAAAGAATAGAAGTTGCTAATAATTCTTTTTTAGGATCCATCTCCCACCCTGGGTATGGCATATGCCCTTGTTGAAAGGCAAGGCTATCTGAAGGAATCAATGCTTCAGTCCACAGGAATGGCCAAGAAGAGTTGAGCTCCAGCATTAGCAGGTAGGATCATCCCTGTAAAGGGTTGGCAGCTGCCCCAGCAGCTGTGAATCTGCTTTCCACAGTTGTGTTCATCAGTGTGCATAAGTAGCATGACTAGGGAGAGGTCAGGATAGCAGCTCAGGAGCTGGCCAGGA
Source organism: Lacerta agilis (assembly GCF_009819535.1). Lineage (NCBI taxonomy): Eukaryota > Metazoa > Chordata > Lepidosauria > Squamata > Lacertidae > Lacerta > Lacerta agilis. The sequence continues at coordinate 40,043,544 of NC_046319.1, read as the reverse complement.
AATACTGAACATACAAGTCTTTCTCTCTCTCTCTCTCTCTCCCCCTCCCCCCAATTCTTTCTATTGTGTATTCATGATTATTTGTGTCCATGATGTGATGGACCTGAAATGGGATGACTCTCACTCAGGCCTTTGCTGATTGTGCAGCTCAGGGGAAACCATCTTTCAGGCATTATTGGCATCTAAATTCCCTGACATCTGATGCTGAAATCAGTACATGATCCAATCTAACGTTAAAGCATGGTTTGTCAGCTTTATTTTCTGGGGTTGTGGCCCCAGAGTGTAAAATTGGAATTATTATTTTTATTTATCTGTAATTTGAGATGTTATTGAAAACCGGACAGCTAATTTATTTTCTGGATATTTTGCCTTATGTAGGAAAAGTGATCACACCCCAGCTCTTCCCTACCCACATTTTTATTTTTATTTCTTTAGATAGAGAGATTCTAACTTACAAAATGGGAACACTGACTCTGCATGGCCAGTCCTGGGGCAAGGAATTGTCCCTCCTCCCGTCCCCGTCCCCCCCACTTATGCATATTGTTCAGGGGTTATTTATAATAGACAATGTGAGGCCAAAAAAAAGATTGTTTTGTGAAATGAATTGGAAGATGGCATAATTAGACGCTGGACATTTGTATTCTCACATTATCACTCCGTTGCTGCAAAACTGGAAGTAATTTATTTCATCCTGGTAATGCGCCTTCTTTCTGGTCCAACAATTTATCAGAAATGTTAATCCAGCGGGCAGTAAGTATGGAGTGGGGTAGGGTGTGCAAGACAGAGAGAGAGAGAGAAGGGATTTAAAATTAGCTTGGAAATATTGCACAACTCATTAAAAATGTAATCATGCGTAAAATGAGATCAATGAAAATTTATCTAAAAGTGCAAAGAGAAGGCATTTTCTAGTATGATCCTGGATTTAATAGACTGGATTTTAATTTAGTCGGTTTGCAACCAAAATCCCTCCAGGCTAAATAAAACAGCTTCCCCTCCCAGTTATTGTACAGACAGCTAATTTTCTGCACCCTTCCTTCTAATATTCAATCTTATCTCTCACTGGATAGAGGTTTCAATATATTGCAAAATTTGTTTTCTTTACATTTTCCATTACAGCTTTTCATTTGCATGATAAATGATCAGAGGTAGAAGCAGGATAAAACCAAGCCAAGCTCTTCTTTTATTAATTTGGGCAGAATAAAGGTAAATTCTCAACCCCGCCCCCCACTTCCCTGCCTTGGAATGAAATCATGTTCATATATGGAAATCATTAGGCTCTATATGTCGGTTGCTGTGCTCTTACAACAGATGGGCTTTGCCTACTGGCTGAGCATGAAGTGCCGATTCCCCTTTAGAGCTTTAAAAAGGGTGATATTGTTTTACTTTCCACTCCCTGCATTCAAAGAATTACTAAGGAGTCGGCTATCATTTGCCTTAAAAGCGAGTATCAGAGTTGTCCCAGCATTTATGGTATTCAGAATTGATTTCAATTATTCTTCTGTACAATTTATATGCTGTATTTTACCATAATTCAATTGCAGGATGAGTCACAACATATAAAACCATGCAAAAACAACCACAAAGTATTTGAAACATCTAAAATTCACAATCCATTTTTGCATGCAACACCCCTTCATCTGTCATCCCTCTCAGTACATAAGCCAATGCTGAAGATTTAGAAGTTAGACTGATTTCACCTGGTGCCAAAAACTAACCTCAGGGAGAAGAGAATTCCACAGCTGGGTGCCATCACTGAGAAGGCCCTATTATGAGCCCAGGCTTCTTTGGATAGCAATGGTACTACTACCAAAAAGGGCCTCTTTGGCAGATCTCAAATCATGCATAAATTGGTGCAGGGAAAGGTATTCCGTCATATGGCTGTCTCTTAAGCTGTCTAGGGCTTTATATGTCAGAAGTGGCACCTCAAATTCAGAAGTTGCTCCTGGGTGGTGCAGAGCCACCACACGACCTTCTCGGTTGCTTACAGGGAGAGGTGGGGGAAAGGGAAAGGTGGTGGGATGGTTGGAATGGTGCAGGTGTGTTGGTGGAGCATTTGCACCACACCAACCTTCCTGCCACATCTCCCCTCCTAGTGAGCACAGGCCAGCTAACTAGCATAGTGGCTCCATCCTGCTGGCCTGTGCCTTCTGAATGAATTGGAATCAGTAGCAGATAGACAGCTCATCGCCACACGCCCCAGCCCCCATGGCAGATCCAAACCATACATTTAAAGCATATGACTTTCCCCCAAGAATCCTGGGAGCTGCTGCTTCCCCCTCACAGTTACAATTCCCAGCACCCTTACCAAACTATAATTCCCATGATTCTTTAGGGGAAGGGGGATGTCATGTGCTTTCAATGTGCATTGGATCTGCTTTCAATGTATGGTGTGACTTTGCCCCCACTGCACTCTTGAAACTGTATTACAGCTGGTTTCTATGGGACCCTGTCTTCACCAACACCCCCATTGCCTGGGGCAGTCGGTGCGGGATGAGACCTTGAGCAGGAAGAACGGTCAAGGGTAGAGCAGCCAAGTTGCACTTTGCCTGTCCATGGTAACCGCCTGGCTTTCTCCTCCCCCCCCCCCCCGCCCCAGGGCCAAGACCCCCAAGCCATGCAAGGAAAGTGATACAGGCCCACAGCGGCTGACCCTCACCCACCTGCCAGACCTGCTGCTGCTCCTGGAAGTGCCCGAGGTCCTCCTCCCAGGGAATCTGATCCATGGGAAAATCCTAAGCTCCTTGAAGTCCATGCTGCTCTTTGGCTGGGGAGCAAGCCGGCCTCTCAGTTTCAGCTCCTTCTCTTTCTGCATATTTCTGATTCTCCTTATAAATTATGTAAGCTGCTATGTTCAAATGAAAACAGATACTGAGAAGGAATTAGGAAGCATAGCTGGATGTTGACGAAGAACACATCTAAGAAGGTGAAAGATTTTGTCCGTCAACTGGAACCAGCCCTCGTGTGGAGAGACAGCCACTCGTTGGGCCGCAAGCCTCCCTTGCAGGAAACAGCTGCTTGCTGAGGGGCCAAGAACAATAGCTCTTTATCTGGACCCATTGCTTAAAAATGGCTCTGGAAACAACACAAAATCTGTCTGCCACCACCAGCTCTGGCTGTGGCAAAATTGGAAGCAAACACATTTCTTTGTACCCCAGTCAGACTGGTTCAAGAGTGGCAAAAGGTAGGATTCTCACCAACCTACACACCTTTCAGTGCATGGTTATGTGTGAAATAGGGATCCAAAAGCATGCAGATAAACGTGTATACTGTTAGTTCCCGGGTCAAGGAGAAGTACCTGAAGAGGGACATTATTTTCTGAAGGAGCAAGTGGGAAGAGGAAGCTCATGTGGGCCTGGAAGCCAAGGAGTAGGCCTGCCTCTCTGTCTGCTGCACTTCAATAAAGAGTTTACCTGAAGTTCCCGGAGTCTGTTTTTAAGAAAGGCAGCCCTGCTGGGCAAGGACACATGGCGGCAGCTCAGTGGATTCCTGACACCCACAGCTCTGGAGAAAGTAAAGTAAAAGTATAATAGCCAAAGAACTCGGGATTGTTACTGTCTGAGAGAGGACGTCCATTGTCTGTAGTTGAGGAAAATGGCAGCAACTTCTTTTTACTGTTCAGTCGTCTCCAGAGCCATTTACATTTGCAGCCCCAGAGGAGTGGCCTAGATCAGGTTGGGCAACTACAGTTGATTGGGAGGTCTTGCACAACAAACTCACTTCTTCCCTCAAAAATCAGACTTTTTGCAATAAGGAAAGTACTGTATCAGAAAAGTGGGCTGTTGGCTTGATCTTGCAGGCTCTTCTTATATTCCTATGATAGGAAAATGTACTGGGAAGTGTGAGGAAAACACTTGCTTGACGTAACATTACCTAACCTCCCCTGCAAACAAATCAGGACAAATCCTTGCCTGGAAGCTCCCTGTACTAGTGATTCCTGCATTGCCAGAGGCTTGGACTAGATGACCCTTTGGGTCCCTTCGAACACTACAGTTATATGATTCTGTGATGTAGTTGTCAGTGGGAGACCTGTTTCTCAGCTTCCCCACCTTGAAAACAGGAGGAAATAGTGGAAAACAGGCCCCTATGAATGTTGCATAAAATGATTTGCACACTGCAAAGGACTGCATGAAGAAGCAGCTGATTTGAACTGTCCTGTGCAGATGCTGAGCGATAGCGATAGACTGGGCTCCTGCCACAGAGCAACAGAGAAGATGTTGGTATCTAATCCGTGTTGCCAGTTCATGGTATTCCTGTATGTGGCGGATGCTTGAAGGAAAGCAAGACTCTCCCCCATTAGCCTATCTCACTTCCAATCATTGCAGCAGAGGGGTGAGGAAGGTAAGGAGGAAAGTTTAACTTCTGGTTTCTGATTCATCACTTTTATGGAACTTAAATTCTTTTGTTTTAATGCACACTTGATTGAGGGAGCATTTATTGAAGTGGTTTATGGTTTGTAGAAGGAGACAGCTGAAGAAAGAACAAATGAATCTAATGTAAATCAAATAGTTATAGCTTTTATGGAAGCCACAAAGCCTTAAATGTGTATTCTTAATGGTAATTTTACAAAACTCCACCAGGCAGCTTCAAATGGAGGTGACAGTTTGGAGATGGGCTTCCTTTCACATGCTAATCACCTGCTCATGGTGATATTTCTCTCCTTGGTTGCAGTCAGTGAATTGAATAATTTATGGAATGAATTTTGTTGTAAATTTATTGTGTCACAAGCAGGTTGTAATTTCACTAACAGTATACTTAAGTTATTAAGTAAAAAAATAATAATGTGGATGATAGGATAGCCCATTTGCAGGGATTTTTCCAGCAAGTTCTCATCTTCTGTATATTTTCAAAACAGAGTATTTGCCTAATTTTTATTCAGAACATGATCTGAAAAAAGGGAGAGGGCATTAACATAAATGGGGTTGCATTTGCTAAATCTACGGCTGGATCTGGTAGTCGTAAACAAATTACCAAAGACTTTATATAGACAGAAATAACATTAAACTGCAGGGCTCTGTTGTCAAGGCGCCTCGGTTTCCTATTTTCTTCTGAATAATTGTCTTCAGTGAGGAAAAGATGAAGTGTTGAAGTTGCCAGCGGAAGTGATGCAGGGGGAGGAAAGGGGGCCGAAAATGTATCGAGGGGAAAAACACGCTTGCAGGTTGCCCCTTGGGGAAATGTTCTGCTGCCGCAAGAGGATAAGAGCAAGAGCTGCGAGAGCATCCCTGGACCCTTCCAGATATCCTCTTCGCTAGGCATTCATGATTATCGTTGTGCTCATGGTGGTATTGGAGTGGCTACATACACAATCCTGTTTTCAGTCCTGTTTGTGCCTGCAAAGGTTTTGGGGACCAGTGTGGACACACTGCCTCGTTTCCAAACTGTGCATGTCTCATAACTTCCTACTGAAATCCTGTACCTTTTCATACCACAGATGTTGCAGGTCTGATTGTTTTTGCCCCACTTTTGTGGCACTATAGGGTTGCCATATTTTGGAGAGCAAAAAAGACGACGCTATGACGGCCATTCAAAGCCAATGAATGCAATTTGCCCGAAATATTACCCCGAAAAAGAGGACGTGTCCTGGAAAAAAAGGACACATGGCAACCCTAGAGGAGTGCCCCTTCAGTTGGCAGTGATGCACCAACACTGGGGAAGCATTGCAGAATAACTGATTAAACAGAATGCTGTGGGGTCAGTCCAGTATAAACCCTCCACTGTTGCATCCATGAAATCAGTGAAATTCAAAGTGCTGCCTTTAACCTGTGAAGCCTTAAGTGGCCTAGGCAAGGCCTGCCTTTTACCCTGTGAACCTGACCATTGACTCTTATCTACAGGCAGGTGGTGACTAGGGACTGGGTCTTCTGTGCCTCTGAAACTCCATTTCCCTAAGATGGGGTCAGCCTCCATTTCCCTAAGATGGGGTCAGCCCCAACGTTAGGAAGTCACATCTGGCGTTGGATGCTGTGGGCACACAATGGCCAGGGGCGGAGGAAGGGGGTGCGGTGGAGGCAGGCCGCCCGGGTGTCACCACTGAGAGGGGTGACAAAATGCCGGGCAGCATTCACCACGGGGCCTGCAGTGCAGCCGAGCCACGCGTCTCTGCTGGGAGAGATGCAGTGGTTTGGGCATGTGCAGGCTCCACGCTGCCCAAATGGCCTGCCTGCTGCCCCCCCCCCAGCAGTAGGCCAGCTGAGTGGGAGGAGGCAGGCAGACTCCGGAGGCCCCGTGGTGCGCCCCGCCCCTGTAGGCAGCTCGCTCCATTCCTGGGCGTGCCGCCCCAGGCGCCCGAGCAGCTTCCTCCTCCGCTGACAGTGGCAGTGAGGACACGGCTATGGCTGTTCTCTAATGTAGCTGGTTGTTCTCAGATGCAGTAAAAGATGCTGCCCCATAATTAGTGTTGAAGTGAGATTCAACTTAGGGGCAGAATGTAGCCATTGTGGCTGCTAGTGGTTGATGGGAGGGCAGAAATGGTTCACCCACAAATGCTTTATGGGTTATGGCATCCTTAAGGCTGCAGTCGCATCTGCATGTGAACCTGAAGCAAAATGAATGGTGCTGCACTCTAAAAGTGACATGCACCCTCATGCTGCTTATAAAATTAAAAACAAAAAACATCAAACCCTGGGTTAAACATCTGAGGGTTGGGCTACCCAGCCTGCTTCTCTTGTTTTTCTGAGGAGGGGAGGGTATCCCAGCTACAAACAGAGTGGGGGGTTGTGCTTATGAAACTGTGCTGGTCTGTTAGAGTTATCATCATTAGCGCCTTCCCCGCTAGCCATCTCAGCTAGGTAGGCTGGCCCTACCATGAGGCAAAGTGAGGCAGCTGCCTCAGGTGGCAGATACTGGAGGTGGTGAATGGACAGAGCTGTGCATGCATATACCATGCAGCATATCCTGCATCTCCTAGCTCAGCTCAGGTACAGTGGAGGACAGGGGAAAGCAACCTAAGGCCTGGGGGGCAGATGCAGCCCAATCGGCTTTTCAATCTGGCCCACAGATGGTCCAGGAATCAGTGTGTTTTTACATGAGTAGAATGTGTGCTTTTATTAAATTCATCTCTGAGTTATTGTGTGGGGCATAGGAATTCATTCATATTTTTCCCCCCAAAATATAGTCCGGCCAAAAATATAGTCGGAGGGGCGGTGGACTGGCCCACGGCTGAAAAAGGTTGCTGACCCCTGGTAGAGGATATTGAAGTAAGATTACATGGAATGGACGGAGGCACCCTTTTGTCCTTTGCCTCAGGCAGCAAAATGTCTTGGACCAGCCTTGCATCTCAGGGAAGCCTCAAGGAGCCTCAAGGACTGTGTCTTCTCAGGTGGTCACCTGCCCAGCCAATGACCAAGCCCCAAATTTCCTTAACTTGTGACGGCCAATGAGATGAAGCCTCTGCAAACATGGATATGGATATGGTGGTCTTCTCTGAAGTAGCTGGGCTGCCCCTTCCTTCACTTTCATTTTCCTGTCACTCTCATAATTTATTTATCCCAGAATGCACCATAAATCACTGATATCATTGTTTGTGTTTGTTATACCATTAGCTTTAAAAATTTATAAATCGCTGTGCAGGCAAAAACAAAAAACAAAACCCCAGAAAGATCCTAAGAATTATTACTGCAGGAAAGGAGCAGAGATCTTTACTCACTGCTGACCCATTAGCATTACAAGTGTCTGCTGGACTTGCTGCAGGAGCAGCTGCCTGGTCAGGTGCGAAGGTGACGGATGTGGCTCAGACTGAGAGCTCTCAGCTTGCTCCTGAAAGCTGCACAATATGTGGGGTTTTCCCCTTTGCAAAACAGGGGGAAGATGGTTCATTCATCTTTGCTGCTTGGAATCTTGCTTTTCTGTGAATCTCTGAATCCAGAATTTGGATGGTGATGGAGTGTTGTTTATTGGGGAGGGGGGCACCAGAGCAGCCCTGTTTTAAAGGTCATAGGCAGTGGGGTGGTTTGTGCCTGCCCTGACCCTTTGGGACCATCAAACCCAAGGCCACAGCTACTGGAAAATAGCCTTTGCCCAAAGTTGCAATCTGATCACTCTTTGCTTCTGATTCACTGCCCTATAGTGGATCCAACCCTTAGACCAGGGGTCCCCAAACTAAGGCCCGGGGGACGGATGCGGCCCAATCGCCTTCTCCATCTGGCCTGCGGATGGTCTGGTGTTTTTACATGAGTAGAATGTGTCCTTTTATTTAAAATGCACCTCTGGGTTATTTGTGGTGCCTGCCTGGTGTTTTTACATGAGTAGAATGTGTCCTTTTATTTAAAATGCATCTCTGGGTTACTTGTGGGGCATAGGAATTCATTCATATTTTTTTTCCAAAATATAATCCGGCCCCCCACAAGGTCTGAGGGAAGTGGACCGGCCCCCTGCTGAAAAAGTTTGCTGACCCCTGCCTTAATCTTTCCTCCTTGGAGAATTTCATAACTGTTTATGAAATTGTGTATTTGTTATTTACTTTTTAAGACAGACCTTTAAATTATAATAAGTACTCTTCATTATGAATGGAAGGTCTACTTAGAGGGAAGATCAGTAGATTGTTGGTTGTAGTTTCTGAGATGGGGCAAGAACCACAGTCTTGGCTTTGAACCCTCCTTCACGTTGGCTAAATCTACTAAAAGCGGAAAGCCACACGAGGGGCTCAGCTCCCGCCTGGAGCATCCTGAGTCTCCAGCACCCCAGGGGGCTTTGAAAAATGAGCAGCCATCTCTTCTTTCCATACTTTGACCCATTTGTTTTGCTATTGATCTGGCTCCTTAATGCTCCCATCTGCATGGTGATGTTTGCTGGGTCATCAGAAAGTGCCTCCGTTGTTCCTGAAATCAAAGTTAGCCTTGAGAAGGGGAGAGGGAAGGGGGGAAGATGGTATCTATTTTGAATGAAGAAATTCATTTCCTGATCCACAAATGTTTGCTACATATCATTTACCTCAAGGGATTTGATGTGACTCACATCTGAGGAGTATTTGAAATGTAAATAGCGTGACTACTTGCTCTCTCCAAGTGCCAGAGACATATATTTTTTTAAGTGCTGGCATTTTGAGAATGTTGCATCCGTAGCTTGCGGAATGGCAAAAGAAGTCAGTTCTTAATTGCAACAATTGCTTAGCAGTCGTACACATGCCAGGGAGCAGAAAATCAAAAGCTGCAGGTTTTATTTTGGACTATAACCCCTTTTGTCCACCTCCTGTTCACATTCATAGGTATGCATCATCCACCACACCAGTGGCTCTCCTAGGAGCGGACTTAGGTGCTCCAGTGCCTCTTGCATTTTGTGCCAGGTTCTCAAATTCTGCTAAGTGAAACTTGCTTTCACCTTCCTGCCCTGTGAGGTGAGTGCCCCAAACCAGAGGAGCAGGAGGAGACATCCTCCATCTACTTCACAGCCTACTAGAGGGGAAATGTCTTGAGGGAGATCTTGGGTGGGAGTGAAGTTCAGCTACATAGAGTAAGATGGTTGTCTGTGACCAGTAAACCATCCATGCAAATGGTGACTGTGTTTATTGGGTGCCTCCTCTTCTCCCATCTGGATGTGTATTGCTGTGTGAATGCAAATGATGGTGTGTGCCTCTACCCTCAGACTTCACCTGCCTATCATCTGCACATGTGGTGTCATCTGTGCAGGCAAAACGGCTGTCTGAGATGTAAACACCTCAGCATGGCTTATAACTTCAAATCAAATGGAAGCGGGTTTGAGGGAAAGTGCATCAAACATAAGTATTTATTAACAAACAAACAAACAAACCAAAAAACCACAAACCAACCCCATGGATTCTGGTTAGCACCATGTATACTTGGATTCAAACATCAGGAGTGCTGTGGAGCCAAAGGAAAGAGTAATGTGTACACAGCCTTTTGTGACGGCTCCTTTGCAGCTGTGTCACAGTTTTGGATTTCTGCCATTCACAGCCAAGGTAGCTGGACTTCCAACTCTGTCCTGGGTCGATGCCGCCCTCCAGGCCTTTCCATTTGGCCCTCAGAACACAACGCCTCACTGGCCCTGCTTTGCACCCTCCTTGAGTGCTTTTACCTGACTGGAATGGTGTTTAAGACCTTTGATAACTCCCCTGGAGGGAGGCTGGAGAGAGGTCTCTGTGTGAGTGTGTGTAGAAACTAGGCTCTTGTACAAAGGTAAGATTTGCATTTGATGCTCCACACACTTTCCCTTCTGACTCCTCCCACCCCTGGCTAATAGCTATCCGAAAGTTGCCCAGAAGCTGAAAAAAGGTTCCCCATGCCTGCCTTAAAGCATGAAACTATTTTTCCTGGAAATTTGGCAGGCTGAGAACAGAGGGGTCCCCTTTCAAGTCTCTGATGCAATCTGCTTAGGAGAGAGGCAGCCCAGTGGCTGGTGTTAACGTTAACTGCTCCCGAAATTACTAATGCTTCATGTTGCTTTAATCCATTCCGCTGTAATAGCTTTATTAGATTAAACAGCCTGTCGAGCAAGCAAGGAACAGTGGGATTATCCGGCTTCTTTCTGAAGAGCCAGCAAAGACCAAATTCAAAATAGCCACCTCAAGCCAAGCCTCTTTGCTGGTGTTCAGCTGCTTCTGAGCCCCCACTCCCCCAAAAAGATGGAGCTGCAGATAGAAACTGGGTATACGGTATTCCTGTTAGTCCTCACTAGAAAAAAAAATCCCTTTCAATCAGCCTGGAGTCAACCCCTGAGGCAAGGAAAGCAGGCCCTTGCGATCATAGTCAAAAGTTCTTTCCAGACCCCCCCTCCCTTTTGTGTTGTGGTAATTGTATTGTGCCCACTGCAGGGGCACAGAGATGGAGACATACAAAGTGTGTGTGTGTGTAGTTTGTACTTCAAATAATGTGCCCTTGGTGAGCTGGGGACTATCTTTTATCGAGTATCTCCCAGAGCGCTGAGTCTTAATGACAGATTTATTTTAACACAAATCTAATTAGCTATTTGAAGTATTTTGTCAAGAGGTTCCTGGTGACTACGCAAGCACACGCACACGCTCTCCCTCACTCAATGGGCGGCCCTACTGGCTTCTCGTAAAAACACAGTTCCTTCACAGCATTCTCAAAACCCTCGTCTGCTGCAGCAATTTGAATTTTGTTATTAGTGGCTGCTGGAAATCCTAATTCAATAAAGGGTAATGCATTTTAAATGCATTACCCCATGCTGAGTATGCATTAGGTAATATGGGCAACTTTGGAGGCAGAGAAAACCAGCTATGAATATTCAGAGCTGCACAGAAAATTGGAGCAGCTCTCAGTATCTGCAGCATCTTCTCCTTTAAATATATATTTATATAGAGAGATGCCTTTAAAGAGAGATGAGAGGATATGGCAATCAATGCCTATGGTGGACATATATGCCCCTCAATGCCAGTAGCTTCTCCTGTTTGTTGGCCTCTGGTTGGAGAGGGCAGGACTCTCCTTGTGCAGGGCTCAAAGGTGTGTTTTTCTTTTTCTTTTTAAGTCGAGCAAGGAGACCAGACAAGAATTTGTTTGCAGCCACAGTTAATGCAATGCAAATATATTTACATTTCCCCCAGGAATATAAAAATAGTAATCACAGCAGCTAGAGATAATGAAGATGTGCTTGATTGAAGCAACAACAGCTATCTCCACATTTAAATAGAAGTCCCTGTTCACTCCAGGGGTGTCCTCTGTTGCTGATCTCCAAGAAGCTGCTAGACATAGAGAGGCCGCCTCTTCACTCATCTCTTTTTTCCTTTCTCTGTTCATGGTGGTGATGTCACAGCCCTGCCAGGGGGAGAGCTGGCTTCTCCTGGCCTGAGACTTTCACTTGTTGCAATCCTTGACATATCCCCATGTTCAAAATGATGCTATCTCCTAACAAAATCTTGCCAGAGGCTTCTCTTTGCTCTCTCGTCCTAGTTTTGTCCATTGTATGTAGCTTTTTGTGTGTGTGTCTTTAAATGCATTTTAAACATTTATTTTATATCCTTTACATGCCCCATCTTTCTCTCATCATGGAGCTCAAGGCAGAGTCTGAAGGGGAGACATTTTTATCCGAGCATCAATGGAGACTGAGTATTTGCTTTTTCTATATAGTCCACACACAGACAGATCCATGGATTTTTTTGCCCCTCAAAAGTGCTTCATGTGAAAATGGTTTCATTCTGAAAACAAAATCTCGTTGAGGATTGATTCTGCATTGCCCCACACAGTAGTGGGTCCCAGCGATGTGGAGTGTGTGTGTGTGTGTCCACATTTGTACAATGAACTTGTGGGTGAGAGTATGCCAAGACTGGAAGCACCATGTATGTCCTTCTTCCTTCCCCTGTAGCATGTGGAGAAAACATGAATAACCTAATCAAGTAACCACACCCACCCTTGTGGGCAGCAGGATCTGTCTTGACTGAAAGCAGCATGTTGAGGAACAAACATGAGTGATTCCGGATTGATTTTTGTCCTACAAATGGATTAGTTTGTACACAGCGTCTCCCTTTCACGCATTGGCTGGATCCATCTCGGCTAAGCTTTAGAAAGATGGGCAAGGGCTTATCCACACTTACCTTTCCTCTGCTCTGTGTCTGAGCGACCTTTCCCCCCGTTTTTGCTCCAGAGATTTCCCTCTGAAAACCCGGAAAATGGCAGTTTGCAGAAAACCTGAACTGACGTTTGTTCCAGTTGAGCGGATGAGCCCCCAGTCCTTTGCCCCCAGACCAATTCACTTGGTGCCCTTGCTTGGGTAGGGGCTATTTTTCTCTACCAGAGCTTGCTCCATCTTTGAACAGTCACAACGCTTCCTTCTGGCACCACCAGCCTCAGTGTCCTCTTATATACTATTCTATGTTTTACTATGTATCTTAATTATGGGCAGGTGTAATTTTTAAAATCTGGTTTAAGATTTCTTATTTTGGGGTTGGCTTTTAATTGTAAACCTATTCTATATGCCATTTTCTAGCAGTGCAGTGATTTATTATTATTATTATTATTATTATTTTAAAAAGTTTGGAGCACCCTCCCACACCCAGTGAAATCAATAGTAAAGGTAAAGGGACCCCCGATCATCAGGTCCAGTTATGTCTGACTGGGGTTGCGGCGCTCATCTTGCTCTATAGGCTGAGGGAGCCGGCGTTTGTCCGCAGACACCTTCTGGGTCATGTGGCCACCATGAAAAAGCCGCTTCTGGCAAACCAGAGCAGCGCATGGAAACGCCGTTTACCTTCCCGCCGGAGCGGTACCTATTTATCTACTTGCACTTGGACGTGCTTTCGAACTGCTAGGTGGGCAGGAGCTGGGACCGAGCAATTGGAGCTCACCCCGTCTCAGGGATTCGAACCGCCGACCTTCTGATCAGCAAGCCCTAGACTCTGTAGTTTAACCCACAGTGCCACCTGGGTCCTGTGAAATCAATAAATACCTACTATTCCCAGATCAGGAGTTACTTGGGCTTGGCAGTCTGCAGGAAAAGTTAGAACAAAAAACAATAAAATAAAATAAATCCTAGCATGTCTGCACACCTTTAAAGAATACTCTCTGCCTCCATTAAGGCTTTTGGTGTTATTGTTTTAAACTGTTATCTTATCCTAGAGTGGACCCATCATCTCTGCATTTTATTGCTCTGAACCTTTTCCCTCCCATGTAGTCCTCCTTCACTTCCACCCACAACATACACTGACCGTAGTTTGTATTCTGGTAAAGTGCAGATTTTTCAGACTAGCAAATAACTCCCACTTTGCTTTAGCCCCCCAGTGCTGCTTTCTCAGCAGGTTTCCTAAAGTTAGGTTGCCCCCTGCTGCTATGGCTCCATTAGAAGATAAAGCTGGATATAAAATCTGTTTCGAAACCTGCCATTATGCACATGTTAACCCCCCCCCCCCAGCACCACCACCACCCCTGGAACCAAATTGTTTCAGGGCAGGTTGGAATCTAGTAATAAATAGCTCGGATGGTGCTTTGGTGTGACACGATTATTTTAAAAAAAAAAAAAACAAGGAAGAAATGCAAATGTTAAACGATTCCTTTTGTTTTCTAGAAAAGACAATATTTATTGGAAAACACGCTTCTGAGTTCCTATTGATTGAAATGAGAGTGCTGTAAAAGGTGTCTGTGGCCTACACAGGATGCTAAGTGGAATCCTATTAAACAGATACTGTTACCCAAATTCCCTGCTATCAATTAGACTCTTGCTGCATGAGAGATACTGAATCATTGCAGGTTCACTCAATATATGAACCTCTGGCTCAGAATAGAGGCACGATCCTTGAGGGTTCAGAATAGAGGCATGATCCTTGGTGGTTGCACAACTCCTGCAGCACATATCAGTTGAGCTTGCACAAGAATTTCACAACACGCAAGGCCCTTGACAAAGGACGGGCAATGGTCCAGCAGCCGTGCTTGGGAAGTTGGAGCTTTAAATCAAGAGCGTTTTTGAGATCTGGCCCCCATTGTCCTGGGGTGAAGCTGAGCTTTAAGCTGGGCGATGTATCGATACATCATGGTAATGGTTTCATAATATTAGACATGACGATACATCACGAATCGCAATGTGTACGTGTGCTATGTAAAAAATCATGTTGTGGAAAAAAACATGAAGCCAGTCACTTCTCATGATTCTGCCGCCTCTGTTGCTCTGTAGTATAAAAGAACAGTTGTAACAATAAGTTAAAGATAAATAAAAATGTTTCAGTCTTAGTTCCTTATGCTTAAGGTTTCTGCAGTCGTATGGATGGAATACATTTTACAACACCCCCCTGTCCCCAATTCTGCAAAAGTGCTACTGGTGGCAGTCAAAGCAGGAACACAGGACTCTGTGTGTGTGTGTGTGTGTGTGTGTTACATTATGGAAATTGAGCTCTTTAGAGTTTGTGCCTGCCTGTTGCCCTTGTGGGGACAGCATTAGCAGAGCTTCCAAAGTTGGGCAAGGTGTTGGAGGTGGCAGGAAGTGTTTGGTTTGGTTTTCCCCATTTGTTCCTTTGTTTTACATGTGCTTCTTCCGATTTTTAAATTCCTTTATTTTTCTTAAGCTTCTTGCATTATAGACATGCCTTAAAATATTAATATAACAACTCCCTGATATTTTTTTTCAGCCCTAAGGATACTGAAGTGAGCTTTGTGTCAGCTCAGGACAGCCAAGGGCTTATCTCCTGTCCACAGTGTTCGGCCTCTTACCTATTTTAAAGTTTGTTTTGTGTTTGTGGGAGAAGTTGTCTTGCATTGCCCTCGCTCTACCCAGTAAACATTTTGCAGGCGGAAAGTTTGGTTTGCACCAGAGAACAGTTGAGCGGATGGAAATTGCTTAATCCCTTGTGCTGTGTAGCATCTGCAGCGCTCACACGGACAGAGCCAGCGTGTCAAATGATGATTCACATGATGGAAAGACTGCAGAAATATTTCTTAGTAGCATCAGAAGCAAAGGAACGTTTTCCAACCCTGCCTAATGAAGAATGGAAAATATGTTGATTTAACTCTTGAAAAATGTTCAGTAGACATGGGGGCGGGGGAAACACCCAACCTCTGTGCCATATCTAATTTCATTAGTAAGCTGTAAATGGCAAAATGATGAAGAGATAAAGTTTCAAAGGGCTGAGGACCCTCACATTTTCTGTAACATTAATCATATGCTTTTAATTTTCATGCAGCATCACTTGGTAGTGTTCTGTCCTGCTTTCATGATTCTTAGGAGCTGGTTTAAAGTATTAAGATGTAAGTGCTTCTCTTATCTCGCTGAGTAAATCTGCTCTGCTGCGCAGCTGGAACAGGCAGGGTGGGGGGTGAGGCGGGACAAAGGGCCCTCTGGGAATGCTGGGATGCCAAAGCGCCACCATCTGGGCTGTCCCGCCCAAACGCCTGAAATTTATGGCCTCGTGTGTCCAACGCTGAGTGCCTTTCCACTAAACCCCATCGCATCCCAAGCCTTGCCTTGGCCCCTCTCCATTCCCACCACCCGCTTAATGGGCTTTTTCTCTTCTACGCTATAGAAGGGGCAAAGGAAAATGAATTGTCTCTACTGAGGTAATTAAGCTCCCAGGAAACAGCCTCATTAGACTAATAAAGAGTAAATAAAGCAGTAAAGGACACACTATTCTTTCAGTTAATCAGGCAAATTCAAGGGAAATGAACTGCCCGCCCCCAGACACACTTATCCAGCTGCTCCTGAATGCCAGAGAATCTGTGCAAAAAATAAAATAAAATAGAAGAGCACAGCCCAGCCCACCTCCCATCGCCCTCAAAGTTGTTCCTGGCCACTTACGAAGCTTTGCAAGACATTCTTCTTTGGAGGGTGAAACCACCTGAACCTATTATTCTTGGCTTGCGGGCAATATTCTCCCTGGGCGCTTCCCCATGGGGCTGCTTTCAGGTGGGATGCAGTCACATACTGGCAAGTGCAGGTCACACGATTTCAGTTGATTTGGAGGTCCTGCGCACACAGAAGTCACCTCCCTGCCCCCCGCAAACTGGACTTTGCATAATAAGGAAAGTGATGGGGAAACACCCCAGGAAAGTACGGGATAACATTCACCTGACACAACAAATCAGAATGGAGCCTCGGTAAAGCACTGGCAGCGTCCCCTGAAAATGTTTCTGCAAACAAATTGATGTATATACCGCTTATATTCCAAAATGGCTCTAGGAGGTTCAGTTACAAAATTGATACATAGTAACAATTCCATTGGGGCATTAAAACATCCTTAATTAAAATATACAATTAAACACACAGTTAAAAAGCATGACAATTGAAACAGTTACCGGTAAAAAAAAAAAAACAGGGAGGGAAGGCTGAATCTGTCGATGTTGGATTCTCTCTGTTCCTAATTTTTCAGTCTCGTGTTCAGTTTTCCACATTTCCACATACGTTTGCAATTTTAAAAATTGGCCTGCACTTTTGTGTGAATTTCTCTTACTATACACATTTTTATATGATTTTTTCCCCTACTACAGACATTTTTGCCAAGCAGTGCCCCCTAACTTTATTTATTTATCTGTTGATCAGAATCAAATGTCTCTCTACCCACCCACTGCCACCCATTCCGCTCTGGCAGGTTGTGTTTTTCTGGGTATCTTCCCTCTATCAACAGCCCCTTCCCGGTGTTATAAGTGCATGTGCAGAGACTTTCAAAAAGTTGTGCATTGTATCCATATTGGCTTACTTAAGCATTTCTGCTTCTTGTGTAGATTACAGATTTACTGAAGGTTATTGTTGTGCAATGCATTTCCACACCCCCAAGGAGTGTGTGTGGAGGATGGGCAGCAGAGCACACAGTGACTAACTGGGGAAGCCAGCCGGCCTGCAAGTGTCAACGTCAGGCTGTGCCCCTGCTTCAGTACCCTCAAAAGGAGCTCGCCTTGAACAGCCTCTGCAGGTTCTGAATCTCTTCCACCCTCTGCCTGTGGAATGGGCCTCGGCGCTAACCTCCTTCCACATTTGTGGACTTTCTTGACCCAGCACAGGTCTCAGTAAGGCTCTTGAGAAGAGGGGGTCTTAAAGGGAAGGAAGGAAGAAAAACGAGAAACGAAATAAGATAAATCCATGACTTGAGCCTCCGCCATGCAGTGCATTCGAAGCACTGACGGAGCTCACAAACAGCGATATGGAGAATGAAATTAGCAGCAGAAGTATTAAAATATTGATAGCCACCATTCCTAGCCTAGGCTTTGCCCATCAATAATTCAGCTTACCTTGAAAGATAGTGTAAGATTTTGGACTTTGCTTTATCATGTTTTCGCTTGGCAAGATGGGCTTGTGTTTCTCTCTCTCTCCCCCACCCCCCAATTTTCTGAGCAGGAGGTCTCTGGGAAATAACACTCATTCTTATGCGGTCCATAGCTGCAATTTACATTGGGTGGCTTCATAAAGGGAAAACAAAATAAAATAAGAGAGAGAAAGAAAAGTTGGGAGAGGAGAGGAAGCTTTCTTTGGGACAAGCAGTTGAGCTGCGTGTGTGTGTGTGTGTGTGTGTGTGTGTCGCGGGCTGAGATAATTTTTTTTGGCAGCCCCCATCACCTTCCAGGAAACATTAGAAAAGTTGTGCCACTCATTCCTAAGTGCCCCTTGACAAATCCCCAGCTGTGAAGTTGGACTCACATTCCACAAAACAGCCTCAACGACACTTGAGGAAGCACCGTGGGGTGGAGAGAGCCAGAGTGCAGGTTGATGTGTGCATGTGTGTGATTGTGAACATCAGCAGAACTCCCCTGCCCCCTCCTAAGCAAATGTTGTTCCACCTGCTAGGCAGGAATGAGCATCTATCCAACTTCGCAAAAGAAGGCCAGAGCACTGCTGGTTGTGTGTGGCCTCTGACTGCAACAATGTGCCCTGGGTCATTTGGGAGAGTGCCTCCAGTTTAGAGCATTGTGGTGTCTGTGTGTTAGTGTGTGTACCTGTGCACACACACACACACATGGGGAAGCTTTACACTACAGAAGCAGTCCTGTTGAGAAGGGGGCATTTTACCCCACATACATTCCAAGCAGAGGCTGTGTACACATGACCCTTTACTCCAGCTCCCCATGTGCTCCCATGTTTGAAGCTGAGTACACATGACAGTAGTCACAAGTCATACCTTATCCTGTAGTGTCTTGAGAAACAGTGCATGCAGTGAATTGGAGTTTGGTGCAGGAAAACAAGCCAGGTACTGCACATTGGGTGAAGACATCCCCGCCCCCTCTCTGGTGTGTACAGGCAACTTAAAAGAGCAACTTGAAACACAGTGCAGGGGAAGGCGACCTCGCTGCGTTTCAAGCTGCTAATGTGTACATAGCCTAAGTCTGCTTGCACATTAGACTTTTAGCACATAGGCATTTTTAAAGTCCTTTGCTGTGGAAAGGCAGGGACATTCCCCCAGGCGATATAAACAATGGGGAGTGTGTTTGTATATGAGACAGATACACATTCACATTGACTGTGAGAGAGAAGAACACTTGGAGATCTGGGAAGCCACAGAGCTTTTTCTGGAAGTTCCTATGCTGTTTGCACAACCTACTCATGCTTAAATTATTAGTTAAGGCTGTGGTGCTGAACACTGATGTTTGGTCAATGGTTTCCTGACTGCATTTTGCTGGGAGGTGTTGGGAAATTCTTTCATGTACTGCCGCGTAATCTGTCCTTGCCCTTTTCTCTGATTTTTTTTTTTTTTAAAAAAAACATTATGGAGTGATGTCTCCTGGTTCCTTTATTAAAAGTGTGTAAAGTTCAACCATGTTTCCGAAACAAGCGCCTAAGTTCGCATTTAGTTAAGAACTTGCACAAGATCCATTTTGAAAAGGCTGGAGACCCCATCCTCCTTTCCCACATATTTTTAAGAACCCTGCTTTTTTAAGAAAAGGAAAGAAAAACCAGGAGCCCCCAAATGAGCCAAATGTTGTTTCCATGGAAGCAATTAATGGGGAGAGCAATTTATAAGACTGATGCAAGAAAAAAGGGGGGGGTGACGAGAGCACTTCATGATATCCCCCGCTGCTTTGAAACTGTCTCCAGGAAAAAAAAGTCTGTTGTGAAGGAAGTGAGTGCTCTGTTCTTCAGCAGAACAAAAGAAGGAGACGGGCAAATGAGGTCAGGACAGTGCTATTCTCTCCTAGGAAGTACCACTGGGACTCCACAGCTCTTGCGAGGCGAGGAAAAGTCAAGTAAATCCTCATTTTATGACATATTCCTCCTCTGTGCAGCTTTTGCCCTGATGCACATCAGTTTGCTGCTTTTGAGGGCCAGAGGCATCTTGAAAGCAGCTGGATGCCAGCTCTGAACCTGGATGAAAAGACAAAGGCAGGTTGGAGAAGAGACCCCCTGCTGCCCCCTGTCCCGACTCCACTGGAATGGTGTCTGCAGCCAACAAGAGGGGGATCTTCCCCCAACTTCCTCATGCCCAGCATGGATGCAAAGTTCCTTTTTAATCAAAGATGGATAAAAGCAAAGCCAGAGCTTACTTTTGCATGTGAGGCCAGAGGTTCAACAATCAATCCCAACAGTTAGTGCTGGGGTGATGCTAAAAGCAGCACCTGCTTTCCCCACGAAGGGGGGTATCCAAGAGGGTCCTTCCAGACAGGTATTTTTTTTTTAATAATGGGAGTGGTATTGCTCATGCTTGCTCTTTTATTTTTATTTTTTGCAGCAACCATATGATGTCACCATCATCAAAATGCCACCCTGTATTCTCGTTTAATCCAGATTTATCCTGTCCATGGAATATCCTGCAGTATTATTTATTATTTAATCTCATATACCATTTGCAATTCCTTTGCAGTATTGAGCCCCCAATCTGGCAGTAGCCTTGATTTAAAAGAAAGCACTTTCTGCCTTTTGTACTTCAAGGGCTACACCCAAAAGCGACTGAGTGGACATGAGAAGCCCACTTCGGAATCGTATATTAGGAATAAGAGACAGTAAAAAATCTATTACTGGACAGTGACAAAGGTTTGTTTGTTCATTTGTTTGTTTTAAAATTATCCTAAGCATTCCAGATACATAGGTATTTTGATGTTTACGGCCCAGCGCCAGCTTAGCCATATTGTGCTACACTCTTGCCCTCTTGCATGCAAAATCCAGAAGGAAGGCCTCCTGGGAGTGGAAGGAGGTTGATCCTCAGTGGGGAGACTAGCAACACTTCCTCCTTGCTAAGATTCAGTTTTGAGGTGCCTGGCAGGAAGCACCTCTGAGCCGTTGCCCCCCACTCCTCCCTTAAGTTCCAGGGTCACCTGGGGGTCTTGAACACCTCCTGGAAGCAGGTTTGTGGAATTCCCATGGCAGCCTTGAAATTGTACAGCTACTCAATGCTTTCTAAATTTAATTAAATTTTATAGTTATACCCCATTTTCCTATTAAAAATAATCAAAGCAGCAGTTTTGGTTTTGTTTCCAGCCAGCTCAGGATGAAAACTTAATGGAGTTTTGGCAGCTTCCCTCTGCTACTGATTGCTCCCCCCCCCCTCCTAGATATTTCTATGCCACCAGATATTGTGTGTGTGTGTGTGTGTGTGTGTGTGTGTCAAGGTGACAAAGAAGATAAAACCATTAATTAAGTTATATCAGTAAAAACAAATTAGAAGTTAGAAATGAATGAATCAAATTAATCATCAGCTTAACTGGATCGCCCCTTGGGGAAACTCTGGATGAACAAATGAGTCTTCGGCAGGTGCCTAAGTGCCAGTCCTGAGGGCACTGCCTGCCATTTCCTGGAGCACATTCCAAAGGGCCGCTCTGGGAGCTCAAACCCTTTTCAAGGGTGTTGCGCTTTAATTTCTCCACAAGATGTGCTGGTGTGTGTTGTGTGGGTGTGTGTTTTTGTTAAGGTATGAACAATCTGAGACAGAATCTTACCTGCAGAGGGCAGCCTTTCTCCACAAAACAGAAATTCAAAGCTCCTTGTGAACCTAAAACATCATTTGAATTAACGGAACATGGATATGCATGTGTAAAAATCATTAAATCATGAAAGGTATAACTGCCCCTCCCAGCAGAGCATTAGGCTATTTGAAATAACTGGTGATTAAAAAGTAGGAATGGGGGAGATATGTGTATGTGTGTGTGTGTGTGTGTGAGAGAGAGAGAGAGAGAGAGAGAGAGAATGAGAGACACACAAATGAACATACACACACCCTGCTTTCCCATGTTGTTGTTAGACATGATCAGAGATAAACTTACCTGTGAATAAGCAGAATGGTAAGATCATTAGGAATGTCCCAAGACAGTATCCACCAGAACCTGAAGAAAAACAACAACTACACTGCTAAGCTTGAATGTTAGCCTTACAATACTGTTAAGACAGGTTGATAAAATATTTTTGCTTAACAGCTATGCAAAAACAACCCCAATGTTTCTGTGGGTAGGTTTAAACATACTGGCATAAATATTGGGGAGCATGGCAAGAAAATGCTTTTAAATGAAGACCACGTAAGAAAACTGCTCTTTCTCGCAAGAAGGACTGCTGCTGTGGATGACACACAATGTGTTAAAATGAAGGGCAGTTTCTTCAAAGTCCCTCCTCTGGAATCTGAGCTCTAAGCAGAGGCATCCCAATGAAATCCTCAGCTAGTCCAGCTCCTGTTTGCTTCCCTGGGGCTCCTGGTTTGCTCTGGACAGAGCCAGACAGGCCACAGCAAAGGCTATTTTAGGACACACACATACACAGCAAAGCCGAAAGCTTTCAGTAGGGAAGAGGAGAAATGCCTTTGTGTTGTGGGGTTTATAGAAGCTCCTTTTTACAACAACAAGAACTATCATTGTAAATAATGAGGGCCCCTCGTCCTCTCTGTTTGTTCTGCACCAATACATACTGGATACTACAGGATTTGGGGGTCCTTTGGGCTTGATCCTATTTAAGGGATGAGGGAGAGACTTGGTTCAGCTCACATTGTAATGCGAATCTACCTAATTTGCACTTGGGGAACAATAGGTGAACCAAAACACGAAAGTCACACTTACCAAAGTCCCCTTTCCAAAAGTTGTGTAGAGAAATTTGTGTCCTTGGGGAAGGTGTGCATAAGAATGCATATATTCATGGAAATAACATATAATATGCATTATATGAGAAGAGGTGGCTTGCCAAAATGTATACTGTATATATTAGGCAAAATTACTTGCAAATCTTTAGGAAAAATGCATTCTAAACTCCTGATGAACTTGCAAGATTATTATTTTTCCCTTAAAAAGAATTGCAAATTGATGTGGAAATGGGGCAATTTGAAATTAAGAATGGGAAAACGATAAACTGAGAGAATCTGAAATGGGCAGATTTGTCCATTCCTGCTCACATTATTAATATTTGTTCCCCTTTTAAATGTTCTAGTTACATTTTTAAACAATTGTAGCCCTTTAAAAAAAAATGGTAGACTACTAATTGCTTTAAGGCACATTTGTTGCATTTTTCACTGCTGAATTTCAGTTATATTTTGGAAATTAAAAGTGTATTTGCAACTATATATGTATATATATTCCTTAAGTATTAAGTGTTACATTAAGAGTCCCAAAAATGTTGAGAAGAGCAGCAAATTGGTGAGAATTGAATTGTGGCTTGAAGAAACTATTGTTAAGGAACTCTCATCAGGTTTCAAAATAAATTTCAGTTTGTTCTAAAAATGATTTTCTGTTTTGAAAATATAATAACCAAACTCTGAAACTTACAGAAATATTCCACACTCTAATTATTATTTGGAAAGAGCTAATTTATGCAGTGTTTGAGTTTTCAGGGTTGGAGAGAATCAGTAGCCTCTTCTGACTCAAAATGACATCAGTGGGACCATTGTAATGAAATCCCCATCTGTTTCCGTTATTAATGCCTTATTGGCAGGTTAGTAATGCAGCTCCTCAGTCAGCTCCCAGGTTGAAAATAAGCGTGCAACTGGGTTGCGGTTTAATTTTTGTTTAACAACTGAGTGGTTATAATAATCCCATAGTTGCATTAAAAAAATAGTTGTTGTTTTTTTTAAAAAAGAAAAACCTTTCTGACGTTAGGATTTCCACATTCAGATTAGCCACTTTTATTTTTTTGTTAAACATGGGAGAAATCTGCTTTTAAAAACTAGTCATGGACTTTAATTACTATTATTTTTGAAGAGGTTATAAATTCAATATGTAAAAAAAGTGGTTTTGTTTTATATTTGCCACTCTGAAATCTCGGCTAAATATTTTTCCACATTGGAGGAAGATAGTTTAATAGTTTTCATTTTTGCGTGCTGTTGCTGTTATCGCTATTCCATTATTGTCATTGACAAAAAATACGGTAACAATATTGTTATTAACAGAAAGCAAATATTTTAATAGGCATTCAGAGGTTAAAATTATATATCTTTCAACTGTGGATGCTTTGACTCTTAGGAAAGTCATTTTAATAAATAAATAAAAATGTCTTGTTTAAATGCTTGTAAATTCTGGTTCATTTTTGGTCCTTCAGCTGCATGTTTGGGCTTACAAATGGTCTTTTAGTACCTGCTTTCCCCCACTCCACCCCACCCTCTGCGGTCTCTCTCTCTCTCTCTCTCTCTCTCTCCCCCCCCCCCGTCCTCAGAACGGCTAAATTCTAAATCCCCTCCGCTTGCTACTATGCCGCTTTTCCCGTTTAATTTTGCATTCATTGCGGCTGTATGGAGAGTGCAGTTTTTTTAGCCTCCTTTTGCCCCTTTCCTTTCATTTGAAGATTAAAGGCGAATGCTGAAATATATCAAAAATAAATAAGGTGCTGCAAAGCTCATTCATCACCATCCCTGGTTTGCTGGCTCTTTGTTTCTGTTTCATGCTGTGTGCTTTACATTACATTTCACAAGCTTCTTTTCCTCCCTCTCGCCCTCTTCTGCAGTTTGTTAAAACCTGAGTATTTTCATAGGACTTGCAAACACATTTGTGTACAGGGAACGCTGCCCTTCAGGGTGTCCTGGGACGAGTGCAGATTCTTTTTGGCCTAACCCTGAACACTGTTTTGACTGTTCAATCAAAAATGCAATTGTTCAGCAGCCCAAAACGCCGTTTTATGCCTGGAACCAGGCATGAGAATTCCTGGTGGCAAAGCGGTCCAGGTCAGAAGAGAGCATCAAAGTGGGGCCAGAAGACTGCTGTGGTTAAAAGCAAAAGGTCCAGCGGCAGCGGCTGCCTCCCCACCCACACATCCGCTGCCTTGTTCCACACACAGGCTGGCAGGAGGAGATGGGTTTGCTATTCGAGCATGATGTAATGGGAACCGAGTCGAATCAGGACACTACAAAGGCCCAGCAGATTTGCCCATAGGTAATCCATGATTTTGTCAAGCTGTGTGAGTGAGGAAAAGGGACCCTTGCCTCGTGGGATGCCCTTTTGCAATTAAAACTACTCCCTCCAAATAAGAGCTTTTCTGCAGCAAAGGAGTTGACTGTTTCTCCTCCTCTTCCTCCTATTTTATTCTAAACCTTTGTTTTTGCTGTAATCCCCTCTGTCCTTCTGCTGCTGTTCTGTCCACTGAAGTTCTCCATGGCATTCTCACGGAGTTGTTTTCCATCCCTTGGGTGGCAGTGGAATTCCCTCTCCAGAGAGGTTAGACTAGTGCCCTTCTTGCTGTCTTTCCTCTTGCAAGCAGACAGGCCTTTGAAAAATAGGGGCAGATGATGCTGGCCACTGGGCCACTGTCAGGGCAAGCGGTATTTTAACGCTGGTTTCAGTGTTGTTTATTGTATTTCAACTATTGCTTCTAACTAGCTTTTTATTATTACTTTGTGTTTTAAAATGATGTTTTAAAAATGTAGTGAGCCACCTTGAATACCAGCTTGGGAGAAAGGAGGGATATAAATACATTTAATAAGAAACGTAATCATAATCATGATTTTGCAATTTCTCTGAAGACGGCACATGGATGGAGGCGGGAACGCCTTGATGTACCTGAGAAGTTAGTTGAAGCGGCAGCACTGTCAGCCACACCTGGTTCTGCAGTGGGAACTGGCTTCTAAATCCATCTCAAATTGGTTTCTGGGGGTGGGGGAAGAACTGATTTGCGGTCTTTGCTTTATTGCATGACTTGGCTAGGTTTTCATCTAGCTATCTCAATGCAGACCATATTTTAGCAAATGGAAATTGCTACATGCACCCATTCTACATATTACAGCCTGCAATCATATAAAGGAATGACAGGGAAGATGTCAAACCCTAGCTTTATAGCAGGATGTAGCAAAAGTAGTTGGTTTTTTTTGTCTTGAAAAGACCACTAAAAAAAAACCCCCAAGCAAACCAACCTCCCTGCAGATGAATGGCTTCGTGTTGCACAGTGGCAGAGAAATGGTTAAATTATGCACTAGTTGGCGTCTGAAAGCCGTCTGTCCTCCTCCTTTGCTGACTGAGAGGTTGACCAGTGTCAAGCCAGCCTGATGTGTTCAGCATACCTTCATTGCATCATAAATAAAGCAGACGAATTACTTTTTCTTCCTAGGGTGGAATAAGCACTAGGATGGGGAGAGATGGGGACTGGGGGTGTCTGCCTGATGATTTGGAGGGGGGGGCTAAGAATTAGGGGCAAAGGGAGGGAGAAAGAGGCGAGCGAGCTTTGCAACTGCTCTATGAATCTCTGGATGGCAGCTGAGAACAATGGGGGGAAGCAAGCAATTACCTCCAATCCTTTCCCTTATCCAGGCGCAGAAAATATATTCCTGCCTGAGACCCCCCCCCTTTTATATCTCTAATTCAATTCTTAGAGGAAGGCGAGGGAAGATATAACAAAGGGAGGGGGGTGCTTCTGTCAACCAGGCCGATTTGCAGTTGCAGGACCCAACTCTCTCTGCCTTAGTGAACAATCTCTCGGATCCTGTGCTCTGCGAGGCTTCGGAGGGAACCTCTGAAAGGCGTTCCTTCCCCCAAAACTCTTTCGCAAATCCTTGGCAGACGCTGAATTGTTAGCCTGCCTGTTCTTTCGCCTCCAGGAGTCAATTCCAATGTGTAAACACAGAGCCCTCCATATCACATCCTCTGGACTGCAGCAATTAATGGCCTTTTGCTAATGGCTTTTTAGCCTGAGGAAGTCCAATCTAGAGAGAGTTTGCTGCTGAATTTTCCCCTCCCCTTCAATAATCCATACATGTTGTCCCATGTGGACATGAAGATGCACGGGAGCACTTTTGCAAGTGATGCTCCAGTGAACTCTTTTTGGTTTGGAATGTGTTGCTTCTATATGCTCCCCTAGTGTGGGAGCAGAAGTGGGTGAGGGCCATTTGAAAACAGAAGGCACAGCCTAGGAGCAAACAGAGCTTTTCCGTTCGGTTTGCAGACCTGCAAGAGGCAAAAGCTGTGTTATGCCAAAATGGCTCAATCCATGTTAGAACCATCCCATTCCCCTAGGTTGGCTGGCTGGCACGATTGCACCCCAGTTACCCTCTTGCGGAGGACCAGATTTGCCACCAGGCAATCATTCCATTCCTGGCTCCTTTGTTGAGGGAGCAGGGCTGGTGCAGCACCCACATGTCAACATAGGGCCTTCTTCCATGGCGAGATGATTTCCTCTGCCTTTTACTGGGAAAGAGCATCCCTGGAGGGTCGCACAAACTGTGGTGTGTGTTGGGGGGCTATAAATACAAATAACACATGAATAAATAAAAATACTCAAGCCGCTGATGTCCTTTGTTTATTCGAAACACTTAGCTGGGCTCTATTGGGGGTGGGCGGGCTGAAAGCTGTACTGTTTTAGAGCTATGAAGCAATGGGTGAAATGAAGATTGATGAACACATGCTCACACGGCAGACTTCTTGGCTATTTCTGTGCATTAATGCTAAAAAAGGAAGAGGCCGTTTCTTTCTGATACGTTT
Source organism: Lacerta agilis (assembly GCF_009819535.1). Taxonomy (NCBI): domain Eukaryota; kingdom Metazoa; phylum Chordata; class Lepidosauria; order Squamata; family Lacertidae; genus Lacerta; species Lacerta agilis. The sequence continues at coordinate 40,016,365 of NC_046319.1, read as the reverse complement.
TGCAATATTTATTTATTTATTGCCTCCCCCCCCCATGCCTCGTGGTGATGTACAAAATGCAATAAAGGCAGCTCCCAACATTTTGGGTATAAGTAACTCTGTGAGCCTCCCGTCCATAGAGGGCAGGGTTGAGACTAACAGATAGGGAAGACACCTAAGCTCCACCCTTCCTTGTGCTACATCTCTTTCTTTATCCCTCTTATTTGCATGAAGATGCGCCAGTCATGTAGCATACAATCCAAGGCCAACCTTGTGAATATGAAATAACTAGTTTTTTCTTTACAAGTGAGACTCCAGAGTATTTTAGTCTACCTGTTGTCAGTGGTGTTGCTTCTGTTGCTGGCACCCAGAGTGGGTGTGCATGCGCTGGGCTGAGGGGCACGTGTGCCAGGCAGGGAGGTGCCAGCCTAGCCCTCACTGCTGGAGTGACTCTGCCCCCACCAAAGCAAAGTGGGGCCGTGCTGAGCTACTTGCCTGCCTGCCCACACAGGGGGGAGACTGGCTGGCCAACACAGCCCTTGGTGGGTGGAGAGGAGCACTGGGCCAGGCAGTGCTGGGGCACCTGGGGGGGGCACCTGTTTTGTGCCTCCTCAGAAACTATGTGCCTCGGACCACGGCCTGCCTGGCACACCCCATGTTACGTTCCCGCCTGTAGTATCTCAATAGGATGGGCAGACACACTTTTAAAAGCCCTGGCCTGAGTTGCTGCAGAGCGGCCTCCTGAGATCTTTGGAACCTGCAGGAGAAACTCCTGAAGACTGCAGTGAACTATTGGAAATATAAGGGATAAGACAGTCTCTCAAGTAACTTGGTCTTGAGCTGAATAGAGTCTTGGGGCTTGTCCACACTTGCCTCTCATCTGCGCCTTCCATGCGTGGTCCATTCTTGAAAGCTCCATGTCCGAGCGCTTTTTCCTTCTTCATTTTTTATTTTTATTTTTTTGCTCTGGAGCTTTCCGTGTGAAAACCGCTCTTTGAAGCTGAATCGGAGCAAATGGCAATCCACAGAAAACCCAAACTGCTGTTTGTATTTCTTCAGCTTTAAAGAGTGAGCTTTCACAGGAAAAAAAGAGTGCTCAAACCCAGAGCTTTAAGTGTGGAACTGTGCCTGGAAAGAGTGGGGCAAAACAGAAGTGCAGATACCGGTAAGCCCATATATGTTAGTAATAACAGCTTGAACTTGGTCTGGTAGCAGATGGGTGGACAGTGCAAATCCCACAAGCAGGGTGTTATATGCTGCTGGGAGTCTCCCCCCACAAGAAACCTGGCCACCATGTTCTGCACCAGCTGCAGTTTTTTCTATGCATTTTGGAACCTGAATTCTTTGATTCAGAGCATGCCAGAGACCCTCCACCACTATCCCTGGCTGTGGTGTGCCATGGCCCTTTTCACCCACACAAAGTATCTGCTCACTCCTGGAACCGGGAAGGGAATTGTATGACCTTGGCCTGACTGGCTCCCTTCCCAGGATCTTCTTCAGATTGATTCTTGTGCCCCCCCCCCAGAGTTGTGGATAACAGCAGGAGCGGCCAAAGTGCTGCCTTCCAGATGTTGCTGGACCAGAACTACACCATCCCTCACTCTTGGCCACATTGCCTTGGGCTGATGGGTGCCAGAGTCCAACAACATTTGAAGGAAGATGCCACGGTTGGGATACGCTGGTCTAAAGCTCCTTAAATCATCTGGATTTGCAGAAACTTGTTTTATGGGCTTTTTAAAAAAATATAAATATATCACTTGCTCTAAATATCTTTCTTAGGCTTGCAAATATCTTGCAATCAAAGTCATGAGGATGGAAATATTGTTTTTCTCTAGTTGTACTTTTTGAGATGGAGCAAAGAGAATAAGAGCATTAGAGGGAATTTAGAGGAGGCTTTGAGTATTAAATCCTCACCTCTTCTGTGAGATAACATAGTTCTGTAAATCTGCACAAGACCTTTGTTTAAACTCCCCCTGCAGGGTGAGGAGGAGGAGGGTGCCTGTATCCCCCTCCCCACCTGCCCTGCACGCCTGATGCTCACTGGCTCTGCTTTACATAATACTCACCTGCATCGCTGATATTAACCCTGATGTGATGGCATTATGATTGCTATTTACAGTGTGAGGCTGCTTATGGTAATCTTGAAAGGGATTAATAAAATAAATTAAATGATAGAGATATTAATGCTGTTGCCAACAAGCAACAATACTTGACAGCCGATGAAAAGGAACCTTGGTGTTAATAGACCTGGAAAGAGAAAGTGAGAAGGTGGGGTGTGTGTGTGTGTAAGAATCCCAGGTACTTCAGTCCAATACACCTGAAACTGCAGAGTGCTTCTCCCTCCACCAACCTTTTCCCTTTCATGTTCTATATCCATCCTCTGAGCTGCTTAAAATGTACTGGGTAAGCTGTACATGAGTGGTGGGGAAACTCAGGCCAGGTGGGAGAGGGGCTGAATGTGGACGATACCAGCATAGACAGCTGCTACTAGTGCACAGTGTGCGAATTACGCCATTTTCTGGGGAGGCAAGGAGCTGAACAGGATGCCCATCTTGACCATATTGAGGGCTCCCTGGAGGCACCCAGTTGGGCACAGGAGGCAGCAGGATAGCTCAGGGCCATGTGGACCTTTCGGGACTGATCCAGCACAGCTCTGTTGCTTAGGGTGGTAAACCCAGCCCGACTACTTTGCTCTTTATGTGGATTTAGCACCTGAGTTCCAGAATTCCATCTGGAATACACATGGAAGCAAAGGGAGGGTGGACTGAATCTGAGCCAAGGATTTGGAGGGCCCCCAATTTAAGCAGATCACAATCTGTGCAAATAGTTCACCCAATAATTGTCCGAATAGTGAGATAACAGAATACAGTATGTAAATGGACAAGGGGGAAAACAATCCCAACTGGAGAAGGTTAGCCATATGTGGCAGAGGCCAAAAGAGGGGGGTCCTTGTTTCTTTTCCTTATTCCCCCGCATGTTCCTTCCCTCATTCTCCCGCCAGTTGGTTGCAGCTGGCCATCGGCTTGGGTTTCTCACAGGGAGACCGAAAGGGAGGCTGTAAATGAAGCAGCAACACACACCTGGAAAGAATCATGTGGCCTCCTTGACCTCAGGGCTGGACGTGGAATTGGGGCATGTCTGGAGGGCGCAGAAAGGAGTGTGGGAAAAGGTGCAGGGAGAGTCACAGGCGTTGAGAGGAGGAGGAGGAGGAGGAGGAGGAGGAGGAGGCCAAAGGCAGCCACCGGAGCTGGATCACTGCTTTTGCAACTGCCTAATTGGAAACAAAGAACCCCACAAAATCAAGCTGTCTTGGGCTCTCCAAGTTTGTTCAGGTGCCTGAAGAATAGAGCTAAAATAAAATGCACATCTTAAGGACACTGGCAGCTGCCTTAGACCAAGTCAAACCATTGCCAGATCAGAACTACACTAAAGGTACACCGAGTCAGAGTTATGAAGGTGGCAAGCCAAGGCAAGGAGCAGTTGGGGGACTGTGAGAGAGCAGGGGAAATGTTCTGGTTGATCCTGGCAAGCCCTGAGTTCTGCTCACCCTTTTGCCCTCAGCGTCAGCTCAACCAGAGAGAGAAAACTGAGCTCCCCCCCCCCAACAAAGGTGCAGAAAATGCTTGATGAAAAGGCAAATGACCTGCCAGTGGAGCAACCAAGGCAGACCAGGCACACTCCTGCAGCAGAACTCAGGCTCCCAAAGCATGCAGAGATGGGGCAGCTCTTTTTCTTTCTTGCAAACAAACACTTTCCACAAGGTTTTCCTATCCAGGCTGCTTGAGCAATAGTTATGATGCAATGGCAAAAGGGAATGCCATGGAAACTTAGCTGAAATTCATATTCTTTAAAGATTCTGTCAAAAGCCCTTCAGCAAGTTCCTTCTGGGCTAAATTAACACAGAGAAGTTGCAGGATTTCAGACATAGGGATGGGGAAGAAATTTGACTGGGTTCATATTTAGAGGTGAAGCTAGATAACTTTCTGAAAGAAGGAACAAACTGAAACACGGCTATCCATTGAATTTCACACTTCTCTACACTTTGCAATGCAGTTCTCTAGCCAAGAAAAATGTATAAAAATGCATATACTTGTGTAACATGCATCAAAATGAATGTATTAATGAAAACATACAAAAATGTACTATATTGCGGGAAATTGCTTTGCAAAAATGAGCATATTAGGCAAAATTGCATATAAAAATGTGTGTATTAGGAAAAAACCGCACTAGAATGCTGATGAATTTTTGGGAGGAGGGTTTTTTAAATTAAAAAACCACAAACTGATGTGGAAATGTAGAGAACTGAACGTAAGATTGGAAAAATGAGAAGCTCAGAGAACCGAAATGGCCAGATCCCTAATCTGGAGTTTCCCCACAATCTCTAGACACGTTCTCATAGTCTCCTATGTGTCAGGCAGGGAATGCCTCTCTCCACCTCAAAAGCCTTGGTTGGGGACTGTTTAAATCTTTCTTGCTTCATGCTGAAGCAGGAAGATGGCATTCCTGCACTGTGAATTCCCATGCCATTGTGATTCTGTCATGGTTCATACAGAGGCGGAGCTAGCTGCTCCGGCACCTGGAGCGGCACACATGCTGTGCACCTGGGGGCGGGGCGAACTCCCCATGGGGGCGGCACAAGTGTCCCAGGGGGGCAGCGCAGGGGTGTCACCCCCCCACCCGGTATGACACCTACCGCACCCCCTTCCTCCACCAGTGGGTTCTGGGTTCACAAACTGTTGAGTTGTGGTTTATGCTAACTGTTCAAGCAAGCCAGCTTCATAACTGATGGCATTTGGTGATATACCCAGTCCCAGTCCCAGTGATTCTGGAGCTTATGCTCCACTAAAAAGGAAAGTAAAAAGTTCCCAAGTTCTGAGGGTGGGTGGATGTGCCAGCCTGATGCTTGCTGGCATCTGATTTCTACTCTGTACCATGGCATTTGCCTAAACAGATTTCATCAGAACCTGCTAAAGAAATGCAGAGTGGTGTTGCTTTTTTGTGCAGAATGAACATAGGTGAATAATGATACGTTTCCCGAAAAGGATAATGTTCCAAAAAGGCAGGCTGATAATGAAGGTGAATTCTAGAAGAGTAGCTGGCTTAGTGACAACACAATTAGTTCTGGAGCATCTTAAAGACTAGCAAGTTTATTTCAGCTGCCAGCAATGCCCTTCCCCCATGGGCACAGGGAAGTGTAGAAGAGCTGGACATTAGAAAATGGAAACATATGGAAACCTTGGAGTGTGTGTGTGTGAAGTATATTGGTCTTCCAGGACATTCTGTCTCTGACCTTAAGACTTTAATATAGGTGGGCAAAAATTCAAGAGAGAGTTTGAACAAGCAGCTGTGGCAGGGGAATTCGCGAACAAATTGGACACTGTGCTTCATGATTTAAAGGACTATAGATGGTGCTCTCATTACCAGAAAAAAAACCTCTTCAATTTGGAGTGGCCCAACAATGTTTTGTAGCCATGGTTTGATGCAGTAACACCTTATTCCCTGCTTTTATGTCTCACACTTCCATGATCAGGATATGTTCTTTGCATTTCTGCTGCCCCTGCCTCTTGCCTTGTTAATGTGACTTTTATGCTCCTGTACACCTCAAGGCACATCTACCTGCTGCCCCTGTCATGCCTCTGATTTAGCAGGCCCTCCTCACTCTCTCGAGCTGGAAAGCTTGTTTCCCAATAAACAAATTAGCCTTTAAGCCTGAGATCCAGCAGGGCCCTTTATCTTTTTCACAATAAGGAGGGCAACCCATTGTTGATTTCTCAATGTGTGTGCAAATCAATTCTGGGCAAAAGCAATACTTGTTAAATTGCTAAATACGATGTAGACCTGACATGAACTTGCAGCACAAGAGAAGTGTGGAGGAGAGTTCTGGTTCCCTCCTTTTTAATGCAACTCGGATGTTTGCTCGTCCCTTTAGCAGAGCAAAGGGAGCCACAAGAAAATCGGAAGAGCAGGAGGAATTCAATTATAACTGAAAACAACCTTGCCAAATTACACAGGTGGGGGGGGAGGGGAGAAATTGTGCGGGCTGACAAGTTGTTGCATGTGGCCAATAGTTTGGCTTTAGTTAGGAAAGAGTGGCCTGGCAGAAGCCAAGGTGTTACACACAGTGAGTCAAGACAGGCAGATTGTCCATCTCTCCTGGAGGATGTTGATTTCCTAAGGGAAGATCCAATGTTCATTTCTCATCTAGTCCTGTTAAGACTGCAGAGCTCTGTCCTGCCTGTATTCTTCCCAGGTGCATCTGGTTAGCCACTGTGAAAATAAGATGCTGGACTAAGTGGTCCTTTGGCCTGATTCAGCAACACAGCTCTCCTTAGTTCATCATCCTGTCTTTGTTTACTTATTTTTGGCATATCGTATACCTCTTTGCCTGTAAGCAGTGTACAAGAGACTCAATGAATTGCACCTTTTGAAATATGAATGATCTACCGTCACTCAGGGTCATGACCCCCTCCACCAAAGCCAGTAAGATCCTTTGCCTACATATTACTATTCATCTCAGTAGGTAGGAATTCCATGTTCAGCTGACATTCCACGCGCCCCCCCCCCCCAGTGGTTCTGCTCTGCATCTGTCCCAAGCCTGGAGCAGCAGCCTCAAATATAGGTGATGAGGTTCACCTGGCCGAAATAGGTTGATGCTGCTGCTATTTAAAATGTCTGTCGCTTTGAGTTTCTATATTTTAGTTGACTCTTGTTCCCCTCCCCTCTGTTCCTTATCTTTGTGCTTTATCAAAAGTGTAAGCTGCTTTGTGAACCTAACTGGGCCCAAAAGGAAGGGGGTGATATTTAAATCAGTCTCCTTCAACCTATTGCTTTCCAGATGTTGGCTGGGGCTGTTGGGCATTGTGGTTCAAAACATCTGGAAGGCACCAGGTTGTGGAATACTGACTTAGATCAAGTAAGCAGGTTCCAAAATGTTTTACAGCCGTAACTGGATTTGCGGTGCAAGTTGCTATGCCCATTTTACAGCTGAGGAAATGGAGGCTGAGCACAACTCTGGCTTTGCTGGGTGATCTCTCAGCTGTGACCCATTGAAACCTCTGAGCCTTAAAATCTCTTCAGCTGTGGTGAGGCCCCCCCCAAGGCCAGCACCCAATGGTGCTGGAGAAGCCACAGGATGCAGACATTGTGGGCTACTGGGACACAGGCTAGGGAAGCCTTTGGGATGAGTTTGTGCTGGTAGCAGCCGCTGCTCTGAATGGCAATGGAGCGGAAACCCTGCCGGCCTCGTTCCTGTTCCCTCGTCACTTTGCTGTATTTCTGGGGTCCGTCGCTGGTTTCGTTCAGCCCTCCGAGCCGAGGGAGCTCACTGCAGGCAGGAAATCGATTCTTTTTATCGTTAACCACTTTAGTACTTACAGGAGCTCTTTTCATTCACAGACCTAAGAACTTTGCAGGAGGCTTTTGAGATTTGCCGGCTCTTCTGGAGTAAGTCTGGGGGATGCCAGGCGGAGACCCTCCAGCGCCTGCTGCTGCTGCGCCTGCCGCTCTGTGGAATCCCCTCTGTTGCCTGCTGTTGCTGCGGTAACACTGCACACCAGTGGCTGGGCTGCATCATGCTTGTTTTCTCCTGCTCCGGAGGCTAGGACCCGAACCAGTAACTTCAAAGTTACAAGAAAGAAGATTCTAACTAAACAGAACTTTCTGGCGATAAGAGCTTTTCAACGGTGGAATGGACACACATGGAAGGTGGCAGACTCTCCTTCATTGGAGGTTTCTAAGCAGAGCTTGGATGGCAATCTGTCAAAGATCCTTGAGTTGAGATCCCTGCATTGCGTGAGATCACAGTGACCAAAATGGCCGTCATTCTCTCATGATAAAAACCTGTTTCTGTGTTATTTGGGGTGGGTGGGTGCTTTATAGTTAAATTTGATGTTCATTTATTTCAGTCGTGCACATAAGTCACCTCAAGACTTTTTGTATTAGTTGGTAAATAAACTGAAGTAACACCGCCACCAGTAATAATACAACCAGGTGCAATGTGCAGTGACCTGCTCTCCACCTCCCTTGCCAGGAAGATTGGACTGTGGATGAAAAGCTGTTTCATGAGCCCATGTTTTGCCCTACAGTGCCTGATGTCCAGCACATGTGATCCTTTAGGTCAGCCTTCTCCAGCTTGCTGCCCTCCAGCTGTTTTGGGCAACAACTGTACCAGCAGGGACTGATGGGAGTTGTAGTCCCAGGAGGGCCCCAGGTTGGGGAAGGCTGCTTTATGTCTAAGCAGCTTGGCATTAAGGCCTTCCAGCGTATCCAGGAAGAAGTCCCAGCAGGCAGCCAAAGGGGGGCACCAAGCCTGGCTCTCATTAACGTGCAGGTGGAGCAGGATAGGGTTGCATTCTGGAAGAGCGGCTGGCTAGAGTGCTCGTCACAGCAGGCTCGAATAAATCATGTTACAGTAGCCCAAGCTACAGGTCACAAATCTTCTTGAAGATAAAAAGGAACCATTCCTGGCCATGTCTGAAACATAATTTCCATGTGCTTCCTGTTAGAAAAGAATGGATTCCATATTGGAAAACTTATCAACATGCTTGGACCAAGACAGAGAGAGCTACCAGCGTGTGCAGATGACCCTTTCCAGATGTCCTCCCAAAACAGCCCTTACACCTCCTTATCACTGGATTTTTTTGGGGGGGGGGCGTCTGGCTTACATGTCATGGAGTAACTGTGGAAAGGTACTCAAGGAAGAAAGGCTTCAGCCAATGCTGGTCAACGTGGAGAACGAAATTGGAGATGTGAGAAGCAGAAAGAAAATGGACGGGTGATGTGATCAAGGACACAGAGTAGCCACATCTCTTCAATGGGCGGTTGCCTGGTTGGGGTAGCTGAGCTGGGAGTGTTTTTAGCTCCTCGTTCAGCAGAACTGAAAGGGGTGGTCCAGGTCCACCAGAACTGCCAGTTGCTCCTTGAGTGACTGGCTGCAGCCAAAGGACCCTTTCAGAGAGGTTTGTCGAAGGGGAAAGTCCTGTCCTTTGCTCTTTGCTGAACCTAGCATTGTAAATACTTGCATAAGCTTCCCAAAGCCCCGGGGACATGACTGGGGTTTTGAATAAATGAATACATTTTTTTTTAAAGAGTTTGTGCAGTTGGCAACTGTAGTAATGACCCAGAAGTCACACTCCACATGGCGTGTTTGGTTAGCAACCTGCGAGCATTTATAGATTACTCTTTTGTTGTGCTACCCCCCCCCCTTATTGCTGGACTTCTGTCAGTGATCTTCTACTCAGGAAGGGTGGGTGGAGAACAGAGGAACTAATAAAACGGGGAGCGGTGGTGATATTTTAAGTGGAATGGCAATGTTACGGCTGGTTTACAGAGGAAAAACTTGTTGGAAGCCCTTGCATTGCTAATGTGTTGCTGCTTGGACGTGGGTTTAATTGCGTCCTTCTGGCCGATGCTGGTGATATCACCTAACGTGTGCATCTGAAGTGAACCCCGTCTTCTTCGCACGCTGTAGCGGCATAAGAAAATGCGGTTGAGGGCCAGCCACTAAAGAGAAACAGATGCCTTTTGAATGGAATACCTGCCTGGCTGCAGTATCTAATCAGAAAGACGCTGGGATATGGAAGCAGAGGGGGGAGAAAAATATTTGGCACGTCTTTTGTTGAAATTCAATCTCCACCTCCCCAACCAGGCCCAGGAATCGTCTGCAAACTTTTCAATCAGCTTTTTAGGATACAGTGAATTCTGTCATAATTTTGTCAACCAGAACCAGATGTGCTTTTTCTTTTGACAGTGTGGAATAACAAAATCATATTTGTTCAAACCACAAGGCAGGTAATAAATAACTGTGGACACAGCGCTGCAGCTTAGCATTCTTCAAAAGGGGTAATGAATATTGCTGAAAAATTTAATTTGGGAGGTAAAGTCAGTTTTTGAAGAGAAAGCCATCTGAAACCCCGTGGCTTGATAACGTTCCTTTTCCTGTTGGGCCAAATTCAGCCCAGAAACCTGGGGCCAGAACAAGCGGGGCTGCCACACTATGGCCATGATCCTGCAGTGGAAGCCAAACAGCTACTGCTTTCTTTGGGAAGAAAGGACTCTAGGTGATAGAATATAGGACTGCTGCAATTGTAAGGGCATTTCCTCCTAATTCTTGGGTTGTGAAAGAAAACATCTCTTGATGATCCTTGGCCAAGCTAATATTGCAGATGCCACAAAACCTCCACAGCCAGAGTGCAATGGGCACCATTTAGCCATAGACTGAAGCACAAAAATGTCCTCTTGCAGTACAAAAAGAACTCAAAGATTTGAGTCGTCTTTGTTATGAATTACTATCATTTTTTTCCTCATTAGTCTTGTGCCATGATGCACTCAGCGTTTAGCTCCTGGCCCCAATAGCTCATTGCTTGCTGTGCCATATTGAAGAGGCCAGGGCTAACCTGAACATGGATTCTCAGCCACAGATTTTGCAATTGGCACCATAAGAGCTATGGATGCAGAGTCCAAATTCATGATCTGATTGATCAAGAAAAAGGACTATGAGTTTTTGTAAGCAGCTGTTTTAAATCTTCCGTTTTGCCTTACAAGTTCTACCACCCCGCAAACATGATTATCATTGTGAAATAAATGGACAGGATGATGCCCACGTCCCAGTAATTATGTCGGCCTGTGTGTGTCTCGTGCTCACATGTTCAGCTGCGCCATTTATGAGAGAGTGGAAAAGTTGGAAATGGTTTTTTTTTTCTAAATGAGAGATATTTTTAAAATTCCTGTTTCAAGTAAACTGATATGAACTCCAATAGTAAGAGCCTGTTGCAGAGTGCCTGAAATTTGATTGGCCTGGGAGAAAGTCAAGTTTGTAAGAAGTGGAATGTGGGCTCCTGTTCCTATGAATTTTGCCTAAGCTACAACAACTGCCTTGTGAATGCTTTCCAGCAAGTGGCTCGAGTGGCTCTTTGCTGAGGATCTTCTCTTGTAGGATGTCACAGGTAGCACTATTGTCATCATGGACACCATCCACCCAGAGAGCCTCCTATGCCACTCTTGTGCATTTCACTTTGTTCCAGAATGTGGATATGCTTCAGTTTTGGAGCTATCATGTGCTAGAGGTTGCCTACTGCCAGGAGCTGAGTGATCATGACAATAACTCCCACTTCTGATACAATTTCCCAATCTGTAGCAGAAGGTGTGCCCTTTCTCCCCCTGAATCCTCCATCTTTTATATTTGCTTTGACCATTAATGTCATCAGGGCTGGTGCTGCTGTCCAGGAGTGACGTGAGGCAGGAATGGTGCAGCAAGACTTTTATAAGCCGAGGCTTTTCTGCAGGGGAGGCATTGGGGCTCTGCCTCAGGCAGGCCAGAAGTGGCTCACGTCCATGTCACGTTGCATGGTGGCCCTTTTTTAATGATGGGAAGAATCATTTTCGCCTCCCCCTCCCCACTGCAGCAGTTCCACAGTTAGCTTTTCCTACCTTATTGCTCCTTAATACTTTATTTTGTTCCTTTATAAAAATGCTTTCCTTCTTCCTCTCCTCCTCCTCTAAAAGTTTTGCATTCTAGTTATGCATTAGGTTGCGCAAAGGTGACACAGGCTGATGTTGCCTTTCAGGTCCATTTGCCAGTGGACCCATATTCTTAAAGTCTTTGAAAGCAGGTCTCTCTATGGATTTAGTCACAGACTCCTCTGGGTGGAGGTTAGATTTTAAAAAAATAAAGCATTTTTCTGGGTCCAGGCATTTCCAATGAAATTCCACAAGGAATTCTCCTAAGAGAATTTGGGCCTCTCTCTCTCTCTCTCTCTCTCTCTCTCTCTCTCTCTCTCTTTGTGTGTGTGTGTGTGTGTGTGTGTGTGTGTGTGCTTGCTTGCTTGTAAGAACAGAGAGAGGAGAGGCTCTGCTGAAGAGGGCCACTTAAAGAAAATGCTAATGACTTAAAATGTTATTCCTTCTGTGTTTTAGAAGCAAAATTAAAGCAGTGCAGGTTCCCTGCCTGTGCCTCATCTCCAGTCACTCCTGAGAAATTCCCAAAGGCTCCCCTGGGCTCCCCTCTTTTAAGAGCATGGACCTGGAACCACTTACAGGAGAGGTTTAATAAGAGGCAAAATGTGTTTTTTATTTAGTATTTGGTTGCGTGAAAGAGATGGATTCTCTCTGGCTGCCTCCTGACGCAAGAAGGCTCAGTCATCTGTGTACACACGAGGGCTGCAGCAACCAAAGAGCCCCCTCGCAGCCTGCCTTCTCGGCCACTTACGTTCTTCTGGCCAAGATGAAATGGTTTCATTTGCAGAATCGATCAGCAGATCTAGCAAACTTATTTTTTTGTTGGAATCACTGATAATTGACTTCTTATCGGATGTAAAGGGGCTGGGGACCAAAGTGTCACAGGTCGCATCTCTTCTTCAGGAAGGAGGGGTGGGAGGGCTGTTCACACAGTCGCAGAGAGAGATGCGGTGCACTTGGATGCGTTCGTAGGTTTCCACCTAGGCACTGCATGAAAATTAGTGGCCAAGAAAATGGCCAGCATCCGATAAGGATTGGCAGCTTTCCTAAATGCCTCCCTGTTGGTTGCAATTAGGCTGGTGCAAGACTCGGAGTTCCTTTCAAAGAATCCAGTTTATGACTTTGTGGTGTGAGATGGTGCCAGCCCTGCCGCCTGTTTTCACTATTCAGTGTTGAGGAAACATATTACATCTGTCTTTGATCCCAAGATCTGGATTGCCAAAACTGATGGCCACAATTAAAGACAGTCCTGTTGAAAACCTGACCTCTGTCTGCTCTCAACTTCATGTAAACTTTTCAATATGGCTGTAATTTGGTATTAAATTACCCCCTGCTTTATTGCTTTCTAGCACAGCTCTGTCCTGTTGCTTTTTAAAGATATAAAGGCTAACATGAAAGAAAAATGGCAGCGTATCTGCATAATTATGTAATTATATACTTGTTTTCCTACACTTTGAGAGCCTTTTGTGTAGTTTATGCCTCTTCAGAGAAACAGTAATAGTTGGGGAGAATTATTTCTCTGCCTTTTCGGGGCCTGCACGGCATCAGGATGAGTTGCCCCCCCCCCCCCGTTAACAACTGTGACACTGCCTTGACGGGCTTGGGTGTGATTCATTTGCTTGGGAAGGAGATCGCTAAATGTGCCTCTTTGCTCATTTCACCAGCCTTTAACGGCCCCAGCCTAACATGGCTTTCAATCTTATGCTTCAGGGCGGCGGGACGGGAAACATCACCATAAAGAGAATGGGTGAGCACCAAATCACCAGTTTTGCTTTTCAAGAGCCGAAGCATTTTTGCCTCATCCTGTAACCTGTCCCAAATAGTGCTCAGGTCTGTCATCTGGCTGTACAGAATCAAATTTTGCCTCTCCTTAAATATTCACATTTGTGCAATGTGTCTTATTGCTGTTTTGTTGACCATGCTGTGGCATCCTTCCTTCCATGGCTATTTAGTTTTCTCTCCGCCCCCCCCCTTTTTAAAAATCAGCATGTGTGTGTAGGAAAGGTGGGTATGAACATCTCCCATCTCTACTCAATCAACATAATCTCTTTGTTCTGACTTCCTTTTGTTTGAAAGAGACAAAAGTGTGATTTTCCAGTAAGCAGTGAAATATGGGATTGTGAATGTGTGAGCGTGACATTTTCAAGTGGGTAACAGCAATAAAAGGCAACCTGTGATTTGCTTCCTGAATCTCATGGCAGAGAAACTGTTTCTTTCTGATGCACAGTTAAGTCAAGAAAGTGGAGAGAATTCCAATGCCAGGCACAAATGGATGACAATTTTCTGTTTACTTCTGAGAGCCCAGTGGACAAAGTAATTGACACAGGATTGTCCAAGGAAGATAAAATAGGCTGTGTCCACACAGCATTTTATTCCAGAATCAGAGATGCCAGCTCCTAGGGGCCAAATCACTTTCCCCCGATATTTTTTGAGGGGTGTTTGGCTCCGCCTCCTGGCTCCTTGTGACATCATGCGCACAATGTCAGGACTTCACACCGACCCCCCTCAATCATCCTGAGAAGCTGGCGCCTCTGTAAGGAATAAATGGAGAGGGAGTACTTGGTTGTTGTTTTTCTACATAGTTCATACACAATCTGGATCTATTACATATTTCTTGCCCCTCAAATGTGCTTTTTAAGAAATTGGTTTCATTCCAAAAAAAAAAGAACTACAGTGTATCCATTTGAAACCAGATAACAGTAGTCCTGGGCAGTGGCATAGCGTGGGTTGCCAGCTCCTGGGGCCGCGCAGAGGGGGTGTGGGAGGGAGGGAAACAGACAGATTACACATGCACATTCAACTGCCTAACTGTGTCACCCAGGAGATTGCAGCCACAGAGGTAAGAAAAGAAGGATCATTCTGTTGTTCGGATAGGTCACTTCCTGGTTCACATGGAGAAGCTGTTTTCATCGGAACCCAGCAAAGGAAGCGTGTTGAAAAATTTAGCCCCTAACAATTTTGCGCCCGGGGCAGCCACCCCGTGCCCCCCATGCTATACCACTGGTCCTGGCAATGGGGATGGGGTGTATCTGTACTTGCCCACCAGTGATGTGGGGGTGGGTGTACACCAATATCACAATCACCACATGAACACGACACATGACACAACACTTTGCCACTGCAGATGTTAAGATTCGCTGCTGGTCTCTAAGGCACCTCTTCCTCTTCCTCTTTCTCCACTGGACCCTTTCTTATTTCTACTACAACAGAATAACTCAGCCCACACTCTGGATTTTTATCACTAGTACTTTATCTTTGTGGACAGATGAGAGGTACAGTATATGGGTTCATATAAAATGGTAGGACAGGTATCAAGAAGCAAAGTGTAACAGATAAGTTGAATAATACATTTATCTCCGTTTTTGAGTTCAAGGTAAGTTATGATTCTCCCAGGAGAGTGAAATACTGAATGAGTTATTTTGGATTGGTACTTATTAAATTTCACATTATCAACAGCATGACACAATGCTAGGTACAATAACATGTTTAATTTCTGAGATTTTGAGCAGGGAGTTTTTGCAGTAAAAGGGAGAGATTTTTATTTGAACAATTCTCAAAGTTTATGAGCTGCAGTTTGGGCCACAACAAGCAGGTCCGGTTGCTTTTCTGACTACCCCGGTTTTGCCTTCTCTAACAGGAGAACTTAGGCAGAATGCCTTTCACAGACCCACCCATAACCTGAGGGCCTTCACTTGAGGAAGCTGAGTGATGCTGTACAAGAAGAAGAGCTCCCCAGGGCTCAGTCATTGTTCTGGGGTGAATTGGACCCAAGTTGACGGATAGGGCCTCCTCTAGTTACCATGCCAAACTCTTCAATATTGTGAGCTCAAGCAAGAAAAGGAGCCTTGGAACTGGCAGCTCATCAGGGGAACCAAACTAGGGTTGCCATATTTCAAAAAGTAAAAACCAGGGCACCCCGGAAGTTGTTGATCTTCTTTTAGACAACCCCCAAAGTTGTTGAGCCCAAAAACCCATGATTTTTCGATTGACGTGCCTAAGATCCAAGACAAAGCGCTGCCTTCCTTTTGGAAATCCCCCCCCCCGGACTTCAATTCTGCCTTTGAAATCCCAGTAATGTCCGGAAATACCTGAACGTATGGCAGCGCCACCTGAGGGACCCAGGTGGCGCTGTGGGTTAAACCACAGAGTCTAGGGCTTGCTGATCAGAAGGTCAGCAGTTCGAATCCCTGCCACAGGGTGAGCTCCCGTTGCTCCGTCCCAGCTCCTGCCCACCTAGCAGTTCGAAAGCACATCAAAGTGCAAGTAGATAAATAGGGACCGCTCCAGCGGGAAGGTAAACGGCGTTTCCGTGTGCTGCTCTGGTTCGCCAGAAGCGGCTTTGTCATGCTGGCCACATGACCCAGAAGCTGTCTGTGGACAAACGCCGGCTCCCTTGGCCTATAGAGCGAGATGAGCGCTGCAACCCGAGTCGGACACGACTGGACCTGATGATCGGGGGTCCCTTTACCTTTACCTATGGCAGCGCTAGACCAAACACTCCAAACATTCCTTTCCCCACAAGCCAGTTACAGGCTTAAGAGTCCAGCATGCCTCTCTGGCTCTCTGGTAAGGTTGTGGTTGCTCCAGAGAGGAAGCCACTAGTGGGTGCTGCAGGTCTGTCCCCGCCAGCCTGCAAAACCTGGAGGGTGGGAGGGCTGAGCTCTCTTTTTGTCAGTAAGGCAGGAAACAAAGACCCCGTGCCTGTCTTAGGGAGCAAAGCACTCAGGAGGAGACTGTACAACATGAGGAATGTTGGATCTGATTTTAAATGGAACAGTTTTGTCATTCTGGCTGGCACTGAGTGCATTTCATCCGTGCATGCATGTGTGCATTTTGTTGTTGATTTCACAAATTCTTATTTCACACAGAGATGTTGTGCATGAGAATATAAGGCCGTGATATCAGATGAAAGCAAATTATATTTTCTGGAATTTAAAAAATAAATAAAAAATTGCCTTCTAATTTTTTTGTCCACGACAAAGGAACACCTCGTGTTCTTGGCTGGTGTGAATTTCATACATTAGATGGAGCCCCTTTGATATTTAGAGAAGGATTTTTGACACTTTAATAAGGGAATCTCCTCATCCATCATTTGCCATTCTCGTCTGTCCAAGCACCATCGTAAATTTCAGCCTCCTCCATATTCAAAGCTTGTATAAATAAAAAGTCATTGTGATCTGGGAGAACCGAGAATTTCCCTTTTCCTGCTTCTCTGCCCATTAGGAAGGTTTTCTTATGTGCGCCTCGAACTCCCATAAGACAAATAAGTACCGTGCAAAAGAAGAAGCCCCCTTTTGTGCTCCGTGCAAGCCTCATTTGGGGGCTGCTCTGTCATCGGCAGAGAAGCCTCTTCTCCATTACAGCCTGCTCTTATTACCAGCTCTCTCCCCCAGTCCTTTCCTACGTTATTTTTGGGATTATGCAGCTTCTCTGAGATACTCTGAAATTAATCAAGGCAAGCAAAATCTCCTGCCATGTTATCCGTCACTGGAAGAGAGGTGAGAGTGGATTCTGCAACCCAGGAGGCAGTTTTGGAGGTTGTGTCTGTCCAGTAATCACAAACCCTTCTGTTTCCAAAATGAAGCAACCTTTCGTCAGAGGCTCAAAAGCAAAATTTTTGACCTAACAGAGGCTTGTGTTCCAAGCAGAATGACAGACTCTTCATTGGCATTCAGAGCTAAACAACGATATGATGCTGGCTACCGGTACTTTTTCTCCTTTTGAAACACTTCCTCAGCTGCACCTGGATAGGGAAGGCTTCTGTGCATTGAGAAGAGACGCAAAATATGCAGGGATGCTTCCCCCCACCCCCACCCCCCAGCCAGATTTATATTTCAATCTCTTCCCCAATCAAGCCCTGCACATAATTTCCCCCAATAAGTTAGTCTGCATAGTATGGCTGGCAGACACTTAGTGTGATTGCAAATAATAAAAGCAGATTATCCACAGAGTTGGTTGAGTGACAATTCTGACTTGCCTTGACCCAGTGCCCAGGGAGATAAGAATTAATCTTATAAACCTCTGCACACTTCTCCTTCTGATCTCTGAACAACATGGTGGGGTTGCATTAGCCCCCCCTTTGTCCTCAGCTCAGTGACATTAAAACGCAGGGGACAGACTAGGCACTGTACTATCACTCAGGCTTGGTCTAGGGCAGTGTAGAAAAGCACCCATTTGTGATGGAGGTTCTTGGCTCCATTGGCACTCAACATACTGTTCTTAGTTTTGGCCCCAAAACCAGGATGTCTCAGAATAATGGTGGTTTGTGTGGCATCCTAAAGACTTGCCAGCACTCATTGTGTGACAGCGGCAAAGTGGCAAAGTAGAAAGGAAAGGTAGAGAGAGGTCACCCTCCCCCTGCCATGCAAGAAACACAGTCTAAGAAGCCTCCAAGAGGTCTTGTCAATCATGGCTTTGCAATAAATAATATAGAACATGCAGAAGCCACAATTTCCTTCAGAACTCATTTGGCCTATATGCCATATATTTCCAGTAGGCAGTCCATTGTGTATGAAGAACAATCTGGTATGCTAAAGCATACCATAAAGCATTCCGTATAAAATGCATACACCCAAATAAGCAGCTCAAAACTAACAATCACCTTCCCTTTTATTTGATTCCCATTGTATGAAAGCAAGCAAAGGTTATTCCGTTGCCACCATTTTTTTCACCTGATTACGCGGTAAAGATCTCCATAGCAGAATCAGAGGTGGGGCATGTAGAACTGGCAATGAGGTTTACCGTGCAGTTGGGCAGAGCTGCATGGGAAGCCAGTGGCACCCAAGATCCCATTTGGATAGCGAAGCATTTTAGCAGCTGTAAAGGCACAGGACTGGCCTTGACAAGGAGAACTGAGCTGTGATAGTGCCACTTAGCCATTCTGCTTCGTGAGCCACACTCCCCTATTGCCACAATTCCATTTATTGCATCTTCGAAAAAGGGTGTTCTCTGTTGACAAGCCAAACTGAAGGATCTGTGCCATGTGACCCATGTGACAACAAATATCTTAAGGTGCTCAAGCATTGCAGCCACTGAATCATATAACTGTAATGCTGGAAGGTACACGAAGGGTCATCCAGTCCAACCCCTGAGGTGCAGGAATCCTGCCCATAACAGTCCCGGGATGGGGTCAAACCACCACAAATGATAAATTGGCACCTCCTGACACCAGTCTGGTTTTCTTTGTTAATGCTCTATGGGGGTGCAGGGCAGCAAGTTAAAACAAGCAAATTGGGGAAAGGGCAAGTGCAGCTGAGCTGAAGGAGTAAACAATGATTCTGAACATCGTGGAAGAGCAGGCGCATTCCTTCCCTTCCGAGGTAGAGCTGCTTCTGCTTGAGATCCCTAACCCAGAGAGCAGCAGTCAAGTATTTTGGTCTCCTTAAAACTGCTTCTTTCCCCTACTTGTGTTAATACAGACATTAAGTCTAATAGTATCTACTTAGCATAAACAAGAAGATAAAAATGATTTCTGTGATTGAAATGTTTGTTATTTAGCATTAGGCGTCTTCATACTCTCATATGTTTTGCATTTTAATCCACTCTATGCTTGGTTTTGGGATTGATAGATTAGTTTTAATCCCCTGTCTAATAGTGGAGGGCTGGTGAGATTTATTAAACAGGCAGGGCTTGGCTCCTGGATTTAAGAGGGCTCCTCATTATGCATCCACTTCGCTCATGCATATTGCATTGGGGGATCCACCCGTGTCTCTCCTTGTCCTCGGAAGCACTTTGGAGAGGCCCATTAGCCGTGAGGGCCTTCACTTAGTCGGGCCTCCAAGGGTAGGAAGCATCTCATTTATAAATGAGTGAAACCCGGATTGCACCTGAGCGATACAAATATCTGAAGGAAGGGTTCTCATTGTTAATGCATCCTATTAAACATCTCTTAAAACCATTGTGGACATTTTACAGTTGGACCCTTTCTATTTGGGTAGAAGCATTGGGTCATAAAATGAATGTGACACACACAAGGAATTGACGCAGAAAGAGACGAGGGCGGGGAGAGAGATCACATTATCTTGTAAAAGAGGAGAATCTGATTAGAAAACACATACTGTATAAAGTAGGCTTTTAATTTTTCTTCTTTCCAAAGACTTAATGTATCATTGGCTCTGATGACTGGCTATAATTGAGTGCATTCCGAGAATGTTTCCCTTAGAACAGGGACTGCACATGTTGGCAGCTGTTTCCATTTACAGTAGTAGTTTCTCTATCTACTAGACAGCCAATACAGGAAGTGGGACAGGAAGTGACTTAAAGAAGTGGTGCCTCCTAGTGGTGGATGGCACCCACATCAGTGTGCGACCTACGCTTGCCACACCACTAGAGCTTTTGGGTGTTGGGGTGGAGGGAAGCTGCTTGAGGATATTTCACACTTGCAGAACCTCTGTCTGCAAGCAAGCATCCCTCAGTATTTGGCTGAAGGGAAGGGATCCTGTGTTCTTAACATTATTTTCTACTTTGCAGTGATGACTCTCAGCTTTAAATATATGTAATATAAACAAAAACTATATACTGTATAGTGATAGTTATATTAAAATTAGGCAGGGAATTCCCCCATCCCCTGCTAATTTAACCAGTCAGTTGTTCTTCCGTCAGAACTTAGCAAAAAGACAAAGAAATGGGGCAAGCGCCATTTAGAGTAATTAAAACCAAAAAGGTAACCAAGAATAAAATCCCCTGAGAGAAGGTCTTTCTCTTTAATGCTTTGTAGTGCTGAAAATAGCTCGGTTTCTTCAACCTTCTTTCATGACAGATCCTAAAGCATTTCTAAGTGTACCTAATTCTAAGCGACACCATTCTAAATACACCAGCCTATTTCAACCTGGTGCCCTCCAGATGATTTGCACTATAATTCCCAGGCAGGGACTGATGGGAGTGATAGTCCAAGCACCCTGAAGGCTAGATTCAAATGTAAGCTATCTCTATTATTGAGTAATTTAATTTACAAATTAGCTTCACTGGAGAAGAGGGAGATAAGTGTGAACACACACACACACACACACACACACACACACACACCCCTGGAGGATGGGATAATGCAGTTCAGGATTTTTGGGGAGTGAATTTTACAAAGAAATGAAACCTGGTCAGTTGATCATAATTCAGCACCTTTCCACTTAGACATAATAAAAATAAACCTCACTATGAATCATCTGGGAAGGGGTTCAAGGCTGTGCTAAGACCACCTGAGCACATAAACACAAAGATCCCATTAATATTGAACTCTAGACTAACGTTACACTTGATTTCTGTTGTTTATTTAATTCCGTTTATGAATCACTTCCTGTAAAACATCTCAGTGATTTAATAAAAAAATCACACACACACACACACACACACACACACACACACATATGCATATGTTTAAATTGTTGATGTTTCTGTATTATATATAATTTCATATATAATGTGTTATATAATTATTTATTACATAACTTCCTATATAAAAACAATTTCAAATCCCTAAGAGACTGGGGAGGAATTAAAAATTATACAGTAGAAACAGGCAGTGGCGTAGCAAGGGAGGGGCGATAGTGGTGGGGTGCCCCGAGTTCCAGGAGAGGGGGGGTGACACTCTGCGGCCACTCCCACCATTCCCCAAGCCGAGCCCCGCTGCTCGGCACCCCGTCTGTGCTGCTTTACGGACGGCAGGGCATGTGCAGTGCATCTGAGTCGGCACTGCTGCTCCCGCGGCAACTGAGCGAGCTGGCGACCGAACGGCGGCTCATGGGGCTGCCCTGTCCGTCCGTAAGGCAGCACGGACGGGGCAGCCCCACAAGCCACTGCTCGCTCGCCGGCTCGCTCAGTCGCCACAGGAGCAGCAGCACAGGCCCAGCTGGACTGCGCATGCGTGGCATTTCCACACATGCGCAGTCCGTCCGATGTGCGTTGTGACGCCCCGCCCCCAGGGGGGTGCCTCCGCGCGGCGTTTGCCGTCCTGGGTGGCGAAGAGGCTTCCTCCGTCCCTGAAAACAGGAAGTAATGGTGGTGTGTGTGTGTGTGTGTGTGTGTGTGCTGTTTGCTTCTAGAGAGTGGCAGAGAAGGTTTTCTTATCCAAATGGAGCTTCCAAATTAAAATGAGGATGCCTGACTCTCGCCAAATATATGTTTATACAAAAGGAATTGGCCTTTTATCTAGGCTTTGACTTTCAAAGCTCTTACTGATGTGTTTGTATTGTAAAACTGGGTTTTTTAATCTGTATATCACTTTGTGATATTTTATACACAGAGCTGTAGCTACCAGGGGGTGGGGTAGATGGGTTTTTTTTGCCCCAGGTGAAGCCTCCAGAGGGGTGCCATTGAAGCTCCCATCCTCTGTGTGTGTTTGAAAATGCACATGGGGTGGGTGTGCCAATGACCCAGGTGAAATACTGTAAAGCCTAGTTTCAACTGTTATACAAATAGGAAGGAAGGAAGGAAGGAAGGAAGGAAGGAAGGAAGGAAGGAAGGAAGGAGAAGCAGAAGCAGAAGCAGAAGCAGAAGCAGAAGAAGCAGAAGAAGAAGAAGAAGAAGAAGAAGAAGAAGAAGAAGAAGAAGAGTTTGGATTTGATATCCCGCTTTATCACTACCTGAAGAAGTCTCAAAGTGGCTAACATTCTCATTTCCCTTCCTCCCCCACAACAAACACTCTGTGAGGTGAGTACTAGGGCTGAGAGTCTTCCAACAAGTGTGACTAGTCCAAGGTCACCCAGCAGCTGCATGTGGAGGAGCAGAGACGCGAACCCGGTTCACCAGATTACTAGTCTACCACTCTTAACCACTACACCACACTGGCTGAAGTAGTTGCTTACCTCTTCTGTCAGTCAGGTCAGGGAGAACATTCTTCTACATGATTCCAAACTGGGATGGTACATATGAAAATATGCTTAACTTTCTGAAAACTATAAATGTTGGGAAATTTCATCAGAAACAGGAGCTGAGCTGAAATTCACGTTTGTCAGAAGCCAAGAACAGAAATCGTGCAAGGGAATGCAAGTAGTATAATTGCTTTATTTAGTCTCCAAATAATTAAGTTATTTTCTGCATTGTTTTTGATGCTTCCTTTCCATTGAAATGCACTGAAATTGATTATAGTACATAATTAAGTACGTTTATTTCAGCCAGAGTGGATAGTGAGACGAATGATGCAGGTTTCAGCAGAAGCCACACTGGAGTGGAACAGGAACAGCATCTGATAAAAGCAGGACAAGACAGAAATCACAGCCTCCTTACATCCCTGCTGAAACGCAGCATCCAACTCCTGGAGGCAGCATCATGGACTTTCCTACACAGGATTGCAAAACATGATTCTCTGGAGCAGAAACACAAATCGGATGCCAGATTTGGAGAGGCAACAGCACAGTCCTTGTCTCCCTGCTGCTTCTGTTCAAGTTCACCATGCCACAAAGCTAAACCAGAAGTTGCGGGGCCTTTACTTGTAAGCCTAATGGTACGTGTTATTTTTAAAAAGGGTGGTCTTATTTCTCTACCACGGGCAACCAGGAATTGTGACATGCCCACTCTGAATCTCACATCTGGTGCTCTGCCTTTCTGGTCTAGGCATAGTCCAGAACAGCTGGTTTTCTGAACTCTCTGCCTTGCAGGATTTCTTGGGTGTTCACAATCTCATCCTCACATTCAGAGCTAGCAAAATGACCTACAGTGTGTTTGTGCTGCTCTTAAGGGGAGCTAGAGATGCTTCACATCTGGAATGTTCCTGGTCCAGTTGCAGCAAAATAGGATAGTTGTTCCATTTAAAAAAAAAAAAACCCCACTTCCCAGGATCTGCTTTGTGCCTCTCATTCATCACCCCAGGTGTAGCAAAATGATGTACGGTGCATCTTGCCGGCCTCCGGTGATGTATGACTTCTTCACAAGCCTTTGGACCAGCAGCGGGTGCAGTTTCCACCCTGAGCAGTGTGGTGGCAGCATTTCCACAGAGACCTGTGAAAAAATGCTCCCGAATGTTTCTCACATTGAGGCTTTCGTCTTGAAAATTAAATGATCAATTACAAAAAGAAAAGAAGTGTGTGTGTGTGTGTGTGTGTGTGTGTACCTCTTATGTAAACTGTTTTTGTTTTTTTAAAAAACTAGGGTGGGGGCGGTATTGTATTGCTACCATGGTATGTATTTTTGTGTTTTTATATTCTATTTTTTTAAAAAAAAAAATATTCGTTTTATAATATATAACAAAAACAAACAACAACAACAACATGACATTAACAATTACAACAACAACAATGTACTATTTTTATCTAATTTTCTTAACATCTTAATGGGACCTCCTTTGATCTTCGCTTCCTGGATTCCATTTTTCTCTGGCAAGGGAAGTTCTGAACCTTTATGAGTTATTTGGGTGTCTTCTCCCTCTCCCAGAACTGGGCATTGGGAATTTTGGAAATGAAATTTCGTCAGTGAATAAGGTTAAATATTGCAACCGCAGCCTGTCCAGGCCCAGGATAGCTAAGCAGAAGCAGGTGGCGGTGGAGGAACCGGCCCAGGAAGGCAGCTGTGCCTGATGATTAAGGAAAGGTTTGTCTCATTAGCTCTCATGTTCAAAATCCTCCTGGTGAGAAGTTGGCCAAAGTGGCCCACTTTCACGTTTCCCCATCAGATCAATGATTGGAATTAGCAACAAATCCAAGTGACTCGGTTGTGGTTATTGGCAAACGTAACACACATTCTCATACGATGTCAGAGAAACTGGCCAGAAATGGGAGACGGGAATTGGACAGGTCAGAATGATCTTGCTCGGCAGCTTAAAAATCATGAAGCAAAACTGGGGTGGGATGTGGGGAGAAACCATGAAAGTGAAAATCTACTCTTGGGCTCGACAGACAAATGCGCTCCCCAACTAGATTGTCACCAGGTTAAAGTCAATAGAGGTCTGAAGTGGAAGCTTTGATGTGTTTGCTGTGAAGAATGACAGCGTGTTGGTCTGGGGCAGGTCTTGCCTAGCGTATTTCCCAGGCTGAGCCTCTAGCCAAGGCCAGGGCTTCCACTCAAGTCTCCTGCAGAGCTGAAATATTCTACGGCATCCCTGCTCATCACCAAAGGCTCCGTACTGCTAGAGCTGTCTTTCTTTCCCTCCTTTGATTACCGGTATTTCCCAAAGAGCGGTCTTCTTCCTCTGCCAGGTTGGGCTTCTTCCCTGCTTTCCTAATTCTGGAATCAGATCCAGCTCCCCACTGGTGACTCCTTGCTCTACTCATCAGCTGAGATTAGGCACTATTTCAGAATTGCTGCAGCGCTGGCAATATACTCCAAATTGCAGATCCATAGCTGCCTCTGCCTCTTTTCCTTCTCTTTAAGGGGAAGGCAATCATCGTTAGGGCTTGACTCCTAGAAATAAAATCAAAGTGCTGATAATACTTTTGAACTGACATTTTCAATGGGTGTTGATAATGAAAACCTTTCAGCACCGAGAGGTATCATAATTGATGGCCTGTAATTAATATTTGAAAGGCACGATGGGTGATAGGCAGGTGTGTGCATATACAAAAAACCTGCATAATTGGGATGTTGTTTCCGTGGTATGCAAATATTATGCATGTTGTTTGGGTTGGGGGGGGAGTGTTGTGTGTGGGGGGATTTCACTTTAGTCTGTAAACATGCAATGTGAAAGGAAAGGAAATGTGACCATGAGGGGAAAACCCCGGCAGGTACTGAGAGCCCCCCTCCCTCCCCCCCTCCATGGAGGTGCTTTCCTTGCTTTCACTTTCTTTTCAGATCACCATGTTGGTACAAAATGAGCCAGGAGAGGCAAGAATTCTAATGAGGTTTTAAAAGAAACCAAACTGTCCCCTTTTATCGCTTCTGATTTGCAGAGGCACAGAGTCAGGCCTGGGGAATCCTTTAAGATGTATTTATAATCATAAAAAGGGACTTATTTGGACTTTTAACGGAAAAAGGGAAAGAAGGGAAATTATACAAAGGGCAAAGCAGAGAGCTGTCTCTGAAGGGCAGTTATTGCTTGCCCTTGCGCGGAGAAAAAGGCTCCCTCAATGGGATTACGTCCCCTCTCATAACCTATCAGTCGTCTGATCAGAAATTCATAATACAGGCCATCTATTTCTCAGCCCAGCGAGGGCTGCATGATTGAATTTAAATAGGCAAATGCCAGACTTGGGCTCTGACATTCTCCTTGCCTCTCTCAATCTTTCTTTTTTCGCCTGCCCTCCCAATCATCATGTCCTCTCCCCCCCCCCCATTTCTCTCTCTCTCTCTTTTCTTCCCTTTTCTCTACTTCTCTGTGCACCACCATTTTATATTAGGCATGAACTAGCATGATGAGAAGTTATCAGGAAATGGAGGATAGATGGGGGGAGAGGCAGGAAGGCAGGCAAGAAGGGAGGGAGGGAGGGGGCCAGGCACACACACACACAGAGAGAGAGGGAGGGAGGCTGAGAGAATTGGATGGCAGAAAATTGTAAATTGTTGCTGTCATGCTCTCCCTGGGACAGTAAAATCTGTTTTTAAAGGCCCTCTTCTTCCCCCACCTCCCCCCTCAATTATTTTTTTCTACTATCACCCCCCCCCCTACACACCAAAGAGGAAATATTTCAAGATAAATTATCCAGGTGGTTGCCTTACTAAATCAGCAGAATGGCCACGAGAAAGAGCCGCTCTGTGTTCGCTTTTGCTTTACATCTCAGAGAAAGGGAAGCCAAATGCACCCGAGGCATTTAATTTGCCAGGAAAACTTTCCTGAGAGAGGCTACAAAGGAGGAGGCATCTCGTCCTGCAGCCTCTAGTGGGATGGTGATACCCACATTAGTGCTTCGGTGGTGATTGGAACAGGGGGGGGGGATGCAATGCAGACAGAGACCCTCCTCTATGCCTGCCACAAGCACATGAGCGGGACTGCAGTAGATGGTTGGAAAAGCCAGAGATGCCAGTTGGGGCAAAAGAATGAAAATTCCTTTCTGCTCAAGTCATCAGCAGTGTGTACAGTCCGTGCCTCCCCCCCCCCCCATTTTTAAGAAATGGAAACAAGGAACAATATGCTTGACCTGGTTAGTTATGTGGGTATATATGTGGGGCAGTGGGAACCGCAATCCAAAGTAGTTTAATGGGGTGTTGATGGAGTTGTTGGATGAAGAAAGGTTCCCCAGGAGATCCCCTACCATGATGGGGAGATGTGGCAACATACAGCTAAGGAGCCCTCATTGTGCCCTGCCTTCTCTTTGTCCATCCAAGAAGGACCCAACTGAGGCCCTGCAGTGGAGCAGGGAGCCATCATCTTAGCAGATTTCACTGCAGGTGCTGGCCTGCAGTGTGCTTCACACAATGTGCCTCCCCCCATCCCTGAGCTCAGTTGGCAGGGAAGACCTTCCTGAAGCCCCTGGGGTACTGCTTGGATTGAGGTGGGGGCAGTGTGGAGCTCCCTGCAAAAAAATAAAATAATAATTCCTGTTGAAATAGGGAAAGTTGAGTCCATTAGGAAGAGCCTTCTGTTTTCCCACAGTTGCTATGGACTTCAGTCTTGTGGAATAAAAAGAAGGGAGGCCAACCCATGGTCCTCTGTGCTAAGAAGACACCTAGGTAGATATTATTACTGCTAGCCGAGGGCATGTGATGAAGAAGCCTTTCCTTTTCCTCGCTGCCACAGTAGGGGGAAAACAAAGGCTGAGTGGAAAACAACTCAGAAATGAGTTTTGTGTGTGACATGCAGAGACCAGCTTAATAACCTCACCTTTTGATCATCACTAATTTCCACTCTCTGGGCTAAAGAGATCAGGCTGTTCTGCATTAATAAAGAGGCGACCTGTTGGATGCTGGTGCATGTCTGACAGGGTTTGTGCGTCCTCATAATCAAACCACCCAAGGAGAGGGCGAAAGAGAAAGAGAGAGCTTGAAGGGAGGGACTCCGTGGGTTGCTCACACATTTCCCACTACAGCAGAGGTTGGATTTCAGCCCCCCCACTGGCTGTTTTTAAGTGTCGTTTGGGGGATGGTGGTTATGGGGGTTTGATTTTCAAGGAGGCTCTTTGCAAAGTCTGTTCATCCTGGGATGTCAGAGAGGCGAGATTAGATCCTGGAACAAAGGACTGATTCCATCTCTTTGACATCTCCCTGTCTTCGATGGCAGTCACCATCCCATTGTTCCCTGCAGGACAACTGGGACCTTGACGTGGAGGCTCTGGATATAGCCCAGGCACTGTCCTTCCTGTGTCACCCACCACCAGGCAACCTGCAGGCCATGGGAAGCTCATTTGACCTCTAATGCTCTCTGGCACCGGAAAGCTGCAGTGCAGAGACTTCAGTGTCAAATCCCAGCAAGATCAGTGACCTTGGGAGCCAATAGGATCCCATGTTGCCTTATACCTGCTGCCTCTAGTCTCCCTGCTCTGTGCAGACAGGGCTACTTTAGCCTGCTTGGAGACATTGCCTGAACTGGCCTCCCCCTCCCACCGTCACCACCCCAACTTTGCACTTCTAGGGGCTTTGAAGTGCATGCATGCATTGGCCATGTGTCAAGCTGGAAAGCAAAGGGCCAGCACAGAGCATTGGGTTGCAGACTGTCAATGTCCTGTTCTATCAACATGTGGCAACAGTAGCCTGGTCTGCCTGGGAGTCTGACTTGAGAAATGCCACAAATGTTTTGCGGGACCAGTTAAAAACATATACATGAGATGCAGCCCAGAACCAAATGGAAATGAAACCCATCACCTAAACAACCCAGAACATCCTGTAGATGGCAGAAATCCAACATATGTTGTAGCAGGACGTGTTTGAGAAACCCACCACTCCTCACTTCAAAGCAGGAGTTCAGACCCTTATGAAAGCCGCGTCAAACCAGAATCTGATAGCAACGGAGGGCTGGGTTTTTATTATTAAGTTCACAATGGAAGTTTGGTGCCAAGCATTTTATTGGATAAAATTGACGGTTGGTCTTAAAACATCTACCCTCTGTGTTCTGTTTTAGTCAAATTGACTTTCCTAAAAAATATATATATACATCAGTGAAATCAGATTTGGACATGACTGTACAGATGTGGCTTTCAAACTGAATTCTCAGCACAATATTGCAGGCTGCCTGATGAGCCAAATCAGCTACAGCCACCATTCTTATGGCATGGTGTGGCTCAGGCATTTGGGCCTTGGTTCTCTCTTTCTCTCCGCCCTGAGACAGATTTCTCACTTTAGCACCAAAGGATGGGAAATTTTGAAATGCCACTTTTGCCATTGATGGCAATGTGTACCGGGTAAGTAAAATATTTCACTCTCATCTCGTTTAGAACCCTGACCCTCATTTTCACATACTGTCCAAAATGCTTTGTAAGTAGATTGATAGGACACCAGAAATTGAACTGGGTTTGTGTGTTGTGTGCTCTCAAATGAAGCCCCTCTTATTATGAGACAAAAGGCCCTAGGTTCAGCGGGCTGTAAGTTCATTAAAGAAATTGAATTATACAACAAAGCTGGCTGGGTAAAATGTATTATTTCCTGTTTCTGGTTTCTCCCCCACTTTGCATTATTTTGTTAGGGTTTTTTTTTTCTTTGTTTGCAAGAGGTATTTTGAATGAAAACACATGCTTTATTATACATAAAACAAATCTGCGAATGGCCATTTTCTTCAACAAAGTACTGAACTGAGACCCTCACAGGCCAGGAAAAGAAGGTGGAGGTGTCACAGATGCCACACTCGCTAGTGCTTCCCACAAGAGTGGCTCATTCCTCTGTAGCAAGGAGAGCTCACATGCCATTAAGAAGGTCTGTTTGCTGCCTTAAAAGCTTTGTGTTCTGGTCCCTAAATCTTGACTGTGAATCTTCTGCTATGCATCCTAGGGTGGAGACAAACACCTCAGAAGAGCCAAAGGCACATCTAGCCGGGCGCTCAGTTTCCAGTGACCGACCATCAGTGACCAACCATTTGCCGCAATGGGAAGCCCCCAACCAGATCAGCAAATGGCAGCCCATGGGCCAAATCCGGCCCACCAGGAGCATTTTCTAGTTGCCAGCTCGGAGGCAAGAGGTACATCCTGAGAGAGCAATAGATCATATTTGTTGCACTGACATTTAGGTGTGCAACCTGCCAACTGTTACGTGGAGGTTAGCAAGTTCTGGTTTTCATTCATGTCCCCCCATGCCTTACCTGCCAAGGAACTCTGTGCCCAGACCCTTCAATAAGATGGATGGGTGAGCCTCTGGAGGCAGGATTGTAGTACCCTTGAAGGAGCAGCATTATTTTCATGTCTAAGTTATGACGCCTTATTAGAGTAAGGAGAGTTCATTAGCGTGACCATAATTGTGTCTCCAGAGTGCCTCTTTAAACATTGCTTTCCGTGGCTTGTAAACGGACATTAAACATTCACTTTGGCATGCCCAGGTTGCAGTGAGAAGGCAGGCGGGGGCAGTGTGCTTTCCTTTGGGATATGCAGCAGGGCCTCTCCCCTGACTTGAGAGGTGCCTCCTGCTGCCACAATCCCTTGCAAGGTGATGCTGGGCATGAAGCTGCAGGGTGTTGCTTCAGGGCACCAAAGAGCCCTGCACTCCCAAGTGACTGCTCAGGTGTCTGGAAGATGCCAGCGTTTGGTCCAGGAG
Organism: Lacerta agilis; assembly: GCF_009819535.1. Taxonomy (NCBI): domain Eukaryota; kingdom Metazoa; phylum Chordata; class Lepidosauria; order Squamata; family Lacertidae; genus Lacerta; species Lacerta agilis. The sequence goes on along the minus strand of NC_046319.1, from coordinate 39,986,401 downwards.
ACTTTAGACCAGCCTCCCCCAACGAGGTGCCCTCCAGATCTTTTGGACTACAACTAACATCAGTCCCAGCCAGAAGGGTCATGTGGTGCTCCAATCTGATGGGAGTTGCAGTCCAACACAACAGGAGCGCACTAGGATGGGGAAGGCTGCCTTAGTGCAAGAGCACCCAATGGAATGGGACCATCACACCCCAGATTCCCTGGGATCTTTCTGGCATGGAAGCAGGAGACCTTTGATTTATTTTCCATGCCGTTCGGGCTCTAGAGGCAATCTGGGTTTCCCCGATACGTTGTGCTCACAGAGGTGCTGGCTCTTTGCAAGAGGTTTGGTGCAAACACCAGCCTTGCTGTCCCAGAAACTGTCGGATGAAATTTTTATTATAACATTACGAGGCCTTTTCTCTTTGCATCTTTAAGCTGCTATATCGTTCTCACTTTTCCATGCACTGGGTCCAAAGAGCTGTGGGTTTCCCCAGCTACTCTGGGTGGCTTACAGCACATTAAAAATTGCAAAACATCAGACATAAAAAAATTCTTGATACAGGGATGCCTTCAGATGTCTTCTAAAAGTCAGGTAGTTGTTTATTTCCTTGACATCTGGTGGGTGGGCGTTCCACAGTGTGGGTGCCACTACCGAGAAGACCCTCTGCCTGGTTCCCTGTAACCTCACTTCTCACAGTGAGGGAACTGCCAGAAGGCCCTCGACCCACTGTCCGGGTACTCCTTCAGGTACACTGGACCGAGGCCGTTTAGGGCTTTAAAGGTCAGCACAACACTTTGAATTGTGCTCAGAAACATACTGGGAGCCTCCTGAAAGCTGCTTTATTAGAGTGGGGAACAAAACCCCAGAATCCTTTTGTGAGATTTCACTCTGAGCAGTGGTTTAATCAGGTGTACACCACCAAGGACTATTTTATACTCATCTTGTTTTTGCTTTGGAGGGACCAAATATCTTCCCTGCCATCGTGGTGGGTTTTTTATGTTTCCCCCTCATTTTTATGTTTGTAATGGGAGAGTGTTATTTTTCTAAACTAGATTTTTATTTCTGAAAACAGCTCTGATGGTAAACATCCTATTAACCCAGCATGTTTTAATGTGTGGCATCTTAATAGAAGGACAGCAGAGAGAGAACAGATCTAACATTATTTTTTAAGCAAGCAAACAAACACACCCTGCCCAGTTATTTATCATCACCAAATCTTTCCCCACGTCGGGAAGGCAAAGCTGTCTCTTTAATAATGCAAAGGGATAGTAAATTTCAAGCTGAGGATGGGCTGTAGGAAGGAGCGCCTTTTCCGCCGTGCCCCTAATGTCAGTGGAGTGGCTGAGGAACACACCTGATTAGTTCTAACAGGCTGCTTAGCATTGGGTCACCTCTGTGGCTCCATCTCTCCCCAGCAGGGTCACTCGTCTCCAGGCTATATTTGGGGAGGGGGATGCAGGGGGCGGGCAGTGTGTTCCGAGCGCCTTTCGTCTCCCCGCTTTCTCTGGTGCTTCCAGAGCAGTTTATTTTTTATTTGCAATGCGCTCCCTCCCTCCCTCCCTCCGGATCCTGCTCTCCACTCTGCATAAATCGCTGGGAAGGGAGCACCCCCTCCGCCCAGGCAAGAGTGAATTAAAGCAGGAACTGCGTGTTGTGTCACCGGGGCCTTTTGATCCGGATTTCTTTTTGGCGCAGAAAGCGTTTAAATTAATTTCCTGCCTGTGTGTGTGTTCTGCACCGTTCTGCTGAATTGCCAAAGCCAGTTTGTGCTACAGTACCAGGGTGCCCGGGCTGGGTTGCATGCAGGGTGGCGGGCTGTGTTTACGCACACAACGCCCAAACCACGAGCCCAGCCAGCCTCGTGCGGCCGCCCCACACAGGTGGACCAAATCCGGTAGCTCCCACCTGCCTGTTCCTCCAAACGGGAAGCCTTTGGTGGTGGCGAGGCTGCTGCGCCCTGCCTCGCCTTTACGCTACTGCTGCGGGTGTTTTGCCTGGATACTACTACTGTCAGGGGGACAGAAGAGGAGACCGTCCCCGGAGACCCCAGTGGGAAGGGTCGCGTCAGGCAAAGCAAAAAAGTCAAGGTCCGGCTGCTCTTGGGCTCTTTTGCACTTCAGGGCTCCGGGTCTGGTCCCTGATGTGGGAACCCCAGTAGCTGGGTGGGGCGGTTTCCCCCTCTGGGCTGGGAGAGCCGTAACGCTGTGGGCCTGGGCAGGAGAGCCCTTTGTTTCCCCTAGCTTAACCCTTTGCTAGCCACCCTCATTGCCGCCGCCTCCTCGCGTTTTAACTCTATCTCTGCCAGCCCATCGCTGGCGGAAAAGCTTCCCCGTAGAGCTCCGGGTGCACTCGCATGTCCTACAAGGTGTGGTGGGGGGAGACGCGCCATTTGGGCTGCCCCCAGAAAACAGAGGTGCCCCTGACATTCTGCCCACTCCCATTGGTGTTGGGGGAAAGTCCTGCTTTGAAAAATCGTCCCCCCCTCCGCCACATTACTCGCCAAGCAACCTCGAGCTCTACAAACGCCTGGCTGGCAGGCCAGCCCGAGGCCGAGAGCAGCTGCTACGGATGCCAGGGCACTGAGGGCAGGGAGCTCTGCTGCCAGCCAGCCAATGCCTGTCCCTCCCAAGCCGGCAGCAGCAATCAATGGCCTGCCTTTCTCCCTGCCGTAAGCCAGGCAGCCGAGTGCTCTTCCTTCCCACTTCCGACGATGCGTTTTGTGACTTCGGAAGCTGACATATGAGAGGGACATTTGCCCTTCGTCAAACACTGGCTGGCAGAGAAACTGGCCAGACGGGAGCCAGGAGTTTCTCAAGCACCAGCCCCAGCCCCGGGAAGCCTGGAGCGCACGCACACTGGTGTGTGGTGTGTGTGTGTGTTGCATGATGCACAATGAGCATCTTCCCACTGTGGGGCCGACACTTGGGTGGGGGTGGGGGTGGGGGAGGCGGAATCGAGGCTTTGGGTTCTTTTCTTCTTGCCAAGCCTGAAGCTGCGTGACCCTCCCCGCCTTCTCTCACCCCCCTCACCCTCCCGCCGTAGACTTGGTGGCGAAGATGCAGCCGAGGCTGCTGCTGCGGCTGTTGCCTGGCCATGGAGAGGGGTCCCTTGCGCGTGGGTCTGTTTATTTGTTTGTCCTCCTCCCCATGCCCCCCAGCCCCGCTTCCCCCTCCCCGCCGCCACCGAGCTGGAGGGGGAGGAGGAGGAGGGGAGTCCACGCCAGCCCCGCAGGACGACAGCTCTCCCACTTGCTCCAGGATCGACCACCGACCTCTCTTAAGAGAAGCAGCAGCAGCCGCAGCAGCAGCAGCGTGACCGGCCGGCCGAGGTAAGGCAGCGGCGGCGGCAGCAGCGAGAGGGGGCGCCTCCTCCTCCGCTCATCGGCTGAGCCTGATGTGAATATGCAAATAGGCGGCCTGCCCGACACGTGTCTGCCCGCCCCTCCCTCTCCCCCCCCCCCCCCACCGCACAAGGGGCCTCGGCTCAGCCGTGCTCGGCTCAGGGCGCTACTGCCTTGCAAAGCCAGAGCGGCAAGCGGGTGTTTGTTTGTTTATTCGCTCATTTGCATGTTGGAGTGCGGGGAGGCGGAGGTGTGAGGGCCCGTGAGATGACAAGAGAATCATGAGACAAATTAAATGTGATGGTGGTGGTGATCCCTCCTGGGTGAGGATCTGATGCAGAGGAGGCGGCTCCCCCCTCTTTTTAATACTCCCCCCCCTTCGCTGTTGATTGAGGTGGGGGTGGTTTGGCATCTTTTTTATGGTGATGATGACGATGATTTCAGCCCTCCTCAGGAGCGCGGAGGGAAAGGTGGTCACTTTGAAAATGCCAGGTGGGGAGAAAGTTGAGGCACTTGGCACCCCGAGAATTACATTACCACCTCCCCCACCCTCTTGATTGCCCTGCATTGCTTGTTCATGAATTAGGGATGCTTGGATTCTCCAAAAAATAAAACTAAGCCTGTTCCATTTTTTAGAGGAGGAGGAGGCAGCTGGATGCAATGTAGTAGCAGCTTTTATTTCGCAGGGTGCCTGTTTTTTGACCATTGACACCCCCTGAAAATCTGTTTTGTTCCTTTTGCTACTTTCTTCAGCTACGTTTTAAGAAAAGGCCGTTCGCAAAGCAGATCCTGGATCAGCCGTGGGGATCGGGCGCTTCTCAGTGGCTGGGTCTGAATTCTGGTTTGAGCGAGCGCGCGCTCTGAGCCTCTTCTTCTGAGCCTCCGGGCTGTTTTACTTGCAAAAGGGGGGATAAGGCAAGGAAGCAGCGATTATGAGCAGAATTAAATAGGAGGAAATGGGGGGGGGATGCAGCTGGAAGAGTAAATATTTTTTTCTATGTAACAGATTTCGCAGCTTCTAACAGAACCCCGATTCCTCCTCCCTTTTCCTGCCTGTCTTACTGATGAAACTTCCTTGCCTGGTGTGCCCCCCCCCTTTTAATCTATTTTAATGGAACGCAAGAGACCCGGAGAACCCTTCTCACTGCTCTCTCCTTTTTGTTGGGGATGGGCTCCTGCTTTGGAGGATTCAACCCCCCCCCCCCCACACACACACACACTTTGAAAAAGGAAAATATCAGTCCCAACTGAACTCCCGGTTCTAGGATAAATTAAAAGCAATAATGGCAGACTAACCATCACTGAAGGGAACAGAAATGAAGAGAAAAGGCCACTTTTTGTGGAAGTAAAAGAGGGACCAGTGCACATGCCGGAATCCCCTCACCAGGCTAATTTTTCTGACCCTAAAACTAACAATTGCTACTTCCTCCTCTGCCTGTATTGCCACTCCATGTTCTCCCCTCCGCTGTGCCTTCTTGACACAACCACCTATTTCTTGTGTTCCTGATCAGCCTTGCCTTGCCTCCTGTGCTCAAGGTCTGGGTGGCGGGGGATGCATTCCCCCTCAGGTGGCTTCTATCTTCTCATGTGCCACCATGTTGATTTCTGGGTTCCACCACCATAGCTTAAGGGTGGTACTTGAAGGGCCTGTCAGGGCAGGCCAAAGAGCAGGCAGGCAGAGCATTGAGCCAGCTTGGCTGTTGCAGCAGTCGGTGCTTGCCCAGTTGCCTCTGGTGCTAAGGGCTCTCCCTGCCTTCGGTGCACCTGGGGTGCTGTGCATGGACCGCATCCTGCTTTCCCCAGGCCTGGCTCTTGTGTGCCAATAAAGAAGAAAGGCAGGGATAAGGATTGTTGCTATTGATCAGCCCAAGGGGATCATTAGGCCTCGGTTACCATCTACAAATCAGGAGCCTGGTGTCTCCTGCCTGGGCACTCATTGCCAATTTGTTCCTATTAGATGGCCGAGCCCGGAGGTGTCTGATGATGAGCAGATTGGGTCTTTATCTCAGCAGCGGCAGGGCTGGAGAGGAGGCCAGCAAACATCAAGGCAGCGCAGCCCTTGCAGATTTGGGGTCTGTGATTTGTTGGACTTGCTGAGGGTGGCAGCTTCTTTGCCTACATTGGGAAGGGAATTTCTGGGCCAAATCTAGTTCCATCCATGTCTCCCCAATAAATATAATGGGAATTAAAGAGAAATCATTAACGAAGCCACTGTGTTTTAATAATATGTGGTTTATTTCCCAGTGAAATAAAATATATTTTATTATACAAAGATATTCCTGCTTAGGGCCCTTTGTTAGCATTTTCAGACCCCTTGACTTGGAGGCCATTTGGTCCCCAGACTTTGCAGGCTGTTTAAATCCACTGGAGGAAAAAAAATCCACTGGAGGAGGACAGTCCCAAATGCTCCTGGACATGAATGATGCAAAGAAAATTATTTAAATTATCTTTAAAAAAACCAAAAAAACAGTAACACAGATTTTTATATATAAACATATATAGTCCTAGAATTCTCACTTTGTTTTGTCCAGTATTAATGAGTCCAGGCTCAATTTGCATTTCATCCTCAGTCTGTGATTTTTTTTTCTGTACTGTGCAAAGATGTGAAGGGGAAAGCGAAGTTCTCTAGGATGTCATTTTTGGGGACTTTGAACAGGGAGGAAAGGAACGGCAGCCCCTTGTAGCAGTATTTGGGGGGTGATTTCTGTGATCAGCCATGTCTCCCTTCAGCGCAGTTCCAGTGTATGTTCCACACTTTTGTCTGTCGTAGCTGCCTTTTTGGGTTTTACTGAGCTTTTCATTCGAAAGAGTTTGTTGATGGTTTTAACCGACTTGGCCAGGATTTGAGTCTCAGAAGAATTTGCATGCCTACACCTTGAATCTCTTACCTGAGTTCCCCAAAGAGACATTTCTACCTTTGATTGGCACATTACCTCATCTGCCCCAAAGCGGATGGGATTTTCAAGCTTGTGAAAAGTGTATTCACCCAAAGACTTGCATTGTAGAGAAAATTTTAATTTTATCCGTTGGTTAGAAAGCACGCTAATATAATCTCAGACTCCATTTTGGTTGTAAGAAGCCAAATTTGGACTATGAAAGAGAACATTCTAAGTGCTTATATGTTTTTGCCTTGTCTTTTAGGAGCGCACATTCTCCCCCATTTAATTTCTAGAGAGAAATTCTCATTTAATAACCTCATAATTGTATCTTTTGCTCAGTGATCAAGTACATCTCTTTGGTGCCTGTGACTTATAGTATAAAAATAGGTTTAACTTATCATAGGCTAACATAACATCCAGCTTGCTTTGATCTGTATGTTGCATGGATCAAAATCAATTGGCATGTACTCAGAGGGTTTTTCTTTCTCTTAAGATTGCATTAATTTGTATGTACATATTTATGTACTCTTCTAATGCTAGAGTGTATATTTCAGTTGTTAACATTTTTTATTAGCAGAAGATTTCATTTAAAGAAAACATTGTTAAAAACTACAGTTCAGTTAACTGTGACTAAAGTTCCTTAAATGCAATTCATAAAGATCCATCGCTGTCTGATGCATAATCTAGGATTTGTCTGAGAGTTCCTATCAAAACCTTTGCAGATTAAATATAAACAAACAAACAAACAAACACATAAAATATGAAGACGAGGGTTAGCCAGGGCATTTACATGCCACAGATTTAGTATTTCAGGTTCATGTCAGCTTTATGTTTTAACAGAAAGACCTCATTCTGTTGCATTGTTTTTTCTGCTGCTGTTTTAAATATGACAAATCATCCTCCCTGTTTATATAACTCTCTGTCTATCGCTTGGGTTTAGGGTGAATTTCACATGTGAAATTTCTCCATGTAACATCTGATATGTTCTCCGCATGCTGGGGAGGGGTGGGGTGGGGATCCTTTTTAGATTAATGGTCAGTGTCTCATACACACAAATTTGTGTTAGGATGCTACAGAGAAGGTGCGAATTACTGACAAGATCTGGAATAATTCCTAATGCTGTAGAAGGGTTCATTTTCTCCTCCACATGATGGATGAGGCATAAGAAGTGCTTTTCTGAGATCATTAATGCGCATCATTCTCTTAAGTGTTATTAAAGTCCGTCTGTCTGAAGCTGCAGGAACAATATCTTTCCCCTCATTTCGCCTGCTGTTTTTCTTTTTTTAAGAATAAATCACCCTCTACCTATAGATGCTGCCTTTTTGTAAATTCATTGTCAAAGGGTTATTTATTTCATAACGGTGCACACTTTCCAGAGCTACATTTCCCCTACCTTCTTTTTAAAATATTTGATTGCTGCTTGTGAGTCCACATGTAATTTCAGGAGTACATGATTCCTAACCTTTACAATTGCAACATCAGCCCTTGAAAAGCAAGCTAGTTAGGCTCTTTCCTTGAAGGTATTGTTCTAAGAGAGCGCTCTCATTCTGCACTATATCTGGGCAAAGCAGCCCTCCTCTTAATTTTGGTTTGAATGTGGCAGGCTGTGGTGTGCGAGGCAAAGAAGAAGAAAACGGCAACCCGCTGGCAGAGGCAGTTGAGCTGATAGTAACCCCACCGCACTTTAAACATGTTTGCTGCCCCTCCAGAGAAAGTATTGGCATGTTTCTGAGCTGTGGTCCAGCTGGGGGCAAGGCAAGGAGGTCACAGACAGGTAGAGGCCAGGTGCCACCATCCAGTCTCGTATTTGGAAACAGAAATCATTATTCTTTTTGGAACATCTTCTTTTAGCCATTTTACAGTATTTCCACCTATTAAAAAAAACTTTGGCCCTTTACTTTTTTTTGGGGGTGGGGTGGGGCTGGAAATGCAAACTGAGCCATGGTGTAAGTGGGGGCAGGGTGATGGTGGTGGTATCAGTAAGGCCAGCAGGGAAGAGGAGGGGTGTATGCCAGGTACTGATTGCAGATGGATCATATTAAATCAAAAGCAATTTTAGCCAAACAGGAGAATTCACTTTAAAGCTTTTTTAACCTTCCTTAAGAGCCAATTTTCCCCCCTCAAAGCCCTGAGATAATAAAATACAATATAATTTATGGAGCGCTTTCCGTGGGTCTACATTCCTAACTCTCTCCCTCTTTTTCTTTTACTGTAAGATAAAACATACCCAACCACTGGGATGGCAATCAAGACAAAACAAAATGCAGCTGATCATAAAGTTGTTTCAAAATGCCACACTCCTTTTGAAAGAGGCTTACCTGGAAAGGGTCCCCGATACACTTTTAATAGAATTTTTAAAAGTTCGAAGCACAGCTGGGCAAAAGCCACAGCTGGGCTCTTGAACATTTAATTTGAGATTTGAATAATTCTCCAGATTGAGCTAGAATCATGAACGCCATATAAAAAGACCACTCCCCACCCCCATACCTAAATTACATTATTCCACAGATGTGCAAATACTTCAGAGGGAAAAATTACATTGATCAGATTTTAATACCCCCCATGTCACCCTTCAGTCAAAGGAGGGAAAAGCTCCCCCCCCCAGCCCTTTTCGTCTTCAGAAAGGTGCTAGATTATAAACATCTGAAGGAAATGAAAGGGGGGTGGCCAGTCCGCCCCCAAATTCTTTCCAGATTTTCATTCCTTTCACCAGAAGCCAGTTCTGTTCCCAGAGATGAGGGAGGGTTGGGGGGGAAAACTCTGTTTCTTATTTAAGACTGAAAATCAAATACATTGATTATAGAGGTTACTAATTTTGATTTGGCTAATTTTGAGGGCCTTGGACCTGAACCCACAAGGGCCGGGGGGGGGCTTTCTGGGAATAGGAGCAACCCCCCTTTCTTTGGGTCTGTATCTTCCTGAGAGTTTGGGAGCCCTGGCAGGCGCAACCAGAGCCATGAGTTCAGAGCAAACACGTGTCTTCCAAACTGCTTGGCAAAAAAGAAGGTTTGGCGGCCAATTTTTAATTCTTTACAGGAGACAATGAGGAGCAGATAAGCCATGCGTATCAAAGCAGAAGCTTTGCCTCAGTTTTCATTTGTGAACTTGCAGCCGCAAGCTGCAGCCTGCATGTGGATGTGAGAGGAGACGTGGCGTTGAAGCGCCTTATCTTCTTGGCTTGAGTGAAAGTGCCTCGTAGGCCCGGGCTGCTCACAAAGCCTCCATAAGTCCAGGAGGGAATGGCCAGTCCAGGTTTGGCAGGAAGTTGTTCTTATTTATTTATTTACCGCCCTATACCAGGAGGTCTCATGGCGGTTCACAGAACGAAATCAAAATATAAAACCACAAGATATATATAATCAAAATAAAAAACAACAACAACAACCCCCCAAAAAAAGTGTTCTGCTGTGATCATGGAATGATGTTGTTTGCTTTGAGCTAAACAACAGGTGCTTTTGTATAATAACAGAGTGGTTCTGAATGAGATTTTTGCCCATGCATTTTAACACTGTTGTACATTGCCTCAAGACTTGACGTAGGAAGATAAACAATCAGTAAGACTGGTCACCCACTTGAGTTGCATCAGTTTTGCAAAGATGGCGTCTCCTGTTGAACTGAAGCCTGGCCCCAAGGCCTCCCCTGCCCAACCTCCACTCGCTGCTTGCTCAAGTTGTTGTTGTTGTTGTTGTTTAAAAAAGAAGGCAGAATCAAGCCTGGCACCGTGTTTCCTTGCCTTTTGCTGTTCTGAAAAACTGGAAAAGCCCCAGTAAAATAAGGCAAAGGAAAAGAATGCAGAGCCGATCGCAGCGCTATGGAAACTGCTCCACAAAAATGTGGAACGAAAGCTCCGCCAGAGTGTGGTTCATGTATTGTAACAGCTGTGACAGCCTGGTACCGTTTAACACTTGTTCAATTATAAGAAGGAGGGGGAAATTCAAAAGGAAGCTTGATTTATAGAAGGCACATAATAATCTTTCAAATGTATAATGTAACTGTCCCTCCTGCCAAAAAAAAGGAAAAAAAGAGGACCCACCCCCCTCTCTTCCACAGTCTTGCCCCCCCAACAGTGCATGGTCTGTTTGACAGTCTGGGGAAATTCCTTTCCCATCCAGCTCCCCCCGCCTGCTGGCTTGAAATAATGTTTCCTAGGGCTTGTGCTAATAGTTATTTGCAAAAGTATTTTGGGTCGAGCAAGGATTCTTGCAGAAACACATTGCTGTTTATGAGCACATTATTATTATTATTATTATTATTATTATTATTATCTCTAGAAATTATTATATTGCTATTAATGTGATTATTTTAAAAAGTGAGCGTGGCATGAGGTCAGCAGCTCTGGCCTTTTCTGCTGAGGTGTTTTGGATCCTTTGTGTGGTGGTCAGCTAACAATTTGCAGAGATGTACCACAGCAGCATTTGCTGCAGGAAAAAAGAGTCGCTGACTGAACACAGTACAGTAAATAGATCATTTTGTTCCAGTGATAATTCTTCTCCTGTTTAAGTTTATTGGATCAGCTGTGTCAGAATATTTAGGGTTAAGATTCCCCTAAGACTTGTACTTAAATATTTACTATTGTTTGCTACTATATCTGTGGTATAAAAACTGTGAAAATATGTATCCTTTGATTCAGGCAAACTGTTTAGTCTAGAGATAAGGCCATCCCTGTGCTTTTCCTGTGGCTGTGTGTTTGCCTTTCTTTCTTTCTTTCTTTCTTTCTTTCTTTCTTTCTTTCTTTCTTTCTCTCTCTCTCTCTCTCTCTCTCTCTCTCTCTCTCTCTCTCTCTCTCTCTGAAAAATTGGGACTCCATTATGCTTGCCCTCTTGCATATCCCATCTTTCTCTTTGAACTTCAGCAAAAATAGTCATATAGTAAATGTTTGCATAAGGAGGCACACTTTGTGAGCAAAGGTCACTGGCTGCCGTTGACTAGAGTTGTGGGATAGCAAGCAGGCAGTATTTCAGCCCCCCCCCCCCCTTTAATATTATCAGACCTGCATAGCATAAAAATCACTGTGTGGCTGAATGAACAGAAACTTTCTGACTGCACTCCATGCAAATTAGACATGAAAATAAATAAATGGCTGTAGGGGAAGTCAAATCAATTTATCTCATGCCAATGGACTTCTGATACTAGGAATCCCCTTAGCCCCTCGCATGTTGGGGCAGTGCCCAGATGCTTGTAGGTGCTCTGCATTTGCCCCCCCCCCAGGACCATATATCTGCATGGAATCATCTGCCCCCCCCCAGCTCCTTTGCCCCCCACCCCATGTGGGGACCGTTTCCCTCCCTGAAGGATACAATGATAGGGTCCTTTTTCCTTTGTGTCCGAGGCCTCCTCATACACACTTGTCTTGTCAATCAACTGAATTACAAATATAGTAAATAAGAGTGGCAAATGAACTCACCTCCCACCCCCTTGCACTGTTCTGAGCCGAGGTGTAAATAATTCAAACTCCCCCACCCAGAATCTCGCATGGCTTGACAAACTCAGCTTGGACTTGACTGAAACCTGGAGACTGCAGAGACTGCGAAGGCGGTTAAAAATAAATAAATCTCTGACCGCAAACAGAGAAGCCTTCGAGAGAAAACCTGTTTGCTATAAGCCATGCGAAAAGGAGGGCCAGCAGAAGAGCATGGTGGTTTTCTCTTTCTTCTGATTCAACCCCCCCCCCCAAAAAAAACATGCATACTTCTATGCTCCTACGCTCACCCCCCCCCGAGATGTACAAGACAATCCTTGCGGTGTGCAGTGTAGGGGGGGGGAGCAGACTTATTCAGGGCTTCCCAACAAAAACAGAATCGTTTCTTCGTGTATATTATTACGACCAAGTGGATGGTTTCCAGCTCCCTTGTCTGTTGTGCAGATAATCCGTTTCCTTATAATTCCTCCTTCCTCCTTTGCAATATCAGCCAACCGCCCAAGTAGCGGTCCATTGAAATCCTACTGAAGCCTGTTTATTGCTAGATATACCCCGATTAGGGGAGAATGGGGGGGGGGTTTCCCCAGCATCTCCTTTTAAAGGATGCAAAAGGTGCCAGAGTTGCCCATCCCGTGTTGCATTATGGAATGAGTCACAGACATGCCATGAGGGTAAACTGAGCCAGGTGGTTGTGAGCTGACCATATTGTCCTTCAGACCAGGGATGTAGCCTTTGATTAGGAGAAGGATTTTGCAGCAGCTGATGAATTAGCCGGCTGGTTAAATTTCAAATGTTAAATCTCAGTAAAAGTGAATTTTTTGGTCATGTATCATTTAATAAACAAAAGCAAGTAGTCATCGTTAGAAAGGAAGGCTATTTTTATCCCACATATGCTCAAACACCAGAGCCAAGATGGATCCAACAGTGTAATTCAGTAAGCCCTTTGGGTTGGTCAAAATATTTCCCACACATCTTGTTCTAATCTTCCCAGCAACCTTGCAAGGTAGAAGAAGAAGAAGAAGAAGAGTTTGGATTTGATATCCCGCTTTTCACTACCCGAAGGAGTCTCAAAGCGGCTAACATTCTCCTTTCCCTTCCTCCCCCACAACAAACACTCTGTGAGGTGAGTGGGGCTGAGAGACTTCAGAGAAGTGTGACTAGCCCAAGGTCACCCAGCAGCTGCATGTGGAGGAGTGGAGACGCGAACCCGGTTCCCCAGATAACGAGTCTACCGCTCTTAACCACTACACCACACTGGGTCTCACTCTCAGGAAGGGGTGGAAATTCGATTCAGTTTGCATTTAAAGATGAACTCGCACTCTCTGAAACACATAGTGAAACACAACTATCTTTTGAAACTTGCACTTTCTTGATATTTTTTTATGCAGTTCTCTGGCCAAGAAAATGTGTACATTTTGATAAAGTGTGCATTATAATGCTTGTGTAATGAAAAATTTTTTTTGGGGGGAAATCGCTTTTCAAAAATGTGTGAATTAGGCAAAATTGCATACAAACACGTGTATATTGGTAGGAATTCATTCTAAAATGCTGGCTGATTTTCAGAGGAGTTTTTTTTTTAAAAAAAAATTGCAAATGGATGTGGAAATGTGAAGAACTGAATTTAAGACTGGAAAAATGAGAAACGAAAAAAAACTGAAACGGACACATTTGCCCATTTTTGTTACTCTCCTAGCCAGGAGGTGCAGGCCTTAGGGGCCCTGTTCAGTGTGGCTGCTTCTGCTAGGCACAAGCAGCACCTGTGGGGGGAAGCATGAACCTTGTGGCGTCAGGGGCCTTGCACTGCTGGCAGGCTGATCACTTGCGTTGGGTGTGTGTGTGTGTGTGTCAGTAGTACAGCGGAGTCGTAGGCCAGAAATAAATAAATCATCTACAGGGTCTGTGCCATTCTCCAGCCGAAAAGCTTCTCCCTTTTTCCCAGCAGCAGAAGATGGCTCTTCTACTTCCTAAGGGTGCTGCTGGCAGGCAGGACACTGCAAGGAAAGAAAGCAGGCCGACAGTCCAGAGAGATCCTCCTTTGCTGGCTCCCCATTGTTCTTTTGTTTTCTGTTCCTTTTGTCATCTCATTGTTTTATTCTCTTGCTCACTTTCCCTTCTCCTTACTCTTGGAATTCTCCCTCACTGTTTTATGCTCCCCCACCTGACATCTCTTCCTCGTCTTCCTTCCCCAAAATCTCTCCACTTGATTTTTTTTAATGATTTCCAAAGAATGAATATATATATATATATATATATATATATATATATATATATATATATATATATATATGAAAGTGACATTGAAGATTCCTTTGTTCCTCCCCACCATCCCTGACACTTCCCACTTTTGTCATGTGTCAGTTCTTTGTTTGGCAAGGACATATTTTTAAAGGGGGAGGGGGCTTAAAAGTAAACTTAGAGCCCTACAAGTAAATAAATAACTGTAGGTAATAGTGCCTAAATACGACCCATCAGGAACGTAACAAAAAAGGTGGCAGTTGTGCAAGAAGAGCCAGCCTGGGGCACCCCTACATTTATAGCAGGTGGAGAATATTCTTGGTGGATTGGGCCCAATAGCAGCAGCCAAAGAGCAACAAATAATCATTTGTTTTCCTCTACAGATGTGTTGTCTCCAGCTCCCCACGAGGTTGGCGGCCGCCTCTTTGTTGTGTTTTGTTTCCATTCTAGTGATTATTTCCTTCCAATATTCATCCAGCCTTTTGTGGACAGGAGCAGCCCTGTAAATGGCAGTGAGAGAGAAATAATATGTGTGCCATTTCATGACGGGGCCAGCTCTCCTCCAATCTGCCTTGAGGACTCTGGCCAGCTAAGAGCATCCCCTGGAGAGTATCCTCCATACACCATAACAAGAAACTCTGGTTGGCACCAAAGGGGCAGCATTTGAGAAATGAAATATGTAGAGAAGAATAAAATGGGTAGCAAAGGTAGGCACAGAGGTGGGTCTGCCAGTGCCGAAGTCTAGAGGACTTTCCTGGTGCAAGTGAACCACCTCCAAAGGCCACCCTTTTCGGACAGCCTGTCAGACATTTCCAACCAAGCGAGCGTTTCAGGGGATTTAACTTGTCAGCCATTTCTGTGGTTTCCTTGAAATGTTATCATTCATGCTGATCATGTTTTATAGTTTCAGATGTATTTTAGAGTTGCAGTTGTTAGCTGTATAGCGCTTGCTGGAATATAAGTGTGTGTGGGGGGGTAACATTTATATTAAACAAACGGAAATGATTCTGCAAGGCAGATATCCGGTTCTGCCCTTCTTGGAGTAAATGTTTCCTACCCACCCCAAAATCTGGCGTCATCATTTTCTTACCCAGCACACAACTGCTTTCAAGTGGTCTGCATGGCCGTGCTGACCACGGCTGATGGGAGCTGTTGTCCAAACCATCTTCAGGGCACCTAGGTTCCTAATGGGAGGGGTGGGCTGTTGCCTGGATTGGCCTGTTTAGAGGAGACCTTTCAGGAAATCCCTTGTTCCAAGCAGGATGATGGAACGTTGGACCTGGACTTAATAGGGGCCATACAGTTCTTTCCCCCAAAATGGAGGGTGGGAAGGTGGCCCAAACTGTGGGCCCTTTGCTGAGTTTGAATTTGAGGACAAACACTTAGGGCCGCGTGTGACTCCCCTGCCTCCTTCCTGGCTGCACCGTCTCTTTGGCATGAGGCCGGCATGGATGGCGGAGACGTCATGAAGTTGCTCCCACGATGTTGGCGCTGCCTGCTGATTGTGTGCCACCCCCACTTTCCCCTACTTGAGATCTGAAGATGAGTGCTTGGAGGAAGGGGGGCAGTCACAAGCCGAAGACTGAGGAGGCCAGCCGCCCACGTGATTATTTTCCTTTGAGTTGTTCTCTTGGAGCTCAACATGCTTGGAAGGAGCTGAAAAGAGAATCTTTAGCTGAGAATTAAGAAGGAAAACACGGGGGGGGGGTGTTGATGTCAGGAGCAGAACAGGATGCTTTACAAAGGGAAGTGATGCATACTCCAGTGACTTCTCTTTTACTTCACGTTTGGTGAAGGAGATTGCTAGGCTGGGCATGTCTCCAGCTAATTTTCCAGCCTTTGTGAAATGCCAAGAGCGCCTTCCCAGGGCGACTTACCTCTGCTTTCCCAGTAGATGGCATTGCTGTCTGTTCAGTAAGATTTGACTCCTATTTTGCCTTCTGCTAGGACTTATTTCCATTAAATGCTCTCTCTCTCCCTCTCCCTCTCTTTCTCTCTCAGTGTGTGTGTATACACACACACACTCACAGCAACATGTGTGTGTTTTTTCCTTGTTACCTGTAACTGCAAGTAGTAAAAGCTACTGTACTTTTAATATCTATGCTTCATATGACACCTATGTGTCATAGGAGGGCACACGTGTATTCATGCAAAGGGGTGGGGTTTTTTTAAAAATAAAAATATATATATATTCAGGATTTGTCCACATGAGAGATGGTCTTTCCTGTCTCTTCTGTTCCGGACAGTTTTTCATGGAGTCTCTGCAGAACATGTTTCCTCCAATATGCTGTTGGGTGGACAACCCACTCACCTTAATTCTGGAGCTTAATTTATTATATTTCAGTTTCTAAGGAGACTCTTTTTTTAGAGGAAAGGTCAGGCAGGGGATCCAGCCTGTGACAGACTGACTCCTGAAGTGGAATCCATTTTGGAGTGCAAATTATTTGGAGGAGGACAGCAGGAAAGTCAGTGGGGTCAAGGTCAGAGTCAGGCCTCTACCAGTTGTTTCCCTCAGTTATCCTCCCCCCCCCCGGCCCCCCGCACACACACTTTCTTGTTTCCCCTCTTCGGCTTGCAAATACCTGATAGAACTGTAAATAGAGAGGAAGTAACGCAACAGCTGATGTTCTCAGGGTAGCTTGGCTGATGCCAGATCTCTTGTGAGTTTAAACACCCACCTCCAGATGGGCTCCCCTGGGAAGGAGCAAAAAACAAATACACACCCCACAATCATGGAATACATAAACAGAAATGCTGGCCTGGCTCTCGCCATCCTGCCTGCTTGCTGCTGCCGCAACTGACCCCCCCCTTCCTCCCCCCACGTTCCTCCAGGCTTATGTGTCTCTCCCCCCCCCCTTCAATGACTGAACCTGCAGTTGATCCTTTTCAAAAACGGAGGTTAGCATAGAGGGTTGGAACAGGAAACATCTGCCAAAGGGGAGAGATGGCACCTTTGCACAAACAGGCCAAATGCTTCCCTTGATCTTCTCGGCTGTGTTTTCACCTGCATTTTCAACACTGCTATGCGTGTTTAATGTTAGTTTTGCAGCCTCTCTAAAACATGTATTTAGCTGCTGTTAATTGAGGACAGCATAAATTGGTTTCTCCAGCTTTCCGCTGAAATAAGATAGCATCCCCATATCAGGATTAAGTCCCCCCCCCCTCTGAATCAAATGGCTTAAAAATACTGAACTCAATTCCTTTTGAATTAACTGAGCCTTATTTTATCCCCCCACCCTCCAATATCACCTATCACCATAGTAACCACTAGCTGTCAGTTCAGTTTCTGACATTTTTCTCATTTGCTAAGATTTCAGAATTGCCATCCTTGCTGCCAACATGTCATGAACAAGAAAAAAAAATTGCATGAAAAATCTAATGGGTGTCTGGTCTGATTGTCCTCACTTGTGGCAGGAAAGACAAAAACTGATGAATTGTGAAATGTATTCAGAAGGATTCAAGAAAAGCAAGAAGGCGCTCGGATCCCCCTCCCCCCTCCCCTCTGGCAACACCTCCTCGTTTTCATCTTGTTTTGCTTGATGCGCCTTACATGTTTGCCCTGACACTGGGGGTAGGTGGGTGGGTGTCAAAATTTAAGAGGAGCAGCCTTCACCGTCACCCTGCTGCTGGCTTCCCTCCCCCCTCCCACCCCACTTTTAAAAAAGTCATCATTAGAAAATAAAGTTAGCCTGGTTTGTTATTTAGCAGCAGCCATTCCCACTCTATTGGTGCCCAACAAAATTTGCTTTGGTCACTGATTACAGAAAATTCTGTTGATTTTCTCAGTTTTTTGAAAAGCTCTGTGTATTTGTATTCATCCGACAGAGGGGGAACACCCACCCTCAAGCAGAAAAAAAGGAAATATGAAAGACGGATGACCTAGAAAGGGGCAAAACGCCCCCCCTCTTTTTAAAAGAGGACATTGATGAGCACTATGTTCCTTTTTTAAATTCCCTTGTATATTGTCTTTAACAGCCTGCTAAAGAGAAATCACACTTAAACCCATTTTTTAAAAGTCTCTCTTCACACACACACACACACACTGGTTCTTTAATTATAAAAAGGGAAAGTAACTTGTTGTGTGGTGTTTCTGTTTTTATTTTTTTGTATGTACATGATTTCGATAAAATAATGAAGACTTTTCTTCCACCATCGAAATCAACACATTTGATACTGAGGAGGGATGAGGGAATCCACCTGTCCATTTTCATGTGTGGGCAGCACTTAAGATACTACCTGTGCCAACCACCTTCCCACACCGGCGCTTCGTCCACCGTGGTTTTCGGAAATGCATCCATGTCTCCAACAACTTGTTTGGGGGACAAGTGCAATCTTATCACAGCCTCTGTGTGTTTCCCTGGCTGTCTACAAATTCTGGCTCAGCGGCAGGAACTCATTTCAGAAACATAAAACTGGCTTGATAAGCAGCTGCTGCTCAGCTTGGCTCCTTGAGGAGTCTTGGGGTTGTGATCGCCTCTGCCGAATGCCACCAAATTGTTTCTCTTTCGCATTCCAGATGCTGCTTCTGAAGCTTCAACTGTTGAAAAACATGCAAGCGGATAAAGGAGCGGGGGGGGGGGGTGTTCAGTGGGGATGGGAAGACTCCGAGAAATATAGAACATTATAACAGTTTGCGGGTGTGGTGTGGGAGAGATAAAACAATTTCTTATTGTTGCACATAATACACATGTATTCCATGTTTCCAGGTTTCGAGTAAAAGTGCAGGGGCCTGGAGACAATTCTATGAATATACAATATAAACATTACAAAATAAAATCCACGTTGGTATTTCTGGTAACGTGAGATTGGGGTTCCAATCCGGCCACATGCTCTGATTCGCGTTGCGTTTTATTTTTCAGTGTCGACCCTGTGGCTTCTTAGTATTCTCTGAAACGGCTGAGTGCCTGTGGGGAGCCTCTCTTTGCAGCTGCCCACACCTGCATTTGTCGGATTTTGTGCCTATGTGCTTGGGATGCAGGCAGGAGGAGGAATTTGTGAGGTGTAATAATTACTCAGCTTGCCCAAAATTATCAGCGTTTTGGAATGAAAGTCAATAGTTTCTGTACAGTTCCTTGCTTTCCCTGAGACATCAAGCATGATTATTGATTGTAAACTGCCTACTGTATTTCACTTTTGGTAAAACAGATGCTGTGTTGATTTCAAGGAGCCAAGAACCTGGAAGCCTGTACACATTTGGATAAGCGGCCGCTGTATGTTACACTACAGCCGCCCCCCAAATGCACAGCACGGGCAGAAGCATTTCTAGATGTCCTTCTGGGCTGTGAGATTTCCCCTAATCAGCAAGCCTTGTGAGGTTGGCCGTGGCCGCCTCTGCCCTCAAGCCATCGCTCCTCTGGTTAATTGTAAAAATTCCACACACTTTGGGAAATGGGAACGCGTCATTTATATTCCGCTTCTGTCAGGTGTATAAATATTAAAATGTATTAGCCCCAAAATGGCTGATTATCCCTCAAACATTTCACGATAAATCTCACCTTTTTATGGTGTGGGAGGGGGCTCTCGTGCCTAAATATTTTATAATGTTTGGAAATATTCTTTAAACAACCTGGATTTATTATTAATGGTTTAAACATTTATAACAGCCTTAAAAATTCCGAGGTGCAGCTCACGTTACACTCATCTACCAAGATAAAGTTATTTTTCCATGCAAAATGTATACACGCGACTGAGATGATAGCCATTTTCTGTGGTGTGTGTGTGTGTGTGTGTGTGTGTGTGTGTGTGTTGGAAAACATACCGTGTGGCTACCAGGCAGAGATCGCTTTCAAATATCGAGGTGTTCTCAACAGCAATGCAGCATTAGACATGAAGTCACACAGAAGCACTGATAGTAAATATGTTAATATCTGTGTGCGCGTTTGTGTGTATGCCTGCTTTGTATCAGCCATGCTTACGTTTCCCATTTTGTGTAGGAGCTGCATGGAGCCAGAGGCAGATGGACCTTTTGGTGCAGATAGGAAAATAGCCTTGGTAGTCGACACCTTGCAATTTTACTGAATCTACCTTTAAATAATAATAAAAAGCCCACATTTTTTTTCCTGTTATGTTACGGCGGTGGGGAGCTGGAGCAGACACATGTGTACACAATTTGTATCTCATATAGTATTCGGGACAAAGTTATGAATACATAATGCAGGCAATGGATAGAAAAGAGGGTGATACATATTTATTGACCCCCCCCCCCAAAACGTAAGTGTGTGTTTAATGAGCAAAGGGCCATCAGGCTGTGCAAAGGGAGGCAGTGTCAGACCAGGGTCTGGTAAATCTACAGTCAAATAAAATAAAAAATAATAAAAAGCTTCACCTCGCTTTGACAAGCTGACTTGGGGTTTGTGACACAGTTCATTTGATTCTCAGAACTCAGCTGGGGGTTAAATTGGAATCCAGACATCAAAGAATTATTCCAGCAGACCCAAATTTTGCCCATATAATTTTTTCTTCTTCCAGTTGTCATAATTTTAGCTAATTTCACAGTGCAATACCTTTTTTTTTGCCTTTGAAGTATTTCCCAAACATATAGCACCGTCGTAGGCAAAATATCACAAGCTGCCTTTTGCACACATACAGGTCTCTTTTCCTAGGCCTTCCTTGCTGGATGTGTGCACGCCCTGCTCTCTTCGTGTGTGTGCGTGTGTTTCGCACGTGTGGCTGACGTTACCCGAGGATTTCGGCCCCTCAGACCACTGCAGCAGCTGCATCATCATCATCATCCTCTCCTCTCAGGGCCTTTCCTGGCTTTTGCTTGCTCTCTCGTTGCCCCACAGTTGTGGTGTCATAAACCCCTCCAGACACGTGGAGCGGCGTGTGCAGGGAATGCTCAGGCTGCGGCTTGGCTTCTTATCGAAAGGTCAGGGCTAAGGGAATACATCAGGCTGCTATTGGGGATGGGGGCCGCTTGCCATTTAGCCTCCCTGCCTTTTATCAGATCACTTTTGTAACACAGACCTAATAAAAGAAGGAACCGTTGGCCGTGGCTGGGGGGGGGGGGAACGGAGAGGAGGAACCAAAGTGGGGCGGAAATCTTGTCCTGGTTTTGCTGCCTTTCCCAGCCCTAACACTGCACAGTCCTTTCTGGTGTGCTTCTGTTCTTGCCTTTGGCCTTTTCTCTGGTTCTGCCTCCTTCACCTTTGTATCCCTTTAATTGTGCTCTCGTGTAAGAGAACTGAAATTTCATTTTGCTAAAATAATCACTCAGGAAGGGGAAAAGAACCCTCCTCTTTTGTGTTGTCTTGACATTTTTGGCCGGGGGGGGGGGCGGTGGTATGGGAGGGGATTAGCACAACGCTCTCGGATGCGAAGCCACCGTTAATATTTTCTGCGAGGCTTAGAAGGAGAAAAAACGGCGGCGTGCTCGCTGGGCAGAGGAAGTTTCCTTCTGCATATATTTTATTGTGTGGGGTTTTAAGGCGTCTTTGAGGCTGATCAACAGCCTTGTTGTTGCAGAACCATTTGTATGGCTTTGAGGCTGTCCTTTAATTGGAATGCCGCAGCCTGCTGGACACCCAACACAATTTAGCAAGGCCGGCGGGGCTGGGGGTGGGCTAATGTATCTCTGCATTTACATTCTTTATGGAACACCCAGATGGCTTTTTAGCGGGTAAACTGGGGAGATGAAAGAGAGCAAAGCCCAGTGTCCGACGGCCGTCACTTTTGAGCGTGCAGGTTGGCGAAAAGGGCAGCTGAGCCGAACTGAGCTGAGCTGGCCACATTTCCCGTGGGGTGGGGTGGGGTGGGGTAGGGAGGGGGGGGGCAAAAGCTTGCTGAGACTCGGTTCCTGCTGGATGAATCATCTTCAGCTGGCTCTCGTGTGTCCTGCTGCCTGCCTGCCAGTTGCAATGCTTTGTGGCATTTCTCTTTTCCACAGAGTGGGGGGGGGGCTCCCTCCCTCCCTCTAGTCTGAGCAAATTGCATCTCATTTTATGCCTGTTGATTCCCTGGGCATGAAGAAAGCTATTCTGAAATTTCAAAGCTTCCACATTCTTTTAGTCTCCAGTTTGAAAAGACAGAGGGAGGGAAGCAGGCAGGGACCTGGCCAGCCAAACGAGGGTGCCTGGCCGGAAGCTCAGCATCCTCATGGAGACACAAAAGGCATCTTTGGACCACCCCTAACTGCCTGGCTCCTTTTTTGGGGGGGGGGGAGAGCGGATGGGTGGAGGAAGCCAAGTCTGAACACTTTGAGCTCATTCAGGTAGCTGGAAATTGCCTCTCGCTTCCAGGCAGTTATTAACGGATCTATTTGAGGAGAGCCGGTGTCCCAGCTGTGGTCTTAGCACAAAATGTTTTGCTTATTACCGGCAGGAATTTTGTCCAATCTCTCCCAACTGGAGAGGTGTGTGTGTGTGTGTGTGTGTGTGTGTGTGTGTGTTGGTGGAGGGAGAGTACACCCTAGTCTGGATGGGAAGGAGGGATTGCCACGTGTCTCTTTTGTTGGAAATAAACGTTACCCTTTCCATCTTTATTACTCTGTTGCCAATTTATGTGACTATTAGCCAACCAAGGTGGATGGCGGCTGCGGAAGCGCCAAGGTGGGTCTGATGGTCCTTGTGGCTATTTCGGGCAATGTCAGAAGCACTCACACAGACATTCTTCGGGGCCCCCCCTTCTCCTTTTTTTTATTGTCCTCCCAGGGAGCAGAATTTGAACTTAATATTCCATGAAATAAGCCATTGTAATCACGTTGGGTTAATAGAAGAAGTAAAATTGCCTCTCCTCTCACAAGACATTAGAGCCAGACTGCGTTATTAAAGTTTTCTTGCGGACAGGCGCTTTAAAATATAGCCTCAGTGGCTGACACAAGTCTTTTCAGCGGGGATGACAGCTTTTCAGATCTTAATAGGCTGTTCCTTTCTGGCCTGTGCGTTTTCCACATTTCTCCTTTCGGAGCCAGGCTGTGACTTGATGGCTAAAATCTGACATGTAGAAGGTGCTGTGTCTGCCGCAGCAGAAGGAAAGTTAAAAAAACAAAACAAAAAAACCCCACCTTTATTTGTCCTTAGAAAACGGGATGCCTGCAAATTGGCACCAATCAGCAAACAATTAAAACTTAAGAAAAGGGTTCCTTTAAAATCACCGCCTTCGACTCATT